>NW_024544751.1:567500-1167500 GCF_018167655.1 Microtus oregoni
TTGAATCGGCTAAAGCCTCTGGCCTTACCTTTGACATTTATTTATTGTTTCACTCCTCAAGGCCAAGGCATTTATAAAATGTAGTTGGCCGCACTTTAGAAATATATGTTTAAGGTGATTGTATCCCCCACAGCCACTTCCCACAGCCTCCGTTGCTTTCCCTTCATTACCTCCTCCCCAGGCTCAAGCGTGTAGGACCTAGCGCTCTGCCTTTTGTGTGAGCACACAAATATGATCGGGAGATGCAGCCTACTTTGCAGGTTCTCTTTCTAATGGCTCACATTACAGCGTCTCAGCTTTCTCTTTTGTTCATTAATTTTTATTGTGTTTTGAGGCAGACCGGCCTCCAGCTTGCCGTCCACCTGCCGCAGCCTCCTAGTGCTGAGAGGATGGGGTGTACTACCACACCCATATCAGATCCTAAACTCTTCCTCCTATTTGCCCTTTATGTATGGCCAGGTATTGTTTCATTTTTAGAACAGGGGAAATGACCATGACTTCCTAGATATTTGTGAGAACAAATTAGTTATATATGAAACATACTTAATACTCTGCCAAGAGTGAATACTAGACTGACATTAGGAATAAAAAGAAAAATAAAAAGAATATAAAAACAGGTAGTACCTAGGAAAGGTGAGCATCCCCAAAGGTATGCATGCAAATGTACACAACTGCATCTTCTCATTGCACTGTGTGTAAGACAGTCATCATTGCCTTTCAGGACTCACTGCATGCACAGACACACCTGAACATGCATGCTGATGTGTACGCAGGAGAGCAAGCCTACAGATTTGCTTCTTCTCTTTCATGCCTTGAGTGTAGGACCGTTGAGATTGTAATTACCCTCCCACACCCAAGGCTTGCAGGAGAGCAAGCCTCTCTTCTCTCTCCTGTGCACGGACGGGTATGAGTGTGTATCCATCTGCACCAAAGACCTGTATGTACCTCCTTCCTCATATGCTCTATGTGTGGGATATATGTAATACACCATTGTCACTTGCCATCTCTTCCAGGTGACGTTCCTGCCCCTGTGTATGCCCCTGTTGGTCAGCATGCATGTGTCCTTCCTGCCTTACCCACCATCAGTTTTCATCCCGGGCTTCTTTCTATTGCTTGTTCCATAGAAAGTACCCACATGTGGTGCCAAGAGAGTGAGCCCTCCCTGCTCCCTCTCTCACATCCCTTGCATGGTGGAGGTTGAGTTCTCTGAAAACCCCTCTCACATGCAGGGTTTGCAGGATGGTGAGCTTCAGCTTTCCTTGCTCTCTTGTGCGTGGTGCACACATGCATAGACACACATGCATAAAACACACACACAAAGGAATAGCGCTCTGTCCTTTCTCCACTTCAGACATGTACATATATTGCCAGAGAGGAAGACTCCTCGCTCTTTTCTTTTTTGAGGCAGGGCCTTATGTCCCATGGTGCCTGTGAACTTCCTGCATAGCTAAGGATGATGACCTTGCACTTCTGTTTTTTGTTTTTGTTTTCCTTGTTTTTTTTGAGACAGGGTTTCTCTGTCCTGGAACTCGCTTTATAAATTAGGCTGGCCTCAAACTCACAGAAATCTATCTGCCTCTCAAGAGCTGGCATTAAAGGATTGAGTGGCTATGCCTGGCTTGATCTTGAACTTTGGCTCTTCATGCCTCCCCCTTCTAAATGCTAGGATTGTAGGCACACACTGCTGAACCTGGTTTCTGTGGTGCTGGGGATCGAAGCCCAGGGTGTAGTACGTACTAGGCAAGTGCTTTATCAGCTGAGCTACATTTCTAGCCCCTTACCTTTTTATTTTATTTTAGTTTATTTTAGTTTTGTCGCTTTCAAGGACAGTTATAGTCTAGAAAGAAAGGAAGTCTTTTGACCCAGTCTTGCCTTTCCTGTATTTAGGGAAGTAGAGAGAGCTTTGTTTGGACTCTTCGCACACAGGGTACAATGGAAAGAAAGCCCTCTAGCTAATACTCTCAAACCTCAGCTGTGAGGGGATTTGCACCTGCTTCTTTTGATACATTCATTCATGTGTTTATTAGGTTTCGGGGAGTGGAAGTCCCTTCCTTCCCACATGTCCACCTATTCACATGGGAAAGTGTATGATGGCTTTGAGACATTTATTGGGGTATTTTTTTTTGGTTTAATGCTGAAACTTTTTTCTTGAAAGTTTGAGCGTTTTCTCATTTTGTTCCAGACCTAGGCTTCCCAGCTGATTTGTGTAGTGGGCAAATGGTTGCTGAGCTAGCTCCTTGATTTGGGGTGCTTCCCTGTATACCGTCTATATACCACTAAGACAGTCTCTGCCTTATCAGGGAGCTGAAGGTAGTGAACAAAATGAGTAAGCCCCAAAGTGTGTCGTTTGGTGACAAGTGCCCTAGAAAATGAAAAACCAAGAGAAAAGATGTAGAATGAATGGGACAATATTAGTAGGGAAAGTGACAGAATTTCAGTGTCTTCAGCAAAGGCCTACTGTGTTCTGAGGCAGCAGCTGAAGTGTGATGGAGGCTTCCCTCATAGATGGAGGTAAGGGAACTGATGATCAGTGTGGATCTCTACAAGGTAAGGGTTGTTCTTAAAAAATATTGTGCCATTATCATGTTTAAAAATAATTACCAACACTTTTTTGACATCACATAGCCATTGTTCAAATTTCCATTTCTTTCAGAGGTACCATATAAGTTAAGATCTAAATAAGGCCCTGTAGTGATTTGATTGATAGGTGCTTTAAGTGCCTTTGCATTATAAGGTACCCCCCCCATATTTTTCTTTCCTGATAATTATTTGTTGAAAGAAAGTAGGCCACATATCTGCATGGTTTTCTACAGTATAGGATTCCTCTCTTTAAAAAAACCTGAATTTTTAAAAATTAGATATATATATATATATATATATATTTTCTTTTTTTATTTAAACTTTTTTTTATTGAGAAAAGGAGAAAAAAAAACAAGTTTCCACCTCCTCCCCGCCTCCCATTTCCCTCCCCCTCCTCCCACCCTTCTCCCCCTCCCCCCACTCCTCTCCCCCTCCCTCTCCAGTCCAAAGAGCAGTCAGGGTTCCCTGCCCTGTGGTAAGTCCAAGGTCCTCCCCCCTCCGTCCATATCTAGGAAGGTGAACATCCAAACTGGCTAGGCTCCCACAAAGCCAGCACATTACGTAGGATCAAAACCCCGTGCCATTGTCCTTGGGTTCTCATCAGCCCTCATTGTTCGCCATGCTCAGAGAGTCCAGTTTTATCCCGTGCTTTTTCAGTCACAGTCCAGCTGGCCTTGGTGAGCTCCCAATAGATCAGCTCCACTGTCTCAGTGGGTGGGTGCACCCCTTGTGGTCCCGACTTCTTTGCTCATGTTCTCCCTCCTTCTGCTCCTCATTGGGACCTTGGGAGCTCAGTCCAGTGCTCCAGTGTGGGTCTCTGTCTCTATCTCCATCCATCACCAGATGAAGGTTCTATGATGATATGCAAGATATTCGTCAGTATTGCTATAGGATAGCAATTTCAGGTTCCCTATCCTCAGCTGCCCAAGGAACTAACTAGGGACCTCGGCTTGGGCACCTGGGAGCCACTCTAGGTTCAAGTCTCTTGCCAACCCTAAGGTGGCTCCCTTAACTAAGAATTGTGCTTCCGTGCTCCCCTATCCAACCTTCCTTTATCCCAATCCTCCTTTTTCCCCAAGTTCCCCCCATTCTCCCCTTCTCCCTTTTCTCTCCCCATCTCCCCTTACCCCCATCCCACCCCACCCCCAAGATCCCAATTTTCTCCCCGGCAATTTTGTCTACTTCCCATAGCCAAGAGGACAACTATATGTTTTTCCTTTGGTTCACTTTCTTACTTAGCTTCTTTAGGATCACCAATTGTAGACTCCGTGACCCTTATTTATGGCTAGAAACCAATTATGAGTGAGTACATCCCATATTCATCTTTTTGGGTCTGGGTTACCTCACTCAGGATAGTGTTTTCTATTTCCATCCATTTGCATGCAAAATTCGAGAAGTCATTGTTTTTTACCGCTGAGTAGTACGCAATGACTTCTCGAAAAATTATAGTTTTTAAAAGGAAAACAAACAAATCTTTTTTTCATTTTACATACCAATCCCAGTTCCCACTCCCTCCCCTCCTCCCATTCCCTCCACCTAACCCCTCACCCTCCATCCACTCCACAGAGAGGGTAAGGCACATTGCTTTGAGGAAGGACCAAGGCCCTCCCTACTATATCTAGGCTGAGCAAGGTATCTATCCAAAGAGAATGGGTTCCACTTCTGCATTGCTGGTGGGAATGCAAGCTGGTACAATCACTTTGGATGTCAGTGTGGTGATTTCTCAGTAAATTAAGAAACAACCTTCCTCATGATCAAGTAATACCACTTTTGGGTCTATATCCAAAGGATGCTCAATCGTGCCACAAGGACATGTGCTCAACTATGTTCATAGGAGCATTGTTTGTCATATGCAGAACCTGGAAACAACTTAAATGCCCCTCGACCAAAGAATGGATAAAGTATATTTACACATGGAGTACTTACTACACAGCAGAAAAAATAACGACATCTTGAAATTTGCAGGAAAGTGGATGGATCTAGAAAACATTATTTTGAGTGAGGTAACCCAGACACAGAAAGACAATTATCACATGTACTCACTCATAGGTGGTTTTTAAACATAAAGCGAAGAAAGCCAGCCTACAAACCACATCCCAGAGAACTTAGACAACAATGAGGACACTAAGAGAGACATGCATAGATCTAATCTACATGGGAAGTAGCAAAAGACAAGATTTCCTGAGTAAATTGGGAGCATGGGGACCTTGGGGAAGGGTTAAAGGGGGGGAGGGGAGAGGCAGGGAGGGGAGCAGAGAAAAATGTAGAGCTCAATAAAAATCAATAAAAAATTTTCTAAAAGAAAAAAAAAACAAAGAGAATGGGTTCCAAAAAGCCAGTACATTTAGTAGAATAAATCCTGGTGCCACTGCCAGTGGCCCCTCAGTCTGCCCCAGCCACACAACTGTCACCCACATTTAGAGGGTCTAGTTTGGTCCTATGCTGGTTCCTTCCCTATTCCGGCTGAAGTTGGTGAGCTCCCATTAGCTCAGGTAAGCAGTGTCAGTGGGTGTCCCCATCATGGTCTTGACCTCTTTGCTCATATTCTCACTCCTCCCACTCTTCAGCTGAACTTTGGGAGCTCAGCCCAGTGCACTGCTACGGGTCTCTGCCTCTGTTTCTTAATGAATGAGGGTTCTATGGTGACTTTTAAGATAGTCATCAATCTGACTACAGGGCAAGGCCAGTTTGGGTACCCTCTCCACTATTGCTTAGGGTCTTAAATTTCTCTAGTGCCAGGTTTCTTGCTAGCCCCATAATGGCTCCCTCAATCAAAATATCTCTTTCCTTGCTCTCTATCTCTGTCCTTCCTCCATCTCGACGATCCAGTTCCCTCAAGTTTTCCTTTTCCCTCTTGTACCCTCCCTTCTCCCTCCCACCCCCATGTTCCCCATTTTGTCAGGAGATCTTGTCTATTTCTCCCAGTATGGGATTCTTATACACACGTCCTTCTCATGTGGTTTTCAGGCTCCTTTTTTTTTTGGTATTTCCTTTTAATTGACAGTTGTATCTAACAGCCTGATTAGATTTGGGCTTAATTTGGGGGAGGGAAGAGCTGCCTCCATTAAGAGACACTGGCTCGCTCTGTGTGTTCATTTGCTGTTGATGCTCACATCCTAGATCCATTATTTCATTAGCAGTTGTACGATGATGACATTCTAGTTCCATTATTCATGTTTACTTTAATAGCTGGGTTGCATCTGTAAAGTAAAACTTTCCCTTATTTACTATTTGAATTCCCATTAGTACAGGTTTTTATAAGAAAGATAGGGTAAATGCTTGATTCATTTATCAGAACTATAAATAATGAGTTTGTTCACTAGAATATGGCAAGGACAAATTTTTCCAAAACGATTTTGATAAACACATGGATTTAAATCTGTTTAGTTTTACATTCATTGCAGTTCTTTTCCCCAGCAAAGCCCAAATGTTCCATCTTCTGCCAGTGTGAACTTCTTCAAACATGGTGTCATGTCTGTAATCTTGTACTTTCGGGTATGGAGGCAGGAATATCATTGCAAGTTTGAGGCCACCATAGGCTACATAGTGAGTACCAAGCCAATATAGGCTACATGAGACCCCATCGCAGAAAGGCAAACATAATTTGTTTGTTCAGTCCTTTGGCCCTAGTAGTTAGATAACTTCTCTGCCTTCAGTGATGCAAAACGGCTTCCTACTCATGGTTGTCATCTCTCTTTCCACACCTGACATCTGCTATGTCTTCAAGAAGCATTTGTTTCTTTAACTCAGACAATATACTTAGAGCCCTTATAATATATGGGCATCAGGGTTCTCACTGCATCTGGATTGGTAGTGTTTTTAGGCTTCTGCATGATCAGAGTAACAGCAGAAGCAAATGTTTTATAGCTGCTGTGGTAGCTTGAATGTAGTTGGTCCCCATAAGCTCACAAGGAATGGCACTGTTAGGAGGTGTGACTTTGTTGGAGGAAGTGTGCCCCTATGGTAGTGGGCTTTGAGGCCCCATATATGCTTAAGTCATACCCAGTGTCTCAGACCACTTCCTGCAGGTCAAGTTGTAGTTCTCTCAGCTCCTTCTCCAGCACCATGTCTGCCTGCATGCCACCATGATAATAATGGACTGAACCTTTGAGCTATAAGCTGCTCCAATTAAATGTTTCCCTTTATAAGAGTTTCCATGGTCATGGTGTCTCTTCACAACAGTAGAAACCCTAACTAAGACAGCTGCTTTGTCTCAATACTGTCAACAATAGATAAATAGATTATTTAGCTCAATTTCTTCTTTACAATTCAAAGTTAGAGTTACTGGGGGTTGTATATGTGCCTTTGTTTACAACCCTCATTCTGACCATTGTGTGGGCAAATAAGGAGAGTAGGGACAAAAAAAATCCAGAGGCTGACTAGGAAGTCACTAAAATAATCTGTGTGAGGCCTTGTGGAGGCTTGGGGCAAGGTGGTAATGGTGAAGGCAGTGCAAAGTAGTTGGCTGGGAATGTACTTTAAAATTAGAGCCATTTGGGTTTTCTGATATTAGGTGTTAAGTATGAGAGATGGACTCAGAGATAGACTTGTTATTCTTCTTTCTCACGAATGGTTTGTATGCACATCTGGCTAACACCTTGATGGAGGCGCTTTCCCAGTGCACAGTGCCTGGGCGAGGACTCACGGAGAGCAAGCCTCTTCTGCACAGAGAAGAACGCATGTATTCATCACCTCACATCCTTACTTCCACAGGGGTTCTTGAGCGTCTCTTGCATTTGCATACCCAAAAGTAGGCAAAGCATGAGGGGTTATGAATGCACTGTGTGTGGTAAGCTTGTCCCTAAGAATAAAATTCCTTATCCTCATAAAGCCTCCTTTCACATGCTTGGGGGCTGTAAAAAGTGAATTTTGTCTTAATTTCTTCATGCAACCCTTGGGATCCAACCTTTTTGCTTGTTCCTTCCCTATAATACCTGCTGCTGGTGCTTTCTACTGCAATACATGGAGCTGGGAGTTGGAAAAGATGGGCCGTATTTAAAGGCGGCAGGCAAGGTATCTGTAAATTGCTTCCCGCTCTTGCCGGCCTGTGTCTATTTATAGTTATGCACTGCTTAACAATGAGGATTTCTGAGAAATATGGTTGTTAGGTGATTTTGTCATTGTGTGAATGTTATGGAGTTGTCTTAGTTACTGTTCTATTGCTCTGAATAGACACCATAACCAAGGCAACCTATAAAGGAAAGCATTTAATTGGGGGCTTATTAAAATTTCAGAGGGGAAGTTCATGACCATCATGGCAGGGAACATGACAGGAGGCAGGCAGCTATTGTGCCAGGGTAGGAGCTGAGACCTTACATCTTATTTGCAAATTGCAGGCAGAGAGAGAGAGAGAGAGAGAGAGAGAGAGAGAGAGAGAGAGAGAGAGAGAGAGAGAGAGAGAGAGAGACACAAGTGCGAGCAAGCCTGGACCTGGAGTTTTTTTTTTTTTTTAAAGCTTTAAGTCCATCTTCCCCAGTGACACAGTTCCTCCAAAAAAAAACTACACCCACTAATGCTTCCCCAGACAGTTCTACCTACTAGGGACAAAGCACAAAGTGTATGAGCCTATGAGCATCAATTTCATTCAAACCAACACAGGAGTGTGTATTTAAACTAATAAGGAAGTGGCATCACTAGGTGATGTAATCTTATTAAACTTCCATTGTATATGTAATTTGTGGTCTACCAAAGCATCATGTGGTATGTGACTATAGTTCCTATTGTATGCCAGTTTGCTAATGTGTGGAGCCAGTGGTGAGTTGGGCAGCCCAATCCTTTGAGTGTACTGACTAGCAGGTACATGAAAACCATTCTCACTGTGTAGGTTCACTGTGTAGGTTCACATACATGCTTGGGATGTTGGAGAATGAATTGACTTACTCTAGACCCCACCCCTAAAGCATCAAGCCCCATTTCTCAACACGTGTAGGCACCTTCGGATGTGGACCTATATATGCACAGCTCAGCTGACAGGTAAGCAGGAACGAAGTCATGCTACCTTAACTTGGTTCTCTCATACCTCCCAGGAAGGGTAGTGGCCTATCTTTCTCTCATCTCTGATGTAGTTGTTGGAGGAAGGTAATACTTGTTAATGCTGTTACTTTTATACATACAGACGGTCATGTGTATGCTTACACGTAAGCTGAGTAGATAGGAGAATAAATATGAAAGACGACCACATATAGCTAGCTGTACAGCATATACAGACTGAGCATGCAAGGCTTCTTTTGTTGTTTGAGATTCATAGGGCAAATGGCTTATTCTCTATCATTAATTTATATTCTCTCCCTCCCTCCCTCTCTTCCTGTTTCCTCTCCCCTTTTTCTGCTTCCCCCTTCCTTCCCTCCCTCTTACCCTCTCTGTGACACTCTGTAGGACAGTGAAACTTCTGATGTTGTTTCTCATACCTGTCCTGTGAAGGGATGAGAACTTCATTGATTTAGGAGAACTGAAGGTTAATTATCAGAGTGACAGTCATTGCCCTGTCCTCTGCAGGTTCTGCCAGTCACATGGCTGTTGCATGTATGGGTGTGATAATATGATCCTGGCAAGCATATTCATCCAGACACATGTACACAAAAATGGGCGCATAAGAAGTGTAATAATAATGGCCATGTGCCAGGGACTGTGCTCTACTCTAGGCTTGCATTTGATTTCATTTTCTTGGTACTATTTAAAGATACAGCGTTCGTTAGTGCCATTTTTTCAGAAGTATTATTTCATTTTTTGGGTACTATTTAAAGGTATAGCATTCGTTATTCCCAGTTTTCAAAAGTAGTCCATGACCTTGGGAAAAGCAGGTTGATTCCTTAATCAACATATGGTGAAGGATAGATTTGAACTAGGGTTTGCAGGTACCAAAGTCCATGATTTCCCCACCATATCCATGAGAATAGTGAGTATATGCACCAGCACCCCCAACCCTTTCCAAGACAAACCAGAAAGCTCTGTAAACTGTAACAAGATTCTGATGTGTGTTAAAGGTAAGGATGCTAATCCCTACATACCGCCACCTCATTGTGAACTAATGTCCTCTGTCCTGCCTCCCTCTCACACATCCCCCTTTAAAAGGATTTTGTTTCTCTGGCTTAATATTTTTGTTGTTATCTCAGAACAAAGTATGTGTTTACTTAGACATCTTGTGTCTCTGTCTGTGTGTGTGTGTGAGAGAGGGGGGGAGGGGAGGGAGGGAGGGAGGGAGGGAGGGAGGGTGGGTCAGGGCTCAACTTCAGGTGTTTTCCCTTAGGAGACATCTACCCAGGTTTTTTTTAAATTTATTTATTTATTAAGGATTTCTGCCTCCTCCCCGCAACCGCTTCCCATTTCCCTCCCCCTCCCCCGATCGAGTCCCCCTCCCTCATCTGCTCGAAGAGCAATCAGGGTTCCCTGAGCTGTGGGAAGCCCAAGGACCGCCCACCTCTATCCAGGTCTTGTAAGGTGAGCATCCAAACTGCCTAGGCTCCCCCAAAGTCAGTACGTGCAGTAGGATCAAAAACCCACTGTGATTGTTCTTGAGTTCTCAGTAGTCCTCATTGTCCGCTATGTTCAGCTAGTCCGGATTTATCCCATGCTTTTTCAGACCTAGGCCAGCTGGCCTTGGTGAGTTCCTGATAGAACATCCCCATTGTCTCAGTGTGTGGGTGCACCCCTCGCAGTCCTGAGTTCCTTGCTCGTGCTCCGTCTCCTTCTGCTCCTGATTTGGACCTTGAGATTTCTGTCCGGTGCTCCTATGTGGGTCTCTGTCTCCTTTCATTGCCTGATGAAGGTTAATATTCATGAGGATGCCTATGTGTTTGTCTTTGGATTCACCTTCTTATTTAGCTTCTCTAGGAACATGAATTATAAGCTCAATGTCCTTTATTTATGGCTAGAAACCAAATATGAGTGAGTACATCCCATGTTCCTCTTTTTATCTACCCAGGTTTTTGAAACAGTCTCTCACTGGGACTTGGAGCTCACCAGTTAGGCCCAGGGCTCCACCTTTCTCTTCCTCCCCAATGCTGTGATTACAGTGTATTATCACCATACCTGGCTTGGGAATTGAACTCAGGTCCTCATGCTTATGCACTAAGCATACACAGATAGTAACCTGCACCATCTCCCCAGCCCTTCCTCCCCTAGACATCTTTATTGTGAAGCTCAAGAACTTTGCCTTCTTTCTCATCACAAATGTGTATCACACATTAATTTGCTTCCTGCCTTTTGCCTTGCTTCAGTTCTCTGGCCCTTGCTACCTGGGGGAGTACACTATCTGAACCTGAACAAGGACTGTGAGAACTGGAGCTTTGTGTTTGTAAAGGACAGAGTACTTCTCTAGTTTCCTTTTGTGTACTACAAAGGCATATTGACCACCACTCCACTTGCGTCTGGGATTCTCATGTTGGCCGCAAGTATAGAGTTGTAAAACATGGCTCCTCTGGCCTTGCCCTCGTGGCACTTACAGTTGCGGTAGAAGAATGGATTCCTATCAGCCATTACATATACATGCTTTAAGAGTGTGTGGATCATGGCATGGGCTTCTTATTCCCACTGCCATTTTGAAGTCGCACATGGAGTTATGAAGGAGAGAACATTCTCTGTTTGTCTGAATAGTCATAAATGACACTACACAGAACAAGACTCTTTCTTTTGGCTACACACACACACACAGAGGAAGGGCAGGTTCCTGAGCCTTCTTGCTTGCTCCCCCTCTCGAATCCTTGGAACCTAGGTGTGAGTGCTGCTTCAGTGCAACACACCTGTTCAAGGATTCAAAGAGGCTGAGCCTTGTCTGCGCATAGAAAGGCCATACGTGTTCATCACATCTGCCATCTTTCCTTCGCCTTTCCAACATTTGATTTTGTTTTTAGGTGCCAGCCCCTCTAACATTCTCTGATGGGAGAATGAACTTCATTGTGTCTCATAGTCCTGCTTCTGCTTCTGTCTGAGCCTGGGTTTTCTCCATCCCCAGCTTGCTGTGTGTCACATCATATGATGAGGAGCACATATTAGGTGCCACTGCTCAGGCAGCCCATTTGTTACCTTTACTGGTAACCACCGTTCTGCTAGGTTTGAATTGAACAAAGGCATTGGAAAGAAATGAAGTGTCCCCATCCACTGAAACCTCCTTCAACATGTGTGTGCACACACATCAGATCCCAGCCTTCTTGCTACCTTCTCAACATGCAATAGGCCCACAGAGATTTTTGACTATGATTTGGGAAAGATACAATTTTGTATGCATAGTTAGAAGTTTTGACTGAGAGAATATGTCCATCTAAACTTTTCATGGGGCGGATGCATAGATAAACCTCAGACAGTGTCAGTCGGTGGTGGCACATGTCTTTAATCCCAGCACTCGGGTGGCAGAGGCAGGTGGATCTCTGTGAGTTTGAGGCCAGCCTGGTCTACAAAGCAAGTTCCAGGACAGGCTCCAAAGCTACACAGAGAGCCCTGTCTAAAAAAAAAAAAAAAAAAACCCAGACAGGGAGACAGGGTATAGGTGATGATTCTTTGCTGGTCAAGGACAAGGAAAGTTAAATATTATATACAGAACCACACGAACCGGCTCTTCTGCTCACCGTCTCTAATCCTTTGTCCTTGGGTGAAAATGCTATTTGTATGCAATGCACCCGGGCAAGGATTTGGAGCAGGTGAGCCTGATCTTCACAGGACAGGAGCTCTGCATCATGTCTCATCTGCTTGCTGCTTGCCTGCTTCCTTTCCATCTTTTCTCCCTCCTGTCTCCTTTCCTTTCGACAAACACAATGGGCATGGTGCATGGAAGAATGAATGTGACAAATTTGGCCTCTCCACACCTGGTTTTTATAGGTAGAGCTTTGTCACTACCTATGATCCCAGCAGATGTTGAGGACAAATGGGGCACACAGTAAACTCTGTATCGACACTCTATACCTTGCCCATAAGTGCAAGGCTTTCCATTCTAGTTCCCACACTGCTACCTGTAAGGTAACCTCTTCCTTAGCTCAACTCTGGGTGGATGCACTGGACAAGAACAGTAAGCCTTGTTGAACCCATGTGCCAGGAGCATAGCTGCAAGAATCTTTTTGGGCTCCATCCTTTCTAGTACTTGCTAGTTGGGTGAGTGTGCTCTGTGAATGCATTGTCCCTAGGCAAGGGTTCAGCCAGTGACACACAGGACAGCACACACCGACAGCCTCCTTCCACCGTCTCTTTTTCTATTGTTGGGTGTGGCAGGTACTCGGCTGGGTAGTGGTCCACAGGAGAATGAGCCACGTATGGTTCCTTCCTCCGGGGAGCAAATGGTTCAGGAAGACTGAACGCCATCACATTCATTTTGCTTGCATGGTTGGACCACAGCCTGGGACTTCATGCACACTCCCCGCATGGATTCTCCCATATTTGAGTACAATCCCACCTAAGTGCACTGTAGGCAGAGGAAAGGATCATCTGACCCAGTTTATCAGCTACATTAATCCTCAGCACAAGCACTGTTTAAGAAATAAGTCCTGTCCAAGGAATTCAAAGGACTGCACCTTACCTGCACTGTGAGGGACAGAGCACCTGTATGCCCATGCTCCTGTTCTTTTCTTTCTTTTCACAGTCAGGTATCTACTCGTTAGTAGGAGCTCTATTGGTCACAGAAGATGTAGCAAGAATCAAAATGGACGGAGGTGCTGCTCTGTGTTCCTCTAGACTAATAAACATACCAAGATCCTTGAATGTTGTGGACTCAGATGCTGATGTCTAAAAGAATGACTTAGATCTATACATGCCTTGTTTCCCGTTCTGTGCGAATGGCTTCATGCGGGGTCTCAGTGGAGATTTCTCAAACTGTTCCCCTCCCATGCTCCCAGATATACCTAAACATATGGGCCTGTGTGATGAGGCTCCCCTCTCTGGAAGGGAGGGTGTGGACCCTGGTGTGCTAGTTTCTCCTCTCTCAGCATGCAGTCGGCCGAGGGACTATAACTCCACTACCACCAGCACTCCGTTTGCAGACAAGATCTTACTCTCCCATACTCTTCTCCCTGGGTCATCCTTGGCTACTCAGTCGCAGGCTGGCCTGGGCAGCACGAGACCCAAAAAGAAAAGTGAATCTCATCCACCCATCCCTGTGAAAAAGAGTAGTTTTCTATACAGTTTTTTTTTTTTTATATTCAGATGAGGTCTGGCTAAGTAGTCTAGACTGGCTTGGAACTTGTATATTCCAGACTGACCTGATCTCCTCATTGATCTGCCTGTCTCAGCCTCTGAGCACTGGGATTACAGATGTGTGCCACTGTGTCCAGATGCTTCATGTTTTGAATGGCCATTTACAGTGGCTATTCTGAAACTGTGGTCCCTGAACCAGCAGCATCGGGATCACGTGGGAAATTGTTCAAAATATGGAA
This sequence comes from Microtus oregoni, assembly GCF_018167655.1. Lineage (NCBI taxonomy): Eukaryota > Metazoa > Chordata > Mammalia > Rodentia > Cricetidae > Microtus > Microtus oregoni. Next base: position 581,435 of record NW_024544751.1, read on the forward strand.
TTCCACTCCTGACCTATCAAGTCATAAAACATAGCACTTTATGTTCTTTTTAAGCTTTCCAGTTGATTCTGGTGATCATTAAAGTTTTAGAATCACCGAATTAAGTCAGGCGAGGGGATGGAAAGGCAAGCACACCCCTTTTTCTCATATATCTTCATGCAGGCTGTCAAGGAGAACCTCATCTCATCCCCCCATACCTTCTCATCCCCACACTTGGTGAGGCCGTGAGGTAAATGAGTATATAAGCAAAGAGAAGAGCCTTAGTACAGTTTCCATAGACATGTGCGTAATGCTGTAAACACATGCGCACTTAGTGTAAAACAATGGACTGCCCCTTCTCCCCTACCCATTGCGTATTGAAGTTGTGAATTCTCAGAACAACTCCTGCATGCATGGATTACAGGAGAGTGAGGGAGCTTTACCGTCATGAGTCGTCTCCCAAATAATGCATTTCGCACATGCCTGTGCTCACTCTGACTGTGCCATGCAGTGTGCTGCGGGCGTTCTGAGGAGGAAAGTGGCTTTCTCCGGGCGCTCTCCAGAAGAGAGATGTATGTGAAAGGTGGGCTCCTGCTGGGAGAATAGTCACTCAGGGAGCTAGGAGCTAAGCCTCCCATTCTCTCGTACATATAGACGGTCTTGTGCATGCACATGTGTGACATATAGAAGTATAGATGTGTTTCTCAGAAAACCTAGAAGGCAGGAGAGGAGACATATAACTATCTATGCTTATCTATGCAATAAAATTTATATCTGTTATATAGTTGTCTAAATCCCAGGTTTTATTCACCTTTTCCTGTTCTAAAGCCCTGGCACAAATGCCATCTGTTTTTTTGTTTGTTTGTCTTTTGAGACAAAAATATTTCAACATAGTCTGGCTGGCTACAATTTCCTAATTTTCTTGCTTTGGTTGCCTGAGTGCCTGTACCATTTTGCTTATCAGTGCATTGGGCTTCTGCAAAGATACAAGCCCTGAGCCTTGCCTGTGTATAGGAGAAACCTGTGCACCACTTGTCTTTAGTTTTCTTGTTCCTTTAATGGGCCACTTGTATTTGTACTTTGTTCTGGCCATTCATCTCTTTAACAGATGTGCTGAATTCCTGCTGTAAACTAAAAGTGCTCCAGTGAGCTACAGCAAGCTAAGCTGCCTGAGATTTCACCTTTACTGTATATTGGGCCTGTGGAGCTTAAACGTCCTCAAGACACCAGATTCCTGTAGGCAAATAAAAAGTGTAGGCTTTTTCTCATCTGTTCACACATAGTGTGTACCTGTGCACACCATGTGATATGCACATTCAGACAGAGCCTTTTCTCCCTTCCCACCCCCGTTGTCTTTGTTATCCAGATGTGAGTGTTGTCTTGGTGAATCACCTACTCTAGGACAGGAAGAGGGCCTTTTTTACTTCTCAGAGAAGGGCAATTACCTGTGAATCAGCGCTTCCGCCTTTCTCCCTCCCCAAGTACAGATTGAGCACTTAGGATCTGCTGACACTGTGCCGAGCAGGTGCTGGTGCCCAAGATAGACTTTCTCTTCCTCTCAAAAGAGATGTGTAGGTGATTGAAATTTCCATGTGTTAAGTTGGTAGTGGGCCACAAATCTACTGAAACACACAAAGTGTTAGACTGCTCATTCCTGATGTCATAGAAGTTTATAGCACAGCAAATCTTTTCCATATCGAACACTCAAGGTCCTGATCCTTCTCCCCTGCTCCCCCTCTCTAATCCTTGCTATCTGGGTGCTAGTGCTGTCTCAATGCAATGCACCTGGGCAAGGGTTCAGAGAAGGTGAGCTCATCTGCGTCAAGAAGGACAGAGACCCTGTGTGTCAGCTTTTCCCTTGCTCCCTCTTCCCCCTCCCTCCTCTGTCCCTTGGGTGAATACTTGTTTGCATGACTCATGCATATGACAGAAGGCTCTAACAGAATATTTAAGAAATTCCAGGCACTTTGGTGGTCTTCTTTATAGACTATCATTATAAAACCTTTCCCTACTTCCTTTCAGTCTGGAGGTGAGCATTGTCTCACGTATGGTCTCCAGCTAAGGATTCACTAGAAGGATGGGGAACTATTAGATCTGCCCCCTTCCCTTCCCAATGTCTAGTTTCTACCATGTATTGGGCACTCAGTTTAATGTTGATATGTAGTATGGATGAATAATAAGGGCCAAATTACTGCATGTGGTCTCTGGTGGGCACCTTTAGGGAGTGAACTCCATCTGGATCACCAGTGCACATGGACATAGTGATGAAGACATCAGATGGTGAGAGATATAGTACAAGCTCAAATGCCTGGACACCTGCAACATGCAAATTATCCACAAGTGTACATGTTTTCTTCCTACAACTATTTTTTTCATTGCCATCCCCTTGGAGGAAAAGTGCTCATTCTTAGAGAATCTCTGTATTTGCAGGAGGTTTTAAAGTATAAGCTTGTAAAGTACCCTTTAATATTCAAGACTATGAGCTGCTTTGAGATGTCTACCACAGATGGTTCTGCAGTGAGGAATGGGGGGGTCTCTCTGGTCACTAACTGTATATGCAAAGCATCCAATATGGAAATGAAAACCTCCTAGATCTTTATAGTACCTTACTGTAGTCATATAGCAGTATATCACGTCTGCACCTCTCTCTGTCTATCACTTTCTTTGATGTATTTATTTAGGAGTTCCTCCATCACCATTTGACCCATCCTGTTTTATCTCTACATTACTTCTTTAAGATTCTGTCATTCTTTCCATGTTCTTTAAGGGTAACAGTTCAGAGCTATAAGCACAATAGGCATCTCAGGGCTTCCATTCTTAAATTACTAGAGAGATATCTGCACAGATCATCCTTCTGCAGGATGATATTTTGTTTTTTAGGTGGAGTCTCATGTAGCCTAGGCTGACTTTAAGACCCCTGTGTAGCTAAAGATCTCTCGGTCCTCCTGACTCTTACCCGTAGCCCTACCCACACCAGGTATCTTTAAAGATTAGGTTTATTTATTTTATTTTATGAGCATGTATGTGCATGGCTGGTGTCTGTAGAGGCCGGAAGAGGTTGTTGGATCTCCTGAACTGGAGTTAGAGAGTGTTGTGCACCGCCATATGGATGCTAGGAACCGAACATAGGTTCTCTGGGAAGAGCAGCAAGTGCTTCTCATGGCTGGGCCCTCTCTTCAGCTCTCTTCCAGGGTGCTTTTTCAAATCAGTATCTCCTTATGAGTAAACCACTCTTTTATCTAGTTGGGTTTTGTTTTTAACAGAATTAATTTTGGGGAGTAGCTTTAAGTTTACTAGAATAAGTGAGGGGCAATCAAAGTCCCTATATGCTTCACCCCCAGCATTCCCTGTTCTTAATAGCATGTTAGTATTGCACACTTGTTACTAACAATAGACCAATGTTGATACATTGTAATATGTTGCAAAAGTCCGTAGTTTATATTAGAAGCTATTTTTTGCTTATTTGTTTGAGACATTGTCTTGCTATAGAGCCTAGGCTGGCTTAGACCTTAAGATCTTCTCTCAGCTTCCTGTTTAGAGGCCTGCACCAAAACACACGCCATCTTTTTTTTTTTTTTTTTTTTTTGAGTCAGGTTCTCACTATGTTGTCTAGTGTAGACCGGAGCTTTTGGACCTCAGCACCCTCTTAAGTATTTGGGCACATAGGCAGCCACAAATGTGCTTGGCAAGTATTCTTCTATGTTGTATATCCTGTGTTTTAGTTTGGGATGTAAAGCTTATCATTCTTCCCTTTGCCGTGTCCAGTCCATTCATGAACGCGTTTAAGAAGTTTTTCATTTCTGTTACAATGTTTTTGATGTCTAGCATTTCCTTTTCTTGAAAAGTCAATAAAGTTTTACTTAAGGGATTTCACATGTAATTCCTTTGCCTTCTATCAGGGCCACAGAAGTTAAAGATTTCTCAAGACAGCCTCCTTTCAAGGAACTGATGCTTAATCTGGTTGGACTATCAGCCCTCAACTCTTTCATTCTTTTATCTCTCCATGAAATAAAGATGTATTAATGAAAACTTCAGGTTCTCTGTTGGAGATTTTTTTTGTCAATTTCTTAAATTTACCCTCAGAATAATTTCTAAGACAGATTTGCCTCTCACTTTCTGACATCCCATATATCTTCATAGTTGAGTTCGGATCATACTCATTCCTGTCACACTCAGAATACTGTGGATCTGTGGCTAGACTATGGCAGTGCTACGTTGAAATAAGCATCCGCTCACAGTAAGGCAGACATCTCCAGCCTTGACTTCATGCTGGAAACAGGCTTCATTTCCAGCACTATCATTCTTTTGAATTATCTTCTATATCATATTCTTTCTTATGTATCAAAAATTCATGCTGGATGAGTTTTGGGTTGTAAGAGATTTTTAAAATGTTTCTTTTATTTTTGTGAGATTGTAATATAATTACATCATTACTTTTACTTCCTCCAAATCCTCTCTACCTGTGGGTATAAGAACAAATTTTAGAGTATACAGATTATGCAAGTCTGATAAAGTGGCGGTTGTAGGTTATCCTCTAAGATCCATGACTTCACTAGCCCTGGGTAGTTGGCTAGGTTTCCAGTACCAGACATAGTTTCCCTCTTGTGGACAGGGTCTTAAATCAAAGTATAGAGCTGTTGGTTACCACAAAAATATGTAAGCTAATGCTACACTCTTAAGGCTATTGTGCCATTCGGATCATTGTTGTGGTTCATAGTCCCGTAGCTGGTTAGAGCTGTTGCTTTCTTCCCTCCTGTGGGAACTTGCTTCACCACTTAGTGTATTCATGGCCGTTCTAGTCACAATAGCTAGGGAATGGAACCAGCCCAGATGTCCATCAACAGATGAATGCATAAGAAAATGTGGTACACAATGGACTATCAGTCTGCTGTGAAAAAATGAGATCTTGAGATTTGAAGGTAAATGAATGGAACTGGAAAAGATTATACTGAGATAGGTAACTGACCCAGAAAGACAAACATTGCATGTCCACTCTAGTATAGATCTTGCTTCAATTCTTTCACATGTTTAATTTGGAAAACAAGTAGAAGCCTGGAACTAGAGGAACCTTTTAGAGACGGGAGCCATGTTAAGGGAAGAAGGATAGTAGCTTATAGGTAAAATGAAAACAGGGAGGTGGAAAACTGGGGTTGTAAAGGAGGGAGAGCTGAAGGAATATGGAGGATAGTAGGGAGAGGGGTGAAGAACTAGCCCAAAGGAAGGGTGTATAAAACCCTGTATGGAATCCTATTCTCTCACAACTCAATTAAAAAATTGTTTGAAAGATTGTAGAATACATGCGAAATGAAAGGCAGTGTGAGCATGCTGAGAGTCAAAGGAACAGGGATGGGAAAAGTGAGGAAGATGAAGGAGTAGTGGGCAGGTTAACTAAAATTAAGGATGTATTGAAACAGCCTTGTGGAAAGCCACTAAACTAATTTTAACATTTGACATAAAAAAGAGTACAAATGGAATTACTCTGTATGGATGGGCATTGCTGCTCTCAGAATACATTAATAATAGGGGAAAATTGCAGTGCAAGGCATGCAATACTTCTCTGTGAGTTATATGATCTTCATATCTGGGATAAACATGATATTCCATGTTCTTTAAAAGTTTATTGTATTTACTTCTACTTTTTAAGACATTGGCTTACTCTGTAGCCCAAATTGCATTAGAATTCACTCTGTAGCTCAGACTGGTCTTGAACTTGTGTTTGTGTGTGATCCTCCTGCCTCCTTCTCTTTGGTTTGGTGAGTTGGGGCCATGTACCCCACGCTGGTCTTGAATTCTTGGCAATTCTCCTGCCTTAGCCAGAGTACTAGATGTGTACCACACCTGGACTTGTGTTCTTTTTATGATCAAGTTTTTAAAAGTCTGAAATTTTTGTAGTATAGTATATGTTCTAAAGCCCTGTTTTCCATTGTGATGTCTAGCATTTCCTCTATTACTAACTTTTTTTTTTTAATAATTTTTTTATTAAGAAAAGAAGAAAAAAAACATAAACAAAAAACAAGTTTCCACCTCCTCCCAGCCTCCCATTTCCCTCCCCCTCCTCCCACCCTTCTACCCCTCCTCCCACCCTTCTACCCCTCCCCCCACTCCTCTCCCCCTCCCTCTCCAGTCCACAGAGCAGTCCAGGTTCCCTGCCCTGTGGTAAGTCCTAGGTCCTCCCCCCTCCGTCCATATCTAGGAAGGTGAACATCCAAACTGGCTAGGCTTCCACAAAGCCAGCACATTAAGTAGGATCAAAACCCCGTGCCATTGTCCTTGGCGTCTCATCAGCCCTCATTGTTCGCCATGTTCAGAGAGTCCGGTTTTATCCCATGCTTTTTCGGTCACAGTCCAGCTGGCCTTGGTGAGCTCCCAGTAGATCAGCTCCACTGTCTCAGTGGGTGGGTGCACGCCTCGTGGTCCCGACTTCTTTGCTCATGTTCTCCCTCCTTCTGCTCCTCATTGGGACCTTGGGAGCTCAGTCCAGTGCTCCAGTGTGGGTCTCTGTCTCTGTCTCCATCCATCACCAGATGAAGGTTCTATGATGATATGCAAGATATTCGTCAGTATTGCTCTCGGATAGGGTCATTTCAGGTTCCCAATCCTCTGCTACCCAAGGAACTAACTGGGAACCTCATGTTGGGCACTTGGGAGCCCCTCTAGGGTCAAATCTCTTGCTCACCCTAAAGTGGTTCCCTTAACTAAGAATTGTGGTTCCGTGCTCCCCTATCCACCTTTCCTTTATCCCAATTCTCCTGATTCCCCAAGTCCCCCCTCCTTCCCTTCTACCTTTTCTCTCCCCATCTCCCCTTACCCCCATCCCACCCCACCCCCAAGATCCTAATTTTCTCCCCGGCAATTGGGTCTACTTCCCTTAGCCAAGAGGATAACTATATGTTTTTCCTTGGGTTCACCTTCTTACTTAGCTTCTTTAGGTTCACCTATTGTAGACTCCGTGGCCCTAATTTATGGCTAGAAACCAATTATGAGCGAGTACATCCCATGTTCATCTTTTTGGGTCTGGGACACCTCACTCAGGATAGTGTTTTCTATTTCCATCCATTTGCCTGCAAAATTCGAGAAGTCATTGTTTTTTACCGCAGCGTAGTACTCTAGCGTGTATATATTCCATACTTTCTTCATCCATTCTTCCATTGAAGGGCATCTAGGTTGTTTCCAGGTTCTGGCTAATACAAATAATACTGCTATGAACATAGTTGAACAAATGCTTTTGTCATATGATAGAGCATCTCTTGGGTATATTCCCAGGAGTGGTATTGCTGGGTCCAGGGGTAAGTTGATCCCGAATTTCCTGAGAAACCGAAACACTGACTTCCACAGTGGTTGCACAAGATGGCATTCCCACCAGCAATGGATGAGGGTACCCGTTCCTCCACAGCCTCTCCAGCAAAGGTTATCCTTGGTGTTTTTGACTTTAGCCATTCTGACAGGTGTAAGATGATATCTCAAAGTTGTTTTGATTTGCATTTCCCTGATTGCTAAGGAAGTTGAGCACGACTTTAAGTGTCTTTTGGCCATTTGAACTTCCTCTGCTGAGAATTCTCTGTTCAGTTCAGTGCCCCATTTTTTAATTGGGTTAATTAGCATTTTAAAGTCTAGTTTCTTGAGTTCTCTATATATTTTGGAGATCAGACCTTTGTCTGTTGTGGGGTTGGTGAAGATCTTCTCCCAATCAGTAGGTTGCCTTTGTGTCTTATTGACTATGTCCTTTGCTTTACAGAAGCTTCTCAGTTTAAGTAGGTCCCATTTATTCAATGTTGCCCTTAATGTCTGTGCTTCTGGGGTTATACATAGGAAGCGATCTCCTGTGCCCAGCTCCTGTAGGGTACTTCCCACTTTCTCTTCTATCAGGTTCAGTGTGTTCGGGCTGATATTGAGGTCTTTAATCCATTTGGACTTGAGTTTTGTGCACGGTGATAGATAAGGGTCTATTTTCATTCTTCTACAAGATGACATCCAGTTGTGCCAGCACCATTTGTTGAAGATGCTTTCTTTCTTCCATTTTATACTTTTAGCTCCTTTATCGAAAATCAGGTGTTCATAGGTTTGTGGGATAAAATCCGGGTCTTCTATACGATTCCATTGGTCGACTTCTCTGTTTTTATGCCAGTACCACACTGTTTTCATTACTGTAGCTCTGTAATAGAGTTTGAAGTCAGGGATGGTAATGCCTCCAGAAGATCCTTTATTGTATAGGATTGTTTTGGCTATCCTGGGTTTTTTGTTTTTCCATATAAAGTTGATTATTGTCCTCTCCAGATCTGTGAAGAATTTTGATGGGATCTTGATGGGGATTGCATTGAATCTATAAATAGCCTTTGGTAGAATTGCCATTTTTACTATGTTGATCCTCCCAATCCAAGAGCAAGGGAGGTCCATCCATTTTTTGGTATCCTCTTCAATTTCTTTCTTCAATGCCTTAAAGTTCTTGTCAAATAGATCTTTCACTTCCTTGGTTAGATGTACCCCAAGATATTTTATGCTGTTTTTGGCTATTGTGAATGGTGAAGCTTCTCTGATTTCCCTCTCTGCTTCCATATCCTTTGTGTATAAGAGGGCGACTGATTTTTTGGAGTTGATCTTGTATCCTGCCACATTACTAAAGCTGTTTATCAGCTGTAGGAGTTCTTTGGTGGAGTTTTTGGGGTCGCTTATGTACACTATCATATCATCTGCAAATAACGAAAGTTTAACTTCTTCCTTTCCAATTCGAATCCCCTTGATTCCATTATGTTGTCTTATTGCTATTGCTAGAACTTCAAGCACTATATTGAAGAGGTATGGGGAGAGTGGACAGCCTTGTTGTGTTCCTGAGTTAAGTGGGATGGCTTTGAGTTTCTCTCCGTTTAATTTGATGTTAGCTGTCGGCTTGCTGTATATAGCTTTTATTATATTTAGGTATGACCCTTGTATCCCTAATCTCTCCAAGACTTTTAACATAAATGGATGTTGAATTTTGTCAAATGCTTTTTCAGCATCTAATGAAATGATCATATGGTTTTTTTCTTTCAGTTTATTTATATGCTGGATTACATTGATAGATTTTCGTATGTTGAACCAGCCCTGCATCTCAGGAATGAAGCCTACTTGATCATAATGGATAATTTTTCGGATGTGTTCTTGGATTCGATTTGCCAGTATTTTGTTGAGGATTTTTGCGTCGATATTCATGAGTGAGATTGGCCTGTAGTTCTCTTTCCTGGTTGAGTCTTTGAGTGGTTTTGGTATCAGAGTAATTGTGGCTTCATAAAAGGAGTTTGGTAATGACCCTTCTGTTTCTATCTTGTGGAATATATTAAGGAGTATAGGTATTAGATCTTCTTGGAAGATCTGGTAGAATTCCGCATTGAAACCATCTGGTCCTGGGCTTTTTTTGGTAGGGAGGTTTTTGATAACCTCTTCTAATTCTTCGCGACTAACAGGTCTATTTAGATTGTTCACCAGGTCCTGATTTAACTTTGGTATATGATATTTATCTAAAAAAGTATCCATTTCCTTTACATTTTCCAATTTTGTGGCATATAGGCTTTTGTAGTAAGATCTAATGATTCTCTGAATTTCCTCTGTGTCTGTGGTTATGTCCCCCTTTTCATTTCTGATCTTATTAATTTGCAAATTCTCTCTCTGCCGTTTGATTAGCTTGGATAGTGGTTTGTCAATCTTGTTGATTTTCTCCAGGAACCAGCTTTTTGTTTCATTGATTTTTTTGTATTGTTTTCTGTGTTTCTATTTTGTTGATTTCAGCCCTCATTTTGATTATTTCCAGTCTTCTACTCCTCCTAGGTGAGTCTGCTTCTTTTTTTTCTAGAGCTTTCAGGTGGGCTGTTAAGTCTCCAATGTGAGCTTTCTCTGTTTTCTTTAAGTGGGCACTTAGTGCTATGAACTTTCCTCTTAGGACTGCTTTCATAGTGTCCCATAAGTTTGAGTATGTTGTTTCTTTATTTTCATTGAATTCCAGGAAGACTTTAATTTCTTTCTTTATTTCTTCCTTAATCCAGCTATGGTTCAATAGTTGACTGTTCAGTTTCCATGACTTTGTATGCTTTCTGGGGGTAGCATTATTGTTGAATTCTAACTTTAATCCATGGTGATCTGATAAGACACAGGTGGTTACTAATATTTTTTTGTAACTGTGGATGTTTGCTTTGTTACCGACTATGTGGTCGATTTTCGAGAAGGTTCCATGAGCTGCAGAGAAGAAGGTATATTCTTTCCTATTTGGATGGAATGTTCTATAGATGTCTGTTAAGTCCATTTGATTCATTACCTCCACTAATTCTCTTATTTCTCTGTTAGGTTCCTGTCTGATTGACCTGTCCATTGGTGAGAGAGGAGTGTTGAAGTCTCCTACTATTAGTGTGTGCGGTTTGATGGCTGCCTTGAATTTTAGCAATGTTTCTTTTATGTACGTGGGTGCTTTTATATTAGGGGCATAGATGTTCAGGATTGAGACTTCATCCTGATGAACTGTTCCTGTTATGAGTATAAAATGCCCCTCTCCATCTCTTCTGATTGATTTAAGTTTAAAGTCAACTTTGTTAGAGATTAGTATGGCCACACCTGCCTGTTTCTTAGGACCATTTGCTTGATAGGCCTTTTCCCAGCCCTTTACTCTGAGTAGGTGCCTGTCTTTGTGGTTGAGGTGTGTTTCTTGTAAACAGCAGAATGTTGGATCCTGTTTTCTTATCCAATCTCTTAGCCTGTGCCTTTTTATAGGTGAGTTGAGTCCATTGACATTAAGTGATATTAATGACCAGTGGTTGTTAACTCCGGTCATTTTTTTTTTAGTCGTAGAGTTTGTGTGTTTCCCTTCTTTGTTTTGTGTTGGTGAAGGGTCTCTAGATGTCTGAGGTATTGTGGTCATTGTTGGACTCCTTGGTTAGTGATTTTCCTTCAATTACTTTCTGTAAGGCTGGATTTGTGGCTGCGTATTGTTTAAATTTGTTTTTATCCTGGAAAATTTTATTTTCTCCATTTATAGTGAATGAAAGCTTGGCTGGGTATAGTAATCTGGGCTTGCACCCATGGTCTCTCAGTTTCTGCAGTACATCTAACCAGGACCTTCTGGCTTTCATGCTTTCCATGGAGAAGTCAGGTGTAAGTCTGATAGGTTTACCTTTATAAGTAATTTGGCCTTTTTCCTTTGCAGCTCTTAATATTCTTTCCTTATTTTGTATGCTTTGTGTTTTGATAATTATATGGCGAGGGGATGTTTTTTTTTTGATCCAGCCTATTCGGTGTTCTGTATGCTTCTTGCACCTTCATAGGAAAATCTTTCCTTAGGTTGGGAAAGTTTTCTTCTATAATTTTATTAAATAGATTTTCTGGACCATTGAGCTGCCCTTCTTCACCTTCTTCTACTCCTATTATTCTTAGGTTTGGTCTTTTTATTGTGTCCCATATTTCCTGAATGTTTTGTGATGAGAGTTTGTTGGACTTGCTGTTTTCTTTGATCAGTGTGTTTATTTTCTCTATGGTATCTTCAGAATCCGAGAGTCTTTCTTCTATCTCTTGTATTCTGCTGGTTATGCTTGTTTCTGTAGTCTCTATTCGTTTACCTAGATTTTCCATGTCCAGACGGCCCTCTGTTTGTGTTTTCTTCTTTGCCTCCATTTCAGTTTTCAGGTCTTGAACTGTTTCCATTATCTGTTTGATTGTTTTTCCTTGGTTTTCTAGGGTATCATTCACTGATTTATTCAATTCTTCAAACTTTCTGTTATATTTCTCATCCATTTCTATAAGGGCGTTTTTTACATGCTGTTTAAGGGTGTCAATCACTTTCATGAAGTCAATCTTTTCTCCTTCCTCTTGATTAAGGGGTTCTTGTCCTCCCATTGTGAGGTCGCTTGTTTCTGGTAGCTTCATGTTGCTTTTCAGCTTGTTGGGCGAATTCTTGCCTTGACGTCGGCCCATCTCTTCTTCCAAATGCTCCCTATGGATCTTCTTTTACCGGATTAGGTCTCCTTGCCTACCAAACGCTGTCTCTCCCCAATGTTGGCTCTCCCAATGCTGGGTCTCCCCAATGCTGGGTCTCCTGGTGCCGAAAGATCAGGCCTCCGTGCTGGTTGGGCAGCTAGCAGACAAAGCGCCTACCCCGCTTGGTGCAGGCAGGCCACAGAAACAAAGGAACTGCTGCCCGCCCGGGAGCCCCGGATACTCGGACCCTGCGCCCAGATAGGCTGGGCTGGGCGATGCCACGCGCCTAAAGAGGGCAGTGGGGGCGAAGTGGGGAGGGCTCTGGACGGAAGCTGGGTGGGCCAGGAAGAAAGAGGCAGCACCCGGGGAGTAGAGGCCCTGCAGAGAGCCCAAGCAGGACAGGGGGCCAAGAACCCCCCGAGCTCCCCGTCCCAGGCTGGCGCCGTGGGCCAGAAACTCACCCCAATGCTGGGTCTCCTGGCGCCGAAAGATCAGGCCTCCGTGCTGGTTGGGCAGCTCGCAGACAAAGCGCCTACCCCGCTTGGTGCAGGCAGGCCACAGAAACAAAGGAACTGCTGCCCCCCCGGGAGCCCAGGCTACTCGGACTCAGCGCCCAGATAGGCTGGGCTGGGCGATGCCACGCGCCAAAAGAGGGCAGTGGGGGCGAAGTGGGGAGGGCTCTGGACGGAAGCTGGGTGGGCCAGGAAGAAAGAGGTAGCACCCGGGGAGTAGAGCCCCTGCAGAGAGCCCAAGCAGGACAGGGGGCCAAGAAACCCCCGAGCTCCCCGTCCCAGGCTGGCGCCGTGGGCCAGAAACTCACCCCCATGCTGGGTCTCCTGGCGCTGAAAGATCAGGCCTCCGTGCTGGTTGGGCAGCTCGCAGACAAAGCGCCTACCCCGCTTGGTGCAGGCAGGCCACAGAAACAAAGGAACTGCTGCCCCCCCCCCCCCCCGGGAGCCCCGGCTACTCGGACTCAGCGCCCAGATAGGCTGGGCTGGGCGATGCCACGCGCCAAAAGAGGGCAGTGGGGGCGAAGTGGGGAGGGCTCTGGACGGAAGCTGGGTGGGCCAGGAAGAAAGAGGCAGCAGAGAGCCCAAGCAGGACAGGGGGCCAAGAAACCCCCGAGCTCCCCGTCCCTGGCTGGCGCCGTGGGCCAGAAACTCACCCCAATGCTGGGTCTCCTGGCGCCGAAAGATCAGGCCTCCGTGCTGGTTGGGCAGCCCGCAGAAAAAGCCCTCTATTACTAACTTAAAAGTGATTCATGTATTTCTTTTCTTCTGGTTTATCAATAATTTTCAAATATTTTTGACCCATTGTTACAGTTTTTCTTAATCCAATGCCAGTAAAATTGATTATTATTTATTTAGTTTTTTTTATGTATACAGTGTTCTGCCTGTATGCCTGCAGACCAGAAGAGGGCACCAGATTTCATTACAGGTAGTTGTGAGCCACCATGTGGTTGCTGGGGATTGAACTCAGGGCCTCTAGAAGAGCAGTCAGTGCTCTTAACCGCTGAGCCATCTCTTTAGCACCCCCCCCCCCTTTGGTTTTTCAAGACAGGTTATCTCTGTATAACCCTGTCTATGCTAGAGCTTTCACTGTAGGCCAGGCTGGCCTTGAATTCATAGAGAACCATCTGCCTCTGCCTCCCAAGTGCTGGGATTAAAGGAAGGCATGTGTCACCACAGCCTGGCAGATTATCATTTCTTTATAGAAGATTAAAATATACAAGCCTGTCATATTTTACTGAAGAAATTACATATATTAATATCTTTGCCTGCTTACTCATCTAGATAATTTTCAGTCGCATGCTATCAAGTTATATAAAGGTTGTCATGGGGACTTTAGGTTAGAATATAAATCTAAGGCAGTCTTAACAGCACACACTTGTAATTAGGATGCTGAAGCAGGAGGACCATGGGCTCCAGGCTAGCCTGGTCTACATAATGAGTTCTGGGTCAGTCTGGGCTACATAGCAAGACCATATCTCCAACAAAATTATAATATATAGATAAAATTATTCAAATGAGATGCTTTTATTGTTGCTGTATTTACATTTTCTAATGTGTTGTCTGTGTCATACCCAGAAGACAGCATTCCCAGCCCTTCTCCTTATCTTCTGACTCCTCCATTCTTTGTACTCCCTCCTTCACTTTGTTCCTTGAGTCTTAGAGGGCTTGCTACAAATGTTCCCTGGAGGTTGAAACCTTCTTTTCAAGCACTTTAGGCAGTTATGTATCTCTGCATTCACTCTCATTTGTTGTGAAGAGAAAGGTTCTCTGATTAAGACTGAGAGTAGCATTTGTTTGTGGATATAGAGATATGTATTTAGAAGGCAGCTTGATGATATGTTAATTTAGCTAAACAGTGGTAGTAAATTCCCCTGTAGAGCATAAAACCTTCTCAGCTATGGCTTTATGTAAAAAAAAAAATACAGCTATATGTAAAAATAAAGCTATTAACTGTATTATTTAACCAGGCATGAATTCCCTTTGGGGGAGCAGGCTTCAGAACCAAGCAGAGAGCGATTTTCACCCCTCCAATAGTCATGCCGCTATTGCACAACTGCACACATCTTGCCTGTCAAGTTGTATTGTAGTTCCCAGCATCCTCACCTGGGTAAGACCGTTAATGTCTCTCTCCCCACCCCAACAGTCTACATTGAAGTGTCTCTCATGTTGAGAGCTGGCCAGTAGGGAGGAAGCTTCCAGCTCAGTTACAGTTTGATTTCTCTGTATTACACACACGTCTATGGTGTCTTCAGCAATGGGTCTTATCAACTTGTTCTGGTGGGAAACCAAAAGATATGGCAATAGCCTGTATTGTTTTGGGAGCCTCCTGTGGCCTCCTTGACCATCAGCTTATGAGTACTTTCTCCACACCTGGGGCTGGAAATTTTGCGTAATATCTCATGGTTATTAGAGATAGCATTAGTCAGCCATGTAGGCTGTCACCCTTTATATTTAAGTAGTAGGTTTTCATATAGATACACAACATTCATCTTTGTTTTCTACACCATAACTCTCTCTCCCCATCCCTTTGTCTCTTCCACCCCCTCTGCCCCTCCCCTTCTTAAAACTTCCTCTGTTTTTATCACCTGTGTTCTGTTATGTCTTCTCTCTTGAAACATGTTCTACCGCAATGACCCTTTTCTAGTTTTCTGACTTTTGCAGCTATCCTAAGTTAAACACAGAACCTAGGATCTGTGTATTAGAGAGATTATGTCATGTTTGTCTTTCTGGATCTGGGTTACCTCACGTAGTATAATTGTTTCAGTTCCATCCATTGGCTTAGAGGTTTCATAAATTCATTTTTCTTGACAGCTGTGTAAAATTTCATTGTGTGTCTAAGTACCACATTTTCATTTTCCATTCCTCTGTTGGTAGATAGGCAGGCAGTCTCCATTACTTAGCTATTGTGACTAAAACAGCAATGAACAATGAGGAGGTATCTCTTTAGGAGGTTACAGAGTACTTTGGGTATATGTTTTGGAGCGACCCAACTGGCTTATTTGATGGATTGGTTTTTAGCTTTCCGAGGAACCTTCACACTGGTTTCCATAGTGGCTGCAGTAGTTTGCACTCTTAGCAGTGAACAAGGGTTCCTATTTTCCCACATCCTCTCCAGAATTTGTTGTTATTTCATTTCTTTATGATAGCCATTCTGACTGAATATGAGATGTGACCTCAAAGAAATTGTAATAAGTATTTCCATTATGGTTAAGGATGTTGAATATTTAGAATATTTAGAAAACTTTATTAGTCACGTGCATATCTTTGTTGTCCTCTTTTTCAATTGTTGCTGCCTTTTAAACTACTGGTTATCCTAGCCACAGCCTGAGGAAATTCTGGTCTGTCAGGCACCAACTCTTTGATAGCTACAGAGGGAGCTTATTTGCATCTCTGTCCCTCTAAAGAACTCAAGATTCAAAGGTGCTGGTAGAACACACACACACACACACAAGATTCAAAGGTGCTGGTAGAGCGCGCACACACACACACACACACACACACACACACACACACACACACACACACACACACACACACACACACACACACACACACACACACACACACACACACACACACACACACACACACACACACACACACACACACACACACACACACACACACACACACACACACACACACACACACACACACACACACACACCACACTCCCCCCCCCCCCCCCCCCCCGCAGGCTGAATAGCAAGTAGTTCACCTAGCTCACCTCTTTAGTCTCCCAAGAAGTCCTCCTGCTTCTCATCTCTCCTTAAAAACCTCCACCTGTCTTCTCCCTGCCACTTACTGTCAACTAGTTGCTGACGCAACCTCCTGACTGCAGGTGAATTTTATTAATTAAATGCATCTTTGCATCATTAAACAAATGTTCCAGAGCATAGACAAAAGTAACACACCTTAAAATAATATTCTATAACATTTCTTCTTTTAAGAATTATCTGGGGCTGGAGAGATGGCTCATAGGCTGGAGAGATGGCTCAGTGGTTAAGAACCTCTTCCAAAGGTCCTGAGTTCAATTCCCAGCATCCACATGGTGGCTCACAACAATCTGTACTGAGATCTGGTGCCCTCTTCTGGCCTGTAGGCATACACGCAGACAGAATATTGGGTACATAATAAATAAATAAATATTTTTTAAAAGAATTAACTGCAAAGATTTATGGCCCATTTTTATTGGGTTGTTTGTTTTCTTGATGTTTAGTTTCTTGAGTTCTTTGTATACTCTAGCGATTAATCCTCTGTTGTATGTCCAACTAACAAAGGCGGAAGTTCATGCAGCTGAGGATAAATTCTTGCCCCTTCTACGGTACTCCTAAAGTGCTGGGTTTAAAGGCATCCAATTACAGGGTCACCTTCTTGTTTTAATAGGAATAATATTTTGATTCTTGGATTGAATTTCAATATTCTACATCATGTCTAAAAAGAAACCCTCTCCATGGACTATTTTCAATGTTTTAATCCAGGATGAAAGTAAATTAAAATGTGTTCTTGATATCTGCTTGAGCTAATCATGAATTTATTTTTTTTCTGGTTTTGAGGTTTTTTTTCATTTTTCCTTTTTGAAACCAGGTCTTGCTGTATAATCCAAATGTGTCCCAGACTTGGAGGGATCCTTCTGTCCGAGTCTCTCAACTACTGCCTGAGACTACAGCCTATCCTACCACACTCAGATGAATTTGAGCTTTTAAATGTTTAAGGACTTGTTGGTCATGTTGGCATTCTCCTTTATAAGGGCAGAGGGTTTATTCTGGCTTACAATGTGAAGAGATTGTTTCGTCGTGGTCAGGAAGGCATGGCAGCCGAGTAAGCCAGCAGCTGCTCACACTGTGTCTGCCAGATAACTCGCTAACATTCTTTCCTGTGATTCCAGGCTGCATTCCTGAACTAATTCCCTCTTAGAGAGGGAAGTCTTTCAATGAGATTTGATAAGAATTTTCTCTATGAATTTTATATGTAGTTTTCAAAGTGAAAAGGATTTATAAACCTAGTGTTGTCTTTGTCAGGCCTGATAGTTCCTTATGCCCGACCTTCTAGCGCGCTTTCTAGACACCTCGTTATCACACTTACTTTATTTTGGCTTTCTGAGTGTGCTTCTCACTGTGGATCTCAGCACGCTTGCCAACGCAGTATCCGCCTGCCTTAGCCTTGGTTCTGCACTTACAGCTCATTTATCATACTTTTGAAAGTCTGTATAACAGAACATTCATTATTATAGCTGAAGAACTTTGAGATAAAACTAAAGAAAAGCTAGTCTTCTAGGAGAAGGTAGCATATTGTTTTGATTTATCTGAAGTTTTAAAGCCATTTAATGTAAATTATCTAGAGTATGTCTTGCTTATTCATCTGCTGGGAATGATCCAAACATTATAGATCTAGGTGGTCAATTCTTTCAAAAGTATTCACAGAAAAGATGAACTTGTCATTTGCTGCATTTCCCAACTGTCTCTGGCTGATGTGACTTCTTCCTTATCAACTGTTGCGCAAGTCCAGCTTCTCCCAGTTTAGCTCTTTCTTTACGTCAGCTGTTTTTACAGTGTGGTTTGTGGGTTCCCAAGACCTTTGGGGGCAGGCTACAAGGTCAAAAGTATTTTCATGTTAGTGTTTAGACATTAGTTTTTTCTTTTTTGTTATTTTTTGTTTTTTATTGATTTTATTGAACTCATTTTTCTCTGCTCCCCTCCCTGCCTCTCCCCTTCCCTTCAACTTTCCCCCAAGGTCCCCATGCTCCCAATTTACTCAGGAGATCTTGTCTTTTTCTACTTTCCATGTAGATTAGATCTATGTATGTCTCTCTTAGGGTCCTTATTGTTGTCCAAGTTCTCTGGGATTGTGGTTTGTAGGCAGTTTTTTTTTTTTTTTTGGTTTATGTCTAAAAACTCAAGCATACATTGGAATATTCTAGAGGCTAGTTTATGTTTGGGAAAATGCAGTTATCTTTCAAGGTATGTTAATGTATTGGTTTGAGTATTAGTTTATTTTATTTGCTGGTTTATTAATTTGTTTATTTAGGCAGAGTCTCCAAGTCTGGCATGGAACTTACTATGTAGCCCAGGATGGCTTCAGAATCATAGCAGTCATCTTAATTCACCCTCCTTGCTGCTGGGATAAGAGATGCGGGTATCACACTCAGCCTGTTACATCTAAATGCATGAATAAATATATACTTTAAGCCTTTGTTAGTTCTCACCTTAAATACTGTAATCAGCTATAGATATAATCGGTATAAAGAAAAGCTCTTTAGTGTCCTCAATAATTTTGAACCCCGAAAGGATCCTGAGATGAAAACATTTGAGACTGCTGCTCTGCTGTTGCCGGGTTAGACTCCCCATCATTTTCCAAGCCCCTTGCTCACTTGTAAGGATGAGCCTCTATTGAAGACCACACAGGAAAGAGAAGCACGGTGATTGTCCCCTGGGGATATATATATATATATATATATATATATATATATATATATATATATATATATATATGTATGTATGTATATGTATGTGTGTGTGTGTGTGTGTGTGTGTGTGTGTGTGTGTGTGTATGGATATGGCTAAGTCAATCCTTTGGATTAAAGATTATCCCAGATCTCTAAAATAAACATCTTTTATGTCATCTCAGAGATTAATATTGATATCCATAGTTCCTTTCTTCTCAAAATATGATAATTAACACAGAAATGGGAGTATAAACTAGAGTGGTTTTGAACCCTCTGTTTGTGGCAGGCTCTGGAGAGCACAGGTTTTATGTAACCCTGTAAATTGGAGCCTAGAGGGCACTTGCTTGGGTTTTTAGGTTCTTATGTTCTTGAACAAAGAGTTGGACAGAGACCCCTGGATAACAACAGAAGACAGTTTCTTAAGGGAAAAGGGCCCTCAGAGAGTGTAAGTGGAGAAAGTCTAATGGTAAATCCTGTGCAAAAGAGTAAGATTTTTAAATCCCTGTACCAGAGACTCTTGGGTTATTTGCATAACACACTTTTCCACACATGTTCTGTTACAAGTTGGGCTTGATGTAGAGGAATTTCTTTTTTTCTTGTGTCTTTGGTTGCTTTCATATGCTAAGCTTGATACCTCTGAGACCTCTCTCTCTGGCCCTTTCTTCTTCCTCACCCTGGCTTTGAATAGACTGAGCATATAACATAATTTTCTGTCTGTGCTGCCATTGCTTTCACTATCACAGGAACATCCTAAGATTTCATTTTAAACAATAATATTCTTATGGCTTCATTTAAAATGCATGTAATTTATGCAGTGCCTCTTTCCCTGTGTTTTAGTTGCTTTTCTATTGCTGTGACCACTTAGAGAAGAAAGAGTTTATTGGGGCTTACAGTTTCAGATGTTGAATTCATGAACTTTATGATAGGGAGCATGGCAGCTCTGATCCACAAACAGAAGGCGGGAAGAGAAGCAGAGTGATAACCGTCAATGGCATGGGCTTTTGAAATCTTAAATCTAGCCTCCAGTGACATACCTCCTCCAATAAGGCCACACCTCCTAAACCTTCCAAAACAGTTCTACCAACTAGAGACCAAGAATTGAAATACATGATTCTAGGGGCCGTTTCTAATTTAAACCATCGTACTATGCTTTCTATAATCACATTTTCTGTAATACCATTCACTGGCCAATAAATATGTTAGTGGAACAAAAACGAGAACTGGAAAAGTCTATTGTTTCTCTTTGCATGTTAGTGCTGAACTATATGATATACTCAGTAATTTTATTTCATGTGATGTGTGTTTTTAGCTCACTCACATGTGGGCTTATATATTTGTTTTGCTAAATAAGTGTACTGGCTCGTTTTGTATGTCAGCTTGACACAAGTTGGAGTCATCAGAAAGGAAGGAGCCTCAGTTAAGGAAATGCCTCCATGAGATCCAGCTGTAAGGCATTGTCTCAATTAGCGAGCAATGGGTGGTACCATCCCTGGGCCTGGGTCCTGGATTCTATAACAAAGCAGGTTGAGCAGGCCAGGGGAAGCAAGTCAGTAAGCAACTCCCCTCCATGGCCTCTGCATCAGCTCCTGCCTCCAGAACCTTGCCCTGTTTGAGTTCCTGCCCTGACTTCCTTCAGTGATGAACAGCACTGTTGACATGTAAGCCAAATAAACCCTTTCCTCTCCTATTTGTGCTTTGGTCGTGGTGTTTTGTCGCAGCAATAGAGCCCTAACTAAGACAATTAGTTAGTTGATATGGGAATATTAATTTATTTGAGCCAACATGTATCAGTTCTTGTAGTAAAAGAGGATGCCAGCTAGTTACACTGCAGACTAACACCACCCTGTCCACACCCACCAGCTGGTGCTTGTCTTGCTCTTAGAACAAATTCTGGGAAGCTATACTCCTCCTTCCTTTTTCCCTCTTCCTCTTTTAAAAAATTAATTCTTTCATTTTTTTTTTTTTTTGATTTTCGAGACAGGGTTTCTCTGTAGCTTTGGTTCCTGTCCTGGAACTAGCTCTTGTAGACCAGACTGGCCTCGAACTCACAGAGATCCACCTGCCTCTGCCTCCCGAGTGCTGGGATTAAAGGCGTGTGCCACCACCGCCCGGCAATTCTTTCATTTTTTATGATTATATAATGTAATTATATAATTTCACACTTTCTTCCCCTTCTAAGTCTTTCCATATATCTCCCTTTGCTCTGTTTTAAAAGTTATGACCTCTTTTTTCATTAGTTGTTACATATACAAACACATATGCTTATACATACATATTCCCAAATGCATAAATTCGATAATAAGTTTTAATATCAGTGGCTTCAATTCTCCAATCAAAAGACAGTCTGAATGAATCAAAAAACAAAATCCATCTGCCTCTTTTAATGAAATCACCTACACTGAAACTAGAAGTAGCACAGTGATTTCCCAGCTGGCTCCACCTCCCTCTTCTGTTATACAGCTGCCTCGCTTGCTTCCTAAAATGACGCCTTTATCATTTTGATCTTTGGAAACCACCGTGACTCCATTTGGTTTCCCAAGTCCTCCAGTTTCTCACGGACACCGTACCTGTATTCCAGTTAAGAGTAAATATTAGACTGACATGTATCTCCAAGGCCTGGATCACTTCATTTCCTGAGCCCGAAATAACCTCTCTCCTCCATGAAGCCTTCTTTAGCTTCTAACTTTCCCTCCATTCTCCCGATGCCAAGTGTATTCTTATTCTAACAGTCCAGCACAGCTGTTGTGTCATGTAAGGCTTTCCCCTCCTAGCTCATAAATTGCTTGAGAGTTAGTAACAGAGTCATAAACTCCTTTTGTATCTCCAGTTCCCTTCCTTGTTAGTGCAAGGTAAAGATTTGTTACGTGTCAGCCATATATATACATGATGAGCTATTAACCCTCCCCCCAACTGGAATTTACTGCAGTAAACAGTGAACACCTATGCTGAGACAACCATGAATGGGGACCCAGTGTAATCACAAGACTAAAGTAAAAGAGATTTTCATGGGAGGCTGAACAAAGGGAGTTTTGAAGGACAAGCCTGTTTGAGCCGGTCTTAGATGGATTCAATATCATTTCAGCAGACTGAAAAGGAATGGGGATGGAATAGGCAGGATTCCACACAAAGCAGCTGGCTTTTGTAAAGAAACAGAGCCATCAAAGTACAGCCATTCCTCTCTAGCTACAGAAAATTGGTTTCAGAACTCCTCTCCAAGATATCAAATTCTTTATATAAAATGACGTTCAGTACATGCATGCAGCCTACAAACATCTTTCTCAATCCACTTTCAATCTCCTCTAGATTGTTTGTGATATTTAATACTATGTAAATGCTATAAAATTGTTATACTAAATTGTTTAGGTAATAACGAGAAGTACATTTCTACCATTTCATCACCATAGATCTGATGTTTTTCAAACATTTTTGGTGTGTAGTTGGCTGAATTGGCAGATACAACACTCATAGATACAAAGAGCCCACGTGATGTGGCCTCTTTGAGGTTTAACAAATTTGTGGGAGTAATAGTGGGCATATGTCTGTTCTGCTCCAAAAACACCAGCCACAGAACACTCTCAACACATTACCAGCCTTCTGCTGCCTGATAAGTTCTAGCAGCCCCAGAACTAGATGGGAAAATAAACAAATCAGACCCCCTTAGGTTATTCCTGGCATGCCCCGAATTCTGTCTGGCGTCTCGCTTGTCGCATCTACAGGCTTGATTTATTCCAGATATCCCATTCTTTGGACTGAAGCGTCATAGTGAAGTCACAAGATTATGGAAAGATCCTTGGACTTGGAGTTCCACTAAACAGGAGTTCGAATGCCAACTTTAAAAATAGTGTTTAGTGTATGACTTAAGGGCTGACCAGTTTGTGTCGGATAACCAACAGACTCAGCAGGTTATATTTATATAAATTATGCATATATATATATATATATGTAACAGTAATAAGGGAAAAGAGACCAATTAGAGAGAGAGAGAGTGGGGAAGCATGGGAGGGGTTGGAGAAAAAAAAGAGAAGGGGGAGGTGATGTGATTGTATTTTAATTAAAATGTTAAAAGACAAGTGAAAAATTTTAATTAATTAATTTTGTGGTGCTGAGGCTTGAACCTAGAACCTCACTAGTGCGAAGCATGTGTTGTACCACTGAGATACAGTCTCATCCCTTCTAATACATTTTCTTTTGAGACACAGCTCACTAAGTTTTCCAGTCTGGCCTTGAACTTACTCTGTAGTTGGCACAGGCTTTGAATTTGCAATCCTCCCGGGCTGTCTTCCGGAGCTAGGATTACAGCTCAACTCAAGTGTCACCTTTAAAGTATTTTGTTTATTCATTCTGATGCTTTATTTGTTTTTCTTTTGAACATCTTTACATCTGCAAAATAACTGTAAGTGCTGTGTCAAAATGA
Organism: Microtus oregoni; assembly: GCF_018167655.1. Taxonomy (NCBI): domain Eukaryota; kingdom Metazoa; phylum Chordata; class Mammalia; order Rodentia; family Cricetidae; genus Microtus; species Microtus oregoni. The sequence continues at coordinate 604,716 of NW_024544751.1, forward strand.
ATTACCCACAGGCAAATACCGTGTTCACCTTTACTCACGGTGTTTATTTCCTTTGTTGAACTACTTCCTGTTCTTTCATCTGTTTTGCTTGATTTACTGGCTGCATCTTTCATTGGCCCTGACTTTCTGTACATTTACTAAGGAAACATTTTATAATCCAAACATTGACCCAAACGACTGCTTCAGGGGCTCTTTAATATGAGGTAGCTCAGCTTAGCTGGGCTGTTCCCTGTCAGTGGGTTACAGGAAAGAGTTTGTAAGGTCCCCATGGGGAAACTGAGGCATTTTCCAGCTACTCCTTTGTTGGATATTCTCTTGTGTCATTACTTTGTTCTAATGAATTCTCAGCATAAGTACATACATCTGAAACTATGAACACAGAATGCATTCCAAAGCCAAACATAAATTATTTTTTGACTTCCTATACTTTTCTTTCCATGATTTGTATGGTTAATGCAGTTGCTGGAACTGGGTGTTTTAAATGACGTTCAGAATGAAACATATAACCACAGGGAAAGAAGGAAGGAAAGGATTCTGTGACCGTACAAGTTCTTTGGCTTTCCTTCAGAAGTATCCACCATGAGTCCTCCAGGTGTTTAATTTTTGTTGTCGTTCTTTTTTTTTTTTTAAAAAAAAATAATGTATTTAACTTTATTTTATGTGTGTTAGTAGGAAGGTGTCAGATCCCCTGGAACTGGGACTACAGACAATTGTGAGCTGCCATGTTGGTGCTGGGAATTGAACCCAGGTTCACTGGAAGAACAACCACTGCTCTTAAATGCTGAGCCATCTCTCCAGCCCCATCTATCTGCCTGTCTTCCTTCCTTCCTTCCTTCCTTCCTTCCTTCCTTCCTTCCTTCCTTCCTTCCTTCCTTCCTTCCTTCCTTCCTTCTTTCTTTCTTCTTCCTTCCTTCCTTCCTTCCTTCCTTCCTTCCTTCCTTCCTTCCTTCCTTCCTTCCTTCCTTCCTTCCTTCCTTCCTTCCTTTCTTTCTTTCTTTCTTTCTTTCTTTCTTTCTTTCTTTCTTTCTTTCTTCTTTCTTTCTATTTTGTTGCTGAGTCTCATGTATCTCATACTGGTCTTGAACTCTGTATCCTCCTGCCTATTTTTCCCAAATGCTGGAATTAATGACCTGTGATACCATGTTTGACTTCATTTAATAAATTTAAATCGAATGAGAAGTTGAGTTACTTTGTTAGCCTGTCTTTTTTTTTTCTTATCAGCTAAAACAGAATTCGTTTCTAGTTGAGAATTTAGAAATCTAGAAAACCCTACTAATTGAGATTGAGGGTGTTTTTGTTGGTTCATTGAAAACACCAAATTCTGCAATCAAACAGCCATTAACTATAAATACTGATGACCTTGAATTTAAAAGGAACATTGGTGTTGGGGTGGGAAGGATTATGCTTTCTTGGGATTTTATAATTTGTTTGTAGATTAATATTTTTCCTACTGTTTTGTTTTTGTTTTTTATTCTTGTTGAGTTTAAAGTGTCAACCAAAGTGTAATGTAGCTTTCTTAGGAAGTAGGAATGGGGCTTGCAGAAGAAGTAAATAGGATCTATAGATACAGATTTGATATCTTTTGTCAAAAATGTTTGAGAGTAATAGAACATGGTTGTATATGCCTATGTTCTCACTACTTATGAGACTGAGGAATGATAATTACAGGTTCAAAACCAGTCTGGGCTATATAGTGGGAACTCTGTCTCAAAAACAGCAACATAAAAACAGAAATGCTTGGGACCAGAAGTTTCAGATTTTGAAATATTTGTGTATGTAGTATGATGTCTTTGAGCTACGACTCAAGTCTAAATATGATGCTAATTGGTAGTCTATGTGGATTTTACATAGTACAGAGTACCATATTTTAGTACACCTCAGTTTGACTGCAACATATCAGAGGAGACCTGATGTGGGATTCCCCTGTCTGGACTCTTGTTGGCACTCAAAATGTTTCATAGTTTGAAACATTTTCCATGTAAAAGTTTTGGATCAGTAATAGTCAATGTGCAGGGCATTTCCTTAAAGCATGAACTCAGGTAGATGAAATTCAGGCTGAGAAACATCTTTTATCTGAGATAGATGGGAGCTGAGATCTAGTTTAAAGTACAAGGGTTGTTTATTTTCTGTTTGGAAAGTTTGTTGTTTCTGGAGGAAACCTGTGCATGTAGCTGACCTAGGTTAGTGGATCCAGCCCAAGTGATGTGAGAAGGTATGTGGGGTGTTGGAGTCTATACATAGATACATGTAACAACAATTAATGAAAAAAGAGGCCATGAAGTTGAAGAAGAGGGACGTGGAGTCAGTATGAAGAAGTTCCTACTGAACGAACAAATTTTGGGAAATTTGAACATGAGAATGACAGCAATGGATTATGATATATTGATTAAACAAGTATTCCACTTACATACAAATACATAATGATTAAGTTAAATACTTTTAAAGAAAGAGTTCATTAGTACCAAAATATCACATCAGAAAATAATCACTGTTACAAACAGACATTCTGTTGTTGTGCCTCTTAGCAGAGGCCTAATCCCAGTACTTACAAAGTAGAGGTAAGAAGGTCAGGAGTTCAAGGTTATCTTCAGCCACATAGTAAGTGTGAGACTAGCTTGAGCTAAGACCTTGTATCATAAAAAGTGAGAGATTGCCTACAAAACAATTATGATCTATAATCTTCAAAACTTTCAAGATCATGAACCTCAAGAAAGGGCTAAAGAAGCCCATCACACAAGGGTACTCTTCTGTCAATTTTTGATAAGTTTATAGATTTTTAAACATTTTGGAGACAGTCTTTACCCCAGGCTTGCCTAGAAATCATGGCAACTGTGCCCCATACTCCCAAATGTTGAAATTATGTGTACGAACCCGTTCATTTTGGTTATTTTCCCTAATTTTGGAACCCTCTAAAAGTTAGTTGAAAAACTACAAAAATAGGAAAGAATTAGCAATTCATGAAGAACAGAGCAAATACAGAAAAACACAGCTGTTAGAGAAAAGCCATAGCTGGGTATGTCTATAGCTCAGTCACAGCAAGTGTGAGGTTCTGAATCCCACCCCTGGCGTTACACCCCCCCCCCAAATACTGATGGAGTCGAAGATTGAATACCATATTTCCGGAAAGGGGGTGTATTCTAGAGGAACAGAACTGATAGAATGAATAATACGAATTAAAAGGGGATTTATTAGGTTGGCTTATGGGATAGAGTCTAGATAGTCTGACAATGGCTGTCTCACATCTGACAGGCTGAGACTCTGGTGTTTGCTCAACCCAGGAAGCTAAGCTGGGTATCTCAGCCCTCCCAGTATGGCACTGAAGGTCTGGAGGACTCCTGGAGAGCTCCTGGTCTTTGGTCTGTGTTGGGTAGCTGAGGAAGATGGGTCCAGTATCAGCGAAGGAATGGAGCAGTTGCAGCATCAGAATAGATGAACTTGCCAGCCACAGTGAAGGCAAACAGGCAAAAAGCCAAGTTTCTTTCATCCACATCCTTATGTGGGCTGCTACCAGAAGGTGCCACCCACATTTAGGATGATCAAGAAAATTCCTCACAGAAATGCTCAGAGGCTTGCCTGTTAGTTGATTCCAGATCCGGATCAAATTGACACCCAAGATTAACGATGATTAACGATGCAATGACAGTGTGGTTTGTAAGTGGAAGGCATGGTTTAAGCCATCACCCTTGATGGTCGCTCTGGTATATATCCTTGTTTTTAAATTTCTTTTTAGATTTTTATACCTTATTTTATCTGTATCAGTGCTTTGTTTGCATGTATGTACACGTACCACATACGTGCTTGGTTCTCACACGGGTGAGAAGAAGGCATTGGCTCCCCTGAAACTGGAGCATTAGATGGCTGAGAACTACCATGTAGGCGCTGGAAACCTAGCTGGGGTCCTCTGCAAGCACAAGTGGTTTTAACCCCGTAGCCCTCTGTCTAGCCCCAACTGCTGTGTATTCTGTGTGTGTGCCTAGGGGCCTGTCTGCCGTTAATTAAATAGTAAGATGTTTATAATGCATAGTGTGGCGAGTGCTTTGAGAAATAATAAGCCTTGAAAGTGAAATAAGCCCTGAAGGTGGCAATTTTTACCATGCAGTTATGTGTACTTACCACAATGAAAAAGAAAAATTTGTCGGGGGCCAGTTGTTCATTGTGTTTGTCTTTCTACACAGGAGCCATGGATAACAGAGGCTTTCAGCAGGGGAGTTTTAGTAGCTTCCAGAGCAGCTCCAGCGATGAAGACTTGATGGACATCCCAGGGACTGCTATGGATTTCACCATGAGAGATGATGTACCTCCTTTAGATCGAGAAATAGAAGGTATCACTATTGCTAGTTTTGAAAATATTTGTAATTTGTATACAGTAGACACACAGCCTTGCAACTTGTAATACATTGTTGTTCCTTCCCAACGCCACTGACAGGATGTTGAAGTGTCTTGACCCGTAGAGAAACTCCTTCTTGCTGTCCCTTTGCTTTTAGACCTCTGTCCTCCCTAGTCCTTGATATCACTGATATTTTCTCCGTCCTAGCAGGTTTTGGTTTTCCTTTGAGGATATCACATTAATGGGATTTAAACTGTGTTATTCTATGTGTGGAGGTATGGAGAGGGTGGGACATGCATGGACCATGATCTGCATGTAGAGGACAGAGGAGAATGTAAGAAATCAGTTCTTTTCTTACACCGTGTAGGTTGTATGGCTAGAGCAAGTGCCCTTTCCCACTCGGTTATTTTACTAGCCTTCTGACCTCTGTCTTTTGGAGATTGATTTTTTTTTTTTTTTGGTGTTTCAATACAGGGTTTCTCTGTAGCTTTGGTGCCTGTCCTGGAACTAGCTCTTGTAGACCAGGCTGGCCTCAAACTCACAGAGATCCGCCTGCCTCTGCCTCCCGAGTGCTGGGATTAAAGGTGTGCACCACCACCACCCGGCTGAGACTGAATTTTTTATTTTTACTCAGCTCAGTGCCTTGGAGATTTATTATTTCCTTGCTGAATAAATACCCAGGAGTGGGAGCCTTGAGTCATGGGGTAAATGTGTGTTTGACTTTAAAAGAAAGTGCCAAAACGCTGTTCAAAGTGCCTGTGAAATTTTGTGTCTTAGCTACCTCTATATGAGTGTTCTTTGTGTTCTGCATCTTTGGGAGCTCTTGCTGTTATCAACAATTTTTATTTTAACTTTCCTAACAGGTATGTACCATCATTTCATGATTTTAGTTTTATTTCCTTCCTGTCTAATGAGGTTTAACATCCTCTCCTGTCCTTATTTGCCAGGCTCATCTGTCCTCTTTCGTGAAGTAGGTGCTCAAATATTACCCACTTTTTATAATCGTATTTTTCATTAACAGGAAATCATCTGGAAAGTTAAGTACTATCTCACTGGTTATTTGGTTAGCTATTTACAATATCATTTCTGTGGCTGTGTACAGTGCCATGGCACAGTTGTGCTGTAACCAAGCTTCTATGGATACACATTTTAGTTTAGTGTAATTTGGCTATTACACGTAGTGCTGCAGTGAGCCATTATGTAGTGTCTCTCTGTGTGTGTCTTAGTTACTCATCTGTTGCTATGACAAAACGCCATGATTAATGCAACTTACCAAAGAACTGTTGAATTGGCCTACAATTTCAGAAAGTTGGAGTCCATGATGGTGGAGAAAAAGACATGATATTGGCAACAGCTGTGGGCTCTCATCTTGATCCACAAGTAGGAGGCAGAAAGAGACAGAGACAGAGAAAGACAAACTCAGTGAGAAATAGAGACACACAAAAAGAGATGCACAGAGACAGACAGGGAATTGGGAGTGGTTTTGAAACCTTGAAGCCCACCTCCTGTGACACACCTCCTCCAACAAGGCCACATGGCCTAATCCTTTCCAGTAAACCCCACAAATTGGGGCCAAGCATTCAAACATGTGAGTCTGTGGGGGCCATTCTTATGCAAACCACCAGTGCATATGTGTATGTGTTAAGCATATGAGAGCATTTTTATAGCATGTCTGTATGAGACTGTTTTTCTTCCACCACATTGGCGTAGAATACCATAGTTTTTTTTAATATTTATTCATTTACTTATTTATTATGCATACAATATTCTGTCTGTGTGTATGCCTACAGGCCAGAGGAGGGCACTAGACCCCATTACAGATGGTTGTGAGCCACCATGTTGTTGCTGGGAATTGAACTCAGGACCTTTGGAAGAGCAGGCAATGCTCTTAACCTCTGAGCCATCTCTCCAGCCCCCGAATACCATAGTTTTTTATCTTTACATTTTGATCAGCTGAATAATTTCTATTATTACTTTTTCTTTTTTTCTTTTATTTTTTTGAGACAGGGTCTCAATATGCTGCTCTGGTTGGGGTGGAACTTACTACGTACACCAGGTTGACCTTGAACTCACAGAGATCTGCCTTCTGAGTGACAGAATTCAAGGTGTTCACCACCACCTCTGGCATCTATTATCTCAGATTTCAGGGTTTTCTGTTTTCTTTCTTTTTTCTTTTGTTTGTTTTTGTTTTTCAAGACAGGGTTTCTCTGTGTACCTGTGGCTGTCCTGGAACTCCTCTGTGGTCCAGGCTGGCCTTGAACTCACAGAGATCCACCCGCCTCTGCCTCTCAAATTTCAGTTTTAACTAATAAATTTGAACATAGTTTTTTGTATTTACTGAACAATTCGTCTTATTTTCCTGAAGGTTTCCTCTTCACAGGTTTTTGTTTCTCTAATGAACTAATTATCTTTTTTATTTGAGTCCTTCAGGTATTACTATTTTTTTGTGTGATGTTACTTAAATATGTTTTTTCATTTCTGTCTTCTTTCTTTTCCTTCCCTCCTCCTCTCCCTTCCCCTTCTTTCCTTCTTACTGTTTGAGACAGAGTCTCACTCTTTAGCCGAGGGAAGCCTGGAACTTACCGTGTAATGCATGCTGACCTCTAACTTGTGGCAATCATCTTGCCACGGCCTACCCAGTATTTATCACACCCGTGAGCAGCTGTGTCCAACTGCTTTGTCTTTTTAACTCCTTTATTTTGCAGGTTTGCCTTTAATTTATGATGTAGCTAAGACTGACCTTGAATTAGTGACCTTCCTGCTTTTGTATCTCCAGTGCTAGGGTTATAATAGGTGTGTGCCATCACAGCCACCCTAATTTTTTTTAATCTGCAAGAATTGTTTTATTAGTCTTTTCTGTTGACATCTATGTTTCTCATTGTACTTAGAAGGAACCAAGGCCTATGAGTATGATGCTAACCATGACAACATAGTGAGATCCTATCTTAAAGAAACTCTGTCTTATTTTTATTGTATGATTATTTGTGCTATAATCCTGTGAGTGCTATATCTCTTACAAGAAGAATCATTTTATGTCTATGTGTCTGTGTAAAGGATTAGATTTCACAAAAATAGGTACATTTGAGCAGGTAGTATGTGATATCGTTTCTGCAGAGACTTGAACAAATGCCCACTTGCCCCAGATAGGGAGCCCATGATAGCTGCCACCAAAGTCTAACTTGGTGGACCAATGAGTTGTGTTGGTTTACAGTGAGTACGGGGTCGCTTACAGGAGTAGAGTGAGTCAGTGACAACTGTGGCACTAAAGCCTCCCCCAAGGTGGGTCCGCTTACGAAAACTGGAGCTCACTGCCAATTTGCAGACAGCTCAACGGATTGGGAGTGGCCTTTTCGGCAGCTCAGTTGGTCTGAGCTTCTTTCAGGCAGCTTGGCTGGCCTCAACCTCTTCTTGGCAACTGGACCACCTTTCCCCTCTTCTAGGTGACTTGACTGGTCTTTGCTTCTTCTGAGTGACTTTCCTGGTCCCGCCTCTTCTAGGTGGTTTGAGTGTCTTCTGTTTCTTCTGCCAAGGCAGTTTGACTGGTCTGACCCTCTTCTAGGTAGATCAGTTTGTCTGAGAGTATCTCTAAGAGTCCCTACACCTGCTTTGTGCTTGGGGAGGGAGAGCCCTAGTATGTCTGGTCAGTTTTGGGGACATCCTCGAATCTCTTGAGTTGTTTACTTCCTGAGTAAAGGAGCTTCCCTGCAGGATAGAATGTTTCTCCTCCCGTTAGAACAGTGGTCTTCAATGTGTGGGTTGACCCTTTCACAGGGGTCACAGATCAGATACCATGCATATCAGATATTTACATTATGGTTCATAACAACAGCAAAATTGCAGTTATGAAGTAGCAATGAAAACATTTTATGGTTGGGGTCAGCATGACATGAAGAACTGTACTTAAATGGTCGCAGCATTAGGAAGGTTGAGAACCACTGCTTTAGAACATGCTGTTGCTTCACTTCCCCATAAGTCTCCTATGTCTTAACAAACTTCCCTCCAAAGTGGAAAGTTTTAATCTTGGAAGGAAAACTGCTACACAACAGCAGATCTTGAGTAATTAATTAATTGGTAGGAAGAAAAAAGTTCCAAGCAGAAAGACTACTTTTGTAGAGGTATCAACAGGCGTACTGTACAGAGAGATGGCAAGATAGAGAGGAGCCAGAATAGGTAAGTCACATCCTTGGGTGATGTGTTGCTTATTTTTATTGCCATAATCTGGATTATTGACACAATCTAGAGCCACTTGGGAAGGGAAAACCTCGAGTGAAGAATTGCCTGATCAGATGGCCTGTGACCATGCTTGTGAAAAATTCTCTTGATTAATGATTGATGGGAGAGAGCCTATCCCACTGTGGGTGGCACTTTTCCAATATAAGAAAGCTAGCTTAAAATAAGAAGGTGAACCCAAAGAAAAACATATAGGCATCCTCTTGAATATAACCTTCATCAGGCGATGAAAGGAGACAGAGACAGAGACCCACATTGGAGCACCGGACTACAACCCCAAGGTCCAAATCAGGAGCAGAAGGAGAGAGAGCACGAGCAAGGAACTCAGGACCGCGAGGGGTGCACCCCCACACTGAGACAATGGGGATGTTCTATCGGGAACTCACCAAGGCCAGCTGGCCTGGGTCTGAAAAAGCATGGGATAAAACCGGACTCGCTGAACATAGCGGACAGTGAGGACTACTGAGAACTCAAGAACAATGGCAATGGGTTTTGATCCTACTTCACGTACTGGCTTTGTGGGAGCCTAGGCAGTTTGGATGCTCACCTTACTAGACCTGGATGGAGGTGGGTGGTCCTTGGACTTCCCACAGGGCAGGGAACCCTGATTGCTCTTTGAGCTGATGAGGGGGGGGGGGGACTTGATTGGGGGAGGGGGAGGGATATGGGAGGAGGCAGAAATCTTTCATAAATAAATAAATAAAAGAAAAAATAAATAAATAAAATAGGTGATAGGATAGCAAAAACAAACAAACAAACAAACAAACAAAAAAAGAAAGCTAGCTTAGAGAGAGGGGTAGAGGGAGGAGGCCAGAAGAGGGCATTGGATTCCCTGGAACTCGAGTTATGTATATGGTTAAGAGCCACCATGTGGGTGCCAGGAATTGAACCTGGATCTTCTGCAAGAACAAGTGTTCCTCTTTCTTTTAGATTTATTAATTATATATACAATGTTTTGCCTGCATGGTCACCTTCACATCAGATGAGGGCACCAGATTCCATTACAGATGGTTGTGAGCCACCATGTGGGCACTGGGAATTGAACTCAGGTCCTCTGGAAGAGCAGCCTGTGCTCTTAACCACCGAGCCATCTCTCCAGCCCCAGAACAAGTGTTCTTAACCACTGAGCCATCTCTACAGACAGAGGTAGAGTTTTTAAAAATGTATTATTTTGTTTTATTTTGTTAATAAAGAGTCTCAAATAGCCAAAAGCTGGTCTTGAGCTCACCTTGTAGCTGAGGCATGTGCCAAGATGCCTGGCAATTTAAAGCCATTTCAATCCTCAGTTCACTAATAGAATCCACAGATATAGAACGTGTGGATGTAGAAATCCCATATAATACCTATTACATAGATAATTACCCATTATGATAGGTAATGGGATAGATGAAAGTGGAGAATGACAGTCTGTGTGCTGGTGGTACTCAGGGTTGCACCTCAGGCCTCACACGTGCTGAACAAACATGCTACCACCAGGCTTCAGGCCACCCCCCCTTTTAGTTTTTATTTTTAGGGAGTAATATATGCCTGTAGTCCTACCACTCTGGAGGCTACACGGCAGGAAAGTCAAGAGTTCAAGGTCAGCCTTGGAATTACACTTTAGTTAGTCAGATGGGCATAGAGATCCTCCTAACTGTGATCCCAGCACTTGGGAAGTTGAGCCAGGAGGATCACCAGTTCAGTGTCAGCATGAGCTACACAGGAAGACCCTGTTTCAAAATACCAAGAACAGCACAATAAATACAAAATAAAATATGTCAAGGATAGAGGAATGGCATAATGGTTACGCGCACTTGCTGCTCTTGCAGAGGATCTGGGTTCGGTTCTCAGCACCAGTGTGTAGGCTCCCAACCATCTGTAATGGCAGTTCTAGAGATTCTGATGCCCTCTGTGGCCTTTGTTGGCATCAGACATATATGCAGGCTAAAGACCCATACACATGGAAAGATAATACCCCAAAACACTTCTAAGGAATGAGAGGAAAGGACCCTGAGGACATGCCTCAGTAGCAGTGAACATAGCAATATGAAAAAGGGGTTCAAGCATGGTGATGCATGTCTGTAATCCCAGCACTCCAGGGCCAGAGACAGGAGGATTACCACAAATTTAAGGCTAGCCTAGTTTACATAGTGAGTTCTAGGTCCAAGAATGAGACCCTGTCTAAAATAACCAATGTCCCTTCCTCCAAAAAGGATAATGTAGAATTTTTTTTTTTTAAAAAAAAGCAGTCCTCCACCACTTTTCAATAGACTCTTAGAAGTATTATTTCTTGTAGTTAAGATATGTCCAAAAGGCTTCTTTATATGAGCCACATGCAGAAATTAGTTCACTTATCTATATTCTGTAGCAATGCATTTTTCATGCTTTGCTTTTGAAGTTTTCTTTCCTTATTTAATGTCTTCACACAGGTTTTCCTAGTGAAATAATAAAAGAAAAGGCCAGAAAATCATTGAAATATGGTGCGTAAAATACTATAATTTAGTTGTGAGCCTAGCCTTTAACGGCTGAGCCATCCCTCCAGGCCAAAATACTATATTTTATACTAGGAATGATAACATGTACTTAAAAGAAGCTAAGTTCTGTGGAACTTACAAAGTTAAAGTGGTTCTTGTTTTCTAGATGGCTGTATCGGAATTGATTTGTGAAGAATGGATAAATCAGTTATACATGGCAAAGCTAAATGTATCTGAGATATAGTCTGTAAATTAGAAAAAAGTAAGCACGCAGGAGGAGGGAAGGAGAAAGTGAGTTTGAATTACAGGCAAACATGCAGAGCTGTTCTCACCTTCCTGGGCAAGGCCAGCACTGCGCTCGTGTGTGCTTTCGTTTATTCATCCACCCATCAGTCTTTATGGAGTGCTCGCCCACGTAGGACCCTCGCACTGCACTGTCTGCCTTCTGGAGTTCTAAGCCTCCCAGGATGGGGTATGTGGGTGGAGGGTGGCAGTTGGAGCCGTAGTGGGCACAGCAGGTATTAGGCAGGATATCTAGCTGGCAGTCTAGATGGCTGTGTACACTTTATGATCTTATCTTGTAGCCAGACTGCCAACAAATGATTTAAAAGCAGAGGAATGATATGATCAGATTTGAGTTTTGGAAAATTGACAGTGCAGAGGACAAATTGGGGGCAAATATGGGGATGGTAAAAAACTTTACTGCCTTCAAATTCTGGGCAAAAGATCAGAAGGCTTGAATAAAGACATAAGGAACCAAGAGGAAGGGATAGTGGGTTCCAAGGAGACTGTGTGAGGGAAATTATAAAGAACAGTGAGGTACTAGGGACAAACTCAGGGGTAACTTCAAAGCGTAGACTGGTTATGGAGTAGACTCTGTTCTCCCATGCCACCTACTGAGTCTCACTGTTCTTTTCGAATGTGTCAGAGCAGGAAATAATAATCATAATAAGCAGATGTGATGGAATGAGAAACATAACAAGACTTGAAACCGCCGAGTAGACTATAAAGCAGTTCTGTTAAAATGTGAAGAATTCATGGTTGCCCTTCAAGGAGAAATGTAACAAACCTCGGACTCTAGCTCCTGATGAGAGCCCCCATCATCACCTCAGAATCAGGGCCCAGAATCCCAGCACTCGAGGCAGACAGGAGAAGAGTGGATTCTAGCCTTCATGGGAAGACTGTCCGATAAAGCAACCCTCAGCTAGGCTTCTCCCCAAGCCGTCTGCCATGAGCAAACGTGTGGGATTCTCCTATACACTTAGCTTGAGAAAATTGGTGGCTCTTGCAGCTTTGGGGAGCCGGGGGTGGGGGGAGGCCTGAATTAAAACTACCAAAGGGCCACAAATCACATCAGCTTTAAATAAGAATAAACAACTGTTGTTTTGGTTTGGTAGTTTTCCTACAGGGTCGCACGTTGTAGCCCAGCTAACCTAGTACTTAGTATGTGGTGTAGGCAGCCCTCAAACTCAGGGCAGCCCCCTTACCTTATCTTCCCAAGTGCTGCATTATAGGTAGAAGCTGCCAAGCTAGGTGCGTAGCATGATATCCTCAGGCCTAAAGCTTCCTTTTCTTTACTTCATAGGAAAATGGGCAGATTTCAGAATTCATATCTGTTAACGTTTCACCCATATAAACTTTATTCAAGTTTGTATTTGCTTCAGCTTTACTTAGTGTGACTTCATGTCTCATCCAGATTATCGTATTACAGAGAGGCATCTTGTCTCCTTAGGCTCCTCTTAGTTGTGATGTATGCTTATGTTTCTGATGTTCCCAGTGACTTTAGCAGTGAGAGGCCTTAAGTCCCGCCTCCTTGAGAGTGCTGGACTTGGGTGTTTTATCTACTCTCTCCCCAACATGTATCTTTCTATCATTTGTATTGTTTTATATTTTGGGTTCTATTCTACTCCACTTAATTTTGTTGCCTGAATTGTTCCAGTTTTGTCATCGTGTTGACAGTGTTTTCCCTGCCATTGTGGGTTTGTTTTTAGTACTCTCTCATTTTTTTGATGCTAATCTGCTCTGTTATTACTTTGCTGTTCTAGTACCAAGGCAGGAAATGTATGTTAACCATTTCTCAAGAGTCCTACTTTCCTTTCACTCTCGAACTGATTTAGAAATGAAGATTGGGCACTAGCTATGCCCGTTTCTACAAAGACAGTACTATTTTTTGAGATAGGATTTTATGTATGCTGGCATCATACTCGCTGTGTAGCTGCAGATGGCCTTGATCTACTGATCCTCCTTCTAAAAACTGAGATTATAGGAATGCGCTACTGTACCTAGCATTCTGCCAAGGTCAACTGAATGCATAATGTGTCTGCTGCCATAAAATAAATGTGTGTGTGCGCACGCGTCGTCATCTTTATCTACATTAAGCTGAGCATGAGATCATACTGATTGATGTCTTTGTTTTTTTTAAATCCATTACCACCTGGATCATTTTAGCTTTCCTCTTTTGCTTGCCTTCTACTCTGACAGTGAGAAAGCCACCCCGCATTATCTGTTATTTACTACTGACTCTTCTTTTCCAGCGTGCATGCGTAGTGCTTTCAGACTTGTTAACAAGGACCCACCATGATGAGCAACTGTAAGAGCTAGCAGGTCTATGCAGCGGCCCTTTTGTCTTTGCCCATAGAGGTCGTGTGCATTTCTCCAATTACTTAGGGTGGAATCTTCCTCCCTTACCCCATCGGTGATGCTTTTTTCATAAACTTGTGATACAAATAGGTTCTCTTGTTACTCACTTCATTCCATCCTGGGGTCCTCAAGCATTGAAATGATTCTTAGAAATTGTGCATAGTAAGCTGCATACATAATCCTGTGAGCTGAAAGCACGCACACTGGTATTTCCTCACTATTATGCTGCCATGGAGAATCCTTTCACTGCCTAAAACCCTGTATTTAAAGAAAAAGAAGCAAAAAGGTTCACTAGAGCTGGCGAGATATCTCAGTGGATAAGGGTGCTTGTTCCACAGCTTGAAGATTTGAGTTTCATTTCCAGGTCACATGTGGTAGAGAGAGAGAGACCCAGTGTTCCTCTGACAGCTATATGTACACAAAACACATAAATACACACAATAAAAAATAAAAAAATTCTTTAAATGTGGATAGCTCAGTCCTTTCTTTTAAAGGACAATAATCCATTCTCTACATAAATCCCTTTATAAAATCAATTCAGCTACTAATAAACATCTTGATTGCTTCCAGTTTTGTTTTGTTTTGTTTTTTTGTTTTTGCAGTAGGGAAGAAGGTGCTGTGGATATCTCTGTGTAGATGCTTTCTTTTGTGGGAGTGGGGAGGGAAGGGCTTATTTTAGTCATACTTCTATGTAACAGTTTATCACCAAAAACAGCAAGAGCAGGAACTTAATTAGGGACAGACCCTGGAGGAAGGGGCGGATGCAAGAAGAGTACTCTGTGAACGAGCACTGGCTTGTTCTTCCTGGCTTGCTCCGTCTACTTTCTTATAGAACCCAGGACCAGCATCCCAGGGGTACCACCAACAATGGACTGGATCCTCCCTATCAATTACGAATTAAGAAAATGTCCTACAGGCCTGCTTATAGCTCCATCATTTTTTAATAATACAATAAAATATAATAAGATAAAGCAAAAAATAACACATTAAAATTATACAAGATAAACAAACTGAGAAAAGAGCCCAAGAGAAGGCATAAGAAACAGACCCACTATTCCACACACTCAGGAATCCCATAAAAACACACCAGTGGAAACCATAACATATACACAGAGGACCTGATGCAGGCCCATACAGGCCCTGTGCGTGCTGCCGCTTCAGTCTCTGAGTTCATATGAGCTTTGCTCATGTTTATTTAGAGGACCTTGTTTTCTTGACATCTTCCATCCCCTCTGGCTCTTAAACTCTTTTTGCCTCCTCTTCCACAGGGGTCTCTGAGTTCTAAGGGGAGGGAGTTTATAAAGATATCCTATTTACCAGGCGATGGTGGCGCACGCCTTTAATCCCAGCACTCGGGAGGCAGAGGCAGGTGGATCTCTGTGAGTTCGAGACCAGCCTGGTCTACAGAGCTAGTTCCAGGACAGGAACCAAAGCCACAGAGAAACCCTGTCTCGAAAAACAAAACAAAACAAACAAAAAAAAGAGATCCTATTTAAGACTGTTTCGAGGTCTCCCACTCTCCACATGATGTGTGGCTCTGGGTCTCTGTATTTGCTCCCATCTGCTGCAGGAGGAAGCTTCTCTGACCATGGCTGGGTAAGGCACTGATGTGTGAGTGCAGCAGAATGCCATGAGGAGTTTTTTGATCAGTAGTATTCGGTTTTACCCTCCATCTCTATCTAGTCTCATGTTATTATTGGTCACCTAATCAGTGTCAGTATTGCTTGCATCTTGTGGCGTGGGCCTTCAGCCAAACCAGATTTTGGTTGGTGACTCCCACAAGTTTGTTCCACCACTGCCCAAGCGTATCTTGCAGATAGGACCCCATTGGAGATCAAAGGTTTTGTGGTTGGGTTGGTATTTGTTTGTCTTTTGATCGTGCGCAGAATGTACTGAAGACATTGGAACATGGGGTGAAGGCTCTATGTAGGCATCAGCTCGACTTCTCCATCTTCAATGAGTTTATGTAGGTGTTGTCCTCAGCAATGGGAACTTGCTGTCATTTTCCTGGAGCACAGTCTATTGTCTTGACAGCAGCCTGGATTGTTTGAAGATTTGTCTGGGACCCACTTTGGCCAGCAACTTAATTAGATGTAACCCAATACTAAACCTAGAAGCTTCATTTGGTGAGGAGAAATGGCCAGTTGGGACTCAATCTTCCTAGTTATTAGGCAATTTCATTTAGATTATCTTTATATATATATTTAGGACACGTCTACTGTATTAGGTTTCAAAACTACCCTTCAAATGTATCTTAATTTTAGCTATTTTTCCCCATATTACTTCTCTAGTCTTCCTGTTCCCCCTTCCCACTTGATTTTCCCATTCCAGCCCACCATAAATCCATAATTATTTATTCTGTTTTCCTTTCCTAATAATATCTATCTCCCTTAGTCCCATACTCTATACCTAATCTCTGATTTTATGGATTGTAGATTGGGTGTCATTGATTTAGCAGCTATTCTCCACATATAAGTGAAAACATACTATATTTGTCTTTCTGGCTCTGTGACACCTCAGCCAGAATGATTTTCTACTTCCATCCATTTGCCTGCAAGTTTCATGATAATCTTGTTTGTTTGTTTTTTGTTTTTCGAGACAGGGTTTCTCTGTAGCTTTGGAGCCTGTCTTGGAACTAGCTCTTGTAGACCAGGCTGGCCTCGAACTCACAGAGATCCGAGTGCTGCGATTAAAGGCATGTGCCGCCACCGCCTGGCTCCACGTTTTCTTTATCCATTCTACTGTTGAGGGCCGTCTAGGTTGTTTCAATCTCTGGCTACTATAAATAGACAAGCAATGAACACAGCTGAGCAGGTGTCCCTGAGGTGGGATGAAGCATCCTTTGGATATGTGTCCATGAGTAGTATAGCTAGATTTTGAGCTAGATTGATTACCATTTTCCTGAAAAACCACCACACTGCTTTCCAGAGTGGCTGTGTGTGTTTTCACTGTCACCAGCAATATCCTGGCCATCATGACCTATTACTTGTGTTATTGTTCTTAGCCATTCTGACAGGTATAGAATCTCAAAGTTGTTTTGATTTGCATTTCCCTGATGGCTATGGATGTTGACTATTTCTTTAAGTCTTTCTCGGCCATTTGAGATTCTTGTGTTGTAAATTCTCTGTTTAAATCTATACCCCATTTTTAAATTGGATTTTTTGATATCTAGTTTCTTGAGTTCTTCATACATTTGGATATTAGTCCCCTATTGGATATGAAATTGGTTAAAAAAATATGTTGACTTTTCTGTAGGCTGCCGTTTTATCCTATTGACAGTGTACTTTGCCTTACAGAAGCTTTTCAGTTTCATGAGGTCCACTTATTGATTGTTGATCTTAGCTCCAGTGCTATCAGTGTTCTGTTCAGGAAGTTGTCTTGTGTGCCATTGAGTTCAAGGCTATTTCCCACTTTCTCTTCTATTAAGTTCAGTGTATCCGGATTTATGTTGCTGTCTTTGATCCACTTGGACTTGAGTTTTGTGCAGAGTGATAAGTGTGGTCTATTTGCGTTCTTCTACACGAAGCCATCTAGTTTGACGAGCACCATTAGTTGAAGATGCTATCTGTTTTTCCAGGGTGTATTTCTGCTTCTTTATCAAAAAAATCAGGTCTCTGTAGGTGTAAGGATATATCTGGGTCTTCAATTTGATTCCATTGATCAAGATGTCTGTTTTTGTACCAATTCCATGCTGTTTTTATTAATATAATTTTGTATTTCAACTTGAAATCTGGAATGGTGACACCTAGATATTCTGGTTTTGTGAGTGTTTGTTTCCATATGAAGTTGAGAATTGTATTTTCAAGATTTTTTTTAAAAAATGTGTTGGAATTTTGATAGGAACTGCATTAAATTTGCTGATTGCTTTTAGTAGGATACTCTGGTATCTGTGTCTCTTAGAGTCCGTAGCACATCTGACCTTCTGGCTGTTAGGGTCTCCACTGATCAGTCAGGTGAAATTCTAGTAGGTCTGTCTTTCTATGTTGCTTGGTCTTTTTCCCTTGCAACTTTTAATATTCTTTCTTTGTTCTGTATGTTTAGTGTATTGATTAAAGGCTAAGGGAACTTTTCTGGTCCAGTCTATTTGGTGTTCTATGTGCTTCTTATACTTTGATAGGCATCTCCTTCTTTAGGTTAGAGAAATTTTCTTCTGTGATTTTGTTGAAAATGTTTTCTGGTTGTTTTGAAGTGTATTTCTTCTTCCTCTATGCCTATTATTCTTAGGCTTGGTCTTTTCATAGTGTCCCAGATTTTTTGGATGCTTTGTTCCAGGAGTTTTTAGATTTAACATTTTCTTTTACCAAGGTATCCACTTCTATTGTGTCTGCAATGCCTCAGATTGTCTCATCTATCCGTGTATTCTGTTCTTGAAGATTGCCTCCGTGGTTCCTGTCCTAGTTCTTAAGTTTTTCATTTTCAGAATTCCCTTAGTTTGGGTTTTCTTTGTTGGTTCTATTTGCGCTTTCAGGTCTTGAGTGGTTTTACTCATTTCCTTCCATTCTATGTGTTTTCATAGGTTTCTTTAGGGGATTTATTCATTTCCTTTAACTGTGTCCATTTCTTTAAGGGCTTTATTGCTTTCCTCTTTAAAGACTTCTACCATATTCATAAAGTCTGTTTTAGGTCTTTTTCTTATATTCCAGCATAGCTTTGTTATGGTTGCTGGGCTCTAGTGGAGACATACTGTCTTGGCTGTTATTGATTGTGTTTTATGCTGGAGTCTAGGCTTCTGGGATTTTGAAGATTGTAATTCTAGGTGCTGATATTTGTCTTGTCTTTGTTGGGTGGGTATTTTGTTTTTGGGTTTCTGGTTCTGTTAGAGGGTTGTGTCTGTGTATTGTCTGCAGGAAAATCTTCTGGTGCCCTGATAGTTGTGGATCCTCAGGGTTCTGGGTGAAGTGTGGTTCTGGGTATTGAGACCTGAGCCTTATGAGTGGGGATAGGCTACAGGGGTAGGGGATCTTCACAAAGAGGAGAAAGGCAGAGTCTTCCACCAGGGTCTTCTTAGTCCCCTGGGAATGGGGGGGGGGGGGAGAGTGAGGCTGTTCTACAGCAAGTCTGCTCCAGAGCTGGGGCTGAGAGAGAGGGGAAGCTGCAGTTAGCCTGTTACTTGCTTCCCGGTTTGGAGTGGCCTGTGGGTTCCCAGGGACTGTCTGCTGGAGTTGGAGACTGGGACAGAGGAATGAGTTGGGGAATGGAAGTTTGAAGGGAAAGAACTGTGTGGGTCACTAGAGATGGGTGAAAGATGGGTAGGGAGGCTGCAGAGCAGGAGATGAGACTTGGGGATTAATTTGGAGCAGAGGGAGAGGTGAAGATCTACAATTAGACAACCTGCTTCTCTGCCCAGTCTGCTCTCTCTCTCTCTCTCTCTCTCTCTCTCTCTCTCTCTCTCTCTCTCTCTCTCTCTCTCTCTCTCTCTGTGTGTGTGTGTGTGTGTGTGTGTGTGTGTCTGCGTGTTTGCTGGAGTTGGGGGAGGGAGGCAATGAGGACATAGAAATAGGTGGGAGGAGGGAGGGAAATAGCAGTGGGAGTCACTAGAGATTTGATTGGAAGAGACTGCTGCAGGTACAGCAGAGCTGGGGTGAGGCTGGGAGCTTGGATCTGGAGGAACAGACGGAGAGGTGAAGATCTGCCATCAGCCCACAGCTTCCCTGGCCGGAGGAGACTGTGGTTTAGCTGGGAATGGCTACTGGTACTGGGGGCTGGGATTAAGCAATGGTTTGTGGAGAGGGAGGTTAGGAGCAGAAGATCTGAGGAATCCACAGGAGATGGGGGCTGGGCTAAAGGGACTCTTGAGCAGGTGTTCTGCTGCAGGAGCTGAGGAAGAGGCTGGGGGTTTGGGTTTGGAAGGACAGAATGCGAGCTGAAGGCCTGCCTTAGCCTACCCGCTTCCTTACTAGAGTGCACTGTTGAGATTTTCCTTGCAGTTTTTTTTTACTTTTTATTGTTTTATGCCATTTTAATAGTTGATTGTTTTACATGCTCACACATACACACACCTAATATATAATTCCATAATTTCACTGTGTTAGGATTTATGGCGAAGTAGCTGGGCATTAAGTCATATTTATTATTTGGGGTAACTAGGCGTCTTGGGTCAAATTCCTATAGTGACTTTTGTTTTCTTCTCGATTCTGAGTTTGCCTTCACCTAGCTGCCTTAGAAATGATGTGTCTTGCAACTCTTTCACCTATAATTTACTCTTAGGGTACCAGAGCCCTGTAGGTGTAGGTGCTAAAGTATGAGGGATCAGATGTATTGCAATCAAGGCTAATTCTTAGTGTTTTACTGGGACTGAGTCTTGTGGCTGTGACCTTCACTAGCTCTCGGAGTTGTTCTCCCGCCTTCTCTCTGCCCTTTAGCCTTCACTATCTACTTCCTTGAAGCCCTGGCCCTGCTGTTCGCCTGTTCCCCTCAGGGGAATTTGGAAATCGAGATGGGGGCTGGAATGGGAGGAATGCCCTTCCCTCAACCAGGAATAAGGCTCAGCTGAAGTATTTTCCCTCGGAGCACATTGTTGGTTGTGAAGAAATCTCTGGGTATATTTCACAAGGATTCTTCATCCTCTCCCCTAGTCGACGTCAGGACATTTTTCTAGGATCTTCAGTGTGAGAGTCTGAGGTTTCTGGAAGTAGAGCTTTTGGTGTAGGACTCCGGAGCTGTCCGCACAGCTCCGGCGGTTCATTTGCATTGCCATTTGAGCATTCCCACCTGTCGGTGGTGGTGGTGTTCCTATGGCTCTAACCCGCTTTATTCCAGGTAAGCAGATCTCAGCTGGGAGTCTTTGGCTAAGCCGTCCCTTCAGACTTGGGGGTGGCGGTTTCTTCTGGAGCCTCAATTCTCTGATGGGTCTAGAAAAAGAATCTAGTCGTTCTCAGCCCCGTATTGCCAAGCCTTTTCTTATTCTGAGGGTAAGAATGGGAATTTCTAAACTGTTTACTTGGGAAAACTGAATTGGAAAGTTCTATATTTATTGTTATTTTATTAAATTTAGGTTTTTTAAGACCAGGTCTCACTCTATAGCTGAGGTTAGCCACAGATTCACTATGTATATCTTAGTCTGCCTTGGAACTCATGGAGCCCTCGTGCCTTAATCTCTGGGGTACTTGAAATATAGGAACAAGACATTACTCCTAGCTAATTTTTTTTCAGTCCAAGGGATTGAAGTTGAACCTTTAGCATGCTGTGCAGACCCTCTACCCTCCATTAACCTCCGGCCTCCCATGTATTTACACACAGTGAATCTATTGCAGCGATGCTTTGCTAGTACCTTACCTTGTTCAATTTCTGTCAAACAGTAAAGGAAAGGGGTTTGTAATTTGTAAAGGGGCATGGACGGTATATTTCTGGGGCAGAGATCAAGTAGGTTCTCCAAATGTATACCCTGTTACCATGTAGCCATTTAACCATATGCTCGAAATGCTGCCCAGACTAGGGTGTTCTAATGGTCATTAGTGAGCTTTTCCAGAGATTGGTAGTGTTAATTTACTTATTTGCCAGAGGAATACCTTCAGATAACTATGCAATCAAAATACTATTTTGAATTTTTGAAAGATCAGGTCCTCTCAAGTAATTCTCAGTATAGTGTGAATGATCAAACTAAAACGTGGCTAAAATAATAGAACGAGAAGCTTTAGGGCACCTAAAATTAAAATTGTAAGAGGCAGAGGCAGTGGATAACCGCAGTGCAACAGTGTGTCTTGGACAGAGCAGGAAAGCTACATATGTGAACTCACAGTGGTTATGACAACATACACAAGACCTAGGCAGACAAAATCCCGGCGTGGAGCTGAGAGCTGGGCCTAAAATCTCACCCTTAATCATGGGGACCTTATCAACTGTCAGCTGCCAGAAGATGGACAGTTTTCTCTAAGAATATAGCCCCCGGTAAGCTGACCACGCTCCAGCAGAAAACCACACATCCAAGGACATTTGAGCAGCACAAGGGAGGGTATACTGGGGCTCCGTCGATGGAGGGAAGAAAGGGAAGGTAGAAACGAAACAGTTATCATCTTAAAAAATAAAAGGATACAAAATTGGGGGTGGTGAATATGATTAAAACATGTAGGAAACTCTTAAGGAACAAATTTATGTGCGTGTTTGTGTGTATGTGTGTTATAAAAATAATATAAATACCTGCTTTTTTCAGAGATGGCAGATCTGTAAAAGCCATCAAGATTAATGCACTTGCCAAGGTTATAAGGCTAATGCTGTGTGGAGCTACAATTACAGTTTATACCTTCTCAGTGCTGGTCCCTCCATCACAAAGGCCTTCTCATTGACTAAGCCACCTTCCTGTGAAGGCTGTACTTCAAGAAGCTATCTCCTGATCTGTCTGTAAATACTCCTCTGCTTTCCTTCTCTATGCCTTGTCTCTATTCTTCTGTGTTTCCAGTTTTCTTTTTTTTTTTTTTTTTTTTTTGCTTGTTTGTTTGAGACAGGGTTTTTCTGTGTAGCCCTGGCTATCAAGGAATTCATTCTGTAGACCAGGCTGGCCTTGAAATCAGAGATCCCTCTGCTTCCACCTCCTGGACAGGATTAAAGGTATGTGCCACCACTGCCTGACTCCTATCTTTCTTTTTAAAACCATTCATGTGGGCTCTGGAGAAATAGCTAGTTGTAGATAGAGCACTTGCCTAGTGTGTTCAAGGCCCTGTTTTTCCTTCCCAGAACTTAAAATACATAAATTAATATGATATATAATCAATGAAAATAAAAACTTTTCAGTATCATGCGGAAGTTTCCCTCTTCTTACTCCAGATCTAGCTGCTAGCAGGGGTTAAATATGACCCTCCTCAGTTCAGTTATTTCAGTCTCTAGTCATTCCCATAGACTGATTGTCTCCGTCTCTCTGATTTTTAAGACAGGGTCTTAAACCTAAATTTGTGGCAGACCTCCTGCCTCAGTCTCCCAAGTGCTGGGATTCCAGGTATGCACCATCATTCCCGACTCTCTATTTCTCAACTCTCCCTGTGGCAATAGGGGCCAAATGCAGGGCTCTGAGCACACCAGGCACTCACCCACATCCCTAGACCAGACGTGGAATCTAAAAAGAAACGCGCACTCTCATTTTTCTGAGACAAGGTATTTTGTGTAGCCTAGGCTAGCCTTAAATTCATGATAATCCTCCTGCATCAGTCTTCCAAGTGCTGGGACTGAGGGCCAGAGGTATGACACTGAGACCCATGACCTACTTAGGACTTTCAGATGAGTTTATTTGTATAGCATATCTGAGGAACATTTGTGTCTCAGAGCACATGAATCCCATAGGACTGGACACTTTCATCCTTCCAGATTTGTACTGTTCTAGACAGTACCGCAGTAACCTATATACTGCTATGCACAAGTAGAGCTGGCTTTAAGGTTTTCAGATGAGTTATCTATGTGACTTTTTGTCTTGTTTTGTTTGCTTATGTTTTGTTTTTTAGGTAGGGCCTCATGTAGCCCAGGCTGGTATGAAACTTGCTATATAGCCTAGGCTGGCCTTAAACTCCTTATCCTTCTGCTGCTTTCTCTTAAATGCTAGGATGGCAGGAGAATGCCACCGTGATCAGCTTTTTTTTTGTGTCTGTTTTTGTGGTACTTGGGATTGGACCCAGGGTCTTGTATATACTCGCCTAAGTGCTCTGACACTGACTGGTACCCCAGCTATGGTGTTTAAGACTGATTTTTCTAGACATGATGTCACATTCGATCTGTGGCTCTCGGAAGGGTCTCCTCACTGGGATTCTCTCTCTTGAGGTTTTTTTTCCCATCATAGAATTTGTTAGCAATCTCTTATCCCTGCCTTTTTTATTTTTTGAATATTGATAGGGTCAACCAAGTATAGTCTTAGTTATCAGTTATTAGGCAGAGTCATACTACCCAGAGAAGCACATGGTTTGTAGTATATATTTCAGGGCAATTTCTCCTTATTCATTACTTTACCTGTCCTTATGTCAGCCCCATGAATGTGTACCTTTGGTAATGAAGGAATAGAGAACCAGTAGAGGAACAGGGTGCTGTTTGTAATAGGCCTAGCGAAGCGGGCCTGCAATTTCAAGCACCCGAGGATGCTGATGCAGGGCTATTGCACATTCAAGAGCTGCTGGTGCTAACGAAAGGGGTTTAGAGTCACCCTAGACAGCTTAGTAAGATATGGCCTCAAAATAAGTAAAAGCAGGGCTCCCTGGTAAACAGCTTCATGTGTGATGTCTAAGATAGTAGTCACGCGCCTTCCTTCCCAATTGTGTGGCATTCCAGTGAGCAGAAACATGAAGATAGCAAATCCTTGTGTTGTTGTCCTAACTTGGGCAATTAGCACCCTGGCTCTGCTGTTGGTAAAACCATGTTGGGTCAGGAACTCCTGGATAGGAGCATATATTAGGAGCAGTAGATACAGAAGATGCGGCCCCTGCCACATGCCGAAGGCTGTGGGGAGCATGGCTGTGTCTGGCAGAGACAAAGAATGAGGGAGTAGGTGCCAGCATTGATAGTCACACTTGTCTCCAAGCTTCCCCATCCCTTTCTGTGCTTTACGTTCCCATTTTCTTCTCATACGTCTCAAAGACCCTTTTAATGGTATATATAGGAAATGTGTCACCGTTTCATTATCCGGTGCCCATCACTCTTGGTACTGTCTGCATTTCTTCAGAGTTAGGGTCAAGTTTTTCTTCTTCCTTGTCTTCCCTGTGTCTTAAATACTTGTCCGTTGTAAACTGCGCTGCGACTAAACCAAAGCTAAGATTCCTAAGTGAAGTGATTACAGGGTCAAGTCAAATCAAAATCAGGCAGATTGTGTTTCAGACTCTGCATTGGTATGCTGTCTAAAGACCCCGCTGCTGGACTGTGGGGAAGCTCAGGAGTTTCCAAGGGAAAAGTAGCCATTTAGAGGTATAGTAGTGTTTTAGTATTTAACAACCCAGATGGCGTATAGATGCACAGCAACAGAAAAATTGCCCTGAATAAATATTTCAGGGTCTATATAAGTATTTCAGAGTACTATGTATTTAGAGGATTGTGTGTTCTCTTCAGGGTTTAGATGTGAGGCCCAGTTGGCAGACACATGCTCTTTGGTCACTGCATTTGGGTGAAGTGGGAAAACAAAACACATTGTAGATACAAAGGTTCCACACATGTTGGCTGGGTATGAGGGTTTTGCCTGTAATGCGTTCTGAAGTGCGTAGCTGAAGTGCAGTGTGAAAGAGCATACATATGCTGTTGGGAGATCCTGTGTGGAAGAACAGGGGAAGGATGGAAAAGGGAAAGTAGGTATGGAAATGAGAAGTGGCCCGAAATAGGTTCCTCAGTTTCACTGTTGAATGCAAGTCCTTTAAATGGCCACAGGTGAGTATTTTGTGCGAGGCATCATGCTGGATTTGTATTTGTGGATAGAGTTAGACCTTTTAAAAGTATAACATCCCCAGAACCCCAAAACCTTTTTAAAAGGAGCATTTCCAAGTTCTTTGATACATACTAATAACCTAGTCCCTTTCTTTGAGTACTTGTTTGGTATTGGAACAAGTGACCCTCCACAGCTTGTGATGTTCCTAAAACAATCCTTCAAGGTCTACAATGAGGTAGGTTTCTTTCTCTCTCCTTTCCTCTTGTGTTTTTGTTAGTGTTTAACTAGTTCACTTAATCAGTTACTATTCAGCCTCCTGGTAAATTCTAATGGCTTGTTGGTTAGGGATCGGAATAAACATCAATTCCCAAATTAGAATATCTATTCTTGCATTTAAGGGGTTTTCTAGTTTTAAACATAAGATGGTTGTGTGTGTAGGGGGTGGGGAGCCTAGGGAAAGTCCTTCTAGACCAAAAATGATGATGGTGATTTCAATTTGTCTGCCTCCTTATTCAGGCAGTGTGTTTCTTGAGACCCACTGCCCTGCATTCACTCCTCAGTATAACTGCAGAAAGAGAAGGCTCTTTCAGGCTTGACTCCCTTTTCCCTGACGGGCTTACTTATGTTTTCTCCAGACTCAGGCAATGGCGATCAGTCTTTGAGGGATTTCCTTTTATCATTTAACTAGACTTTAACTTAAATCACTCCTTTCTGTATGACATTCACCATGCCATCAAAGCTTGAGATAAATTTTACTGGTTTTTCACTCCTTTGAGGCAAAAATCTAGACTTACCTAACTAACTTAGAATGTATACTGTAATTTTACTCTGCTTCCTTGTCAGTGTATGTAGACGCTAGATTAACTCACAACACACTTTTTAAGAAGGCATTTGCATTGTGTTGCTAGTTGCCCCTGCTGCCCTTTTTGACCACTAAGTTTTATGAGTTGACTTGTGTCGTGGATTAAAAGCTCTAGGCAGCGTGGCATGAGCAGCAGGTCCAGATACTTGGTGAAGGAGTGCAAGCTACTTAACCCAGCTCCTTGAGGGAGCCTCAGAGTGGCAGCACCATTGTCATTGTCACAGCTGCGGCCATTTCCTATTCTAGAGGTTACGGTGGGTAGTTTTGAGTCACTTGTGCACGCTTGCCCTAAATGCTCCCTGAAAGGTCATCACTGCTGAAAGTTTTCAAAATATCACAGGAGGAGTCACAACTTTGAAGCGACCAAATGACCTGGCTAGATCCGGGCTCCACAGAGGTAACTCTGCTTGGCTCTAAATATTTACTTTATTGTGTGTTTCTATCATATGATGTCTAAGAATTGGTAGGCATTTTATGTTATTACCTACTTCCAGTTGCTCTCCACTGAGCGGTCTGAATAATGAACATATGTTAGAGATTACAGACCTGGCAGAGATGGAAGTAGAGGCAAGAAAAGAAGTTCTCAGACCCTCAGCATGTCTACTGGACCTGCTGACTCATTTCTTAATCTAAACCGTAGCTGAACCTCAGTTTAGCCTGAGAGCTACACCATGCCTACTAAGCCTCTAGTACTCAAAAGAAACCTTTACTTGGACTAGGAAAAAATCCCACTGGAGAAGTGCTGGCTATGCCTTTGTAAAACCTGTGAGCTTCGTGAAAAACTGTTAATTAAAAGTTGGTAACTTGGGTCCAACTATGAAAACTATATCAAAATATAAACTACCTAAGTGCCCAAAATATACTTAGCTAACTTAGCTGCTATGCTCTGTCTGCTAAGATGTGAAAGTCTTTAAAAACGCAAGTCCTGTTTGATAATGTGGGTGATTGTCAGTGGTCTGCAGATACTATACGTAAATTATGATTAATAAAGATTAATTCGCAGGAGGCCTTTCAGGCTGGGCATATAATTTCCTTTTGGTCTGATAAACTAAACATTTAGTTAGGTAAGAGGATCACACCAGGCTTCCAAATGATTGTTGCTTTTATGCAGTGTTTTAACTCATTGCCACTTAATCGTCATTTCCACTCCATTTGAATTCTGTTCATTAATGCTATATTAGTTCATCAGGATGTAATTATGATGAACTAAAAGAGTATAAACCTCATTCAGTGCCTTACACTTCATAAAGTTTTGTTGTATTAACGTTTCAGGATGTACTGGGCCTTAGGAGCCGAAGAGATTAATAACATTTCCAAGCCCTACATGAAGGGCCTGATTATCGGAGCACACTGTAACTGGGTTAATGTTAAACAGTGGCTGTCCTGCTGATTCACTTAGGGACCTGGGAGATGACAGTTTTATTCTACTTTACTGGGCTGGCCTTACTGCACAATTAATTAAGACCTGCTTAAAAATAGCCTTCAGAATAGGGCCAGAGAAGGGGAAGCCTTTAAAATAATGGAAATGTAGTAGTGAATTTATTGCCAGGGCTGCAGTAGCTACTCAACCAGGTTGGATTTATGAATATTACAGGCTATGTTGCTTTTTTGAGAGCACTACTGAGACCCCTTACCCTTCCTTCTCTACTTGTCTCCCTCCCTCCCTCCCGCCCTCCCTCCCTCCCTCCCTCCAACAAGAACTTGCCATGTAGCTCAGGCTGTCCACAAATTTGCAGCAATCTTGCTGGGTGGTGGTGGCGGCGCACGCCATTAATCCCAGCACTGGGAAGGCAGAGACAGGTGAATCTCAGTGATTTCAAAGGCCAGCCTGGTCTACAGTGCTAATTCTAAGACAGCTAGGACTGTTACACAGAGAAACCCTGTTTCGAACCCCCCCCCCCCCCCACACACACACACCTCATATTGAAGCAATCCTCCTGCCCAACTTCCTGAGTATCAGAATTGCAGTTCCCTGTTACTATCCGTGCATTCTTTTCAATACTGAGGATTGAATCCAAGGCCTCTGGGCAAGTGGTCCACCCACTACTATGTATCTACATCCTCTATTCTTGGTTGTTTTAGAGTTTTCAAATGGTTAAGTGATACCAAAGAACAGACTGGGGCTGGGGTGTCAGACAGTCATCAGAGTGCTTACCTAGCATGGATGAAGCCCTGGGTTTAATCCTAAGTGCAAAACAAAATTGGCGGTAGACCATATGTCTACAATCCCAGCATGCTATAATTTTGGTACTCAGGGAGTAGAATCTTCAGGAAGATTAGAAGTCAAGACATTCTTAGCTACATAGGGAGTTTGAGGTCCAGCCTGGGTCACATGAAGCCTGTATTTTAAAGAATGGCTTTTGTTGTAATTTGATGGGCAATTTATAGTTTTATTGCATTTTTTTTAAATTGTGGTACTAAGGATTTAACCAGGGCCTCGGGCATGCCAAACGTGTATTACTTCAGAACCACACTTCTAACCCCAAACAACTCTGTCTATTTATGTAAGTACGTATGCACACTCATGGAGGGGCTGTTTACCTATGTGCGTCCACGCATGCACGCGTGCACACACACACATAAACACACACACTCGCACACAGAAGTCAGAAGAAGACTATCAAGTACCCTCCTCTGTTGCTCTTTGCTTTGTTCACATTGAGAGTGGGTTTTACTTAATGTGAAGTTTGTTTCAGGTAGGCTGGCTGGACAGTATCTTCTGGGATCCACTTGTCTCCCCCCCCCCCCCCCCCCCCCCGTGCTAAATCATGCACAGCCACATTCAGCTTTTTACATCAACGCTGGGGATCTAAAATCAGGCCCTCATGCTTGTGAAGCATGCCCTTTTACCCACTGAGTTATCGCCCCATAATTCCAAAACAATGGTTTTTTTTTTTTGTTGTTGTTGTTTTTGTTTTTCGAGACAGGGTTTCTCTGTGGTTTTGGAGCCTGTCCTGGAACTAGCTCTGTAGACCAGGCTGGTCTCGAACTCACGGAGATCCGCCTGCCTCTGCCTCCCGAGTGCTAGGATTAAAGGCATGTGCCACCACCGCCCGGCAACAATGTTATTTTTGAAACAGGATCTTGCTACGTTGTCCTAGCCTACCCAGAATCATAAGTTCAAGTGATCCTTCTACGTCAGCCTCACGAAGTAATTGGGACTTCAGGTGTGTGCCACTGCACCTGTCCTCTTGTTTTTCTTTAATTATACCATGCATATAAAGATGATGCACAATACGTATGTGTGCACTTTAAAGAATAACTGAAAGATGAACATGTCACCAGATCAAGGAAAACGGCCAGCGTTTCAGAAGCCTTACCATGTTACATGTTCTTCACAGACTATAGCGCTCGCTCTCTCTCTCTCTCTCTCTCTCTCTCTCTCTCTCTCTTGTAGATCCTTCCTTTATTTTTGTCATTTTCTTCCTTCTACTTGTAATGCGATCATTTGTATCCTAAAATTCAGGCTTGCCTGTGATTGTGTTCAGGAATAGAGTCATGTTTGTTAGGTGCTCTTTTATGTCTGGAGTCTCTCAGCATGTGTTTGTGGGGTTTTATGCATGTTATTACTGTGAGTTTTAATTCATTTTTATTTTATTTATTTTGACTTTTTGAGGCAGGGGCTTGCTACATCACCCAAGGCTGATTGCAAAGTCACTAGCCTCCTAAGTGCTAGAATTACAAGCATATGTCACCAAGCCCACGTTAGTGGTGCATTAAAAAAAGGCTCTTCTTTATTTGCCTTTGTCCCCTTTTAAATTCGTATCCTAGTAATTATAAAGTTTCTGGACATGTCTACTTTGATGTCTGGCTCTCTCTGCTAAATGAGTTATGAAGTGTGAAACTCGTCTGGACTTGAATCTTCTGAGGCTCCCACCTATCAGTTTGATGGCAT
The DNA here is from genome assembly GCF_018167655.1 of Microtus oregoni. Lineage (NCBI taxonomy): Eukaryota > Metazoa > Chordata > Mammalia > Rodentia > Cricetidae > Microtus > Microtus oregoni. Next base: position 634,446 of record NW_024544751.1, read on the forward strand.
TTGTTTAGACGAGGCTGCATCTTTAAGGCTTCTGCACTAGGTTAGAAAATCTTCCTTTCTCCAAGGCCGGTTCAAGGGTCTGGTCATGTGATCTCAGCTGTGACATCACACTCTGACCAACCAGGAGCACTGGTGGCTCTTTAGGTGGCGTTTGTTGCTGTGAAAAAGCAGAGAAAGCAGCAAGTGCCCTTGTAAAGCGTCCCAGCGCGGGCCTCCTGTACAAGCGCCTCATCCTAAATGAGCAAATGCGGGCTGCCAAGGGAGTTTTTTCCTTGAAGCAGAAAGAAAGAAAACTGTGATCCAAGGTAAGCAGCCTGAGCCCAGCCCCGGACTGAAGCATGCTCCAGGAGCAGGGGATCTGGAGAATTGCAAGCAGCCTGTAGTAGGATTCTAATCACTGCCTGCCCTGTGCTAGGGGCCTGATCATTGCGTGTCTAGCAGGAGACAGACGACAAAGGAGGATGCGGTGGTGCTCATGTTACCTAGTGATGTAATAGGATTCTCTCATTCCTGCCAGGACGCTGTTGCAGATCTTCATTTTGCCTTAAAGCTGGGGGTGGTGGAGGAGCTCATTTGATATATAATGTAACATTAGACTGCTATCTGATGCTTCTCAGAATCTTTCACAAAATCCTGCCTCTTTTTTTTCCTTCCTGAAAGGAGAACTCTGAAACTAGAGCAAATTCAATGGAAGCATTAACCCGCTCTGAGGAACCAGTTTCTGGTTGTTTGGTGCCCAGCATTCCTGTCAGCGTTTAACTTGAGAGCGGAAACAGCTTGGTTCAGCTCCCTTCTTCCCACAGACTTTCTTTTCTTTCTGCCCCTGTTTCCGAGCTGGCTTTCCCCCGCCAAGCTCTCAAACGTAGCAGCTTTCATCTTTTATCAGTGTAACACTGACTGATAGGAAATGCTGGGTAGTGATTCAGCAGACATCCATTTTCTAGCCAGGTACAAGTGAAGATAGGAAAAGGACTTTGGTTGGAGGTTTTAAGATTAACTTGTTCACCTCCTCCACGCCACTTCAGGGACCCACCCACCTGCAGATGATTAGGACTCGGCTGAGCTTTTCCTTTCGAATCTGTGACCTGCTTGTAAGAAACATGCTGAATTAGAACTTGTACAAATCGGTAAACCAGGTTCAGTTTATCTCGTTCATTCAAACTTACGCCACGAGAATGCTAAAATCATCTAGCTGAGTTGGGCAAAGGGATGTTGGAGAAAGAGTCAGCTGAAGCTAACTTGGGCATTTATTGAAGAGGGGTTCATTACCGAATAGTCTGGATGAAGTCTTGTCCCTGCCAAGATTGGTGCTGCAAATGTGAGATTTGGCTGTGTGAGTTAAATGATGGAATTGCTCTGCTTTCTCCCTGCGTGCATTTATATAGCTTTCTCAATGCTGTTTTTACATGTCTAGTTTACTAGCAAAATATTGTTACATCAGATGATGTTGCCAAAATATTTTGAACAAGTTTATAAGCAATACTTACCATGTGTCAGTACAACTGCTTAGTTTAAATATTCCCTCAGCCTTGCCATTTGTTGAATGCATTTTGGTTCATCTGATGTTTACCGACTATCGCATGTGCTATGACAGTACAAAGAGCAGGAAATGGTGACACATTCTTGGGGGGGGGGGGGGGGGCTGAGATGAGCACAAGTTCTAGGCCTGCCTGGGAAACCTAGTGAGACTTGACTCAAACGGAAAAAAAGACGTGGTGGAGAAGGCTGTTATGAATTCAGTATAGTGTAACTGTTGAAGATTGGCTAGTCTAGGAAAGGAAGAGAAAGCATATGCATACACAAATAGCTGTAATGGAAAAACTAAATGCCAAGCCGACTAAGAACCACAATTAGTGCATGCACTCGGATGTTGCTTAGTTGAAAGATTAAGGGACGGTTCATTGCTAAGCTAAGCATTGTTATCCAAATCTCTCCTTGTAAATATTTGACTTTCCAACACACTGTGAAAGAGTTTCTACCAGCCCATTCTGTTGGAGATCAAAGCGTCGACTGAAGGAAAGTTTGCACGTTCCAGTCACCTTAACTCTTGAAGAGGCCAGCATTATTCCGTTCAAGTCTTCACCCAGGCAAAGGCTACCTCGTCGGATTGAGTTACTGCCTTACAGAGTATGAGGTGGCTCTGATGGGGTACATTTGCAAAGACCTCGGAGCCCTTTATCTCCCTTCCATGAACTGAAATACCTAAACTGATCCAAGCTCCTTTCTGTCCTTTGTTCTGTAGATACTTTCTCCATTACACAGCAGCTTCTGTCATTTCTCTTTATACTATCACCGTCCTGGTCCCTGTCCACTCATGATGCCTTTAGCTGTTTCTTATTTGAGCCTAGACCACAGAAACTATGAACGTGATTGTGTTCCCTCATTTCCACTCCTAAACTCTAGTCATCAGATAGTTGATGAGGGCTTTAAAAATTTTGACTCTCTGATGTACTAATGTCTGTTTGCTATTTAATACAGGAAACAAGTCATACAATGGTGGTGGAATAGGCTCTTCAAATAGGATCATGGACTTCTTGGAGGAGCCAATCCCTGGTGTAGGGACCTATGATGATTTCAACACAATTGATTGGGTGAGAGAGAAGTCTCGAGACCGAGATAGGCACCGAGAGGTAAGGCAGTGCTCGCACCTGAGTAATCTTAGGGAACATGGGGGAAGAAAGGTAAAGAGCTAAATTTGTTCTTTGCTCTCCTTTTTTTCAGCCCCAGAGCTGGTGTGAATCTCTTCTATTGACAACACAGGGTTTCTTTCATTTTTCGTTTTTATTTTTTGAGATAAGTCTTCTGTAGGTTAGGCTGGCCTGGAACTCGCTATGTAGTCTACACTGACAAACTCCTGAATACCCTTTTGCCTCCCTCATACTGAATTAACAGATGAGAGCCACCATGCCTGGCTTCATTTTGTAATATATTTCTGGTTTTTTTGTTTGTTTGTTTGTTTGTTTGCTTACACAGAGACACGGTTTCTCTGTGTAACAACTCTGACTGTCCTGGAACTAGCTCTGTAGACCAGGCTGGCCTCAAACTCCCAGAGATCAGCCTGCCTCTGCCTCCTGAGTGCTGGGATTAAAGGCATGCACTACCACCACCTGCTATATTTCTGTTTTTAAAGACCTTTTATATACAATTTTCATTCTTGTTTTTAACTCTGTGTCTAATGATTTTTTTTTCCTATAGAATGTTGTTAAAAGAGACATTCATGAAATGGGTACGCATGCCTCTGCGTAGGTGAAAACAAATGTTCCAGACCTTCTCCTCCCATCTCAGCTCCCTTTATGGTTTGTCTCTTAAAGCAGGGTCTCTAAAACCAAGGAAAGTAAATGGGCTTTTTTCAAAGGAATAAAAAACCAAATTACCCCAACCTTACAGTGTATTGAAGAATATGGGTTCAGCTTTATAAGATTATAGCTCTTGTAAAACCATAAAACCAAAGTAACATTATGCATCCAGCACCAATAAAACCATAAGACTGATCAAATTCATATCCAAGACATTAATTTGATGTTTTAGGTATTTAGGGCTATGATGTAGATTGCGTAAGCTTGACAAAAGAATTTCCTCACCTCTTTTTCCAAAGTACTGAGCTATTTTCTCAGAGCTCTGCCAAGGTCCTTTGATTCTTTTATTCTTATTATTGTTTGTTTGTTATCTTATTGAGACTTTATTCAGACTAGTCTGGAACTCACTGGGCAGGCAATCTAAACTGCCTAGAACTCTTAATCCTCCTGCTTCAACCTCCTGAGTACTGAGAGTACAGGCATGTGCCACCACACATACCAAGGGTCCTTTGCTATTTTTGTTTTTTCTTGAAATGAGACAGGGACTTGCTGTACAGTCCAGGCTCGTCACTAGCTTACAGAGCTCTTACTCCCATAATCCTAAGTGCTGGAATTACAGGTGTTTCCTGCCGTGCCCAGAACCTTTGCTTTGAACCTGTCCTATACTAGTCAAATTTAGGCAATAAACTATTTCTAGTTTATGTGGGGACAGCAGTGGAGAACTTAACTCAGCAACAGTGAAAATGTTGATGCCCAGCTCCTGCCCATGTACTCTCAGCAGGTGACCCTCTGGCAAGTTTCTTTGGGGCACACTCGTAGTTTTCCCCCCTAAAGTTCTGCTTGACTCCATATTTAAAATATATTAATACCATTTTCTGCTGAGTCCATGACTTCTTCCTGTCAGGGACAAATCTCTGTAAGAGGCAGAGATTAGAGTCAGGCAGAGACTATTTTCAGTGTGTGTGTGTGTGTGTGTGTGTGTGTGTGTGTGTGTGTATGTTTGATGATTTCCTCAAACCTAGGGTTTAACATGTATTCTCCCACTCACTAAGCTACACCCCAGCCCTATTTTTTTTTCATTTTTAAGCCTTTCTCAGATTCTGCCACGTAGTCTTACAACTACATGAACCCCAGAGTCAGGTTGTCCCAGGTACAGGTTTTGAGAAATTCCAGTTTTTCAGGGAGGCAGTACTGGCGATGGAATGCAGGGCTTTGCAGTGCTAGGCAGTATTCTGTCAGCAAGGTATGACTTAAGCCTCTTCGCTTTTGATTTGGAAACAGGGTTTCACTGTTACCCAGTTTGGCCTTGAATTTACTTGCACATAGGCTTAGCCAAAGCCTCCCAACTTATTTCATTCAGTTTTCTTCCTTCCTTTTATTTCTTTTGTGTGTGTTGAGGGGGCATGTTTCAAGACAGGGTTTCTTTGTGTAACAGCCCTGGCTGTCTTGGAACTTACTTTGTAGACTAGGCTGCCCGTGAACTCACAGAGATCCACCAGGGTCCACCTCCCAAGAGCTGGGATTAAAGGTGTGCTCCACCACACCAGGCTCAATTTTCTTTCTTCCTTTTCTGTTTTTTAAATCTTGTAATTATTGTAGTCTCTCTCTCCCTCTCTCTCCCTCTCCCTCTCCTCCTCCCTCTGTGGGTGTGGGTGTGTGTGGGTGTGTGTGCGTGCGCGCGTGTACAGGCCACTGGGCTGTCTTATTGGCCCTCAAAATACATTTTAAAGTGCCTTTTGAAGTTTATAATTTGTTATTGTTTGAGGTGTGGCTGTAGGTGAAGGTGGAATAAATCAAGTTAGAGTATAATAAATAGTGGCACAAAGAAGGGGAAGTCCCAGTAACAACACTGGCAGAATAGTGACTTTAAAGATAGGGACATGGGCCAGTAAGTTGGTTAAGGGTACAAAAAGTACTTGTTGTCAAGTCTGATGGTCTGAGTCTGATCTTTGGAACCCACATAATGGAAGGAGAGAACAGAATTCAGCAAGTTGTCCTCTGTCCTAAACACACACACACACACACACACACACACACACACACGATATAAAAAAAATAAAGCTAAAGGGAAACAAAATAAAAATATGAAGAGTGTGGATTTAAGTTGAGCAAGACCTGAACAGCCAAACTTCGGACTTATCGTGACGCCCTCAGATGCAGTTGCTGGTTTCTGGACTTGAAGGAGACACATCACCAGTATCAATCAGTGCCTGTGATTCCTGTACTTTTGGAACTTGGTGCTACCCAGCTTTGGGAATTTCCTGACTGAACTGTAGCCGCACATAGTAAACCTCAAGTTGTCACTGAGATCAACCATTGTTTATTATTTGTTTATTCTTTGCAATACAATCAAGATATTTGCTGTGAATCAACACTCCTTGAGACAGCTGTTATCCTGCAATGCACAAAACAGGCTGATTGTATTAAGAAATTAGTGGCTAAGTGGGGGTATATCTTAGACATTACAATAAATTGGTAGAATTCAGTAAATTGCAGTATTCTTGGTAAATTGGTTCAATTAAATAATTCTCAATTGTTATCTATTCCCAGATAATTTGTATTTTTCTGCTGAAGATTTTTTAGATGGAGGGAAGATATATGTAGAGTATACTAATGTTATCTTATTTTTTTCCTAGATTACCAATAAAAGCAAAGAGTCCACATGGGCCTTAATTCACAGTGTGAGTGATGCATTTTCTGGCTGGTTGTTGATGCTCCTTATTGGGCTTTTATCAGGTATGGTAAACTACAGAAGTTTTTAAAATTAATCTCCCACTATGTTCTCCCATCGGAAATGAATTGCTGGCGAATCTTTTGAAAGTGCAACATCCCATGTGTAAATGAGCTCTAAGTAATGCCTGTATCTAAGAAGAAATACGTCTAAACACAGTTTGTGTGCCTAAGATGTCACGATCATTTTAAGGTGGAAGGCAGCTCTGGGAATAAGAGTAAAGACTAATATATGTGCCAGTCAAGTTTTCACCACTGAGCCCCTGCCTCAGCCCTTGTTCTTCTTAAAACAGGCTCTCCTAATTTAGCCCAGGCTGGTTTTGATCTCAATATACAGTCCAGGCTGGAAGGAGCTGTTTCCTCACTCTCCTCAGTGCTGATATTACAGGCGAGAACTACCATACCCAGCTCTTAACTTTTATCTCCTCCCTCCTGGTGGCAGAGGAAGGCATGCTAAGATGTAGCTCCTAAGCTCAGGGACTCAGCACATTCTTTCCTGGTTTCAGAGGGGCGTTATGCTAGCAGATTCTCCTGTCAGCTCCACTGACTTTCTCTAGCCACTCCAAACACTGTAGGTTGAATATCCTCAGTGGGTAAAGGCCACATGATGGGGGGAGAAAACCAGTACTTACAAGTTATCTTCCAACCCTCACTCAAATTATCCTCTGATCTTCACATGTACACCATGGCACCCCCCCCCCCCGCACACACACACGGTGGGGCATGTGTACACTCACACTAAAAAAAATGTAAAAAAAGTTTGAAGCCAGAGATATTTGAAATGTTACCATATTATATAATGAAATATTTGGAGTAAAGGACCCAAATCTAAACACAAAATTTGCTTGTTTTATATATACATATATGCACTATATAATACATACATTAGATACGTATAAATATATGTATAAGCACTGTGTATACACACTCACACACACGAGCATGTGCACATGCACACATACACACACACAGCTTGAAGGGAGTTTTATATAAGTTCACTTGGATTTTCTATTAGTGTGAAAGAGTATCTCATCTGACTTGATGAGACCCAGGCTGGCCTCAGCATCACCCTGTCTCAGCCTCCTAGGTCCGGATAGTAGGCTGTAGACAGTGCCCTGCTTTCCATCTCTATGTTGACTAAAGTCCTATCACATGAGGTCAGGTTTGCAATTTTCCTCATGCAGCATCATGTCAATGCTTAAAGAATTAAGAAATGTTTCAGGTTAGAGATGCTCACCTTATGTACAGTACATGAATGGAGACTTGCTCTGCAGATACCAGCTTACAGCAAGTTCCAGTGCAAACTTCCCCTCCTATGCGGGAAACAGAAAGCCAGCAACACCGGGCAGAGAAAGCAAGAAATGTACTCTTGTAGCATTAAAGACAATGCCTAGGAAGATCTGGACTCTTGAGCAAAATAGGAGTTAAGTGGGAAAGCTAGAGAAGATACTATAAGATTTCACTTTACAGAGTAGACTCTAGTTTCAGGAAGTCAAGATTAAAATCCCTACTCCACTGCTGGTAGCTTTATGGCTATGGGCAAGTTTCTTAGCTCCTGGAGACTTTGGTGTATTGGTCTGTAAAATGGAGATAGCACAGGCATCTGTATTGAATACTTTCTTTGAGGATTATATGAGATAAAATACTTGACATGATGCCTAGTTGCTGATGCTGTTCTTGTCATGAGGCATGGAGAAAATGACTACCTCAAATATGAAGTGATTCGTTCATTCTGAGTTTCCAAGAATTGCCTGGGATAAGGACGGGCAAGATGGCTTAGTGGGGGAGGTGCTTGCTCTACAAGCCTGACAAACTTAGTTTGATCCCTGAAATCCAGGGCGGAAGGAGAGAGCCAACTTCCAAAAGTTGCCCTTTGGCCTCCATGTTTGAGTCTGCATGCACTTACGTGTGTACACACAAACAAATAATATATAAAATAAATTATTTCTTTTAAAAAGAATTGCCTACCCTAAAAGGTTGGCAGCCTTTTCTTTTTCATTAAGGGGGTCAGATAATACTGTTTTAAGAGTCATGGGTTAAGTGATCTCTGGAGTGCCCGCTCCACCCTGCTGCTGTGCCACAAAAGCAGCTGTAGGCATAGGGAGAGAAATGAGTCTTGCTGCAGCTCGGACATCTTGCCTGGCAGACAGAACAGGTGAGAAACATTTGGCCCTCACGTTGTAGCTTGCCAGCCCGTGGTTGAGGGTGTTCAATTTTGCCTTCTGGCTCTTCCAGGAGAGATAACACAGTTTGGAGCTGGTTAATAATAGATTGGGTAATCTATAAAGCCAACTATTGTAGCAAAGCAAAGGAAGGAATATAGAGGAGGGAAGGTCATAAATCTGGTAATTAGGAACATATTAGTGTTCACAAAGAAATTTCAGATATATGTTGAGAGCCAGATTTCAAGTTTTGGTAGTCATTGGAAAGAAAGAAAGAACAAACCCTTGAAATGTTAATCTGTTCTTTGGGATAGGGAAGCTTAATAAAACTTGTAGCCAGAGAAGAAAGCGACATTTGTGAGCAGGGAGAGATGTGGAAGTAGAGGGGAAGCCAGGACTGAAAATGGGTGTGTAAAATATAAAGCATACATGCGAAAACACCGGGAGCATAGAGCAAAGTATGTAACTATAAGGTCTTGTTCATTTTGTGAACCCAGGCAGTAAATGCAATAAAAGTTGGAACAGAAATCTGGGGGCTACAGTAGCCAAAAATAGCTTTCAGAAAATGCTGGATTTGACTAGGGCATTCAAGTATGTGGTAACACTTTCTGCACGTACCAAAACATACACATAACATGGCCTTTTTCACCCAGCAGAATGTAGGCACAATGTTCTCAACGCTTTAATGTGTTTCTTGTCTTTAGGTGGTCAGTGGCTGTTTTTTTCCTCTCATACACATGAGGTGTTTTGTTTTTAAACATTGGAGACCCATAACAGAAGCAGTGTGTCTGAACGGGACAGTCTGGGAATTCAGGGGCTGTTTTATAACACTTTTATCATTCCTTTAAGGCACAATATGGGCCATTTAGTTTCTCTCGTCCAGAATTTCTTCATTTAACTGACACATGACATCCAGAAGTAAAGTACTTTTACTGTCTTAGCTCTTCTGAGTTTACCAGTCATAGTACTTACTTTATTTTTTCATTGTTTTCTTTGATGGATGGCCTATATACACTCATTCCTTTTTACTGAGACCATTGTAGTGTGTTCATACCCTAGGTTCAGTAGGCATCCAAAGTTTCTCGAGTTCCAGCCAACCTTTTTTGCACACAATACTCTGTGCTGTTATAAACTTAATGTCCTTAGCGGACAGTATCTTCCTCCCGCTGTACAAGTTCTTTCTGTCTGTGGTGAAAAACCCTTCATCAACTTTGCTCCAGAGCCTTTACACATAAATATCATGGAAGATTCTTTAGTGTGTGCAATTTGTATTCACTCAAACTGATGTATATAGGGAGAACAACATAATTTTTTTTTTGTTTTAGCTGTTGTTTTTGGTTTGAGATGGAGTCTCACTATTTATTTCTAGCTGGCATGCTAAGTAGACAAGGCTGGCCTTGAACTATCAGAGTGCTGAGATGAAAAACCTGTGGCTCCATGCCTAACAAGTCACATAATGCTAAGCAAATAAATTACTCCCTTTATAGAGTGACATTCCTTAAGCACACCAAAGCAGTTCCTTCATTGTGTCAAGCAAGTTTCAAAACCAAACTCTTCTGTCTTCCCCAAGTGTTTTGCTTTTTCCCTAGCTCTTCGCAGTGTACATATTTCCCAGATTCTGGTGTTTATTTTCATTATTTTTAATCTTGTGTATGTGTTCGTGTCTGTGTGTGAGAATGCAGGTGCCCTTGGAGGCCAGAAGCATTTGTAGAACCGGAGTTAAAAACTGTTGTGAGCTATCCAATGTGGGTGCTGGGAATTGAACTCAGATCCTCTGCAAGAGTAGTATGTACTCTTAAGCATCTCTTCAGCCCAACACTGGTGTTAATGTATGTAAACAGAGACTGCTCGTTTGTTTCCCTACTGCCCAGACCCGAATAATCACACAAAGCTGTATTAATTATAACGCTGCTTGGCCAATCGCTTAGGCATTTTGCTAGCTAGCTCTTATATCATAAATTAACCCATTTCTGTTAATCTGTGTGTCACCACAATGCTGTGGCTTACTGGTAAAGTTCTGGCAGGTGTCTTTCTCCTTCAGCAGCTACATAGTATCTCCTTGACTCTGCCTACTCTCTCTATATATCTCTGTTCAGATTTTCTACCTGGATTTACTCTGCTAAGCCATTGGCTGAAACAGCTTTATTCATTAACCAATAAAAACAACACATATACAAAAGGACATCCCACATCAAATGTAGAGATAGTAAGTGAAATATTAAGCACATCAACAATCAGAAAGAAGCTCCAGATGGAATAGGAATAGGGAAGTATATATTTACCTGTCATTTCAATTCCTTTCCTGTCACTTTGGCTGATAAAACTTGTTCTAATTATCAAAGATAGAATTTTAGAAGTGAGATTAAATTTGGCTTTCTCTTTTTTCTCCACTAAATCAGGCTCGTTAGCAGGCCTAATAGATATCTCTGCTCACTGGATGACAGACTTAAAAGAAGGGATATGCACTAAGGGATTCTGGTTTAACCAGGAACACTGTTGCTGGAAATCTGACCACGCCACCTTTGAGGAGAGAGACAAGTGCCCAGAATGGAATAGCTGGTCCCAGCTTATCATCAGTACAGAACAGGTAATGTGTAATACTTATTTCTGTACCACTGAGTTTCGTCCTTATATTTATTTCATTTTTTTGTACTGTACTCCTGGAAATTATGAAATCTTCCCCTATATTCTTCATGGAAAAGAAAAGGAACAAGCTGTCTTCTTTTGTGGTTTAAGTGCTGCAGCCTTATTTCTATCTCTTCTGACATGTTGGAAGCATTTTCTGCTTATATTTAAAAGTTTGGTTTGTTTTAAAGAAGTCTTATATTTCGTTGGAAATTTCAGAGGCAAACAACAGGTAAGATGTAATTTCTAACAAGATTATGAAATGGCTTAAAATATGTTTATCATATAGAAAAACAAAGCAGTTTGTCCCTGAGCACTGAATTGGAACAATCAAAGGTATGATGTGTTTCATGTTAGAATAACGGAGATCTGGGAATCAAATCGTCCAGTCTCTTTTTCAGTTGTATTGGTATTTTCATTATTGTCTCAGCAAATATTTCTCAACACATAATAGTTTTGTGTTTTAGCTCCTTTCCTATCTTTCAGTACTTTGTTATATATTAGATCTCTCCCACTGAGAAAGCACACAAAACAGATGTGTTTTAGCTACCAGGCTCACCAGTAGAAACGGGTATCCCTTGAACTTTCTCCTTAGCTGTCCATTCTTTTGGTGAAGTAGAGATAAGACCAGAATATATGCCTGTACTCTTCAAATTTATCTTTCATCCGATTTCATGGAACTAGAGTAGAGTAAAGGTCTCTAGAAGCTGAGAAGGGAAGGGTCAGAGAGAAGTTGTGTAATGAACAGCAAATAGAGAGGAGGAAGAAATTCTACAGTTCAAACATCAGCTTTACTGTAACTGTACTGTACAACAACTAATGATTAATTGAGGGCTGCATATTGGGCCCAAGGCCTGTGTGTGCTAGGTGAGTGTTCTAATAGTGAACCACATCTCTGCTTATATATTTTACCAAGTAACAGAGTAGAGGGGGTAAGAAGACTTCAAACATAAAGATATATGAAATATTTAAGTAAGTAAATCTGCTAATTATCCTAATTTGATCACTATATAGTATATATACATGTATCAAACTATCATACTATACCTTATAAACATGTATAACCATGGTAATCCAATCAAAAATTTTAAAATAATTTTATTATTCATTTTTTTCATGAAAAAATTTGAGGTAGCACGCACACACTCATAGACACATACAAGTCAATTGAAAATAGATAATAAATTAGTAAAGTCAGAAATAAGAGATTTTTATATCTATATGTAACTATATACATTGGCTTGAGGAGCAAGGTTTTATGTGTATTGTACTGGCTAGTTTTATGTCAAGTTAATACAAGCCGGAGTCATCAGAGAGGAGGGAGCCTCAGTTGAGAAAATGCCTCCCTAAGATCCAGCTATAGGGCATTTTCTTAAGTAGTGATTGGGGTGTGATGGCCCAGCCCATGATGGGTGGTATCATCTGTGGGCTGGTGGTCCTGGGTGGTATAAGGAAGCAGGCTGAGCAAACTGTGAGGAGCACAGTAAGCAGTTCCCCTCCAGGATCTCTACATCAGCTCCTGCCTCCAGCTTCCTGTCCTGTTTGACTTCCTGTCCTGACTTCCATCCGTGATGAACAGTACCATTGAAGTGTCAGCCAAATAAACCCTTTCCTTTCAAATTTGCATTTTGGTTCTAGTGTTTCATCACAGCAATAGAAACCCTAGCTAAGACATGTATGTTTCTCAAATTGCAGTAGAGTTAAATTACTGGGGGAAAGGTACAAACCTTCCTAGAATACTGATTTTTTTTCCCTGAGGATTTGGAATATTTTTTAAATGTAAACAATGACTTTTTAATTCTTTTTAGATTTGTTTTAGGTGTATGAGTGTTTTGCCTGCATGGGTGTGTGTGTACCACATTTGTGCCAGTGCTCGTTTAGGTCACAAGAGTGCTTTAGATTCTTGGAACTGGAGTTACAGATGGTTGTGAGCCACGATGTAGGTACTGGGAATCAAACCTTGGTCCTCCGCAAGAGCATAAAGTGCTCTTAACCACTGAATCATCTTTCTACCCCTATAAACAATGATTTTAAAATGGAGTGTAAATTTTTCTTCATTTCCTTGTGTAATTCAAGATTAAACTCTAGGTCTTGCATATACTAAACAAATACTGTACAATTGAGTTACATCAACTGTATTTTAAATATTTTTATTGTAAAAGCCAGGCATGGTGGCACACACTTGTAACCCCCAGAACTTGGAAAGTGCAGGCAGGCAGATCAGGAGTTCAGAGTCGTTCTTGGCTACATTTTTGAGTTGCCTGGGCTATATGAGTCCTTGTCTCAATTTTTTAAAAAATTAAGATTACATTTAGTGTGTGTATGTGCATGTGTGTCCATCCATGCCTCAGCACATGGGTGGAGTTCAGAGGACAGCTTTAGGGAGTCAGTTCTTTCCTTCTACCATATAGATCCCAGGGATATAACCTATGTTGTAGTCTTGTTGGTTAGTAGATGCCTTTACTGGCTGAGTCTTAAAAACCATTACAGTTATTTTGAGCTGGGTATGGTAGCTCATGCCTATAATCCTAGTGTTTGGGAGTTAGTGGCAAGAGGGTCACTGCAAGCTCCAGGCCAGCTTAGTCTTATACATTGAGTGCCAGGCTAGTCAGGGTACATAATAAGACCCTATCTCAAGAAAGCAATAAGTATATAAACAAACAGTTAACTCAATTAAAATTATTTTGAGATAGGATCTTGATGATTTGCCTTGCTGGCCTCAAATTTGTGATTTTCCTGGTTAGCTGTGAGGATTTTTATTTGCTTGAAATAAAGTTTCACTCTTTTGCCTAGTCTAGTCTAGAACTCCCAGGAATCCTATTTGATTTCCCAAATCCTGGTTAGAGGTTTGAGTTGTCATACCCTTCTCTGTATTTTATTTTATTTTATTTTGTTTTATTTTATTTTTTTAGGAAGAAACAACATTTCTGTTTTACCTCCATTCCTAAGTGCTTCTGTCTTCTACCGTAATATTTCTATTTATGTATTAGAAAGACTGGGTTTTATTTTTTATTTTTTTTAAAGATTTATTTATTCATTTATTATGTATACAGTGTTCTGTCTGCATGTGCACCTGCAGGCCAGACGAGGGCACCAGATCTCATTACAGATGGTTGTGAGCCACCATGTGGTTGCTTGGAATTGAACTCAGGACCTCTGGAAGAACAGCCAGTGCTCTTAACCGCTGAGCCATCTCTCCAGCCCCAAGACTGGGTTTTAAAAAGCCTTATAAAACCTTACAACTTAGTGAGAGAGAAAGGGAGGGAAGAAGAAAGGGAGGCAGGGAGAGAGAGAGAGATATTGATTATGTGAAGGCACAGATATCGGGCGCTTAAAATAAATCTCACACTGGCTCAGAACTGAGAGATAGACATTTATTTGGGGGGGGGGGACTTACAAATCAGGATTCTCTGTTTGAACGGTGGATGGAGATGAGATCCAAACAATCCGAACGAGCAAAACGGGGGAACCAGGAGGGAGGAGAGAAGGGGCTGGACACGCTTTGGCATCTGGGTAAATAGTCTATGAAGCCACGCCCCAGTAGGTGGGTAAACCTTCCTGCAGCACCTCCCCTTTTTGTTTAAATAAGAGAGTTCTAAACCTAATACAAAATTATATACAATAAGAACAAATATCCTATTCCAACTAGCTTAAGTCTTGTATAATACATAACTTGGCCAAGTCATGAGAGGAAAGTAACTACACTTATCTAGTCTCCAACCCCATGGAACATCCGAGAAGGGAAATAATGTTACTTGAGTGAGTAAGAAGTGCAATCAAGCAACTTCCAAAATGACAGAGACAACTGGACAATCACTCAGAGTCTCATTTGCCTTCATTTCTTTCTTGTTCTTTTTGGTTTTTCGAGACAGGGTTTCTCTGTAGCTTTAGAGCCTGTCCTGGAACTAGCTCTTGTAGACCAGGCTGGCCTCGAACTCATGGAGATCTGCCTGCCTCTGCCTCCCGAGTGCTGGGATTAAAGGCGTGCACCACCATCACCCGGCCATGACAGACTATTTTCAAAGGCAAGAAATTTTTCAAAACCGTCGTACCCTGTCTTGGCAAGATTTGACAGTCCTGCTTATCCATTTCTGGATACTATGTATTTTGTCAGTGTTTGAGGTATGGGCAGTTCCTTGACCAAAGGCTGGTTTTGCCAAGAAGAAAACAAACTCCAAGTGGAGTGTCTTTGGTGCTCAACATTCTCTCGCGAATAGATCGGTGCTGCCAGGAGCAATTGTGTCTCATTTCAACCGAACTCTGAGTTATTTAAATGCCATTTTCTACAGCTCTTTGAAGTGGTTGAAGATTATCTATCTATGCAGAATATAATCTCTATGAATGTCTGCTTCCCTTGCTTTGGAAGAAGCACTTGTCATTATTTTTTTAAGATCTTAATTCTTTTTGTATTTTGTGTGTGACTGTTTTGTCTGCATGTGTGCATGTGCAACAGGTGTGTGCCTGGTGCCTACAGAGACCAGAAGAAGACCTTGGATCCCCTGAACTTGGAGTCACAGATTATTAAGAGGACTGGGAGTTGAACCCAGACACTCTGCATGAGTACCTAACCACTGGGCCATCTCTCCAGTTCTAGGAAGCATTTTTAAAAAAATCAATGTATATACTTACTGTGTACATGTGCGTATGTATATGTGTATATATGCGGGAATATGTGTGCCGTGGCACTTATGTGGAGGTCAGAGGAGAATTTGTAGGAGTTGGTTATTCTTTTTTTTTATGACATGTGTTCTGGAATTTGAACTCAGATGTTCAGCCTTGGCAGCCACTTAACTTTTAAGGCAGTTACATAATCATGTTGTATTCTTCATCCCACCCCTGGCCATGGTTAACACTTTGAATAACAATAGTACAAGAAAGTGATATATCTAAAATGCATAGAATATACTTCCCTATTTTGGTTGGTGCGTTTTTGCTTTTGTGGTGCTGAAGCCCAAGCCTAGGGCCTTGAATATACTATGTGAACTCTACCTATGACTAACACCACCAACCCATCTTATTTCTCTAGCTGTATACAAAATAGGCAGAAGCAGGTGGGAGAGGGAAAGAGAGAGAACTGTAGTTTTCTGATGCTGTAGGATGACTCCCGCGTGCTCCGCTGGAGAACTAGCCCTTTCTTGTGGTCTGTTCCAGCAGTTCCTTGTGAAGCAGAGCTTGAGATTTGCTCACACAACAGATTTCTCTGGCTCTTTTTATGAATGAAATCATTGCCTGGGGGAAATAATCTGTGAAGCTTTCAGAGGCCTTCTCTTGCCAACAGTTTGGCTTCCTGCTCTCTGCTCTGGCCAGCGCCTGTTGCTTTCCCTTTCACTGCCTTTCCCTCTTTGTTTCCTACCTCTGGAGTCCACTTGCTCACAAATGTCTCTTAAAGGACAAAGAGATAGTTGTTCTCTGAGGACCTAAGGGAAAAATTGTATCACATTCACAACTGAAAAAAGAAAACTACAGAGTACTGATTCTCCTGCGTAGGCTGCTAAGTTCTCCCCGTGTTTTATGGTTTGCAGAGTCGGAAGTCTATCGAGCTTTTTATCTGTGTCATCTGAAGTATAACCCCTGCTGTGCAGTATTCCTTTTTGGTCAAGAATCACTACTTGCCAGCCCTTTAATGTTAATTGTTGTGGATTATTAGTTTAAGATGTGTTACATTCATTTATGTTGTGGAATATTTGTTTAACGATGGAAAAATGTGTTGCGTTCTTTTAGGGTGCATTTGTTTAACTCTGTGAAGCTGTATAATTTTGCCTGTCTGAAACACCTGATTGGCCTAATAAAGGTCTGAATGGCCAAGAGCTAGACAGGAGAGAGGAATGGGTGGGGCTGGCAGGCAGAGAGAATAAATAGGAAGAGAAATCTAGGCCTGGCTAGCTCAGTTCGTTGAGCATGAGACTCTTAATCTTAGGGTCTTGGGTTTGCACCCTCAAGTTGAGTGCCAAAATGTAGCAAAATGTAGGGTTTTTTGTTTTGTTTTTAACTCTTTGGGGTCTGCCACCCAGCTCAAATAAATACACAAGACTTATTCTTACTTATGAATGCCTGGCCTTAGCTTGGCTTATTTCTTTTTTTATTTTTTATTGCTTTATAAATGATACCATTCAAAATTTCCCACTTCCCCCACTCCTCCCATTTCCCTCCAGCTCCCTGACTCCCCCTCCTCCTTCCCCTCCAGGTCTGAGAGAGGGCAGGGTACCCTGCCCTGTGGGAAGTCCAAGGCCCTCCCCACCCCATCCAGGCTTAGGAAGGTATACATCCAAATAGACTAGGATTCCAAAAAGCCAGTACATGCAGTAGAGACAAATACCAGTGCCATTATCATTGGCTTCTTGGTCGGCCCCAATTGTCAGCCACATTCAGAAGGTCCAGATGGATGGAGATAGAGACAGAGACCCACATCGGAGCACTGGACCAAGCTCCCAAGGTCCAGTTGAAGAGCAGAATGAGGGAGAAGATGAGCAAGGAAGTCTGGACTGCGGCAAGGGGTTAGTCCACCCACTGAGACAGCGTGCCTGATCTAATGGGAGCTCACCAAAGCCAGCTGGACTGGGACTGAACAAGCTTGGCTTATTTCTAGCCAGCTTTTCTAACTTAAATTATCCCCTTTCTCTTTAATTACATTTTTTCCTCTGGGTTCTTTCCCTGTCTTTATTCTTCATGTGTTTCTCCCCTTCTAACTCTGGCTGGCTGTGTGGCCGGCCCCTAGCACCCTCCTCTCCACCTTTCCTCACTCCTCACTCTTCTTTCTCTTCACATTGGCTCACAACTGTTTGCAGCTCCAGTACCAGGGAATCGAATGCACCTTCTGGCCTCATCAGCACTTGCACTAATATGATATACATGCATGCACACACACATGTACACACACACAAATTTTAAAAATAAAATAAAACATGAAGTCTAGAGCTAGACTTGGTATCTTTATACCTAAAATTCTAGAACTTGGGAAGTGGAGGCCGAAGAATTAACAGTTCATTAGGGACCCTCTGTTACCTAATGAGTTCAGGACTATGGGCTACACAAAATATCTCAAAGCAACAATAACAACTCAGATAGATCAACAAGCATCAAGACTAGGAGTACAACTCAGTGATAGAGCATGTGTTTTAGCGTGTGTGAGACCCAGGGTTAAATCTCCAAAGTTAAAAATGGAAACAAAATGCTCCCCCCAATATCATGCTACTTGCCCTAAACATACACAGTAAACTTCTAAAGAAATGAAGCAATGCTTAGGAATTTTAGTTGTTATGTCTGTGAGAATTTACCACCAAGATCGTCGGTAAGGGTAATGGAATGTTCAAACTTGTCATAGCTTCAGATATGTAGTCAGTGTTCAACCAGCCCAGAGACTGGGAAGGCTATTGTAACTCTTGTTAAAAACTTGACATAGGAGCATATGGATTTGATTGCAAAACTGACAAACCACTAATAAAAGGTAAACTGTAACCATGCATGCTTTCAGCGTGCAGTCCCAGTACTTGCAAGGCAGAGGCATGAGGATTGCTGCAGGTTAGAGGTCAGATAGGGCTGTATGTCAAGACCGTGCACCAAAAGCTAAATGAGCCTTCTCTTGCCAAGAATTGGGCCTCCTGGTCTATATCTCTGGCTAGAGAGGCAGTTGGATCTCTGTGAGTTTGAAGCTAGCCTGGCTTGCATAGCAAGTTCTAGGCCAGCCATAGCTACATAGTGAGATGTTGTCTCAAAGACAAAAGCAAATCATGTTCAAGGGCTCTCCATTTTCCTTTCCGGCATCTGGACTGTTAGAATCCTTCGCGAATTTCTTCTGATTGCAGCAAGGCATGTGATTTTAGCACCAAGGGTGCCTAGTGGTGTTTTTGTGCTTTCTCTCATGAATGGCCTGAGAAGAGATATTTACACAATTTACTGTTGTTCTTTTTCTTCCCAGCCTACTCTCCTGGCAAAATGTCACTGAACAGAGCTGCCTTCCACACCCAGCTGTCTCCACTAAAACATCATCTGTCTTTTTGTTGTGTTCCAGGGAGCCTTTGCCTACATAGTCAATTATTTCATGTACGTCCTCTGGGCTCTCCTGTTTGCTTTCCTTGCTGTATCTCTTGTCAAAGCGTTTGCACCTTATGCCTGTGGCTCTGGAATTCCTGAGGTAAGTATAGTATGAACCATTTTGTGCCAAAATTTTCTGGGTATTCCTGCATATAATATATCTTGGTGGCTATCAATCAGGATCAGAGCCAGAGGGCATCTAAGCTCCATCTAGGTTTTCGTTTAAGTCTTCTCTCAGCATTGGTCACAGGATTTGGGCTAGAAGGGGGGAGATGGTAGCCCAAACCTCTTTCCTACATATTTGGGGCTTAAATTGTTTTAGTCGGACAACTACAATTTTAGGTTATCTGTTATAAGGAGCAGCGGGCTGTGTTCCTGCCGCCCCAGCTCCTGGCCACCTGACTAGCTTATGCCCCGAAATAACAACACACAGAAATTGTATTCTTTTAAACACTGCTTGGCCCATTAGCTCTAGCCTCTTACTGGCTAGCTCTCACATCTTGATCTAACCCATTTCTAATATTCTGTGTAGCACCATGAGCTGGCTTACCAGGGAAGATCTTAACCTGTGTCTGTCTGGAGTGGGAGAATCATGGCGACTGCCTGACTCGGCTTCTTTCTCCCAGCATTCTGTTCTGTCTACTCTGCCTACCTAATTTTCTGTCCTATTAAAGGGCCAAGGCAGTCTCTTTATTTAGCCAATGAAATTAACACAAAACAGAAGACTCTCCCCCATCAGTTATCAAGATGCTCTTGCTCCTAAGATTACTTAGGACTGTTACCTGTGACTATTAAGTCACAGTGTTCTTTGGCAAATACTCCAGGCTGTACCTACTCTTTCAGACTCTTTCTTGAACATTGATCTTATTCTCAGAACATTTTATAACCAGAGGGAATAGCTAGTCCTTCAGCTGCTCCTGCTTCTCCATTCACACACTCTCATCCTTACATAGATTGTTCCAGCTGCTACACAGCCCTTTACTCCCCTAAAGTCCATGGCAGTTTCCAGAATGCTTCTGGCTTTCCTAAGTGTCTCCTGTACTGAGATCCCTCTTGGGACAAGTGTATGTGGTGTGGGGGGGAAGGGAGAGGGAGGGAGAGAGAGACTGGTTGAGGGATTATATAGTTCTTGTAAGGGGGTATAGATTTTAGCTGTTTGTTATTACTTAGTCTGTATTCAATCTTTCTGTGTTTGGCCTACAGATAAAAACTATCCTGAGTGGTTTCATTATTAGGGGCTATTTGGGTAAGTGGACCCTTGTCATCAAAACTATCACGTTGGTACTGGCAGTGTCATCTGGCTTGAGCCTGGGCAAAGAGGGCCCCCTAGTGCATGTGGCTTGCTGCTGTGGGAACATCCTGTGCCACTGTTTCAACAAATACAGGAAGAACGAAGCCAAGCGCAGAGAGGTAATGACACGTGAGCTTGAAAGCTTATTTTTACTTGTGAGCAGAAATACTGCAGTCTTATTGGGGAGAACTTGGGGGTTTCACCCTTGTGGATTCAGCAAGTTCAGTTCTAGGAGTCTGTCTTTTGGCCATCCTAACATGTGTATATGCACAGGTATCTACGGATAGCCAACATAAACTTACTAACCTTGTAAAAGTCTGAAGTTAGCAAAATATCCATCAAATAGGGCTTGAGTTTTAAAAATATATTCTGCTCATATCATAGAAAACTCTGAAACCATTTAAAAGAATGAGATGGCCCTAAATATCTTGACATGAACTTCTGGCAACAGAACACTACAGCTAGTTTGCGACTACTGTTTATTGGATAATGAGTTATTTTTTTTTAAAGTATGTCTATACACTTATGAAGAATGTGGCTAGGGCTGATGCGGTGGCTCAGTCAGTAAAGTACTTACCTTGCAAATATTTGATCCCCAAGAACCCATTTTTTAAAAATGGTGCATACTTATAATCCCAGTGCTGGGGAGAGACAGGCAGATCTTTGGGTCTCATTTGACCGGCCAGCCTTGTCTGCTTGGCTGGGACCAGGCCAATGAGAGACACTCTCTCAAAAACAAAGTGGACAGTGCCTGAGGAACAACACTTGAGGTTGACTTCTGGCCTCACACACACAAGCATCTATGCTCACACTTGCATACCTGCATATATGAAGTTGAACACACAAAACTCAAAAATATCTGGAAATATTTTTATTCTGAATTGTAAAAAGCATGCTCTTAAGTTTGGTGGGAGAATAAGGCAGTAGGAAAGGAGAAGTGGGGCCTTGAATTTGTATTATATTTTTATGTGCTACTTCTTAAGAAGACGTTAGAGAAAATAATAGACTTTGCGGGCCTTACTGTGGAAGAATAAATATAAACAGTGCATTTCAGATGACAGATTGTTCATCTTTTCTTGCTATTAATGCCACATTTGAACTAGTTCCAGTATTATGCCTCTCTCTGCCTGCCTCTTGCTTCAACTCATCTACAGTATTTGCACTGTAGTATCACTGTATGTTTTTGGTAGGGTTTATATTGCTGTGAAGAGACACCATGACCACGGAAACTTTGATGATGACATTTAATTGGAGTGGCTCCTTACAGTTCAGAGGTTTAGTCCATTACCGTCATGGTGGGACATAACAACACGTGGGCAGACATGGTGCTGGAGAGGTAGCTGAGAGTTCTACATTTTGTAGGCTACAGGAAGTGGTCTATATAGTATACTGAGTGAAGCTTGAGCAAAGGAGACCTCAAAGTCCACCCCCACAGTGGCACACTTCTTCCAACAAAGTCACACCCACTCCAACAAAGCCACACCTCCTAATAGTACCATTCTTTTTAGGGGCCATTTTCTTTTAAATTGCCACATTGTGCTTGTGCTAAATCCATCCCATTGTTAATGTATACTATTTTGAGGAATAAGAATTTTTTTCTTTTTAATTTTTTAACTTAAATTTTTAAAACTTTTTAATTAAATTTTTTCATTTATTTTACATACTGACTAGTTTCCCCCTCTCATGTCTCTTCCTGTTCCCTCTCCCTACCTCCCTTTTATACCCCCATCCGCTGAGAAGGAAGAATATTTTTTAAAAATTGTCCCAAGTCATTGGTTACTTTTATCTTACTATAATAAAGAACCTAAGAAAGCAATTGTTCTTCTTTTATTTTCCTTGAAATGCCTAAAAGTCACAGACAGAGTAGGTCAAGGCCTGGATCGTTCATTAAAAAGGACCTCTTATAAAATTGGAATCCAGTGGTTTCTTCTGAAAATAACAACAGCAGCAGAAAGATTAAGTAGAGGCTCTGGAAGCCAAAAATGCTGAGGTTTTAAGCATGAAATAAAATTTCCCTCAAATGGGGAAATTAATGATCATTAAATGGGGCCGTCAGAAAGGAGAGTGACAGGCCAGAGCGACAGAGGGGCGGACGAGGAGTTGATTGTCATGTGGGAGCGGATACAGAAGCTGTGTTCAACTAGAGAAGTTGTTTAACAGGAATAATGTGTAGCAAGTGGACTAGTTGAAAAGAAAGCCATGATAAAGGTCAAGAATAAGTGTTGGTTGTTGCTGCCTCTACACGGATGGAGTTGAGTTTGAAACTAGATTCCTTGTCAAAGATGAAATGTTTGTCTGAACTTGCCAGATATTTATTACCTGACATCTTATAACCGTTGGGATCTTCAGTGTGTTTTCTCTAAGTTAGATATCCCAGTGTTTGTTCTGTCGTCCTGGGGCTCAGTTCCCTTCTCAGCGCTCTCAGTGGCCCCCCATGTTAGTGACCAGTGGCCTTGTCCCAGTGAGCAGATGGGGGAAATGAACAGAGCTGAGTTGGATCGGGGTGCAGAGATTCCCTTCTCCAATATGAAACCCAACTTTCCCCCTTCACCTTCATCCTAAACATACCCAGTGGAATCCCCTTTTATTGGTTGGATTTTGGCTTCCTTGTCCTTCTCAAGTGATGGCCTTTGACCTCCGACTTTTCTAAGCTCTCAAGGTTAGCACCAGAGACTTCTCTTTTTCCCCCCACCCCTTAATTTCCTCAGATGGTCTACCAGTCCTGAAGAAACCTGCCTGCTTATTTTGCCAAGAAATATTTCCTTTTTCAATTTTTTTCTTTTGTTCAATTTTATTTTACTACATGCCTCTAAACCATCTTTTTCTGCAGCTAATAGTATACAAGGAAATGGCGAGTTTCTATGAGCACTAGTGTGTGCTTGGCACATTTTCCATGCCTCCACTTCCACATACAAGACAATCCTTTCTAACACATCTTGTTCACTCCCCCCTCTTTCCTTGTGGTGCTTTATTATCTGGCCTTTCCTTACCACCTGTCTTCTGGCCTTTAAAAATCTAGTTGTTGCCAGGCAGTGGTAGCTCACACCTTTAATCCCAGCACTCGGGAGGCAGAGGCAGGCGGATCTCCATGACTTCGAGGCCAGCCTGATCTATAAGAGCTAGTTCCAGAACAGGCAGGGCTGCTACACAGAGAAACCCTGTCTCAAACAAACAAACAAACAAACAAACAAATCTAGTTGTCTCTCTATTTGTATTGCTATAGACCATTGAGACTGAAATAGCCTACAAGGTGTAGGCAGTTCTAAATTGTTACTTCATTTTTATGTCACTAGAGCCTTCCATAATATCTCATTAAAATGTTTCCTAACATGTGCTAAGGGGAAAGCCCACGAGACCTCAACCCTACACAAAGAACTGCATGCAAATCAGGAATGCCGAGAGTGGGAGAAATAGTCTTCCCCAGGGAAGCACAGCAGCTGATCACAGGATACCAAATAGGCAGCTCTGAAAACACAGATATACATGCAAGTAACATTATATAAACTGAACAGGTTATACTTAGGAATAGATATGTATATTCATATATACATGTAATAAGAATCAGTAAAAAAAAGAAGCCATAATTTTTAAGAAAAGCAAAGATGAGAGTAGGTTTGGAGAAAGGAAATAGAAGGAGGAAATGATTATAATGATAATTTAAAAAATAAAAGAAACAAAACTGTATGCAGGTGAAACACCTCACTGCAAAGAACTGTATCTGGGTTTTCAAACTCAAGTTCAGTTGCTACACCAGGAAGGCTGCCAGTTGGGGCCCAATTTAGAATTAAAAAGATGTCTCAATCACAAAGTAAAGTCTCTTTTTCTGTATTCAACATCTAGCATACAGTGTTTGCTCTCCAAGTAAATAGAAATTGTACTGAACTTTGTATGATAGAGAACATGTAGAATTTATTTTTAAGATTTTTAATTAAAATATAATTACACCACTTCTCCCCTTTCCATTTCTCCCTCCAACTTCTCCTATATGATCCACTCGTTCCTTCTCAATCAACGGTATCCTTTTCCTTCCATTATTGTTGTTACAAACACGCACACACACATGTACACGCACTTAATTATAACCCACAGAGTCTATTTCGTGTTGCTTGTGTGAAAGTGGTCAGCCAGGTAAGGTTATTATTATTATTTTAAATTCTTGGTGACTATGAACATGACTTTAAAAATGTGATTGAATGTAAGAAAGCCATATTATTTTATTGCTGATTTTGCATTTTGGATTGTAGGTCTTATCAGCTGCAGCGGCTGCTGGTGTATCTGTAGCCTTTGGGGCACCTATTGGTGGAGTATTATTCAGCCTGGAAGAGGTAATGACTTCTCTCTGTAAAGCATGTGTATGCCTTTGTATTAGAAATCATGGCCAGTATCTATGTATGTTGCAATTCCTGAGTGTCTGCCTAACTTGGTCCTTTAGCATGTTACCAGAAATTTCTGGAAAGTTTTAATCCTTGAGTACAATGTCAGCAGCCCTAGCATTTGATTGGAAAAAGCTTTTGCATCCTGACTAAGTTTGTTTCTCACCTTCTGTCTTGTAGGTCAGCTACTATTTTCCCCTCAAAACACTATGGCGTTCGTTCTTTGCTGCCCTGGTGGCAGCATTTACACTCCGGTCCATCAATCCTTTTGGAAACAGCCGCTTAGTTCTGTTTTATGTGGAGTTTCACACCCCATGGCATCTTTTTGAGCTTGTGCCATTCATTGTGCTAGGCATATTTGGTGGCCTTTGGGGAGCTCTGTTTATCCGCACAAACATTGCCTGGTGTCGGAAGCGTAAAACCACACAACTGGGCAAGTATCCTGTCGTCGAGGTACTCATTGTGACAGCCATCACTGCCATCTTGGCTTTCCCCAATGAATATACCCGGATGAGCACAAGTGAGCTCATTTCTGAGCTATTCAATGACTGTGGCCTTCTGGACTCCTCCAAGCTCTGTGATTATGAGAACCATTTCAACACAAGCAAAGGCGCTGAGCTGCCGGACAGACCTGCTGGGGCGGGAGTCTACAGTGCCATGTGGCAGCTGGCTTTGACGCTCATCCTGAAAATAGTCATTACCATATTCACCTTCGGCATGAAGGTGAGGAACCCCTTTGGTGACTTCTGTGTGAATGTGCTGTGTGAATGTGGCCTTTGGCGGGCAAAATCCAAGTAAGCTACAATCTCAACAGCTTTCCCCAGAAAAAGCTTGGTGGACAGTGCTAACTCTGTGTCTAATTTCTGATATCTGTATTTGGTCAAATGCAAGTCTCAGTAATGAGTTTTTAAAAGAAACATTGTCTCTTTTTCTGTGTACAAGCATTTTCCCCACAAAAAGGATAGTGGTTTTCCAGTTAGTATTCCTGCTCACTTGGTAACAAGTAGAATCCACTTCACAGGTAAAGATTAAGATATTTCAACTATCAAAAACAAATAGCACAGACCGGTGAGATGGCTCTGAAGATAACAGTGCAGGCTACCACGCCTGTAGATTTGAATTCATTTCCTAGAGCCGACATGGTAAAAGGCAAGAACTAACTCCTGAAAGTTGTCTTCTGGCCTCCACACAAACATCACACACACACACACACACACACACACACACACACACACACACACACACACCACAATATGTATAAAAAATAATCCAAGCATGTTGTTACATAAAGAAGCTACAGAAATTGATTTCGTACACTTAAAGAGTAGAATTATCCGAGGAGTAAGTCTACTGCTCTCGATATCAAAGTAAAGCAATAATACCAATAATTTATTGTGTATTTCAAAAGAGGATTCTGAATGTTCCTAAGACAAAGACATAATAAATGTTCAGTGATAGATATCCTGATTTGACCATTACATATTGGATACATATATCCAAATATCACGCTGTACTCAATAAGTATGTACAATCATTGTTTCTTACTTAAAAGGGTGTCACTCTTTACCTTTAATATCTGTTACAATCTCCAAGTTTTAGAAGAAACAGAACCAGAGAATTGGTTAAAGCATTGGTTTCCTCCACCCTAGCGATTGTTCCTCCATTCTCCATGGAAAGACATTTGAGCCAGGGATAGGATGGAGACCCTGAAAAGTTTCTGGGTGCTTCTTGGGTTCATTTCAACATTGTTATTTCATTGTTGTATTTAAAGGCAATCTTTAGATGCACAGAGCACCAACTCCCTTGCATTTCAATGTCAAATGCTATTGAAGAGCCATAAGCTGTTCTGATTCTGTTTATTATCATTTCCTTTCTTTCATATTAATAGTTCCTAGACGTCAAGAAACAAAGCAGGAAGGTAGATGAATATTCCCTCTTTTGGTAAAGCATACAGATATAGCCAGTATCTCCTTTAAAATTTTTATTTAATTTTCTGTTGTGTTGTTATAAGGTACATGGAAACTTCTTCTGCCATCTTTTTTATTTGAATGATGGGTTAGGATGCAATATATAAGTGTCATTATGAACACTTTATTTAAGTCCCGGCACTAATATTCACTAACTCTTGACTTTGGGCAAATGACTTAACCTCTCTGAACCTTGGGGGTCTATCATTTGGGAAGAATAACGTCTAATTTCTGGGGTTATTATTGAGCATCTAGAGCATCTATAAAAAAAACTTATATGTAGGCCATCCAGCATAAAACACAGTAGTCAATAAAGCGTAGATTGTTACTGATAAAAATTCAGAATTGGGGGAAATGTCTGCGTATATAAGAAATTCCATCTATTTTCCTTTTTCTTTGGGAAAGGCCTAATTTCTGCCTCCAGTTTTGTGTTGGTCTGGAGAGTTCAGGCTCTTGCCTGATGGACCCCCGAATCAGGGTAAGCTTCTTCGAAGTCATCCTTGCCTGCACGTCCCAGAGAACCTCTAGTCCCTGTAGTGTTACACAGATCTTTGCAGCCACTTGGTAGCATAGTGCATAGTTAAACTGTCGTTGGCCTGTTCGCTTCGCAGAGGGTCAGTCCTCTAGCCCTCCCATCTGCCAGGAACCACATCAGTCCGCACTAAATGCCTCTTCTTTCTCTTTGCAGATCCCTTCTGGTCTCTTTATCCCCAGCATGGCTGTTGGTGCTATAGCGGGCCGTCTTTTAGGAGTAGGAATGGAGCAGCTGGCTTATTACCACCATGACTGGGGCATCTTCAATAGCTGGTGTAGCCAGGGAGCCGATTGCATCACACCTGGCCTTTATGCTATGGTTGGGGCTGCAGCCTGTTTAGGTAAGTAAGGTTTGCCTTGACTTCAAAGAAGTCACCCTGCCAGTGACATAAAATGAACAGTAATAAGGAGTGCAGTGAACTGTAGAGTGGTTTTTTTTTCATGATTATCCATTTCTTGTTGGTTTACTATCTCCCAGACATTTTAAGAAAGGTAATTCTAATCTCTCACATAGGGGAAGTCATCAGAAATCTGGCCATAACTAGCTGCATAGAAATGTGCATCACAGTATTATGTATAGGAACAAAAATTAGGCAGGCGTGGTAGCACATGCTTGCCATCAGCCCTTGGGAGGAGACTAAGTAGGGAGAATCTCAAGTTTTGGGCCTGCCTAATGTACATAATAAGACCTCATCTGAAAAGCAGCCCAACCTAAATTTGAGCATTAAGGAAATCATGAAATAAATTGTGCTCCATCCATATATTACATTATACAGTCCTTAAACATGATGCGGTTGTATTTAACATATTTGTGTGTGCGCACATATATGATGCTCGGGATTGAACCCAAGGCATGCTACTCACCAGGCAAGCTCTGAGCTATATTCCAGTGCTATATAGATACCACTGAGCGATACTGCAATACTTCATTTCCCTTTTTATTTTAAGATCGAATCTCACTAAGTTCTTCCGGCACTTGTGATCCTCTTGCCGCCACCATTTGAGTAACTAGAATTACGGGCCTGGGCCGCAAAGCCTCTGTTACACTTAGCATCTTTCAATGTTACATTTAAAACTTCTTTCTTAACATTTCTTTTGTGGCGGGAGAGGAGAAGCCTATGCCACGACTTGTGTGTAAAGGTCAGAGGACAATTTGCCAGATCCATGTTTCTCTTTTCACCAATGGAATTCTGGATGATCAAACTTAGTTTTTCAGGCCGGGCGGTGGTGGCGCACGCCTTTAATCCCAGCACTCGGGAGGCAGAGGCAGGCGATCTCTGGGAGTTCGAGACCAGCCTGGTCTACAAGAGCTAGTTCCAGGACAGGCTCCAAAGCTACAGAGAAACCCTGTCTCGAAAAACCAAAAAAAAAAAAAAAAAAAAAAAAAAAAAAAAACTTAGTTCATCAGACTTGGCAGCAAGTAACCATCTTGCTGCCCCAACCTTTTTTTTTTTGTTAATATAATTTTAAATTGGTAATAATGCCAAATATTCCAAACAAATAATGGGAGAAAAGTATGATAAGGAACTAACCATAATATGAGCTCACATATGTAAAAATACATGTTTTCTATCAGAAAAAAACTTGAAAATTTTCTCTAATGAGTGTATGTATATTGCATCTACAGTTAGGAAAAAATAAGTTTTTAACAGCTAGAATGCTGTTTCTGATTTGTTATTTTGAGAAATCTAAGCCATGTCTCCTGTACAGTCTCGCTTTAATGCAGTCTGGCGTCTGCACAATTGTTGCTGAGACCGCGTTCAGTGTGTTTCCCAGTGAGACCCCATAGCAGGCGTGCAATTCTCCTGACTCCGCTTTGATTCCCGTGTCTCTTTTCTTTGCAGGTGGGGTGACTAGGATGACTGTTTCTCTTGTTGTCATAATGTTTGAACTGACTGGTGGCCTGGAATATATTGTGCCTCTGATGGCTGCAGCCATGACAAGCAAGTGGGTAGCAGATGCTCTTGGGCGAGAGGGCATTTATGATGCCCACATTCGTCTCAATGGATATCCCTTTCTCGAAGCCAAAGAAGAATTCGCTCATAAGACTCTGGCGATGGATGTGATGAAGCCACGGAGAAACGACCCCTTGTTGACTGTCCTTACTCAGGACAGTATGACTGTGGAGGATGTGGAGACCATCATCAGCGAAACCACCTACAGCGGCTTCCCGGTGGTAGTCTCCCGGGAGTCACAGAGACTTGTAGGCTTTGTTCTTCGAAGAGATCTCATTATTTCAATTGGTAAGGATTTCAGAAAAGGAGTAAAGGAACTTCGTAAGTGTGCATGGAATTGGGGAGACAAAGGGAGGTGGGCTCGGTTAAGGGACAGAATAGAGTTAGCTCTTCGCCTTTCAGTTTTTCATTTCCTTCCTTTTGCATAGAAAATGCTCGGAAGAAACAGGATGGGGTTGTGAGCACTTCCATCATTTATTTCACTGAGCACTCACCTCCAATGCCGCCATACACTCCTCCTACCCTGAAGCTTCGGAACATCCTGGATCTCAGCCCCTTCACTGTGACAGACCTTACGCCAATGGAGATCGTCGTGGATATCTTCCGCAAGCTGGGACTGCGCCAGTGCCTGGTGACACACAATGGGTGAGCCCCCTTGAAGAAAGGCAGTTTGGATGGTGGGAGGAACTGAATAGAGAGAGAAAAGGGAGGGCCAAAATTTAAAGAAACACTTTTAGGCCTTTATTGCAGCTCCAAGAAGAATGTAGACGTGATTAAAGGGCCTTGTTTGAGAGATGCTGTAGGCGGAGGCTGCTTCTTAGTTCCTGGCTGCCCAGACCCGAAATAATCACATAGAAACTGTATTAATTAAATATGGCTCGGCCTATTAGCTCGGGCTTCTTATTAACTAACTCTTATATCTTACATTAACTCATTCCTATTATTTTGTATTTTACCACGAGGTTCATGGTTTACCGGTAAGGTTCTGGTCCATCTGTTTCCTTCAGCGGCTACATGACATCTCCTGACCCCGCCTACTTTTTCTCTCTCTAGTTCTTCCAACCTGGCTATATTCTGCCCTGCTATAGACTGAAGCAGCTTTTTTATTAACCAGTGGTAATAAAACATATTCATAGCATACAGAGGGGAATCCCATATCAAGGTGCAAACTACTAGTTGTCCATTATCAGTAACTCAGTTTCTCATCTACCAAGAAAGGAGCTGTGCTATGCACAGGCATGACTGAAACTGGAATGGTGTTGGAGACGCACAGTGCTTCTAAGATCCCCACTGGAAGCCCGAAGCTATGGCTAGTAGTGACCTATACATGTACTGTGTTTGTTACTGGAACTTCACATACCCACGAGGAAGCTTAGTTTATAAGCCAGATGCAGTCAGTAAAAACAGTAAACATGAAGTAGAACAATTATAGTAATACCCTGTCATAAACGTTTTGTGACTGCGGAGTTCCCCCTGCTCTTAATTAAAGTCTCTTACTGTATTGTTCTAGACCTCAGTTGCCCTTGAGTTACCCAAGCCATGGTTACAGAAGGCTGCTGACCCAAGGGGCAGCACAGAGCCACAACCCCAGCACTTGGGTAGTAGAAGCAGGAGAATCAGTTGTTGAAGGCCAGCCTTAGCTATGGAGTGAGTTTAGGTCACCCTGGCCTACATGAGACTCTTGTCTCCAAAAGAAAGGAAGACTATTGTGCTTGACACCTATAATCCCCTTGTTATTTGAGGACAAAGCACAAGTATCCAGTTTTCAGTGCAGTCTGCCTTACACAACAGCCCCTGTTCTCATAGATGGTAGGGTAGCTATAAATCACAAGTCTTTGAACCTCCAAGCCCAAGGCTCTTTCATTCCTGGAATATGTCTTGTCCAGTAAAGAAGCCCTGCTGTTTTTATTGGGAAAGAGTGTAGGCTAAGGAGAAGGTTGGAGGCTTTTCTTGTTTTTAACACTCTATGTTAACCTAACAACTCTATAAGGACTCTTCCCGCTTCTAAATTTGGAAGTGGCTCTATAAATAACATCCAAGAGCTAAGTTAGTACGTAGACTTTCTTTAATAGGGAGCTGTGTGTTCAGCATTTCCAGAAACCCTAACTCATGTAAGCAATTATTCCATGAGATTCTGGGGAGACATGAAGCTGAATAAAGCTTTCTGTGTCCTTGAGTAGTGAGTATGGTTCTAGGGAAGTCAGGAACACACAAGTCATAGGGCAAAAGCGAAATGAGTAACGGCATGCCATCGCTGGGAGCAGGGCAGAGTCGCAACCCGTTCAAAGGACCAGGGCTGTGTGTGTGTGGGGGGGGGGATGGAGCATTGGAGCTGGACTGCAGTAAGTAGATAAGATGCATAGGTTTGGAGAGGAATGTTTGAATCAGGAGAAATGTGGGAATGTGTCGTATATTTAGGGATGTATGCATTGCTCCGTTTGTTGGATATATATGCATCTTACTGTTAGCTCATCATTCTCCAAGTACAGCTAGTGCTAAAGGCAAAGTTGAAAAGGATTAGGGAGGACAACATCACTTTTAGTTAAGAACACTATTTTCACTGTACATTGATTTGGGTTTTGTTCTGTGTGTTTTTCTTTCAGGCGCTTACTTGGAATCATTACCAAAAAGGATGTGTTAAAGCACATAGCACAGATGGCAAACCAAGATCCTGATTCCATTCTCTTCAACTAGAATCCCGGGGTTGTTTTGGATATAAAACAAGGACATTGCGGACCATGGATGTATTTTATTAACTGGGTACCCAAAACACATTTCCCGTATTTGGATGGTGACGTCATATTAGTGTGTTGTCTGTTTCCTACAAGTTAACCAGTTGCACTACATAATTTCTGGGAATTAATCTCTCTAGGAGAAAATACAGTTAGGCTTATGGGATATTGCATTAGGAAGGGTTCATGAAAGAGTAACCAAGATTGCTATGGTTTAATTATGTTTGTTCTTTAAAATATTTTTTTAATTTAAAATTAATTGTTAGCCAATATGCAATCACTGAAAACTATGCAAGAAAAATTCCAACAATTCTGACATATAGCCTGCAGGAAACTCATGCAAAAGTCATGTGTTGGGAGGGGGGGGACTCTTAACTGTCATTGGTGGAAGATGAAGTGTGAACTAAGGGGCTTTGCCTTTCAAGCTACAGAAAGGAAAGCCAGAAGGAAATAGCAATGGCATTTCTTAGACTGTGAAGATTCAGTTCAATTCTTATTCCTGTTACAGTATTTAGCGTTTTTAGTTTGTTACGTTTACCGTTTCATTGAAGACAGTGCTGCTCTGGTCAATCTCCTCCCAGAAGTAAAGGGGTTGACCTTTAGAGCCTGCTCGTCCTGGTCTTTTGAAGTACACAAAGTTAAGTTACAGAGCTTTCTCCTTGGCTGCTTAAAGGCTAATTTTCCAAATGGCAATGCCAGCTAGTAGACAAGGACTTTGTTAGGAATTTGTTAGTAGCTGGGAATTATTCCTTCCGGTTTTCTTGAAATGAAGCTAAAGTTCTGAGCAAAGTTGGTGACTGGGAACTTCACATTTTTGTGAAGTTCTAAGCAAATCTCTTACCCAGATGCCACCTTCATGGATGATGGTGCTTTAGGCTTCTGGAATAAGTAGGAACAGTATATGGAAGTGAGTCTAGGCTGAACACTGCTAAAGCAGGGACGGTTCGGGGCTGCGGCAGCATCCCGATGCAGTCCTTTGAAAAGAGCACCAGTACTGAAATAACTGGACACCTGTGTTCGCCCCAGTGTGGAGTATGCAGAACAGGCCGTTGTTCCTGGGAGCATAGCGTAGGCTCGAGATCCTTCATGGATTGGCGGAACTGGAACAAGATCGGCAACTGCAGCTACCTGGAGGTACCGTCCTTAGAGATCTGAGCAAGCCGCAGAGCCGTCCTAGAACCTAGGTGGATGGATGAGGCCCGATGACACCTAAGGTGCTTGTACCCAGTTAACAAGGTGCCCGTCTCAATTTCCTACCACAGCTGCGGCAGTTTAAGAAAAATCACATTGTAGAAGCACCTGGTGGAATTAAAGAGCCACTGCCAGCATTCCAACCACTCTTTCATTTCTTACTATTTTCTCCCTCCATTCTGTTCGCTTTCTCAGCACCGAAAATCCTCTTTAGGATGGAGCAGTGTGCTTAGCGAATCATTCCTAATAATGACCACAGTTAACAAGTAGGGCTAGTTAAATTGTAAGCTAAGGCCCGGCAGTCTTGCAGCACTTACACTAGAGGGATCACTTTTTTGTTTGCCTTGTGGCCCCATTGCTGCTGCCACCATTTCAGTCTCAGCTGCCCATAGCAATGAGGCCACGCTGTTGGGGAAGAGTTCAGCCTTGTTCATCTTACAAGTCTGTCCCTAATGCCTCCTGCTGTCCCTCTAGCTCAGAATCAGCAGCACTTGGCACATTCCTGTGTGTAACCCACCCCTCCCAAGCAACTCAGTGTACCTCATTTTAAAAGTTGTTGATCCCCAAGTCAAGGACTGTTTTTTTAAATTCCCAGTTCTTATCGTTCCCAGATCAGAAATGCCTGTATTATCCAGGGCTGAGTAGTCAAAGCATATTTTGATTTTTATCTGGACTGTATCAAGGTAGCCACCAGAGCTTCTCCTTTTAAATATATTGTTCTGGCATTTTAATGAAAAGGGGTACATGGTATCATAATCATGGCTCTGTGACTTTATGTCTTATGCCTTCTGTGCCACCACATTCTTTGTATCAAAAGAGACTCTGCCTGACCACCTAGCGTATTGCATGGAGACCAGAATTCTTGTCTGTGTATTTCAGGTTCAGTCAGTACCTATTTCATTAGTGATCTTTCCTCACTGAAGTTTGCAAAGCAGGAAACGTTATTGTGTCTGGTCTTTGATGGCAAGGAAAGGTTTGGTCATGTCTCATAGAGCAGCGGTGACATGGATTGCATCTTGTTTGCCTTCTAGGTTTTTTTTTTTTGTTTGTTCCTTGTACACAGACGAGCCAGTGTTAAGGTGCTACTTCAGAGATTAAATCTAAGAAAATCAGATAACACTGTGCGAATGATACTGTCTAGATGCTAAGCACCAATAGGCCCTCCAGATAATTGATAATATTATCCCTTTAATACCTCACTCCTTAGAAATACCATTCATTAACCTCAGTTTCTCAGGAATCCTTGCAGCTTGTATGCTAGAGATCGCTGTAGGGGGTGGTGTCCATTGTCTGTCCAATCCTAGGGTTTAGCTCAATGGTTGGCTTGTTCTTACTGGAGTACTCTACAAGATTGCTAGCCTAGCACCTGGACACATAGTGGTTCTTCTCTGGAGGTAAAGGGAGTTCTTCCTGTCATTTTCATTCCATTTCACCAATTAAATAATCCTAAAAACAAACAAAAATGAAAATGGAAAAAAAAAGCCAATATAGAAAAGTCTGATACCGGCCTCAAATGACTACATACCTCAATGGTAAAATACTGGATAATTTAAGATTTTAAAAGGAATTGAGACAAGTTTATTTTGGTACTGGAAAAGAAAATAGCCTGCTATAAGGAAAGCGTTTACAGAAGAACACCAATAAATGCCTCAAGAGTGTGAATTTTCGAAGGAAATAGATCTGAAGGAAATCTAGCCATGAAGGGAATTCATGGATCTGTAAAAGTCTAACTGCTAATTTTTTTTATCTGCACACCTTCAATGGAAAGAACTTTAATGTAGGTTAGAGAGAGCATAGTGAGTTCAGTTAGAGATAACAAACGGGACTGGCAGTGTGAAATAATAGCTGTTAAAGATCATGTCTACTTATGTTTGTGAGAAGCAGCCACATTGCTACACCCTCCCCTCTCTGGCCCCAGTGTCCCGGCGCAGCCCAGCTGCAGCGTGGAGCTGCTGTGGTCCACAGAACAGAGCCCCTCTGGTGGGTTAGTTGGAGTTGATAGTACTTTGAATTGGCCAGCTGGCAGAGCAGACGGTTAATTTGCTGGTTTAGCTGTAAAACAGGCCAGTTGTTTTGGCACTAAAGTCTAACTCTGAACTCTTTACAGGAAGAGCAGGGGCCTTTCTGACAAGCTCAGTCACTAAATGTGTAGGCTCGACTTCACTGTTCTAAGATTTAATCTTTGCAACCACCTCTTGGATTGTCTGGGTTCCTTTAGGGGGTGTGGGAGCTATTGAAAATGATGGCAGACCTGCTTACCGAAATGTGTGTGGTGTCAGCTGGTATGAAGAAAGCCATCCCATGTCCCAGTGTCCGTGCATCTTGGCATGAGGTGGACAGAAAAAACTTAATTGTGTGCCTCAAAGGGACAGAAAGGCAAATCATCCTCAAGTCCAGGATTCCCGAGCTAGAGCCTCAAAGCACCATTGGGCTCCAGGACAGTCAAGTTTTGTGGGAAGGGTCAACATAAGACATTTACTGAAGGAGGAACATACTGTCTGAGGGTCTAGAGGACAAAGGTCCTACCATTTTTGTTTTAAGCCTCCCTACCATGTTCTTCTTCTCTATTAAAAATAAGCTATTTTCTCCCGTTGCAGCTCAGAAGCTGTGTAAGGTTGGATATGAGTGGGCACAGCAGGGTTGAACAATTGCTGGGCTTTGGTTTTCGGTTCCAGCCATTTGTTCTAAGGAGAGAGGTTCTTGGAAAAATGTGTATGAGCAACTTTAAGCTACTCCCTATACATATGCTGGCCACATTCTCATTCCTAAGCATCTGCATCTGGGCAAAGTTATGAAGAGAGGAAGGGAACAAAAGGAGTTTTTCCATGATGTTAATATGATTTTGCCAAATCCTCCAAGAGGGATGTGATGTGTTTTCTTTCTTTCTTCTTTCCCTTCTTCCTTCCTTCTTTGTTTTTCTTTTTGCATGGGGCCTATCAGGTTGCCCAGCCTAACCTTACAGTCAAAAATTCCTACCTCTAAGTTGCTACCAAAGGGTCTTTGGCCTGTGTGTGCACACTTGTCAAGCGAAAGCCCTGACTAAAGTTTGGCCTTTCTGAGGAGAAACTATTATGGTACATAGAAGGCAGAAACACAGTCTGTCTCTGCCTCGCTTCTTTTGCTCCCCCTACCGTGCATATCCTAAGTTCAAATCTCTCCCCATTTTTATGAGCATGTTGTTTGAATAT
This sequence comes from Microtus oregoni, assembly GCF_018167655.1. Classification (NCBI taxonomy): domain Eukaryota; kingdom Metazoa; phylum Chordata; class Mammalia; order Rodentia; family Cricetidae; genus Microtus; species Microtus oregoni. The sequence goes on from NW_024544751.1 coordinate 670,521, forward strand.
GGACTTTGGTGGGTAGGGAGAACTTCATCCCGAGAATAGAGAACGGAAACTCCTCTGGATGAGGCCATTGGCAGTTTGCTCACTCCACAGTAGGGGCCAAAGCCAGCAATTCTTACTGGGAGTGGCGAGGGCTTTAACTGTATTATGTATTAGTCCAAATGTGCTGGGATTTGGGGTAGTTTAGGGTTTAGTGAGAAAAACGTCATTTAGTGAAGTGGGGAAGAAGGCAGGACCTGTGGTGGTTTTATTTCTTTTTTAATCAAAGTGGGAATGTTCAGACTTGCTGTCGAGTAGAGGGGGTACCTCAGAATATATGATTCTTTTCCCTCCATTCACTTTCTTGCCTTTCACTTTTCTTTCTTCTCCATTGTCCTGCCTTTTTAGTACTCAGCTTTTTATATAAATATTTACTTTGTTTTTTTTTTACTATATATTTGGTCCTTTGGGACTGTGTGATGATTAAATTGTATTCCATTCAAGATAAAATTATATGTTTAATATTTTATTCTCGAAAATTGTCTTTTGAAGCTATGCTGCTATCCAGGTACAGGCCAGAAAGGAATTGGGCCTGACAGCATCTTGGTCATGTCACCAAAGGGTGACTACAATGTCATGATGATGACTCTTCTATATTTGACCAAGGCCAGCCTCCTGTTTATACCTCTTCCCATTCATTTCTGGCCATGGGAAATATACCAGCTATTGGGTGAGCCATTGAAGCCAGGAGGACCAGAAGGGCCAGGATCCAGCCCATGGGCACCGTGGAAATTTCTCTGTAGGAAGCTCATTTGTAGGGCTGGCTTCAGTCGCAGTAGCCAAAGAAAATCTGTCTGACTGGACATTTTAATTCCTAAGAGTTGGTCAAAGTTCTGCTGAAGCTAATGCATAGATATCTGTAGTAGCTTGGCATCCAGAAATGAGCTTCAACCAAAGCTAATAAAGCCCGGGTTTCCACAGGAAGCTCGGTGCTGAGCTGTTCAGATCAGTCATTTATGAGAGTGTTGCCAACCCTTCAGCCATGCTTTTGTAGCTTTAGCCTCACCTGCTTCTAGACACAGCCCGATCCAAAGCTGTGGCTTACTGCTCACTTTGTTCTGCTCCCTGGTCATGTATAGTGACAGAATGTAAAAAGAAAAACATGGATTGGGGAGTTAGGTGACCTGGTTTGTATTCCCTATGCTTCTACTAACTAGCCTCAAGATCTTAACCGCTCTGTGCCTCAGTGTTCCCATCTGCAAAATGGGGATAGTGTAAATTGCCCTACCTACCTCACAGGGTTGTTGTGAGGATAAACTGAGACAATGAATGGAAAGCACTTTGATAAGTAAGTGCTATGCAAATTGTAAGAAATGGAAACAATCACGTTCAAGGCAACGGAATGGACATTAGCAGAAAGGTTAATGGGATTGTCCAGCCCTTTCTCTGTGTGGCTTAAACCTAGGTTGCCATTGCTTTATACATTTTCACTTAGCACAGATTTGTAATTATGCATGTAATAAAGCACAGCCTTATTCAATTTGATTCGAGTATGTTTTTAAAGACCCCGAACGTTTTTAGTGTTAACTTTTTTATTGCAAAAGAAAACATGAGGACAGGATGTGGGGTTTATGGAATGGCTTAAAAAACAACTGGGAGGCCGGACAGTGGTGGCACACGCCTTTAATCCCAGCACTTGGGAGGCAGAGGCAGGCGGATCTCTGTGAGTTCAAGGCCAGCCTGGTCTACAAGAGCTAGTTCCAGGACAGGAACCAAAGCTACAGAGAACCCTGTCTCGAAAAAACAACTATGGAGCTGGAGAGATGGCTCAGTCTTTTAGAGCACTTGTTGCTCTTGCAGTGGACCCAGGTTCAATTCCCAGCACCCACATGGTGGCTCACAGCCATCTGTAACTCCAGCTCCAGGGAATCTGATGATCTCTTCTGGCTTCCACAGACTCTAAGTGTACACACGGTGCATATACATACATGCAGGCAAAGCATTCATAAAATAAGTCTAAAAAATTTTTAAAGCAGCTGAAAACCACCACTGTTGGGTTCACTTCTTTAAAAATGTTTGTGAAATACTAATTATTAACAGTTATATATTCAGGGGTATGCTCTCCCGCCCCCAGTTCTGGGGATGGAATCTAAGGCCTTCCATACTCTTAGCAAAATTTCTACTATTGAGTTGTATCACCAGCCTCAGTACTGATAAATAGAATTTATTTATTTTTATTTTATATACATTGTTGTTTTACTTATATGTATGTCTGTGTGAGGGCGTCAGATCTTGGAGTTACAGACAGTTGTTAGCTGCTATGTAGGTGCTGGGAATTGAACCTAGGTCCTCTGGAAGAGCTTTCAGTGCTCTTAACTGCTGAGCCATCTCTCCTGCCCCTGATTTTTACTATAAGGAGACAAATGAGTACCTGATGTTTCTGAGCCACTTCAGATCGCTGGATAGCCCATTTATTCTGGCTGCTTACATCCTGTTGTCTTGTATATTGATAGTACTTCCCTAACGGCATGAGAATGAGCTGGAGCTGCATTGTCCTCTCTGAGTTCTTAATTGTGTAGGAAGATAAACTTCAGCAGACTTATTGCCTGCAGTTGCTTCAAATGAGGAGCAGGATGGGTGATTAAAACTCCTTCCAGTATTGGAAAGATGGCTCGGTATTTAAGAGCATATGTTGCTCTTGCAAAGGACCTGGACTTGATTCTGATTCTGTTCCTGGCATCCACATCAGGGTGCTACCCTACCACCTGTAACTCCAGCTCCAGGGAGTTCCAGTGCCTCTGGTCTGCCTGTGGGCCAGCACTCATGTGCACAAACCCCAACACACACACACACACACACACACACACACACACACACACACACACACGTTTAAAACTGAGTATTTTTCATGTTAAACAATGTTCCCCTGTGAATAGCAATCATCATTCTCCGTAGCCTGTTTATGGTATGTTGACACTAAAATGCCTTTGGTGAGGACCCCTTTGGAGCGGCCATGCAAATGACAGATGTGCAGAGCATAGAAAAGTGATTAGATACACAACCTCTATTGCCACACCTCTGTGAAACCTGGAAAAGGAAGGGAGGCTATACTTTGTTTTTTCTAAAAAAAAAATATTTATTATGTATATAATATTCTGTCAGTGTGTATGCCTGCAGGTCAGAAGAGGGCACCAGACTCCCCATTACAGATGGTTGTGAGCCACCCGTGTGGTTGCTGGGAATTGAACTCGGGACCTTTGGAAGAGCAGGCAATGCTCTTAACCTGAGCCATCTCTCCAGCCCAGAGGCTATACTTTGTTCTTTTTTTTTTTTTTCGAGACAGGGTTTCTCTGTAGCTTTGGAGCCTGTCCTCAGACTCCCTTTGTAGACTAGGCTGGTCTCGAACTCACAGAGATCCGCCTGCCTCTGCCTCCCGAGTGCTGGGATTACAGGCGTGTGCCACCACTGCCAGGCTCAGAGGCTATACTTTGAAGTATGGTTTTTCTCTTCCTCTTTTTCCTGCAGCTGACTCCTTCCCTCCTTCAGCCAGACGCTACCTGTAAGACAGTTTACATGGATCCCAGTTTTACTGTAAGGGTTTCTCTGGGATGAGGCCGGAGAGAAGGCTCAGTGGCTAAGAACACACATTGCTCTTGCAGAAGACATAAATTTGATTGACAGCACCAGTGTCAGCATCTCAACCTCCTGTTGCTCCAGGTTCAGGGCATCCTGATGCTCTCTGGCTGCTACAGGTACATGCACAGTCTTAGCCGGTGTTCTGCTGCTGTGAAGAGACCGTGGCCATGGCACCCCTCAGAACAGAAAGCATTTCCATAGGTGCCTGCTTACTGTTTCAGAGGCTTAGTCCACTCCCGTCATGCTGGGGAACATGGTGGCACACTGGCCAACGTGGTGCTGGATAGGTAACCGAGAGTTCTACGTTCAGATCCACAGGCAGCAGGAAGAAGAGAGAACCACTGACCTAGCTTGGGCTTCTGAAAACCTACACACTTGCACCACACCTCCTAATCCTCTCAAATAGTGCCACTCCCTGGTGACCACAAATATATGAGCCTGTGGGGACTGTTCTTATCCAAACCACCGCACTGCGCCTATGTGACACAGTCACACACAAGTAAAATATTCAAAATATTTTCCAAAAAGTTTCTCTGTGTTGATGTTTGAACGTATCTGTACTGGTGTTGATATTTTGCTACTACCAAGAACCTTGTTACCCTTGTTTTTACTTGGTGTCATTTCGGGAAGGACTTCTCTGCATCACAATAAGCCTTCATAAGTCAGAAATTCTGACCTGGTAAAATGGCTCAGTGAGCAAACATCTGTCACCAAGCCTGAAGACCTGGCTTCAATCCTTTAGGACTCACATGGTAGAAAGAACTTTCTACACACACACACACACACACACACACACACACACACACACACACACACAATATTTTTAAGAACTTGAAGTCTCACCATTTTTTTGTTTCATGATACAGACTTCCACGTATCCCAGGCTGGCTTCAAGCTTGCCACTTAGGCAAGTGTGACATTGAACTGATCCTCCTTAGGGTGGGAATTATAGGTGTACACCACCACATCTGCAACCGACAGTTTGCTTCCTGATATTATCAACTTAGCAGTCGCACTTCCCATACTACCACCATCCCTGCTTCTAAGATGATGTAACCTCCCAAGAAAAGGGGGTGAGCCCGTAGGCTGTTACTGTAGCACTCAGATAGCTCCATCATCTGCTACAGGTGTGCCCAGAGGAAAACCTGAGAATGGCCACCAGATGTCAGTACAATCATGAAGGTACCAATGTGCCTACGGTTTGTCGGGCAGTCACTGGAAGGCGAGTAGGTCAAGAAGCAGTAGCTCATATCTATAGCCGAGTTATGGGACTACTAAGTTCAATCATAATTCTTGGTTTATTAGACATTTTCTTTAATATACATAATACAATGTATAGTTTTCTTATGAAAAGACTCAAGAGTCAGGAGTGGTGAAACATACCTGTAACTCTAGCAGGGGATCTTGAGTTTAAGCCTAGCCTGGGCTACAAAGCAAGATTCTCTCTCCTCAGGTTGCCTATATCACTTCTATTACAACCCAGACAATTAAAAAAAAGTGTTGTTTTTAAGTGTTTGCATGCATGCATGTGCGCATGCATTTGTGTGTGCGTATGCATTGTGTACAAATGTGAGCAAAGGCGTGCACAGGTCAGAAGAGTGTGCTGGGTCCCCTGAGACTGGAGTTATATGGAGTTGGGAGCTGCCTGACATGGTTACTGGGAACCAAGCTCCAGTCCTCCGTAAGAGTAGTATATGCTCTGGACCACTAAGCCATCTCTTCAGCCCCTTTTGATGATAGGAGGACCTTGATAACTGCCAATGGGGCGAGAGCTATAGACCGAAACTATTCCAGGCAAACGGAAGCATGTTCACTATTACCCAGGCCTCTTTAGCTCCTGACTCTCATACTCTGGCTCCAGGTCACTCAAACACCTTTGCTACGGTCTCGGGTTCCACCCTTCTCTTGATCTCCTATGGATCTTCTGGACTCTCCTCCCCCACCCTGAACATCTCCAATTGCCGCTGGGTGAGAGATAAAAGAAGTACTGAAGCATTAAGTTTATTCTCAAAAATTAAAGTCTCGCCGGGCGGTGGTGGCGCACGCCTTTAATCCCAGCACTCGGGAGGCAGAGGCAGGCGAATCTCTGTGAGTTCGAGGTGTGAGGTCTACAAGAGCTAGTTCCGGGACCGGTACCAAAGCTACAGAGAAACCCTGTCTCGAAAAACAAAAACAAACAAACAAACAAAAAATTAAAGTCTCACTGGATGTGGTGGTGCATTCCTGTCATTGGGAGGCTGAATGAGGCAGGAGCACCCAAGGGTTCCAGCCAGCGTTTGGCTACATAGCAGACCCCTGTCTCAGAAAAAATAAAAAACAAAACAAAACAAAAAACAAACAAAACAAACCAAAAAATAAAAACAGAACAAAGCACAACCTGATCATTGCCATCTTAGCATGACATTTGTGGTGAAGGATATGTTTTGCTCTTTTACTTATTCATCGGGTGATTTTATTTTGAACTTTGATCTCTATGGACCTCACTAACTATAAAGTAGGTGAGGGGCTGGTGAGACGGTTCAGAGGTTAAGAGCCCTTGCTGCTCTTGCAGATGACTCCAGTTTGTTTCCCGGCACCCATACTGGACAGCTCACAAGCACCTCTAACTTCAGCTTCAGGGGATCTGATGCGTCTTTGAGTTGACAGGGCACTTGGCCTCACATGCACATACATACCCTATATAAAAACACACATATAAATCTTCCAGAGGAAAGCTTGCCTCACCGGAGCATGACACGATAAGTCAGAATTGTATATGAAAATTTGACTTTGAAAATTGCCTAGATACACATCACCATTGCTTGTTTGGTTGTGAAGGTGAAAAAGACAGTGTGTGGGCACGGACATCTGTGTCAGGGTGCTATCACAGTTATAGTATCTGAGACAATTGACTTAGAAAATGCTTGCATTGCCTATAGTTTTGGAGGTTCCAGTCCCAAATCAGGTGGATCTATTACTTTTGAGCCTTCAATTGGGGTGCTGAATGGTACTGGTGGGGGTCATGTGGCAGAGGAAAGATGGTTACACAATGAGCAGAGGACAGAACTAGAAAGAGCAAAGCTGGCATTCAGGCCCACAGTCCCCTTCAACAGCACATTCTCGGTGACCTAAGGACTTCGAAACTAGGCAGTCCTAGCAGTACTGTGCCTCCCGATCACGGGGACCTAGGCCTTCAGTACGTGTCCTAGAGACGTTCGATATCTAAGCAGCATGTGTGTTCTGGGCCATAAAAATATTGCTATTCAAGCATCATGTGTGTTCAGGGCTGTCTTAGTTACCTTTCTGTCGCTGTGAAAAGACACCATGACCAAGGCAACTTAGAGAAGAAGGAGTTTATTAGGGCTAATAGTTTCCGAGGGTGATTTCATAACCACCATAGTGGGGAGCATGGCAGCAGGCAGGCAAGGCAACATTCATGGCCCTGAAGCAATAGTGGAAAGCTTATATTTTGATTCCACAAGGCCAAGTAGAGAGAGCTAACTGAAAATGGTGAGGGTGTTTGAAACCCCAAGGGTCACCCTCAGTGTGACACAACTCTTCCAGGAAGGCTACACCTCCTAATCCTTCCCAGTTTCACCAACCTGGGGACAAAGTACTAAAATATGGGAGTCACTTTCATTCAAACCACCTCAACAGGTAATAAAATAACTGCTCAAAATTACTACCCTAAAAATGATAATGTGGGGGGAATAATGGGTTCACTCAAACAACACTTAGGGCCATATGCTACAGTAGGGACTGTGGAGTGCAATGAAAGAAAAAAAAAAATCAGATACCTACCCTGGTGACAGTCTAAACCTCAGACAACTTCAAATGACATAAGCCAATAATTACAGTGAAGAAAAATTCCACTTCCCCAAAACTGTGGGTTTGGAAGCTTCTGCTAGCTGTTTGCTAGACATCCCTCTCCTGCTTCCTGAGACTTTTTGGTTCTGAGACTCTGAATACGCCACCAAACTAGAGCATCCGAGGCACCAAAGCAGCATGTCTCATATGGTTACTTACAAGGATGCATGTGAACATGTTATCCCCGGCCCATTTCATCTCTCACTGAACCATAGCCAAAGCTTGCAAAGCCCTTCAAGATTCACCCCACATAGCCCCCAGCCTGTCAAAGTCAGCTGTAGTCCAGTTACTTGCCTGTCATTCAGCAGCACCCCTCTCTCTAGTTCTAATCACAAAAGTTTTCTGTATATGAGTGGATATTAGCACATATGGTTGTGTGTCTGATGAATATATATATACATATATATATATATGTTTTACTGTACACAGAGAATTGAATTATACTACAACCCTATGTAACAGTAAAAATATGAGGGAATGAGACTGTCATGGTTGTGATTTTTTTCAACATATCAGAGGCAGGAAATAACAGAAATTAGAACATGGTATTTTTTTTTAATCTCAAGTCTAGCGATCTTTTTTTTTTATGCAGCTGGGATAGATGCATATACTAGGCAAGGCTTCTATTGCTGAGCTACACTCCAATCCCCAGTAGTATTTCTTCTACTAATCTTGCAGTTCAATGCTCGTCTTCATCCTAAGTGTTTTCATACCGTAGAAAGAAGAAAGTAAGAGTCTGTCTTGATGAAATTGGACAGTTAGCACGGTGTTAGCATATTACTGTGAAATCTAATAACAAATATGTATAAGGATAGAACAGGGTTGGGGTCTAGTGTTTTATGTTTATTCCCTTGGTGTTATTTGAAGTTCTTTACCAAGAGCTTATATTACTTTCATATGTCCAAAGTAGACACCCAAGAAGGACAATATTTTATATTTTGTCATGAGGATGCGTTCATCTTATCATTTGGCAGCTAAATTTGTTTTTCCTGTGAACTAACGATAAACAATGAGACCTGAGCCCTCTGATCCGGTAAGTGGTTGTTATGACGAGAATTCCCATCTCTCGCAGGGCAACTCTATGAGTCATGAGGCCTATGGTACAGTTTTCTCTCATAATCTAACCCAGCAGCCAGCCTGACCCTTTTAAAACAAATCAGATCATGTTCCTTGTCTGATTTAAAGCCCTTTGATGTTTTCTCATTACATTCAGAGAACATCCAACCCCTTCCCCTGGTCTCAGAAGCCTTTTCTGACCTTCATCACGCATGGCACACTAGTCTTGCTTTAGGCATTAAATTGTGTCCTCTAAAACGTCATGGTCATATCCTAGCTCTTCATGCCTCAAAAAGTGACCTATTTTGGAAATGTGTTTGTTGCAGATATAATTAAGGTAGACAGGTCAGATTGTGGAAGATGGGCTCCTGACTATAAGAAGTGAGCATTTGGAGACAGGTATACACACACACACACACACACACACACACACACACACACACACACACATAGTCACATGAAAATAAAGACAAAGATCCATGTCATCAGACAAGCAGAAACTTGAGTCAAGGTTTGTGGCAAGATGATTCCTCATATCACTCAGAAGGAACCAGCCCTTCAGTCTTTTTGGTCATACTTGGAGGTTTTGGAACTGTAAGACTACACACTTCTGTTCTGTAAGCCCACAGTTTGTGGTACTGGGCCAGGGTAGTGCTGTGGGACAATGGTCTTGTACTCTGTAAAGATTTGTCACTTGTACTGGTTTAATGAAATGCTGATTGGCCACTAGCCAAGCAGGAAGTATAGGCCAGGTGACCAGAATAGGAGAATTCTGGGAAGAGGAAAGGCTCAGTCTGCAGTTGTCACCCAGACACAGAGGAAGCAAGATGAGAATGCCTCACTGATAAAAGGTACCAAGTCATGTGGCTAACACAGACAAGAATTATGGGTTAATGTAGGATGTAAGAGTTGATAAGAAGCCTGAGATACTAGGCCAACCAGTTTATAGTTAATGCAAGCCTCTGTGTGTTTCTTTGGGACTGAACAGCTGAGGGACTGGGCGGGACAGAAACCTCTGTCAACAGGGTAGGTTGAGCAAATGAATACACCCCCTCTTCCCACTCCCACTCACCCTCTTCTCTCAGTTGTTCCCAGCACACTTCTTTTGGTTAATTCCTTACACACATCAGTTAAACATATAAATTCAACTGCCAAGGAATATTTACACTGTTTCATGTTTCTTAAAGGTATGTCCTCTCACATGACTGGATCCTTGTCATTCAGTTTGTGTAAACAGAGACTGCTCGTTCATTTCCTGGCCACCCAGACCCGAATAATCACACAGAAAGTATATTAATTACAACAGTGTTTGGCCAATAGCTTAGGTTTATTCCTAGCTAGTTCTTATATTTTAAATTAACCCATTTATATTAATCTGTGTATCACCATCTGTGGCTTACTGGTGAGGTTCCAGCATCTATCTCCTTTGGTAGCTACATGGTGTCTGCCTGATTCCACCTTCCTTCTTCTTTTATCTCTTCTTGGTTTTCCTGCCTAGCTATATTCTTCCCTACCATTGATCAAAGGAGCTTTTTAATAACCAATGGTAATACAACATATTCACAGCATACAGAGGGGAAGCATACATCATGTTGCCACAATTTTCCTTGAACTCACTCTATAGCCTAAGATGGCTTTGAACCTGCAATCTTCTTGTTTCAGTCACTGAAATAGCCAGGATTCCATACCTGCACCACTGTACCTGATGAACATCTTTCTATAATAGTGCAATGCTTCCATGTTTCCATAGCATGTTTCTGCTAAGGAGAGATTATACAGGGCTTAGTTACCAGAAGCTAGAAGAGCCTTATGAGGGAAGATCAACCATATTCACATAGTCAAGGGTCCCCAGTAACCTCTTGTATTAGCCATCTACTGTATATTACTACTATGCCTTACGACTTTATGTTACTACTGTCATAAGGACTGTTTACACAGCTCAGTGTCAGAGTATTTACCTAGTATGCTAATACCCTGGATTCAATTTCCAGAACACCTCAGTACTATTGTCACAAACATAGAAGCTTAAAACAACATGCATTTCTAATGGCTTAGGTGGGTTCCCTATAAGGATGAAATCAAGGTGTTGGCCAGGGCCAGACTGTCATTTGTGGTGGGTAAGGAAACACCAGGTTGCTCACACAATTGTCAGTAGCATTCAATTTCCTCAGGGTGGCTGGACTAACAGGCTCTTCTGCTGCTCAGCCATGGCCTCTCTCTGTTCCTTCCTATGCGGGATTCTGCAGAGACACACAGCCAGTGGTTTGTCATAGGGAGCTGGGAGCCAAGAGTTTGATTTTAAGAAACTGGTTCATGTGGCTGTGAATTTGGCAAGTTCAAAACATGTGGAGACTTAGGGAAAAGCTGATATTGCAGTTCATGTTCAAAGTCTGTTTTCTGGAAGAATTCACTCTTGCTCAGGGAAAGCTAGTCTTTTGGTCTAGTCAGGCCTTCAATTGATAAGATATAGCCTACTCATATTATAAAGCACACTCTTCTTAACGCATATGCTATTGATTTAGATGTTAATCTCATCTAAAACACTGTCACAGAACATCCAGAATAATATTGGGATAATTTTGGACCAAATATCTGAGAAGCAGATAACAGTTAAGTTGACAAAATAGCTGTCATACTTATTGTTATAGGGCCACATGCCCACTCACTTTATCAAGGCCCGCTAAGAAGAAAGTCTCCCAACTGAAATGCCTCACAAGATTATACAAGACAATTGCAGAACTGACATTCTGTCACGCTGCTGTATTCTGTGGGTTACAATGAAGTCACAGTTCCCACCCACACTCAAAAGGAGGAATACTAGACTAGAGCATGAATATTCCAGGAGGTGGGAATCATGGGGAACATGTAAACCTTTCCACCACCACCTACCCCTTGCCTTCATGTCTCTTGCACATTCCAGATGCATTCCTTTCCTCCTGACATGCTGTAAAATCTCATCCATCACAGCATCTACTTACAGTCTCGAATCTCTGCCTAAATCAGATCCAGATGTAGCTGCAATCCTGCAGATAAAATTCTTCTCAGATTGTTTACATGCAGAAAACAATATATGTGGACAGGAGACATGCTCAGTTGGTTAAGAGCATCTGCTGTGCTTCCAAAGGCCCTGAGTTCAAATTTAAGCATCCATTTAAAACAGCTTCCAATTGCCTGTAACTCCAGCTCCACAGAATTTGACACCATCTTCTGGATTCTGTGGGCACACACATATATCACACACACATACACACACACACACACACAGACTAATAATAATAACAACAAATAATGGTGATAATAAATAGAATACAAATATCAAATTATAAATCCACAGGAGGCAGAAGCAGGAAGGCCTCTGTGAATTTGGACCCGGCGGGTCTATATAGAGAGTTGCAGGCAAGGGGGTGTTGTATAGTGAAATAGCTTTTCACCAAGGTGGTATGTAGGGTGAAGAAGGACGCTCCTATCACACCCAAAGCCAAAGCCAAAGCAAAGGCATTGAGAGCCAAGAAGGCAGTGCTGAAAGATGTCCACAGCCACAAAAAGAACACATTCACAAATCACCCGTCTTCCAGTGACCCAAGCCCTGTGGCTTCAGAGGCAGAGCAAATATTCCGGCAGGCATGTGCTCAAGAGAAACAAGCTATGCCATCCTCAAATTTCCCCTGACCACCGAGTCAGACATGAGGAAGACCAACAAGCGCCAGATCAAACAGGCTGGGGAGAAAATCTATGACCGTGATGTGGCCTACTCAGACTTAATGGAGAGAAGAAGTTAGGATGATCTGAATGTTGCCAAACATACTGGGATCGTCTAAACCGGTGGTTCTCAACCTGGGGTCCGCGGCCTCTTGGGTGTCAAGTGGTCTTTTCACAGGGATCACCTAAGACCATCCGAAAACATTTTTGCATTATATTTATATTATAATTCACAACAGTAGCAAAATTGCAGTTATGAAATGGCAACAAAAATAATTTTCTGGTTTAGGATCACCATAATGTGAGGAATTGTATTAAAGGGCTGCAGCTTTAGGAAAGTTGTGAACCAATGCTCTAAACTGAGTCTAGCTGGCTAATTCGAAATATGCATTTTTAAGCATAATAAAATGGAAAAGAACACAAGTGATCTGCTCATATATAACCATCGCGGTGAGGAGGCTTAGCATGACTGAGGTAGATATTTCTTTCCAGATGTAGGGAACATTAAAGAGTGACTGGCCTATAGTGATTTTAAAATCAAACTAAGCAAATCCTGATGTTCTTTGATCTGGGTTTTTGGTTTTTATTTGTTTTTCCAACTTCTTGAAACAAGTACCTCATACTGGTCCGGAACTTCGTCTGTAGCCCAGGCTGGCCTCCAAACTCTATTCTCCAGCGTCCTGGGATTACCAGTGAGCATTGCCACTCCTGGCTTCTCGATTAGTTTTTAAGGGCTCTCTGGTCTCTTGGTTATGCCCTTTGCCCTCTGACCTAACCTTTCTTTTTCAAGAAGAAACTGTGTGTTTCCAGCTGAATTACTCCATTAACCTGCTTCTTCCGACCTCGGCAGTCCAGTGACCTTCTCTTATTTTTCACTCTCTTAGTCCAAGCTGTGTTTCTGCTTCAATAACTTTCCCCCAACCTTTTAAAGTCATTAGTTCGATTTACCTGGGGTTCATGCCTGCAAAGACAAGTCTTGCCCACAGGTCTGTTAGAGATGATCCCTTCTCTCTCATGGTCTTAGAGATGGATGAAGCATCTTCAAGGCTAATCTCTTTAAAGAGTCCCATAAGTGACTGAATAGCACTCAAGTCCTTCTCTCCATCTGGGACTTAACATCAACTGCTGCAAAATCACACCTTTATCTTTTTTCTCTATGTCATGAATTCCTTAACAGTGTTTAGAGGCCTTTAAAAAAATTAGCTCTCTTTGACATCTGGAGAAGTAACACATCAGGAAGTACTGGTCTGTTTCTGGTTTAAATTTTTCTCTCAATTTGTTTCTCCGTGTGTTTTATAATAAGTATTAAGGAAAAGAAAATGGTCCACACCTTTCACACTTTGCTTTGAAATCTTAATAAAATTACCACGCTCATCCAATTGCACAATTCTGCTTTCTACATAACTAGAGTGAAGGATTTCACTTTTGTAAATCTAAAGATTTACGTTTGTGATTCTCTGGTTTCTGAAAAATTCCCCCAACGTATTTTATTTCTTGAACAATAAATCCATATATTTATTTTGTAATCACAGAGTAATGAACCTTGTTTTAAGACAGAGTTTTGGTAGGTTGTCTTTGATCACGTGGCAAAAATCTCAGCCCTGTGTCTGCCATGTGAGGCTATAGTGAGAATGTGACCATTTACAAATCAGAAGATGTCCTTTTGTTCTGGAGACTTTGACCTTACATTCTAATCTCCAGATCTGTGAGAAAATAAATTTTGGTTATTTAACTCCTCCCAGGTGTATGTTATTTTGCTGTGGTGAACCTGGAAACAACCTAGATGCCCTTCAATGGAAGAATGGATGAAGAAAGTATGGAATATATAAATTTTAGAGTACTACTTAGCAGTAAAAAACAATGACTTCTTGAATTTTGCATGCAAATGGACGGAAATAGAAAACACTATCCTGAGTGAGGTAAGCCAGACCCAAAAAGAGGAACATGGGATGTACTCACTCATATTTGGTTTCTAGCCATAAATAAAGGACATTGAGCCTATACTTCGTGATCCTAGAGAAGCTAAATAAGAAGGTGAACCCAAAGAAAAACATATAGGCATCCTCCTGAATATTAACCTTCATCAGGAGATAAAAGGAGACAGAGACAGAGACCCACATTGGAGCACTGGACTACAACCCCAAGGTCCAAATCAGGAGCAGAAGGAGAGAGAGCACGAGCAAGGAACTCAGGACCGCAAGGGGTGCACTCACACATTGAGACAATGGGGATGTTCTATTGGGAACTCACCAAGGCCAGCTGGCCTGGGTCTGAAAAAGCATGGGATAAAACTGGACTCGCTGAACATAGCGGACAATGAGGACTGCTGAGAAGTCAAGAACAATGGCATTGGGTTTTGATCCTACTGCACATACTGGCTTTGTGGGAACCTAGGCAGTTTGGATGCTCGCCTTACTAGACCTGGATGGAGGTGGGTGGTCCTTGGACTTCCCACAGGGCAGGGAACCCTGATTGCTCTTAGGGCTGATGATGGAGGGGGACTTGACTGGGGGAGGGGGAGGGAAATGGGAGGCAGTGGCAGGGAGGAGGCAGAAATCTTTAATAAATAAATAAATTTTGCTGTGGTGACCTTACTTGACTAATAATATACCTTTCTCATTTGAAGCTATTAGAATCTAAAGATCAAATCCCTCTCCTCTGAATACCCAACTATGGAGCAGGACACAGCAGTAACATGGAGAGCAAAGATCTACTGCTTTGTTGTCTGGTTGATTTTCTTTTTGATACACAAGCTGACTCTGTATCCCTGGCTGGCCTGGAAAAATATGCTTTGTAAAACAATAGTGTTGAGTGGGCATTGTTCTGTAATTTAGCATTTAGGAGACTAAGGCAGGAGGATCTGAGTTCAAAAGCAGCCTAGGCTACATACCAAAACTCTGACCCAGAAGAAGGTTCATTCCTCCATGATTATGAAATAAATATATTTATTGTTCAAGAACTAGAAAATGTTGGGGGAGTCTTTAAGAAACCAGAGGACCACAGTAAAGATTTGCAAAAGGAAAAAAGGACAATTTCTGAGATCAGAAATTGTTTTCAGAAATAGAAATGGTGCTATGATGTGGCACAAGAGCAACTTAAGCATTTCTTTCCCTTCCTTGCCTGACATTTGCTGCAGCAGAGGGCTTTCTGCAGATGTCTTTTCCTTCATGATTTCTCTCCTGGGTTTTGGACTTCCTGGCCTCCAGCTGCTTCTGGGCCATTTCCAGCTTCTTTGAGGCCCCGGCTCTCAGCTGAAAGGCTCTGGGCTCTTGCAGAGCTCTCTCAGCCCATGTGATGTCTTAGGAATTATGTTGTCATCTATAACCTTCTCGGAGAAGGGGAAAGGAGAAGATGGCTCTTGGGACAGGTCAAAGGAACAAGCCAGCACCTGTGGCCCCCTTGAGTCATAGAATCCAGTCTTTCTTTACTAAAGCATGCTAATGGAGCCCAAACCACAGGCTGAAATTTGTGTTCAGGGAATAAGGCAATGCAGGTGGGTCCCAAGCTGATGAGAGATGCCCAAGGTTAATCCAGATCAAATGATAGCACTATAATTTTGTTGCGTGTCATACCCAGGTGTGACTCCTCTTTTTTTTCCGTTTGGTGCTGGAGGTGCTAGAATTGAGGCCCTCACACATTAGGCAAGTCTCTCATTATTACAGTTTACAATCAGCTCTCTGTCCCTGTTGCTGGATTTCAACTGTAGCAAAACATGCATGAGTCATGTTAAGAGGCTTCTCACATTTTCTACATTCTTGAGAAATGGCTATGTTAATATTTCTTTGGGTTTTCTGTTTTATTAAACATTTTTACAAAGCTAACCTTTTTCATAGTAACAATGTTAGAAAATATATTAAATAACATAGGCAAATTGAAACCTCAAGTGGTGGAGTTGTGTTTTGAGCCTGGTTTGATGTCTGAACTACAGGAGGGAACTGAATGTTTGGAACACGAATGGCAAGGAAAAAGTAAAAAAATAGTAAAGGCAATTCACAAATAATTAACACAAGTGTCCAGTAACATAAAATGCTATACAGAGTAACATTGAAAAATATTTGTCTAATGTTAGAAAGAGCACAGCAAAAGAGACACCCCCAGAGAGTATTGGCCAGTACAATGTTACAGAAGATCTTTGGGTGACTGTCCAGTCAGCAAGATGTCTCTGTCAATTCTAGAGTTTTAGAAGTTGCTTACAATGCACTTCCTGTTAACTTAGGTAATATTATATCCTTCTGGAGTCTTTGATAGAGTTGAAGAACAGATAGTTATACTTTTCCTTAGTTATGATAAAAGATTAATTAGCTACAAAACTGTGCTGAAGAGATGGCTCAGAGGTTAAGAGCACTGACTGCTCTTCCAGAGGTCCTGAGTTCAATTCCCAGCAATTCCCAGCAACTACATGGTGGCTCATGAGATCATGAGATCTGTGCTCTCTTCTGGCATGTAAGCATACAAGGAAGGAATGTTGTATACATAATAAATAAATAAATAAATAAATAAATAAATAAATAAATAAATAGAAACAAAACTTTAGACTCACAAATAGAGGATAGATGATATTTTCCTTAATTTTCCAAATGTAAATGGACTAAATATTATAACTATAATTCTTGTGTGATACTTGTTTTGTTATATGTAATTTTACTATGATAAAGTTAAAACCTTCCTTTTTATTTAGATATAATAGGGGAGGTGATATGGGATTCCTCTCTCTATGCTGTGAATATGTTTTATTACCATGGTTAATAAAGAAGCTGTTTGGGCCTGTGGCAGGGCAGAATATAGTCAGGCTGGAGGAGATATATAGGCAGAGTCAAGAAAACGCCGTATAGCTGTTGAAGGAGACAGATGTGCCAGAACCTTACCTGTAAACCTCAAGTCTTGTGGTAAAATATAAAATCATAGGAATGGGTTAATTTGAAATGTAAGAATTAGTTAATAAGAAGCCTGAACTAATAGACTGAGCAGTATTGTAATTAATATAGTTTCTGTGTGATTATTTCAGGTCTGGGTGGCCAGGAAATGAACAAGCAGACTCCGTCTAAAACAGTGGTGTGAACTGGTATAGGTAATCAATGATGACTTAATGAAAGAAGCGATTTGCATAATAATTCAATTTTATAAAATGAAAGTGAAGCAAAAGCCCCTTTGTACATAGTGGATTCAACATTTGTACTTTTAATAGTAGAGCTTAATAATGGCATACCAGCAGGTAGAAAAATCCATTTTAAAGGAAAATACCTTGTTAAGACTCTTGTGATGTAGAAATTGAGGTCTTGGGGAGTTGAGTATCATGGAAAAAGCAGATATTTTCCATTAAGGAAGTGATGAAGTATTTTAAGGAGAAGAGAATTAAATACCAAAAGAATTATTTTTGATATCTCCATGGTATTGCTCCTTCCATTTTCCTAAGCTTTTAGTGATGTCTGCCAAACACAAAACTATCCAGCACAAATATTCTGAACTGAAGATATAATTCCAATGCTCACTAACTATGCCAATGAAGTGTTCCATGTCTCAACTTTCCTCAGTGTTAAATAGGATGATAACAGTACCTGCCTCATAGGGTTGGGTGAGACTACAATTGGAAAAAAGAAATAAAAGGTGGAAGCATTTTCATAACCTATAAACTGGTTCCCAATGGCCCTCAGAGACATTCTGCTTCCTATATCATATGAATGACAATTTCCATATTGCTTTGAACTGGGGACTTGACTAGATTGCTGTTGGTAGTAAACCCTACTTAAGAATAGTTAATATCTTTTTTTTCCTTTTTTCAGTATTTTGAAGCTGAAATTGGAATAGCTAATATCTTTTAAGCACATACTACCATGTTTTGTGTAAAGTACTTTACATATATTCACTCATTTTTAACAAAAAATACTGTTGTTATCCCTGTTTTATAAATAAAGGAATTGAGAAGTGAAGTTGCTTGCTTAAGGTGAGTAAGCAATATTTTTCTTATCTATTTTTTGCTTTTTATGAAAAAAGGTCTTGCTCTTTAGCTTTGCCTTGCTTGAAATTTACAGTAATTTTACCTCTGTTTGTAATCATGGGATTACCAACATGAGACACCACACCTGACCTTATTTTCATTCAAATAAATGATAGTTAAAAACTTGATCCCAATAAAATTAATTAGTAAAAGAAACTGATTCCTAGCGGCCATATCAATCTATATAATATTGTGTTTGCACAGTTACCATTTAAAATTTAAATACATTAAATTGCTTCATTGCTAGTATACCTCACATGCATGAAATTTGTATCCAATAACGTTATCCCTCACCCATCTCAGGGCAAGAAGGAACATGGATCTGTTCTGGAAAATAACTTTTACTTAAATCTGCCTGAGTTTTCCTAAGCAAAAATGAGATAACTATAAGTGATATGAAAAATAATATCTGGCTACCAATTTACTTAGTTTTTTCTGCACATAGTTGTCATTATTCAAATTAGAGTACTGGGTGTCTTAGTCAGTGCTTTATTGCTGTGAAGAGACACAATGACCACAACTCATAAAAAATAAAGCACTTAACTGGGGCTTGCTTACAGTTTCAGATGTTTAGGGCACTATCAACATGGCGGGAAGTGTGGTGGCACTGAGGCAGACATGATGCTGGAGAAGTAGCTGAGAGGTCTACATCCTGATCCACAATCAGTAGCAAGAGGGAGAGACTGTGGGCCTGGCTTGGGCCTTTGAAACCTCAAAGCACACCCCCATTGACACTTCTTCCAACATGGCCACACCTACTCCAACAAGGCCACACCTCCTATTCTTTCAATCTTGTGGAGTAGTGACACTCTCTGATGACTAAACATTCAGATACATGAGCGTATGGGAGCCATTCTTATTCCAATCACCACACTAGGGTAATGTCACATGAGCCTCAGAATTAAATCATAATAAACAGGAAAAAAAGGGAAAGAGTACAGTTGAGTGCTAAGGCAGAGCAGCTATGTAGCAGTAATGAAGGGAGAGTATACACTGAATATGTATATAGTTTCAGAGTTGACTAGATAATTGCCCACATGTTTTTTCACTTACACAGAAGAGAAAGATTTTTCACTTGCTTGCTGTATTAGATTCATTAGGCAAATCCCCTAAATTTGGTGCTGTAAAATGCCATCTTATCTTTTCAGAGCTGTAGCTGTGCAGCATAATTTTTAAATGACTTTCACGAGTGTATTTGTTAATTCTAACATGCCATTTAAAGGTACGTAATAACTTTCAGGTTTTTAGGGGTTATAAAGAAGATGATGTTTAGGTCCCTTCCCCGCACTTGATCACTATGAATTGTGATGTGCTTTGTGGTTATGGTTGGTATTTGCCACCACACTTGATAGACCTTTCTTTTTATGCCAAATCTCAGAGAATGTTACGGTTGTTTTGGTGCTGGATGAAACACAGCTCTTCATACATATTAAATATCCTCACTGCCACTGAGCCACACCCCTAGCCACACACTCTAATGATCATTTTGAGATACACCCTCAGTTATATAAGCTATTTTTTTTTCAAGACAGGGCTTCTCTGTTTATCTTTGGTTGTCCAGGGACTTTTCGTAAATCAGGCTTGTCTCAAATTCACAGAGTTCTACCTACCTCTGCCTTCTGAATGCTGGGATCAAAGGCGTGTACCACGATGCCTGACTAAGCTAAATTTTTAACTTATTCTATCACAGAATGGACCAGTGATTAATATAACAACCGGCCCATGAATGGATGAGTAAAGGGATATAGGGGCATGTCTCACACTGGCCAAAGTCCCACGAGAATGATCTAACAGAGCAAGGTACCATGTTGGGAGACATGCTTGCTATGCCAGCAGAACCATAGATTCATTGTTAAGATCACTTTGTTCTCAAAATGAGTACATAGTAAATCTCAAATGCTACTTCCATTCCACAGCAATAAACAAAGGAAGTTGGGTGATTGATCTGTAATCATAAACACATGATACTGTCCTAAAATACCACACCCACCTCTACTCCAAGAGTAGACTTAATGTATTACCTTGCTCAATGTGGTTGTACCCAATCATTCTTAGCAATTGTCAGATTTCTCATTGGATTCTATTTTAATGAAATATTCTATGAAATAACTTTATGATCAATGTAATCAAAGTCTAATTACTTTGTAGATTGACATCATGTGGATGATGTTTTAGGAACCCTCCCCCCCCAGGATCTTCAACAAAAGTCAGAAGATATTCTAGTCTTGTCTATAGGTCCCAGGCAATGTCACTACTTAAAAATTGTTACGTTGGTACCTGTGGCAGAAACTGCTGGATGCTATTTCAAATCTGTTCGTCCCTCCTCCCTGAAAGTAATATAGCACACAGGGCTTGGCTGACACATGGAGGAACAGAATAAAGACATTTCTCATCATCCGTTATAGTTAGCTATAATGGTGTGACAAATATAGAGGGAAAGATAAGACTTGCCAGTGAAAGGCAAGTGCAATTGCTATGGGCCATTGTTGACACTGTTGAGCTATTTTAAAAAATAAATGAAAGCATTTATTTTCCCTCCATTTCCTCATCTTCCTCCAGTTCCTCCTATGCCTTTTCCCTCTTGTTCCCTAACACACACACACACACACGCACACACACACACACACACACACACACACACACACACACACACACTCACACACACACACACACAAATATATAAATCCTACCTTCTTAGTCCTCTCAGTGTTGCTCCAGGTCATGATTTGGGATTAACCACATGATATTGGATAATCAATTATGGATAATCAATTAAGTCCTCCTGGAAAAGGACTACTTCTCCCACTCCAAGTATCCCTTAGTTGCCTGTAATTCTTTTTCGAAGGGAATATTTCCCTCTCACTTCTATGTTAGCATGTCATTGGTGCTGTTGTCTTTTGAGTCTTCTAAAGAAGGTCTCCTAAAGGCAGCAGTATTGTTGCGGTATCATAGTTGAACTTTCCCTGGCATTTCTAGGAGACATAATCTCAGTAGATGTCCTGATGCTCTAGATGTTAGAATCTTTGTCTTTCCTGAAATTTTTCCTGAGCCTATGGTTCAGGAGTTGTGTTGCCGATGTAGCCACTGGGGCTGACTGCCCCATGGTCACTTGTTCTAAAGTCTCTGTGTGTTTCATTGGTGGGGGCTGGTTGCTACACTTATCTATAGGTATAGGGATATGCATTTAGGGTACATCTTGGAATTCTGGTCCAGGGAAATAAAAAGAGACCCCAGCAGGGGAGTGCTAGAGAGGGGAACAATAGGATACAAGTGATACAATAGTGGATACAGGAAATTGTATGTTCAGTGGGGATCATGCATTGGAGAAAGAAAGAGAGGTCAATACAGAAGGAGAGGGAGAGAGGGGGAAATATCAGTAAGGATGCTTGAAAAGACTACAAGATGTGTTTCTAAAAGAAAGGGCAAACCCACTCCACACCTTTTCATCTGTCTAATTGACTGAAGAGAAGGTAAGCAGGAGCGGATCTATCACAAAGGTAAGACTACTTCAGAGACTCAGGGACCAATAAGACAGAAGCTGCCTGGCTCCCTGACAACCTCAAAGAATGGAGTTGCCCTTGCAGCTTAGACTATTGTTCGTAAGAAAAATCAACTCCCATCTTGTTGAAGCCACCCTTATTTGAGATCTTTTTATTTTCTTTTTTTATAGGCACTGCAATGATATCCTGTCTAATGCTACACACAAAAGGTCTGTTTCGGCAGATGACTGATCTCATATATCTTGGTTGTGAAAGGTAACTTTAATAAGTTTGAGTGGAAGATAAGGTCAACAAATATGAAGTGAGCATCCATCTCCTCCCAGCATCTTTTCAGCGGAACATGCTGTTCTCCCTGTGTGTTGCCAGCATCTACCACACAGATGGTACAAAGGTCAAGGTAAGTAAGTGATTACAGATAATGTAGAGGAGCATGCCTGCAGCAATGAAGAACACATTACAGGGATATAGTCAGTTATTTATGATGAAGCCACGCTGACTTTCATTGCTTTTGATTCTCTATCGTAAGCAACTATACTGCAAATGTTATACCAACAGTCCTAATTATAAGTTTCTGCTGAATTAAGTATGAATTCCAGTTAGTAGTGTAGTAGTTAGTAGCGTGTGGTCAGATGGTGTTTCCGAGGGCCATTTTGGAGTTGAACTCAGAATCATGTTAGAACAGGCATCAAAGCAGACTGTTGGTATGTTTTGAAAAAAATGCCTCCCCACTCCTCCATCACGCCACCTATTCCTCATGTATGTTTCATAACACCTTGCTCCCTCAGTTGGTTCTGGGAGTCCATAGGAACCACAATTTGCTGATACTCAAGGTCTTTATATGAAATGCCATGGCATTTGCATATGACCCTTGCAGACCCTTTGGGGACTGTGGTAAAGATAGTTTTCCAAATCACAATTGAGTTCATATGTTTGGCAGACTCAAAGCCTGTATTCTAGTGACAAAGAAAGTTGACAATGCAGATTTTTGGTTTCTGCTTTGAGAAAATGTAAACTCATAAGTAAAGAGATGGTCAGAGGAAGAGAGCTCAAAGAGGCCAGGAAACCATACTTTTTCACTACAGAAGTGATATATTCCAACTTATTTTTTCAGATAGGGGAAAACTTTCCTAATGTTACACAGCACTGTCATTTGTGACAAAGACAATCCTAGATGCCATGTGTAAATCGACAGGCATTGTTCTTCATGGCTCTAACAGGGCCATATGGAACTTTCACACAGGATGTAGTCAGGAAAAAAAATCAAACTTTTTTTTAAAATTCGTTTTGAAACAAAGGCTGAGCATGTAGTTCAGCTTGGCCTCAAATCCACTGTGCACCCCTCAGTGGTCTCACATCCCCAGTCTTTTTGTTTCAGCCTCCTGACCTCTGGAGTGACAAGTTTATACCTATTCATAATCCTGTTCACTCGATACGTATACACACAACACACACACACACACACACACACACACACACACACGCACTTATCTCCCTCCTTCCTTCCTTTATACCTTCCCTCCATCTTGATATATAGCAAGGTTGGATTTGAACTTGTGGTGATCCTCCTGTCTCACCCTTCCAAGTGCTGTGTTTCTGCTTTCATTCAGTGTGTATTTATTGAGCACCTGATGTGGGCAGGTGACTTCCCACAACGTGTGAAAGCACAGGACAACGTCAACCTGATAGGAATCCTGTAGAGGAAGAAGAGCTGTAGGAGAGAGCCCAGGTGGGCTGTGGGCACACAGAGAAGGCGCCTGTCTAGCTTACATACTATCACGGAACGCTTTCTTTTTTTTTTATTTAAATTTATTTATTTATTAAGGATTTCTGCCTCGTCCCCGCAACCGCTTCCCATTTCCCTCCCCCTCCCCCGATCAAGTCCCCCTCCCTCATCTGCTCGAAGAGCAATCAGGGTTCCCTGACCTGTGGGAAGCCCAAGGACTGCCCACCTCTATCCAGGTCTTGTAAGGTGAGCATCCAAACTGCCTAGGCTCCCACAAAGCCAGTACGTGCAGTAGGATCAAAAACCCACTGCAAAGACAAACACATAGGCATCCTCATGAATATTAACCTTCATCAGGCGATGAAAGGAGACAGAGACAGAGACCCACATGGGAGCACTGGACAGAAATCTCAAGGTCCAAATCAGAAGCAGAAGGAGACGGAGCACGAGCAAGGAACTCAGGACCACGAGGGGTGCACCCACACACTAAGACAATGGGGATGTTCTATTGGGAACTCACCAAGGCCAGCTGGCCTAGGTCTGAAAAAGCATGGGATAAATCTGGACTAGCTGATCACGGAACGCTTTCTATTAAGAAGAAAAGCAAAATGCCCACTCCTGGGATTTTAAATGGGTTTTTAATTCAATGAGTCCAAGAAATGTAGACATTGCACCAAGATAGGTCCAGACTTAGGTCCAGTAAGATTTGGGAGTTCCCAAGACAGCAGAGAACATTATGCATGCTTGACCAGAAAACGCCTGCAGAATTCTCACCTGTAAGACAAGCATAAAGACTTCATTTGATTGTTAGTGGAGACCTGTTTGAGCTAACTTGGTTAAAAGGTTATAAGGTACAGGAAGCTTCAAGAAACACAAGGCAAATAAAAAAATGCTTTGGGAGGGACTAAAGTCCCAAACTAGCAAGTCATCAGGAACCAAGGCAGGTCTGTGGCTTTTAATCACCTTGGCCTGCATGATCGCTTATCTTTCCCCAGCTATTTGTCTTCTCTTTGCAGTCCTGATTTCTTTCCTTTTCCATGAGTTTGAAAAAATATAGCTTTCCCACTGCTAATAGATTTCCAATTTTTGAAAGTAATCAAGACTGATTAGGGTCTCTGTTTTCTGATTCCAAGTTGTCAGTATGGGATCTGCTCCTCCTTGCTTGGACTAGGAATTTATTGGGATTTAGTTTAGCCCAAGGTGAGGGCTGCATCATGACTGTATAACATGGCTGTTAGGATCCTGCCTCTATGGCTAGAAGAGATGTTGTTCTTGGAGGAAGTGGTTGTGGGTGTTTGATATATCCCTCAAAACGAACAATATGGGGGGGGGGATGAAAACTACCAATAGTGGATGATCCTAATAATAAACGCTTATTTTTTCTATCCACCTAGTGCTCTTTCTCTCTTTTTCTGGAAGTAATAGACTCTATTCTAAACTTATCGCTGGTGAGCACATGATCTATATTAGATTGATCACAATATTTTATATCCAAGCCAAGTTCGGTTACCTCTGCATCTTTGTGGAATCCTTCTCCCCATGCTTAATTTGTCCATCTAACTCTTCCCATATTTTTAGGCTTAAATATGATGGTAGTAGTGATTGTAGCCGGTCACACCCAGTAACAAGGGTTTCCTATCCTCTGTTGATGCAGAATCTCATATCCCCAATGAGACATACAAAAATGTCTTTTAGGAACCATCTGGGTAGGGATGTAAACTTTCCCCAGGAGTGCTCTAGATGACCTCCATTCATACTTTTCTAGACAGAACCGGGGCTAGTCACTGGAGACGGAGAACATTGCTGTCATTGCTGTGGGCAAATCTGTTTGTCTTCTCCTGGTAGTCTATGTGGCCACTTGATCAGTGTTGGAGTTCTGGTAACGTGATCTGTGAGAATCCCTGTCCAAACTGTCAATAGCAAACTATAGAGTTGAGGAGGATATAGGCCTCCTGTGGTTTACTCTCCTGGCTTGCTCCAACTTGCATGCATTCTCATTCACCCCCAATTTCCTTCCTCACTCTCCCCTTTGTATAACATAAGACTTTGTAGGTTACACTCCACTCCCTAAAGAAGAAACATGTCTACAATTCTGTGGCTATGCTGAGCAGGAATGTGTGTGACAAAGAAGGGTAAGTGAATATTTTCAAGGCAAATTTTGTCATCACCTGCTTACCTTACTGCAGGCAGAGATAGGCGGCGAGCATTTACCACTCATGGAATAGAACATGGCAGGGGAATAACTCAAAAGAAAGGCTTCCTGCAATCAATTTATAGCGTCAGCTTGTTATAAATTGTTTGTGAGTTTGTTAAGCAACTTGAATACGTTTCCCCTAAGTTCATCAGTTTTAACAGTGAGAATGATGCCGCTGTGTGCCACAGAGGGGTTCTGCTAAGGCCGAAATTAGATAAGAAATAAAAACTCCTCAACGCAGCGCTTTGCGGTATTATTAAATAATATCACTCATTACTGTAGCTGTTATGTATGCTATTAGAAAAGTCTGGAAGGAAACAATTTTTATGCTAAATGGTAAATTTCAGGCAATTAATTTTTTTCTTCCTTGTGCTAGCCGATATTTTCTTTTTCCTTATTTTTTGGACTCAAACCACTCTTTGTTCAAAGACTTGGGGAATAGCTGAAGATGTCAATGTGATTGATGCCCTTGACAAGACAATCTTTGAGGTCTCCCTGTTACTAAGAGACTGTCTATATTTTTCAAAACTCCTACATTAAGCATACTACTGCTATCATTCAGGTAAACTGATATAGTATTAGACAGAGTCATATATATATATATATATGTGTGTGTGTGTGTGTGTGTGTGTGTCAGTACATCTCTCAACAGTCCTCTGAGAAGTCACTTTCTGCAGCAGAGAGCTATTAACACAGAGACTTGCAGCAGGACAAAGTGCAGAGAATAAGAGACTGTGGGATTAGCAACTCTAAATGGGACATCTATATTGCACCTCCTCCTTCTAAGGATCAGAGATCTTTACAGAAGAATGAGTGTAAGAACTAGGGGATGACTACAGAAAAAAAATGTTTTTCAGACACAGCAGGACAGTTGCGACCGAAACTCATAGTAGTTTTGATAGCACCCACAAAACCTGTGCAACCTCAAGCCAGACAAAGATCTCAGCATGGGGGAGATGGGCATAAGGTCCCATCCATAGAGGGGAGCTATTAGCAATTGATAGATGCCCAGACAGACAGACAGAGAGAGAGAGAGAGAGAGAGAGAGAGAGAGAGAGTCAGCTTTCATCTTTCATTAAAGATCTGGGCCATGCAGGGTTGACCACACTCCAGTGAAAGGTCACACACATCCAAGAGTTTATAAGAAGCACAAATTGAACATGATTGATTAAAAAATTTAGGTGGGGAAGGAAAGAGAGATGGATCTAAAAAAACTGGGGGTCAATATGATCAAAATACCTTTCATAAAAATTTCAAAGAAGTAGTAAAAATGAAGAAAGAATTTTTTAAAGTATTGCTTTGAGAATCAGAATGTAAGACTATACATTTTTAAGTTTTAAAAATTGTGTATTTCTCAGGTGGGGCAGGAACATAACACAGTGAATGTGTGGAGGGCAGAGGACCACTTGCCAGAGTTGGCTCTCTGTCTCTCCACCAGGTAGGTCTTGGCGATTACACTCAGGTTGTCAGGTTTGATGGCAAGTGGAAAGGTCTGTTGAGCCATCTTGCCCACCCCAACACCAGGAGTTTTATTAACTAAAATTAATATTCATCTCCAATATTATCACGAAACTGAAGAATAGTATTAAATGAGGACATGTTTGATATCTTTTGTCAAGAAACTACAGAATGGACTGGTTACTATGCTCCTTAGACTCCACTTAAACAGGAGCCAGCCTGGCTTGACATTTCACAGAATAACCGGAAGAAAATAATGACACAACGAATAGAAACATATTTTGCAAAACTGAAAGCATATATAGATAAAGAGATTTCTAATAACCAGCCTCCGATATGTTCAATTTAGCCAGGCAAGAAGGAACTGTGCTCTTAATGCGTAAGTTTTTGAATATTCAGGAATTGGGTGGCAAGGTCTCAGACTAGAGGCCTTTTGGGCATCTTGAGGCATGATGCCCTGCTTGTCAGAGCAGTCTGGAGAAAGAGGTAGGCGTGGGAGGCTTGATTTACAGGAGAGAACTGGGAAAATGGGTGCAAGAGCTTTTCCCCAGCAGAAGAATTCAGTGGAGGCCTGCAAAGGGTTAGGTCCTAACTCAGAGGCTGCAGGGCTCCAGAGCCTCCTAGTCTCAGAAAACTGCTTAAATACTAAGTCGGCTGATAAGGCTAAGCTGGATCTTTGTAGCAACATTGATGTTTGGGGCCTAGAGAACTGCAGAAGAAAGGAAGGAAATAAGAATGGTTATACTTTGAGGGTTAGTCTGTTCTACTGGAAAAGACCAAGTAAAGTACAAAGGAGGAGAAAGATCTCAAAAAAGGTTTTTTTTTTTTTTTAATCTTTCCATATTTGCTTAACACAAATAAGCATCAACAACAGATACAGGGCTGGCGAGATGACTCGGCGGATATTGTGCTTGTGGCCACGTCTGCTGACCTCTGATTGGTTCTTAGGACTCCCATCATCAGAGGAGAGAAGTGGCTCCAGAAAGCTGTCCCTGACCACACATGTTCCACTCCCCACACGAATAAGGAAACGTAATTTTAAATTTAAAAAAGGAAAATTTATTTTAAAAGCTGTACAATTTAAGAAAAAAAAAAGAACAGATAAAACATGCAATTGGACAGTTCTCCATCAGCAAAGACTCGTGTCGTCCTGGTCCTCCCTTAGCTGTGGCAGTTAGCAAACAGTCTGCCTTCTCTATGCCCAAAACATCATGAAGGAAAGCTGCAGACCGCTTGTTTGAAACAGGCGAACAGGAAGAGCTCTATGGAGTCACAGTATGGATAGCCAGTGCCAGAGAGGGTGGTTTTCTGGCCTGGACTGTGCCCTCTTGCCTTGTGGTTAGCAAGATGAAGGTGACAATCACTCTTCGTCTTGGTCTCTTTCCTTGGGTTGATCTCTCTGCTTGTCAGGCTCTACATAGGCAGAGGGGACACAAGGTCCTCGCAGTCCTCCTAAGCTGCCTGTCTGGAAGACGATAGGTAGCTTTGCCTCATCGTGCTGTGTTCCTAACATCTGACATGTGTTTGGGCCTAACTAGCTGGTCTCTGCCTCCATACTTGGCAGGGCTTGCTCAGACAGCCAAATGGGAAAGCCTTCAACTAGTTTGAGTGTTCTGTCAATGTAGGAAATGGAGAGGTAGAGGGAAAGAAGTAAGTGAGGAGGAGGAGGAGAGATATAAGACAAACATAAAAAACCATTCCTCAGTCCTGAGCTCAAAGACATCTAACTGTAATAAAAAATATAGGCTGTCATTCCTTGGCTAACAGCTAGCAGGCCACTCTTTGAGTAGCAGAAGAGAATGACAGCAATTAGGGCGGCTATTCCTTGTCTGCATTGGCAGCTGCTTCCTAGGGAAGTCCTCATCCCCACTACGGAAACAGCTAAATCCGAGAACAGAGGTGCCTGAGGAGCACCGCCCACGTACTCCCCTGGTGTTCCTGCTAGACCTCGCCAACAGAACAGGAAAATAACCCCTGATGCTGATGGGCACTGGGTTGGGTTGGAACAGTGGTGCAGGGAAAGGGCCAGACATGATAGCTCGCACCTGGAATCCCAACACGCAGGAGGCTGAGGCAGGGGAACTAAAAATTCTAGGCCAGCCTAATGCTATACAGTGAGACCCTGTCTCAAAAAGACCAACTAAGGAAAAGAAAGAGAGAAAGGAAAGAAAGGAGCCTTTAAAACTCTACTCAGAGATCTCTGTGACCTTAGATTGACTTACAGAGAAGATAAGTTAGGCCTGTCTAGCTAATGAGACCATGCTCTTCCTACAGGAATCTAAGGCCTTAGGTGCAAACCCTAGCAAATCTCTAAAAGGTCACAGAAACTCATTGTTTATGGTCTTCAGAGCAGAAGCCCACATTTTTTAAATCATTTTGATACAAACTAGGGTCATCTGGGAAGAGAGAACCTCAGTTGAGGAAGTGCTTCTATAATGTTGGCCTGTGAGCAAGTCTTTCGGGTCATTTTCTTGGATTAATGATGTACAGAGCTCATTGATATAGGTGGGTCATCTGTCTATCTGTTACTTTCATTGGTTAATAAAGAAACTGCCTTGGCCTTTGATAGGCCAGCCCTTAGGTGGGTGGAGTAGACAGAACAGAATGCTGGGAGGAAGGAGGCAGTGAGGCAGATGCTATAGCTCTCCTCTCCAAGATGGACGCAGGTTAAGATCCTTTCTGGTAAGCCGCCACCTCGTGGTGCTACACACATTATTAGAAATAGGTTAATCAAGATGTGAGAGTTAGCCAATAAGAGACTAGAACTAATGGGCCAGGCAGTGTTTAAAAGAATACAGTTTCCGTGTAATTATTTCAGGTAAAGCTAGCTGGTGGCCGGGAACTGGGAGGCGGGAAGTGGCCCGCCGCTCCTACTACAGCTCATCCCACTGTGGGCATTGCTATCCCTAGGCAGGGGATCCTGCATTGTGTGAAAAAGCAAACTGAGTGAGCCCTGGGAGCAAAGCAGTGAGCAGTGTTCCTCCATGGCTTCTGTTCCAGTTACTGCCTCAAGTTCCTGTCCTGACGTCCCTCTGTGATGATCACCGGGATGTATAAGTCAAATAAAACTCTCCTCCCCCAAGTTGCTGTTGGTCATGCGTTTATCACAAAAACAGAGCACAAACTGGAACACCAGTCCAAGTTAGTTTTGTATTTAAATATTTTAGCAAAGAGAACACAGCAGGATAGGCGTGCATGGAGACTGTTTTATGTATATAGCATATAAATGTGTCTGGTTAGTGTTAGTCAACATCCCAAATCCTAAGAACGTCAGTTAACATCTGGTGTTTTAATTAGGGATTTACATTCAGTGGGTAAGTTACTTAAAGAATCTCATACTCATACTCATACACACACACACACACACACACACACACACACACACACACACACACACACACACACCAGAGAGATTGTGAAATAGCATAATGAGAATTAGAAGTACTTTTAAAAAATATCTTTGGCAAATAGATGTTCAAAACCCATGGATTGAATACAATTATTATATAGGCATTTTAATGTTTATCTGCATGGGCTACAAGAATCTAGCCAGCACAGTAGCTAATTATCTTGTGGGGTGCTTTTTGTAGGCCTATTCGGAAGCTTGATCCAGAGTCTTTGCTTGAATCTTTCCAGTAAAATATGTCATGTGCAAACTGCTATCAGGGTACCTTCATTAACTACTTTTCCTTGTGCGGTGAAAAAATACTCTAACCAAAGTAGCTTAGAGGAGAAGTGGTTTTTTTTTTCTTCTGGTTCCAGGAGATACAGTTTATCATGGCAGGGGACATACAGTGGTAGGAACAGGAGGCAGCTGGTCACATGGTGTCCACAGCCAGGAAGCAGAGAGGGGTGGATTTGGCGGGTGCCCATGCTCAGCTAGCTTTCTCTTTTTTAATGTAGTCTGGAACTCAAGCCAAAAGAATGGTGCTGCCCACATTCAGGATCGGTCTTTCCACTTCAATCAATCTAATCTAGATAATTCTGCACAAATATTCACATAGGCTATCACAATCTAGATTTTTCCTTTATCAGCCAGAGACCCCTCTCCTAAGTGATTCTGAGCCTATACCTCTGGTTTGTTGGCAAGTCCTGATTGTCCTGCCTTTGGCAAATTTATCCAGAATTCAACCATTTTCACAATGCTAATCAAGGGATAGTTCCTTGCTACATGCTATCACAAACCACCTTTGACTGAATAATTATAAGAACCTGCCAACTGGAGTCTTTGTTTTGTCCTTGATTTTCTTTCTTTCTTTTTTCTTTCTTTTTTTCTTTCTTTCTTTCTTTCTTTCTTTCTTTCTTTCTTTCTTTCTTTCTTTCTTTCTTTCTTTCTTTCTTTCTTTCTTTCTTTCTTTCTTTTTTCTTTTTCTTTTTTTTGATTTTTCGAGACAGGGTTTCTCCGTAACTTTTTGGTTCCTGTCCTGGAACTAGCTCTTGTAGACCAGGCTGGTCTCGAACTCACAGAGATCTGCCTGCCTCTGCCTCCTGAGTGCTGGGATTAAAGGCGTGCGACACCACCACCCGGCTGTCCTTGATTTTCTTTACTTTTATTTTTACTTATGTGCATACGGTGTGTGTGTGTGTGTCTGTGTCCATCCTTCCGTCCATCCATCCCTGTGTGCCCGTGCCCATAGAAGCCAGAAGAGAGCATGAGATCCCCTAGAGCTGAAGTTGCAGCTCGTTTTGTGAAGGCAGATTTAGATTTAGGTGCTAGTGTTCCACGACAGTTTCCTTTTAATTGAAACTTTCCCTTTAAGAAGGCGGTGGGGTTGGGGGGGGGGGGTGGTTCATGAAACTACAGCAGTAAACAATACCTCAAATATGGCAGAGAGTGGAAACTTGCAACATTCTTGGTTCCTCCCAGCTTTATAAAAGGAGTAAACCACAGCTGGCAGAGGAGCTTGACTAGTCGAGTTGCAGAAAAGAGAGATTTTTCAGAGCTAGGGAGCTGCCTGCAAGTTGTACAGAGTGGTCTGGAATAGCTTTTAGGAGTCGTCGCCAGGGTTGGGGTGGGCTTTTTAGTGATGCTGCTGTTTCTGAGTCATCCTCGCTTCTACAGGTAACCACTTTACCCCCACTCCTGTTAGTAAACCCAGCAAATACTCATTACTTCACCAAGTTGGAGTTTGGTATAATCATTGCTTTAGTCTTTCCTGAATCTCTCTGGGGTGAGTAGCTGTGTGTGTGTGTGTGTGTGTGTGTGTGTGTGTGTGTGTGTGTGTGTGATATCGCCTCAGGAAAAGTCCATCACACAACATCTGGGAACTGAACTCTGGTCCTCTAGAAGAGCATCAGATTCTCTTAGCTGTTAATCTCCAGCCCCTGTTATTGGTTTTCTTTGTTTTTTTTCCTCTATAGAACATCCAAACTGTTCCTCTTTAAATATCTATCATAAGGCTCAGCAGATAAAAGCCATCGTTGTCAAGCTTGATAGTTTGAGTTGCACCCCCAGATTGCACACGGTGAAGAAAAAGAAATGACTCCTCTATGTGGGGGAACAATGTAACCCTGTATGAATGATCATTCATGACCTGAACACGACCACGTCAAGGACACAACTGACTCAGACCATGGCAATGGCAAGGCCTTCCCTGAGTCATGTTCAAGTTACTGACAAAGACTTCCCCAAGGCTGAGTTCAGATAGATGTTGATGGTCGGTGCAGAAAGTTCCAACCTCACTTTCAGCAGGAAGACCAGCCTGAGACTACTCCTCTACAGAGTCCCCCTGCCCAGATTAGCTAGCTCGCCCTCTTGTTCAGCTGTGTGTAATAAACTCACTGAGTCTCCAAGCTGCTGGTTCATTTCCCTCAGAGCCCATGGCCAACCCAATCCCATCTTTTCTGTATGTGTGTCTCTTGTTTATTTCCTGTCATCCCAGTCAGGTCAATTGTAAAGATGTGTGGGGTTTGGTACCTGTAGGTTGTCTTCTGACGTCACATATATGTCACAGCATGCCCCAATAAATAAATAAATAAATATAAAATTAAAAGAGTAAAAATAAAACATCTCAGAACTGGAGATAACTCAGTGGTAGAGCACTTATCTAGTAGACCCTGGGTTCGATCCTCAGAACTACAATAGATAAATATGTCATGTAATTTCTCTACCCTAAACCTCCAAAGCCTTCCTATTTTGCTCATTGGAAAAGCCCTGAGCATTTTTTGTTTCTTCTTTCTAGAAGATGCTGCATAAATGTCTTTTTGTATAAATGTATGCAAATGGCCCTCAGATTTAAAAAATGATTATTTTCTTTATTTCCTCAAATCTTTAACCAAAATTCATTTTCTCAGTGAAACTTTCTTTGGCCACAGTATCTAATATTTTACATCTCCATTCCAATACCTTTTGCTATACCCCTAAAAATTTGAAATAATCCAGCAGTGTCATGGGGGCCAGGCCTCTCAGTTCTTGTCTTCTTGAAAAAAAAAAAAAAAACAGTTCAGTCAAGAGACAGCCAGTTTGAGCAGAAGTTTAATTAGCAAAGCTAAGCAAACAAACACTCCAAAGAGAGATTAGAGTGGGCTGTTTCAAGGCAGGGAGCTGCATATTATAGACTCTAAATTATGGATTTTAAAGTTGTTTATTAATATTTATGATAATAATATTTGAATATCTGGTGGTGGCATATACATAGGGTAAGGTGCTTTTTTTTTTCTGGCCTACATGTTGTGGCCCAGATATGCCTTTTAGAATATTTCCTCCCATGGTCCCCATAAATGGGGAGGGCCTTCAAAATGACAATGCAAATGACATTATAATGATGTCGGATATTTTGAAGTTTTGCAGATGCCTTTTTATTTTCTATGCATGGGTAATCTATTGGGAAGCATTCAGCCGCAGATTCAAGGCTGTTTAACCACAGTTGGACATTCTGACCCTCAGACACAGCTATCAGGCTGTAGCTACAGTTTTGCTTTGTTCTTCCATTGCTAACCCCTTCTCTACCCAGTATCAATGCCCAGTTGTAAGTCTTTGTTCAAATTCCCAGGCACTCTTGACTTCTCTGTCTTAACTCTAACAGTCTTTGTAACGCTAACATTTGTGTTTACCCCAGCAATAAGTGAATGATAAGCAAATAACTAGAGATTTACTTCTCTATTGCACTTGCTATTTTTCACTCCTCCCTTGAAGGCACACGCTTCACAAGTGCAGGGACATTTGCTTGCTTTGCCTCTCGCTGTCATCTTCTATGACTAGAATAATGCATAAGAAATCATTATTGAATGATTAATGCATGTTGGTGGAGCCATCTGCTTTACTATCTAACAAGAGACTTCAAACCAAACTAAGCAATAGGAAGGACACTACATACTCATCAAAGGAAAAATCCACCAAGAGAACATTTCAATTCTTATCATCTATACACCAAACACAAGTACACCCAAGTCTGTAAAGAAAACACTACTACAGTTTAAACTCACAATGACCCTCACACACTGATAGTGGGAGACTCACCAACAGACAGGTCACCTAGACAAAAACTAAACAGAAATGCTGGAGCTAACTGACGTTTTAAACTAAATGGACCTAATAGATACCTACAGAACATTTTCCCCAAACACAAAAGAATATACTGTCTTCTCGGCACCTCGTGGAACTTTCTCCAAATTTGACCGCATACTTGGATACAAAGCAAATCTCTTTGTGATGGCTGTGTGTTGCTTGTTAGAAAATTTTCTGTGGACCTGATAGGTGGGAGTTCCAGGTAAAATGTGTTTCTGCGTATTGGGAGCTGACACTTAGAGGTGAGCTTAGGTAGGGATCTGGAGGGATTTTCAAGAGGGAGGAGAGCAGGGTGTTTAACCAGGACCTGCTGATTTCATCTTATTGGAATAAGGGTAGACTTTGAAGAGAGGCCACACCTGAGGATCTGCTTGGGATGAGGCTGGAGGATGGCCTAAAGGAGCAGAAGGAGAGGTGAAGATCTGCAGTCAGCCTACCTGCTTCCCTGGCTTAGCAAGGGGTGCCTGCTGCAGTGGGTGGCTGGGATAAGCGGGGTGAGGGAGGTTAGAAGGGGGAGGTCTATGGGATTCACCAGAGATGTCTGGGGGGTGGGAGGGCTGGAGCAGATGCTCCGTTGCAGAACTGGGGCTTTGGATAAGAGGAGGAAATAGGAGGTCTTCAGTTAGCTTAGCTGTCCTCCCTGGCCTGCTCAGCTGGTGTGTTCCCAGGGAATGCCTGCTGATGTTGGAGGCTGGGATAACCGGATGTGTTGGGGGAAGGAAAGTTCGAGAAGAAGGTCTTTGTGATCCCTTGGTAATATGGTCAGAGAGGAACTAGAGTCCACAGCAGGTGTTCTGCTACAGAACTGGGGATGAGACTGGGGGATTGGACCTGGAGGAGAGGTGAGGATCTGCAGTCTGTCTGCTTCCCTGAAAGCTAAGATTCTGTTCTAAACTACCCAGTTCTTCTGTGGATTTGAAAACACAGATGTAGGTAATTGGAACACTCAGGAAATAATCCATCTTTCTCAGAAGCCTGGCCCAGGTGACTGGGCAAGCTACTCATCTTTCGGAATTCCCCAGTGGAGAATTTACCAGTTCCTTTAAGGAGAGTAAGACAGCTCTGATATTGCTTTCTTCTAGCTAACACACTCCCGTGTTCTCCCACCAGAGTCAGAGGCCATGGGATGGAAAGAAGAGAAGACTGTTTATAGCAGACAGCTTTCCAGTATCCTTAGGTCACCCACTCCCAGAAGACACGCAGCACTCAGTACTGGCAGAAATCTTGAGGAAACATCTGGTCAGGCGTTGAGACTCTCCAAGCAGGGTTTTGAGTAGCTATTAACATTTAAACTTTTCAGAACTTTTAAGGACTTGACTCTTTAACTAAAACAAAGCAAAACAACAGTATCTCTCTCTCTTTCTCTCAATTTATCTATCTATCAACCTACCTATCTACCTATCTATGTCTATGTCTAAATATCTCCACACATAAAAATGCCAATGCATTGTGATATAACCTTCCAGGTGGTAGAAAAGCAAGTCTGGATTAAAACAGTACTATCTGTCCCTGGACTTGCACCAAATAAGCCTGAAGAGAAAAGAAAGGCCTATGCACCTGTGACATGTTCTAGCCAGGACTCGTTTGCTTATTGTAGGTGTAATAGTACTGTAGTGGAAATATCCTTGTTCTAGCTCCAGCTCAGCCACTAATCTGCTGTGGGCCCTGGTTCTCTCAAACAGAAAGGAAAGCTGTCTTACACCAGTAGAAAGGACATTAGAAACACTCGTAGTTTAAGGACCACAAAAGCAAAGAAAATAGAAGTATGAAGTAGCCTGTATGCTGTGAATACCATTGATGAATAAAGAAACTGCTTTGGACCTATAGCAGGGCAGAACACAGATAGGCAGGGAAAACTAGACTTAATGCTGGGAGAAAGGAGGCAGAGTCAGGGAGAAGCCATGTAGCCCTGCCGGAGACAGATGCTGGAACTTTACCCAGTAAGCCACAGCCTTGTGGCGATACACAGATTAATGGAGATGGATTAAATTAATATGTAAGAGCTAGCCAATAAGAAGTTAGAGCTAATAGGCCAAGCAGTGATTTAATTAATACAGTTTCTGTGTGCTTATTTTGGGGCTGAGCAGCCAGGAACAAACAAGTGGCCTCTTACTACACCTGTTGATTTACTTGATTATAATCCTCCATAGATTTAACAGTCTCAAAACCTGTAGACTGTAAGAGTATCCAATTCTTCCTTTCCCAGGTACTTTACATACCTTCATTTTTTTCTTTTGAAAGTACATCTAATAGTTAATTTTTATCTTTACCCACTCTTCTTCCCTCCCACTCCTAACCTCCCTTGAATACTTTTTATTTTAAATTACGTGTCTGTGTGTGAGTATGTTAACAAGAGTGCAGGTGTCCCCAGAGGTTCGAGGCATTGAATTCCCTGGAGCTGGAGTTGCAGTCAACTGTTAGTTGTCAGCCATGAGTTCTTGGAAGTGGCTTGAGTTTTCTGCAAAAGCAGTGTGCTCTCTTAGCTGCTGAACTATTTATACAGCCCTACCTCCTAATCTTATTAACTAAAATCTCTGCATAGTCCATATTATCCTTGATTGTTTTTCCTCCAACTGTTATTAAAGTTAAAGAGGTCACTGTTATTGACTAGTATGACAATTGCATAGTGATAATACAGAACAGCTGTGGTTGCTCTCTCAGTTAATATTCGACTCAGAATAATATAGGGCTTACCCCAGGGACACTGAGATCCTGGACTGAGGAATGATTTTCCAAACTACATCCTGTATTCTACTGAATCCAAGTCCCAACTGAACACTGCAAATACTTCAGCAGAAAGAATACAGCTGATAGCAACAAACCAAGCAACAAAATAAAAACAGATGCATAAATCCCAATACAGTAACATAAGAAATATGAAAGCTAATGAAAAAAATGATTAACCCTACAGTAACAATATTTAGCCAGACTGAGTTAGATGAAATTTCAGACTGAGAACTCAAAGGCACAAATAATTGAACAAAATAAGGAAGACAGTGGATCAAAGAAAGAGGAATTTAACAAGGAGTTTGAACTACTGAATACAGGGTTTAAGTCAATAGAAAGTCATTATTGGTCAGCTGGTGACTACACTGGGTGTTCAGGATCCCAGTGTAGCCCTAAGCCTTTCTCAGGGTGAGTTTTTAAGCACAAAAGCCGTATTCTGAGTGGACATACTTCAGTTAACAAGAACAGTTAGCCAGAAACAGAACTACAGAAGCCAAAAGCAAGGTACTTTCCCAGAACTATGGGCTTTGATGGATTAGACCTCTGTTCTCATTTTGGCAGGTGGTGCTGTCTATGTGCTGACTTTCATGACCCGAGTGGCACATCCATATTGGAGTCTGTGCTAAGGTCTGGGGGCCTGCTAAGAAGGTCTGGGGGCCTGCTAAGGTCTGGGGGCCTGCTAAGGTCTGGGGGCCTGCTAAGGTCTGGGCTCTGTTACAGTTTGACTGAAACTTTAAAAGCCAGAAATGCTTGGAATGATGAATTTCAAGTTCTGAAAGATAACAACTGACAGCCCAGACTACTCACCCAGTAAAACTATCTGTCATAACTGAGGGAAACTTAGACACTCTCCACGATGAAAAATAGACTGAAGGAATGTATGAGCACTACAGCAGTTCTCCAGAACATACTATTAAGAATCCTTTAGACCGAAGGGAAAAAAATCCACCTATGAGACCATAGGAAAGAATTAACCATGGAAGTTAAGCAAAACAGGAAGAAGAAGACGGAGGAGGAGATGGAGAAAAGGAGAAGAGGAGGAAGGAGGAGAAGAAGATGCAAACATTTTGAGTAGCATTGGTCTCAGTTCCCAATCAGAGGACAGAGATCATTAGATTGGATCAAAAAGGAAGAGCCCTTCATTTTTCTTTTTATTTCTGTGAAATGCAGCTTACAAACAAGACAGCTACTACTTTAGGGTGAAAGGATGGAAAAAGATCTTTTTCACCAGCAGCCTATATAGCATATTCTACTACATGTAAACAAGACAACAAGGAGGAAGTTTCCTGTTCAGTACCAAATTTATTTCTCTGTGCCCTATGACCAAACTGTGTGGTGTCTTCCGCAAAAAGGTCATACCATGAAATCCCTGTGGGTAGCTAAGAGCAATGGCAATAGACCATATGATTTTGTGGGTCTCTTGACCATCCCTGACCAATAACTAGAGGGGAGATAGCACATGCATGGCACTGTGCTTTTTTAATTTTAATTTTATTCTTTACGTACATCATGTCCTGATGGTAGTTTCCCCTACCTCCACTTCTTTCCTCTACCCTAGATCTACTCCTCCTACATTTTCCTTCAAAAACAAAAGGGCAGGCCTCCCAGGATCATCAACCAAACATTGCATAACAAATTACAATAAGACTAGGCACAAACCCTCATATCAAGGCTGAATGAGGCAACCAAGTAGGAGGAAAAGGGGTCAGAGATACCACCCACTCCTGCTGTTAGGAGTCCTACAAGAATACCAGGCTATGCACAACCATAACAATTGCAAAAGACTTAGCTCAGACTCATACAGGCTCCCTGATTGTCACTTTAGTCTCTGTGAGCCCTTATGAGCCCAGGTTAATTGATTCTGTGAGCCGTGTTCTCGAGGTGTTCTTGACCCCTCTGGCTCCTACAATTTTTCCTCCTCTTCTTTGGGGTTCTGCTGGTTTCACCTAGTGTTTGGCTATGGGTCTCTCTGCACCTGCTTCTATAGTTGCTAGATGAAGCCTCTCTGATGACAATTGGGCTAGACACCAATCTATGAGTACAGTAGAATATCATTAGGAATCATTTCATAGACTTTTTTTTTTCCAGTTGCGTTTGGTTCTTGGGTATCTGGGCTGGCTAGCCTCTGGCTCCTGATTATCAAGGCAGTGTCAGTCATAAGCTTGGTTTCAAGTTGGGCCAGTCATTGGTTGGCCACTCATACATTTTCCCAGCACACCTTGTAGGCAGGACAGATTGTACGTAGATCAAAGATTTTGGGACTGGGTTGATGTGGCATTTCCACTGCTAGAAGCCTTGCCTGGTTATGAAAGATGACTGGATCAGGCTCTGTATCCCCCACTACCAGGAAACTTCACTAGAGATTCCAGGGAGTTTCCACTGCACTAGGTTTTTACATCACCTCCCTCCCCAATTCCAGTCAGTCACCTCTGCCAGTACTCTCTCCCTCCATCACACCCCCAAACTCTCCTGTTTTCATCCCTACTCATCCCAATTCCACCTCAAAAATATATTCTATTTCCCCTTCCCAGTGAGATCTTTATGCCCCCTTGAATCCCCTTGTTCCCCTCTGGAACTGTGGATTGTATCATATTTACTACTTAACAGTTAATGTCCACTTATAAATAAGTACATACCATATATGTCTTTCTGGGTCTGCATTACATCCCTCAGGATGATTTTTTCTGGATTCATCCATTTGCCCTCAAATTTCCTAATGTCATTTTTTTTTTATTTTTTTGAGACAGGGTTTCTCCGTAACTTTTGGTTCCTGTCCTGGAACTAGCTCTTGTAGACCAGGCTGGCCTCAAACTCACAGAGATCCGCCTGCCTCTGCCTCCCGAGTGCTGGGATTAAAGGTGTGCACCACCACTGCCCGGCTAATGTCATTGTTTTTAACAGCTGAGTAATACTCCACTATGTAAATGTACATTTTCTTTATCCATTCTAAAGTTGAGGTACATCTAGGTTGTTTCCAGTTTCTGGCTACTAAGAATAAAGCAACTATGAACATAGTTGAGCAAGTGTTCTTGTGGTAGGATAATGCATCCTTTGGGTATATGCCCACGAGTGGTATAGCTGGGTCCTGAGGTAAATTAATTCCCAATTTTCTGAGGAATGGCCATATCGACTTCCAAAGTACTTGTACAAGTTTGCACTCTTGCCAGCAATGAATGAGTGTTTCTCTTGCGCTACATCCTCTCCAGCATGAGCTGTCACTTGTGTTTTTGATATTAGCCATTCCCACAGGGATAAGGTGGACTCTCAGAATTGTTTTGATTTGTGTTTCCCTAATGGCTAAGGCTGTTGAACATTTCTTTAAGTATTTCTCAGTCATTTGAGATTCCTCTGTTGAGAATTTTGTTTGGATCTATACCCCATTTTTTAACTAGATTATTTGTTTTTTTGATGTCTAGTTTCTTGAATTCTTTATATATTTTGGGTATTAACCCTCTGTCAGATGTGGAATTGGTGAAGATCTTTTCCCATTCTGTAGGCTGCCATTTGGTTCTATTGACAGCGTCCTTTGCCTTACGGAAGCGTTTTGGTTCCATGTGGTCCCATTTATTGATTCTTGTTCTCGATGCCTACACTATGCTCCTTTTAGGGAGTTGTGTCCTGTGCCAATGCATTCAAGGCCATTTCCTACTCCTCTATTAGGTTCAGTGTATGTGGATTTATTTTGAGGATTTATTTATTTTCTTTGATTCACTTGGACTCGGGTTTTGTGCAGGGTGATAGGTATGGAACTATTTGCATTCTTTTACATACTGACTTCCAGTTATGCCAGCACCATTTGTTGAAGATGCTTTCATTTTTTTTTCCATTGTGTATTTCTGGCTTCTGTGTCTGAGATTCCCTCTTTCATCTGTTGTATTCTGCTGGTTGATGCTCATGTCTGTGGTTCTTGTTCTCTTTCTTGGATTTTTCATTTACAGAATTTTTTAAGTTTGTGTTTTCTTTATTGCTTCTGTTTTCATTTTCAGTTATATTGAACAGTTTTATTTATTTCCTTCAGCTGTTCATTTTTTTCTTGGCTTTCTTTCAGAGATTTATTCATTTCTTCCAATTGCTTGTGTTTTCATGAATTTCTTTAAGTGATTTATTCCATTTTCTCCTTCAGGACCTCTATCATCTTCAAAAAGGAGAATTTTAGGTCTTTTTCTTGTGTTTTAGCTGAGTTGGAATATTCAGGGCTTGCTGTAGTTGGATAACTGGAGTTCTGGTGGAGACACATTGCCTTGACTGTTTTTGATAGTGTTCTTATGATGGCCTCTAGGCATTTGGGTTTGGGGTAATTACAGGTCTATGTACTGATTTCTGATTTTGTCTTTGTTGAATGAATATTTTGTACCTTGGCGTCTGTTTCCTCTCTGGTCTTCTGGTCAGTGTGGCCTGAACTTGCTGTCTGTGTGGTCCCTGATAAGAGTGGGTAGTGAGTCTGCCCAGTTGGAGTCTGGAGCAGGGCAACTAGGAGGGTGCAGGACTGGGAATAAGATGGGGAATGCTGAGACTGTGAGATAACGGGTGAATTCGGCAGGCAGGCAGCCTACCTGTACACCGTGCTTTTTTATTTGGCAACCTATAGCATTTTCTCCTGTGTAGGATAATTCCAATTAGACTCTTTTCCCTCACTCATTTTCTTCTATTCCCACGTAATAATTCATGCCATATTATATCTATGAGCTTATTTTACTGTGCAGATTGTTACTGCGGCTCACAGGGTTCACAGATGTTACTGTGGTTCACAGGGTAAAGATCATGAGGTAACCAACCATTTCTGGTTAGATTTAAGGCTTACTTCACAGAAGGAAATGCATGCCTGGCACTGTACTTTTGGCCCAGAACTCATGGTTGGAGAGCTCGTAGGCCCCAAGGCTAAACCTACTAATGTTATTTTGTTATAGGGCTATAGTATCAAACTAGTTTCTAAGTTCATTTCTACATACCCATAGATTAGTGCAGTTGTCAAATCTTATCAGATTTTTTTTCATACAGTGCAAAGTGCTTAACACAGAAAATCACAACTGGTCAAAGTGCAGAGAGGGAGAATTGGTTTTCTTTAAGAGTGTGGCCTTCAGTAGACTACCATGCTCCAGGATGGCCACATACACATGAGTGGGCAGCTCAAATTAGACTTTATGGTTTATAGGAAGAAAAAAATGATATAAAATTGTAAAGGATTGGGGTAGGAGGTGAATCTGGGGTGGATTTGAGAGAAGTTAGAGGGTGGAATGGGGGTGATTTTGATCAAAATACATTGTAGACATATATGAAATTCTCTAAGAATTAATATTTAAAATTATGGGAAAAGGCTTCCAAGCAAATGGACCTAGAAAACATGCTAGTGTCAGTGTTCTAATGCCTGACAAAATAGACTTCAAACCACAACTAGTGAGAAAAGACATAGAAGGTCACATCATACTGACTAAAGGAACAATCCAGGATAATATTATAACTGCAAATTCATAAGCCCTAGTTCACATGCACCCAATGCCATAAAGCAAATACTAACAGAAATAAATTTACATATTAACCACAGCCCAACAATAATGGTTCATTTCATTACTCCATTCTCACCATGATAGGCTACCCCAACAAAAAATAAACAGCAATTATCTGAATTAAATGGTCTTGCCAGCACTGGACCTGGCATGCTATAATACCAGCCTGCTAGTCAAGATGTGCCCAGTGGTGCAATAGTGTCATAAATGTTATTAAGTAGCTAGTTGGTTCATGATTGGATTTGATGCCTGAGCAAAAGGAGGGAATTCATGCCTAGTATTGTAAACTTGGTCAGAATCCCATGCAAGGGAAGTCATATGCCCTAAGGAGGACTTAATATTGTTGTTTTGTTAATATGATCATATTGTCAAACTGCCTTTTATATATTTATGTAATGTCCATAAATTTATGCTGCTCTCAACTTTGGTCAGAGAAGCTATTTTTTGCCTTGGACACTGTTTAATTCCAATATTCATAACTGATGAAAGTGCTGAGATTATGTGACTGTGAGGGCTCAGCCATAAATGGGACATCTATATCAACCCTATTTCAAAAGCTTAGGGAATATTGATGAAGAGGGTGGGGAAAGGAAGAATATAAGAGCTGAAAAGTGGGGAAGAGTATCGTGAAATGCTGTGCTCTATACATGACATGGCTGATGCACTAATGAACTCACAGCAACTGTACACAAGATTTGTATTAGATTAAGCTAGTCAGTATCGCAGCATGGAAGAGAGATGGGCTCATAAGGCCACATCCTTAGCTGAGAAGCCATTGACAGGTGATGGCTGCTGGGGGAAGGAGAGTCATTTTTTCTTTGAGGTGTGAACACTGGTAGGTTGCCTATGCTTTAATGGATGACACCATGCCTATGGGCATATGGATAACACTAATTAGACTTTTAAATAGAATTATTTAAATTATCTAATTTTAATTAGATTTTTAAATAGGATGTGAAATTGAGAGAAAGACATGTTGGAGGAAGGTCCTGGTGTGTAGGATGGGGAGATTGGGGAGTAAATATGATCAAAATACATTATATGCACATATAAAATTCCTAGAGTACATACAAATATTACATTATTTTAAAATGGCTGAGGTTGCATCTCTGTGATAGAGTACTTCTCTATAATGTTTGCCTGGTCCTGGGGTTTAATCCCCAGTGCTTCAAAAAATCTTGTTGGCTTTTATAGGTCTTTTGTACCTCATACTGTTGTAGGACATCCACTAGAGAAGATAACTCAGATTTGGGTTCAAGCCAATAGGAAGTCTTTATTAGTATTTATCAGTATTTTCCAATAACTGAAGGTAGAGGTTTGCCAGTTTAACCGGACTCTCTGAACATAGCGGACAATGAGGACTACTGAGAACTCAAGAACAATGGCAATGGGTTTCTGATCCTACTGCACGCACTGGCTTTGTGGGAGCCTAGGCAGTTTGGATGCTCAACTTGCTAGACCTGGATGGAGGTGGGGGTTCCTTGGACTTCCCACAGGACAGGGAACCCTGATTGCTTTTCGGGCTCGCGGGGGGGGGGGCTTAATTGGGGGAGGGGAAGAGAAATGGGAGGTGGTGGCGGGGAAGAGACAGAAATCTTTAATAAATAAATAAATTAAAAAAACATAAAAAAAGAAATATATAGGCAGAGACGATCTACTTTAGGAGTAAGGGAGGAAATCAAGTGTTTCTCAGAGTATGGGAAACCAATAATCTACAGAGTGTTCATAGAATAGCAAAACAAATAAACAAACAATTTTTAAAACAAGAAAGGTAATAGTGGGAGTACTGGAACACCAAGAAAAACAATGATAAGAGTGAGCACTAATGCAGGGCTAGGGAGCTAGCTTGGTGGTTAAGGGCGCTTACTACTCTTACAGAGGACCCGGGTTCAGTTCCTAGCACACATGCACATAAACAAACCTGGTTTCTGGCTGAGACATCCCGCACTAGGCTCTCCACTATGG
Source organism: Microtus oregoni (assembly GCF_018167655.1). NCBI lineage: Eukaryota > Metazoa > Chordata > Mammalia > Rodentia > Cricetidae > Microtus > Microtus oregoni. The sequence goes on from NW_024544751.1 coordinate 715,307, forward strand.
GTATGGCATACCTTGGTCTGAGCAACACAGAAAGTTCTGTGGGCCCTGGATGAATAGCTTTGTGAAGGTCAGTTACCAGAATTCTGCCAGTTCTTTCTGGGAGAATAACCTTTCCTTTCGGTGTTCTCTATCAACCTGTGTTTAAGCTATTTCTTCATTACAATGGAGTTTCAGGCAGCACTGGGTCAGGGTGTGTAACTAGAATATCAATGGGCCCCAGTGAGTTTAAGGTTGTTTGTTGGGCCGTTAGGCCAGCAACCTGGCAATGGAGAACAGCGATTTGTAAGGGAAGTCAAATAACCTCTAGCAGGTATGTCCCATGTAAATGTTCATCAAAAGGTGACTTCAGCTGAAGAGGAGTTCAGTAATCAAGTTGATTGGTTGATCCATTCTGTGAATATTCAGCCTCTTTCCCCAGCCATTCCTGCCATTGCCCAACAATGAGCAAAATGGCAGAGGTGGGGTTTCTGCATGGGCTCCACACCATGGACTTGCGTTTATCAAGGTTCACCTGGCTACAGCTGCTGCTGCTGCCAGATCTGCCAAAAGCAGAGACCAGCACTGAGGACCAGATATGGCACCATTCCCAGTCTGACCAGCCAGCGACCCAGCGGCAGGTTGACTATATTGACTATATTGGCCAAATTCCTTCATTGAAAGTACAAAGCTTTCCTTTTTTTTTTTTTTTTTTTTTTTTTTTTTACTTATTCTGGCAATGTTCTTGCCTTTCCTGCACATAATGCTTCTGCTAAAACCACCATCTGTGGACTTACAGAATGTCTGATTCACCGACGTGATATTCCACATGGTATTGTTTCTGACCAAGGAACTCACTTCATAGACTGAGAAGTGTGACAGTGGGCACACAATCATGGAATCCACTGGTCTTCCCAAGTTCCCCAGCATCCTGAAGCAGCTGGCTTGATAGCAAGATGAAGTGGCCTTTTGAAGACACAGTTACAGTGCCAGGTAGGAGGCAACAGCCTGGTGGGCTAGGATAGGGTTCTCCAGAAGGCAGTATTTGCTTTGAATAAGTGTCCAATAGCTGGTATTGTTTCTCTCATAGCCAGGAACCATAGATCCAGGAATCAAGGGTGGAAAATGAAATAGTTTTTCTCGCTATAACTAGAAATATTTTTGCTTCCTGTTCATACGACCTTAAATTCTGCTGGTCCAAAAATTTTGATTTCAGAGGGTGCAGTATGTCTGCCAGGAGCCACATCAAACATTCCATTGAGCTTGAAGCTCAGACTTCCCCCTGACCACTTTGGGTTTCTAACAACAGACTAAGAAAGGAATAACAGTGTTAGGAGGGGTGATTGATCCAGATTACTGTGGGAAATTGGATTGTTTCTCCACAATGGAGGTAAGAAGGATTATGTCTAGAACGCAGGAGACCCTCTAGAGCAGTGGTTCTCAATCTTAGGGGTGCTGTGACCCTTTAATAGGGTTCCTCATGTTGTGGGGACCACCAACCATAAAATTACTTTTGTTGCTACTTCATAACTGTAATTTTGCTACTGTTGTGAATCCTAATGTAAATCTCTGATATACAGGATATCTAATATGCTACCCCTGTGAAAGTGTCATTTGACCCCCCCCCCAAAGGAGTCCTGACCCACAGGTTGAGAACCACTTCCATGAACCTAAGCCTGTGTGGCACATAGTAGATGCTGAACTACAAAGGTTAAATGGCTGAATCCAGTTCATGCCTTCTTTGTGCAGCACTGAGATAGAAATAGGTGCTGGAAAGGGGGTCATAGTAACAAGGAAAGCAGCCCAGGAACCATTTGTTGACTGCCAACAGGCTAAGGCAAAGGCCAGGGCTAGTCTCCATGGCAACCATTCAATAGAAAGCCTAGGAAGGAATCTATATTAACCTCCTCCTTGGGCCAATTAGAAGCTACAAAGATGATGAGAAAAGAGAGAGGCATGGTTTCTGAGGCTCTCACGTCACCTCTCCTTTTCACTGGCAGGGTGTAGATCTCCACACTGCTCTCATGGTAGGTTTGCAGAAGGAGGCCTCTCTATCCATCCTGTTCCTACTAGAGAATTTGATGGAGGAGTGAGCAAAACACCAGTTACCATGTAAGGTGATTCCCTGGGGCCCGCCTGAATCACTGCGGGGGAGGAGTTTCCATGGAGAGGGCTGCTTCCTTTAACTCTGTTAGGCCTGGATAAAAGGTAGGCATGAGGAGGAGGAAGGGGCTGAGGCTGGATTAAAGCTGAGGCTTGTAAAGCCAGAGACAGGCTGTGCAGCACCAGCTGTTCTTTATCTAGGTAAGCATCTCCTGCTACCCTAGTCTGACATCCACTGACATCTTTATGAGAAATCCTACAGTCTGTAGAATAGACTTCTGTTCCAAAAGCACCAACTCTAGATTGCTGTATTAGTATTCTTCTCGCTGTCGAAAACACCTGACGAAAGCAAATTAAGAAATGAGAGTTGATTTTAACTCAAATTTTAAGAAAATATACTACATGGCCCATCGTGGTAGTGAAGACAAAAGAGCAGAAGCAAGGGGCAACCAGGCATATTGTATGTGCAGTCAGGAAGCAGAAAACAAACAGGAAATAGGGCCATGCTATAAAATGTCAATGCCCACCGGCAGTGACCCACTTCCTAAAGCAAAGCTGTACCTCCCAAACATCCCATAAACCCTCCAAATCAGCATCACTAGTGGGGGACCAAGAGTTTGAACATAAGCCTGTGAAGGATGCTTCACTTTCAAACAACAACCATCCACAGTCCACGCTTAGGAATTCTGAACCATGGAACATTCTTATTGACCTCATTATCTTTAGACTAACTTCCACTAGGTGCTACCAATGCAATATGGAAGGTTAACACTTAATGAAATGGCGCCATACAACTTCAAGGTATGGTTGAGAAGGTTTTTATTGTAGATATGAGAGTGAGTACAGCCAGAGGTATCTGGAAGAGTTCAGAACACTGCCAGAAAGTGGTGGACTTACCAGCAAAACTGAATCCAACCAGGGAGCAAGAGAGGAAGTGGCACGGGGATGGGCAAGCTGATCAAGAGAGCCAAGAGGGCAAAGAGAAGAGCACATGATAACGGAAATGGCAGGTTTACACAAGAATCAGAAGCTGGAGGAAGGGAAGCCCAGCCCAGGGAGGAAGAAGTTTATGGTAGGGGGTGAGGTGAGAGCAGCAGAAAGGAGCCACAGGTACTGAGTTAGCTGGGAGGCCATCAAGTGCTTTGGTATGCTAATAGACATTACAGTTAGCCATTTGTCCCAGTTTCCTTGGGGCCTGACAAACACAAAACAAGCCCACTAACACTTCCTTAAAGCTCAACCCAGGGGCCCATTTCCACTGCAGAGTCTTCATTATCTAATCCCGTCTGTATGTAGTCATGGGCTTAGCCATATTTCAATTTCCTGGTAATCAAGCTTTCCACAAACTTCTCCCATGAGTGATGGTTAAAATGCAGCCCTTTGTCATAGGTACCTCAAAATGCAATTATCTCTACTAGGATAGACAAAGTAGGTCCTAATTCCAAAACTGCCACACTTTCCTTAGTCTCTAGCACTCTGTTGTCTATTCACACTTTCCTTAATCTCTAGCACTTCGTTGTCTATCCACACTTCCTTAGTCTCTAGCACTCTGTTGTCTATCCACACTTCCTTAGTCTCTAGCACTCTGCTGTCTATTCACACTTCCTTAGTCTCTAGCACTCTGTTGTCTATTCACACTTTCCTTAATGTCTAGCACTCTGTTGTCTATCCACACTTCCTTAGTCTCTAGCACTCTGTTGTCTATTCACACTTCCTTAGTCTCTAGCACTCTGTTGTCTATTCACACTTTCCTTAGTCTCTAGCACTCTGTTGTCTATTCACACTTTCCTTAGTCTCTAGCACTCTGTTGTCTATTCACACTTTCCTTAGTCTCTAGCACTCTGTTGTCTATTCACACTTCCTTAGTCTCTAGCACTCTGTTGTCTATCCACACTTCCTTAGTCTATAGCACTCTGTTGTCTATCCACACTTTCCTTAGTCTCTAGCACTCTGTTGTCTATCCACACTTCCTTAGTCTCTAGCACTCTGTTGTCTATCCACACTTCCTTAGTCTCTAGCACTCTCTTCTCTATCCACACTTTCCTTATTCTCTAGCACTCTCTTGTCTATTCACACTTTCCTTAGTCTCTAGCACTCTGTTGTCTATCCACACTTCCTTAGTCTCTAGCACTCTGTTGTCTATCCACACTTCCTTAGTCTCTAGCACTCTGTTGTCTATTCACACTTTCCTTAATGTCTAGCACTCTGTTGTCTATCCACACTTCCTTAGTCTCTAGCACTCTGTTGTCTATTCACACTTCCTTAGTCTCTAGCACTCTGTTGTCTATTCACACTTTCCTTAGTCTCTAGCACTCTGTTGTCTATTCACACTTTCCTTAGTCTCTAGCACTCTGTTGTCTATTCACACTTTCCTTAGTCTCTAGCACTCTCTTGTCTATCCACACTTTCCCTAGTCTCTAGCACTCTGTTGTCTATTCACACTTCCTTAGTCTCTAGCACTCTGTTGTCTATTCACACTTCCTTAGTCTCTGGCACTCTGTTGTCTACCCACACTTCCTTAGTCGCTAGCACTCTGTTGTCTATTCACACTTCCTTAGTCTCTAGCACTCTGTTGTCTATTCACACTTTCCTTAGTCTCTAGCACTCTGTTTCTATTCACACTTTCCTTAGTCTATAGCACTCTGTTGTCTATTCACAATTTCCTTAGTCTCTAGCACTCTGTTTCTATCAACACTTCCTTAGTCTCTAGCACTCTGTTGTCTATTCACACTTTCCTTAGTCTCTAGCACTCTGTTGTCTATTTACACTTCCTTAGTCTCTAGCACTCTCTTGTCTATCCACACTTTCCTTAGTCTCTAGCACTCTGTTGTCTATTCACACTTTCCTTAGTCTCTAGCCCTCTGTTGTCTATCCACACTTCCTTAGTCTCTAGCACTCTTTTTCTATCCACACTTCCTTGGTCTCTAGCACTCTGTTGTCTATTCACACTTTCCTTAGTCTCTAGCACTCTATTTCTATCCACACTTCCTTAGTCTCTAGCACTCTGTTGTCTATTCACACTTCCTTAGTCTTTAGCACTCTGTTGTCTATTCACACTTTCCTTAGTCTCTAGCACTCTGTTGTCTATTCACACTTTCCTTATTCTCTAGCACTCTGTTGTCTATTCACACTTTCCTTAGTCTCTAGCACTGTTTTCTATTCACACTTTCCTTAGTCTCTAGCACTCTGTTGTCTATTCACTCTTTCCTTAATGTCTAGCACTCCGTTGTCTATTCATACTTCCTTAGTCTCTAGCACTCTGTTGTCTATCCACACTTCCTTAGTCTCTAGCACTCTGTTGTCTATCCACACTTCCTTAGTCTCTAGCACTCTGTTGTTTATTCACACTTTCCTTAATCTCTAGCACTCCGTTGTCTATTCACACTTTCCTTAATCTCTAGCACCCTCTTGTCTATTCCTCAACACTCTGTTGTTGTTGTTTTTTGTTTCTTGAGACAAGGTTTCTCTGTTTATCCATGGCTGTCCTGGAACTAGCTCTTGTAGACCAGGCTGACCTCTAACTCACAGAGATCTATGTCCCTCTGCCTCCTGAGTGGTGGAATTAAAGGTGTATGCCACTACCACCAGGCAAAAAAAATGCTTTTTGATTTGTTTTTGTTTATTAAGACAGGATTTCACTGTGTTGTGTGGATCTCACTCTGTGGATCAGGCTGGCCTCAAACTCACAGAGCTCTGCTCCCTGCCTCTGCTAAGATTAAAGATCTGTGCCACCACCACCCTCTTCACCACTCTTATCCTCTTTTATTTAATCAACAAGCCCATGGAATGAGGTAATGATTGTAGAGTACATGGTACATTTCTAACACAGAATGGTTGTTCAATAATGTCATATGTCTTCCCAAATATTCAAGCTAGTGTTCACACAATACTCACATGTGTGCAGCCACACACACACACACACACACACACACACACACACACACACACACACACAGAGGTGGGGGAGAGACAGACAGACAGACAGACACAGACATAGAAAGAAACAGAGACAGGGACACAGAGAATGAGAACTCCATTGGCTTTCTCTCAGAATTCTCAGCATTTACTTCTTCATGACAATTAACAGCCCTGCTCATGTTCCTTGCATTCCTGGAAGTTTCTGTTACCTGTCTTTAGATACTATACATTAGTGCAGGATCTTATTTCTTTCTGTTTTTATGACTACCCTACTCTCCCCCACAACTGTGGTCTTATTCCAGGGTCCACAACTGAAATCTCTTTTCTCCCTGTCTGCATCCTTTCACAGATCACTGATACTCAAACAATAGTTCATGTATCAGTGCCCATCAGTAAACTGTCAGTTATAATGGACCACAGAGTGATAAGCAGCATGTCTAGAATATAAATCACTCACATCACTAAGCACGTAAGTTACTTCTCCTGGCATTTTGATACAAAGTTCTAATAAAAGAAGAGATGTGTTTAGTTGAAGCTTTGTCTCTTCCATTATATGGTTATGCCATTTAAATTTCCTTTATATATTTCAGGAAGCTTCTGTGGAAGAAAATTTCCATATGGATTTTCAAAAATCCTTTAGTATTAGTCTTCTCTCTCACATTCCCTCCTTTACCCAGCCCTCCCATCTCCTCCTCATTCAATCCTTGTATTCTTGGGTCCCTTTTATTCCTTCCTGTCACTGGTCCCTTATGAGCTACCTAACCTCTGAGGGTATTCTAAATGAAACATACATGTATAAATCTTAAAAACTAATAATTAGATATAAGAGAAAACATGCAATGTTTGCTTTTCTGGGTCTTGGTTACCTCAATCAAGATGATTTTATTAAATAGTTCTATTCATTTTCCTGCAAATTTCATTTTTCTGAACAGCTGGATAAATATTTCATTGTGTAAAAAATGAGCCACATTTTCATTATTCATTCATTGGATGGACATCTAGGCTGTTTACAATTTCTAGCATATATATATATATATATATATATATATATATATATATATAAAAGCAATGAATATGAATGAACAATTATCCCTGTAGTAATATACAGAGTGCTTTGGATACACATACAAGAGTAGTATAGCTGGATCTTTTTTAGGTTGATTTTCATCTTTTTGAGAAACTGCCACACAGATTTGCATAGTGACTGTAAAATTTTGCACTCCCAATTGCAATAAATAAGCGTCTGCTTTTCATGCATCTTCACAAGCATGCGCTGTCATTTGTTTTATTGATCTTGGGCATTCTGACTGGGGTAAGATGGCCTCTCAAGTAGTTTTCATTTCCATTTCCCTGATGACTAAGGATGTTGACCATGGCTTTCTTTCATTGCCATTGTGTTTCATCTTTTGACAACTCTCTGTTTAGTTCTGCACACTGTTTTTAGTTGGGTTATTTGTATTTTGATGTCCATTAAAAATTCTTTATATATTTTAAATATTAACCCTTTATTGGATATTTAATTGGTAAAGATATTTTCCCATTCTGTAGCCTGATGCTTGGCCTAATTACAGTGTCCAACTACTTAAGTTCTGCCCTATCAGGGAGCTAAAGCAGTTTCCTTATTACCAATGAAAGCAACACAAAGACAGAAGGACCTCCTATACCATTAATTTATCTTTTAAATTTTTTACTGTAAATTTAGATTGTATGTTGTGTGTATCATTATATCTAATGTATCATCCTAAAATTGTTTCTATCCAATGATTAAAATACTCTGTAGACATTTCTGTGCCAATCCCATAGAGAATTTTTAACCTTTTAAAAACACTGAAAGTTTTAAATATTCATGGGAAAGACACATATCTTATTTATATAATTTTTTTGCTGATAGATAATGGTAGAATTACATTGATATCTATTCCACAAACTGCTGTATTGTCTTTTTGGATCTATAAGAAGTCACAGGTGGATGAATGTAGAAGATGATGATAAGACAAAATAAGAGAAACTGGATGTCTGAATAATTACAAGAATCAGAGGAGATTTCTCCTCTCTGACCACTTTGACTGTCAGGTGAGCAGACAACATATCTTCATTCTGTCAAATCACAGAGATGCTAGACTTGTTAATTATTGAAGCTCCAATTGTATCTCTTAACTTGTATGGAGAAAATAGGTTGTATAGAAATTAAGATCCAAGTGTTTGATGGTTCAAAAGTTACTACTACTACAAATGTCTAATCGTCTTAGCATTTTCTTCCTTACTCTGTTCAAAGTGGTGCTCATATAACTGAATGAAATAATAAAGAACTGTGTGGTTTAGAATAAATCTAATCATGATAAAGAACCTGTACATCAATCTCTAAAGTCCTTGGAAGTGCCAAAAGCTCTATTCAGAATCTCCACAAAATATTCATCTATTTTAATCACACTCTTATTTAAGCCAGCTTTTCTTGAAGTATCAGCATTTAAAACCCATGACTTATGCATATAACCTGATAGTTCATTTAGCTTAATTATTAATATTACAACAGACTTATGCTTATTTTGTGGCAAATATATAGCATTTCAATTATATAATGGATAAAGTTGGGTTTTTGAACCTAGCTATAAGGTTACATATTTTTAACAAGCTTCTTATATTAAATAAACTTCAGGTTCCAAATCTTAGAACCCAGGCATATATTAATGCATTAAAACAGCATTCATTCTTTGCTTTTCCACATGTCTAGATCAATATTCCATAAGCACATAAAAATTAGGAACATGTCATTTTTATGCTATCCTGATGGCCCCAACTCATGGCCAGAAAACAGCCTTTAGATAAACACTCAACTAAAGGAAAAGCTAAGAGCTGTGTGCCTGTTGCTTTTACTTTCTCTTTTATTTTACCACTGCAATTCTTGAAAGAGTAGAACATCAAAGCAAGTGACTAAATGTGTTAGTCATCTTTCTGTCTCTGTAACAAATACCTGAGATAATCATCTTTTCAAAAGAGGATGTGAATTTGGAAAGAAGATGTGTTGCAGGGATCCAGGGATGCTGAAGAGAGGGAGTTGAGGTGGATTAAACTGAGACTGTACACATGTATGAAGTTTTCAAAGAATGAAACAGAAGATTAATAAAATAGAAAAGGATTATTTTGACTCACAATTTGGAAGAATCAGTCTGTGTTTGGTTGGCCATATTGCCTTGGTACTATACTGCAAGTTACAAACATATACATACCAAGGAAGAGGAAATCTCAACTTAGGAATTGCCTTGATCAAATCAACCTGGAGATAAGTCTGTGGGGGCGATTTCTGAATTGTGGATTGATATTGGAAGTTCCAGCCCACTGTAGACAGTGCCATCGTTAGTCAGGTAGGTGATGGAGGCAAGCAAGCACTCTCATCTAATAGAGGCTTCCTGACTCAGCTTCAGCTGCAAAACCCTGCAGCTCTTAAGAGGTCCTGCCACGAAACACTTAAATGGTGTTGATGAAAAGCTGAATGCATGCTTTTTGGTTTTCAGCCGTAGCAGGAAAAAAAGCTGCGTCGTTTAAAAATGCCGGCTTTCTGGGCTGTCCTGCCAGGGCAAACTCTGACTCTTTTACGCAGGCGGTTCGTGTGGTTTGCAAGCACAGGCTGCTGAAGCTCGCTTGCTGGCAGGGACCTTGAAATGCCATAGAGTTGTAGCAGTAAACATGGCTACAGCCGGTACCTCAGCCATGAGGTTGGAAAGCTAAGGAATGGACTACATCTAGCCGGCAAAGCCACGCCTTTAATCCTACTGATATTGCTTGGTAAATTAAAGACTCATGTGGTCAGAAAAAGAGAGATATACAATAAAGAGAGATTCAAAGACAAAGAAAATTTTTAAATGGTTTACAGTGTGTTAAAAATATGTGCAGAGCCGGGCGATGGTGGCGCATGCCTTTAATCCCAGCACTCGGGAGGCAGAGGCAGGTGGATCTCTGTGAGTTCGAGACCAGCCTGGTCTACAAGAGCTAGTTCCAGGACAGGCTCCAAAACCACAGAGAAACCCTGTCTCGAAAAACCAAAAAAAAAAAAAAAATATGTGCAGACTAAAAGGTGAAGTTCTTAAAGTAAAAAACAAAAAAAAAAAAAAAGGAAGAGAGTTGTTGTGTGTGGTAGTACACACCTTTAATCCCAACACTTGGAAGGCAGAGGGAGATTGACCTCTGTGACTTCAAGGTGTGGTAGCACACGCCTTTAATCCCAGTGCCTAGAAGGCAGAGACAAACAGATCTCTGTGAGTTCAAGGTGTAGTAGTGTACACCTTTAATCCCGAATGCCTAGGAGGTAGAGACAGGCGGATCTCTGAGAGTTCAAAGACAGCCTGGTCTACAGAGTTACTTCAGGTCAAAGATACAGAGAACCTGTCTCAAAAAGCAAAGAGTTAAAAGTAAAAATAAACAAAATAGAGGTTAATACAAAGCTGCACAAAGATGGAAAATACACAGAGAATTTTGATACTGTATGCTATTATGCTCTCTTTAAATTATTTAAATGCTGAGGAAGGAGCAACAGATGCTAAAAGATATTTATTTATAAATGCTGCTGAACTAATCCAACATAGATATTTTGATGCCTTGACTTTGAAATTTGGATCTAAGGACATGATGCTTTGGAAAGGAGTTTCTTATTTTGTTTTCACAGAGGATGAAACCCTGTTCATTTCTTCTATCCCGATTTGGTATGATGGACCACACCCTCCTGAAGGGTTGCTGTGAACACCTTCAGAAAATTGCTTCGCTCAACTGCCAACTGAGATGAAAATAGCACACAGGTTATACCGTGAAAGACCTAATTAATGACGCCCCCATTCAGCAGGAAGCAGTTTGGAGAGAAAAAACTGCGCCCATGTTCCCAAATATGGTTTATAAGCGTTCTTTTACATTTAAAGGGGGATATGATATAGGTATGAATAATTTGCATTAGTATAGATTTTGCTTTATTGATAGAGATTTATGGTCAATTTTGTTATATTTATATGTATTTCTGATATTGATTAAGGTATTGTGATTGTGTAGTTCATTATTAAAATGTAATGTATAATTAGGAAATATAGGTTGTTGATGGATAATCATAAATAATAGTCAAGTTTGTAGTCATGTTAGTTAATATTTTCTAGATGTGCGTAGATATATTTTAGATAGGCATTCTTCATATTTTTCAAAGATTATAGAATATGGCATTTTAAATGTTTTAATAACTTAGGACTTTTCATGGCAATGAGACACTCTGCTCCTGGCAGCACCAATCTACTTCAAGAGGAAGATGGGCATCGAAGAGCCTTGTTAATGGAGTTTGATAGCCATTTGGGCAAGAAACTGCTCTTGCCTGGACTATTGCATAAACTGGACACAGAGAACCCACAGAGAGAGGACTACTGAACTTGCCTAAGGTGAGATGATCTTTCGGGGTTCCTGATTCATGAAAGAGTCTGCGAGACATTCTGCAGGACACAACAGATAGTGACTGAACTGACTTTGAATTTTCCTGCTTTATGGAAATGTCTGCTGGATACCATGGGCCTGAAGGCTGAAGATGGATGCCCCAACGGTACAGAGGAACTTTGGGTGACTGTCCAGGCAGCGAGAAGTCTCTGTCATTTCTAGAGTTTTAAAAGTTGCTTTTTTCTTGTTTGCTTAGGTAGTATTGTATCTTTCTGGAGTCTTTGATGGAGTTAAGAATAGTTAGTTATAGTTATAGTTTTCCTTAGTTATGATAAAGATTATTGTAACTTTTACTTGATAACTGTTTTGTTATATGTAATTTTGCTATGTAAAGTTAAAGCCTTTTTTTTTTGTTTAAACCAAAAAAGGGGAAATGATGGAGGAAGGTCATTGGTTAAATAAAGAGAAACTGGCCCTCAGTGGTTAGAAGATAGGTGGGAGGAGTAAACAGAACAGAACGCTGGGAGGAAGAGGAAGTGAGCTCAGACTCGACAGCTCTCCTCTCGGGAGCAGACGCCTGAGAGAGATGCCATGCTCCCGGCTCCTGGGCAGACACACGCAAAAAAGCTCCGACCCAGGATGGACGTGGGCTAGAATCTTCCCGGTAAGACCGGTGCTCACAGATTATTAGAGATTTGTTGATCGGGATATCAGAATTAGCCAGTAAGGGCAAGAGCTAAAGGGCCAAGCAGTGTCTAAAAGAATACAGTTTGTGTGTTGTTATTTCGGGTAAAGCTAGCCGTGTGGGCGGCTGGGGTACTGGGGACGAAGCCCCGCCGCCCGCATTACTACAGGTAGGCCTGGTTTGTATATGAAATGTAGCTGAGGAAACCACAGAGAACAAGCCAGTAAGCAGTGTTCCTGCATGGTCTCTGCTTCAGTTCCTACCCTTAGCTACTACTCTACACGATGAACTATAAAGTATAACTCAAACTCTTGCCACTCCAAGTTCTTTTGACCAATGCTTTATCACAGAAATAGAAGACACGCTAAGATAGGCAGCATATTGTTGAAGGGGAGTGTGATAAAGCAAAACTAAACCCCTCATGGCCAAGTAACAAAAGAGAAAAAGGAATGGGCAGGACTCTATTCCCCTTCAAAGGCATGCCTCCAACTATCAAACAAACTCTCCTATGCCCTACCTCTGAAAGGATATGCCACCTTCCAACAACAGCACTAAACTGGGAACCAGCTGTGAATAACACAGGCCTTTGGGGGGACATTTGAAATCTGAAGCATTCGTCTATTCCCCTGACTCACTTTCTACACCGGAATCCTGGACATAGAGTGATTAAGAAGTTGGTATAAAATTGTGAAGACAGAATCTGGGTATTTAATGAAACTAGTCATCATTATGGTCTCCTGAGTTAACTGCAATAAACTGGCTACTGACTGGATATGTCCTGTTTTCACAGTTAGGTCAAACTGGAAAAATGTTGTGGACCACCACCTGTGTAGTCTTTGGTTTTAGTTTTCTTACTTCCTTGAGGAATGAACATGGGTTCCTCATCTTTGACTTATAATCTCCTCCCCCAATGGAAGTCCATGGGGAAAGTAATGTAGTGGCAAGAAATGTAGATGCTTCTACGAGGAACAAATGCCCTAAGTAGTAACGTTCTCGCCAAACTGGGGATGGGGCTACTTTGAGTCACGTATTATCTTCCAGAACCAAAGATCTCAGTATGTGTGCAAAACATACTGTTCAGAAGGGATCTTCAAGACTGTGATCAACCATCACCCTCTCAAAAGTACATTTTCATATCGGTATGTTTACTCATATATGCTATATAAACCATACAGTAATAAACAGATTTGATGTACATTAGGTACAAATAAAAACCAACACCAGAGTACAAGAGATACTAAGAGCAAAGTTCATTATTATTGGATTGTTTATTAATCCATACTTGAAAGTAAAAATAGGAGTAGTCTGAATTCACTGTTCCTACTTTCTTCCAATTTGTTTCTCATCCCATTTGGAGTAGGAGCATCCTGCCAACATTCTAGTAAACATTCTCTTCAGCATAGCTAAACCCCAGCATGCAGACTCTAGTAGACTCTGCTCATGTCATGTTTTGACAACGTGGTTCATACCTTCCATCTCACTGAGGTTTCCTCCTGTCTCTCTTGATAGCAATTCTATTTTATCGATTTCTGTTACTATGCCTATCCCTTCAATGATCCTGTTTCCAGAGGACAAATAGAAGACTCTTTTCATGTCATTCTGCAAAATCTTAGGAAAGTCTTCTCTACTCCCATGGTTCCACATACATATTGATGAAGCAAAGGTCTTATCTCTAACCTACACATCACACTTCTACTTTGAACCCATATATTCAACTGCCTACTGGATTGTTTCAACTGATTTTTATTAATGACATTATCACTTTCCAAGTTACCTAAAGCAGAAAATTTAGAGTCACATAGAACCTTTTCTTATTCACAGTGAGTGTATTCAACTGGTCACAATAGCCTATTGAAGTTTCTTTAGAATTGCCATTTAATCACATCTCCTTCTCATTGTCTCCTCTGTCGTTGCCTTTGTTTGAAGCGCTATCACTTTTTACATGGAGTTTTAGAACTACTCTCAGCAGTCCTCATTGTCCGCTATGTTCAGCGAGTCCAGATTTATCCCAGGCTTTTTCAGACCCAGTCCAGCTGGCCTTGGTGAGTTCCTGATAGAATATCCCCATTGTCTCAGTGTGTGGGTGCACCCCTTGCAGTCCTGAGTTCCTTGCTCGTGCTCTCTCTCCTTCTGCTCCTGATTTGGACCTTGAGATTTCTGTCCGGTGCTCCAATGTGGGTCTCTGTCTCTGTCTCCTTTCATCGCCTGGTGAAGGTTAAAATTCAGGAGGATGCCAATGGGTTTTTGATCCCACTGCACGTACTGGCTTTGTGGGAGCCTAGGCAGTTTGGATGCTCACCTTACTAGACCTGCATGGAGGTGGGTGGTTCTTGGACTTCCCACAGGTCAGGGAACCCTGATTGCTCTTCAGGCTGATGAGAGAGGGGGACTTGATCGGAGGAGGGGGAGGGAAATGGGAGGCGGTGGCGGGGAGGAGGCAGAAATCTTTAATAAATAAATTAATTAAAAAAAGAACTACTCTCAGTATCTTTGAATCCATTTTTTCCTCCTGTCAAATTGTCCTCCCTATAGTTTCCTGAGTGAACTTTAGAAATTGCCAATAATGCTATGTCATACAAGAGTTTTCAATGCTGAGTCCAAGTACTTTAGCATAATATAAAATGCCCTTCAGTTGGGTGGTGATGGCACATGCCTTTAAAATCCTTGTACTCTGGAGGCAGAGGCAGGTGGATCTCTGTGAGTTTGAGGTCAGTCTGGTCTACAAGAGCTAGTTCCAGGACAGTTTCCAAAGCTACAGAGAAACCCTGCCTCAACAAGGGGGGAAAAAGGAAATCCCTTCATAATAACTCTATGCTCTCATTCTAGAAAAAAAAAAATCATCGAACATTGATTCAATCAAACTGAATTTCTTGTAGATTCTGAACATGGCTATGCTTTTTTATGTAGCTGTATCTTTACACATACAATTTACACAGTTATTTAGGCCTAGGATGACTTTTCTCTTCTTTTCCATCATGTTTTTTGAGACAAGGTCTTGAAATATATAGCCCTGGAACTTGCTATGTAAACCAAGCTGGTTTCAGACTCATAGAGAGCTACTTGCCTCTGCCTCCTGAGTTCTGAGATTGAAGACATGTGCCATGATGCCTGGATTCTTCACCATCTATAAAATATGTCTTAACTATTACCTCCATTCTAAACATATCTCCAGTTTCCCAGGAGCAAAGAAATACCATTTTTCCGCCAGAGTAGCACTGTTTCCAGACATCCAATCATCACACCTGTCCTACTATTCCCACTCAGTTTGCATGTAGCTGTGACGTAAGAGAGGTGTTTGTATGACACTATAAGTGAGTTAAAGGAAGGAAACACATTTTCGGGATTTTGCACCTCAGATACACAGTGAGTGCTTAATAAAATTTGGTGAAAGGCTAGATATACTTGGCTCCCTAGAAAACCACTCTCTGCCTCATGTTCAATCAATGAGAAACAATTGCTTATGTACAAACCTGTGAATTTGGAGCACAGACATCTTGGCTCATGGTGAGTGATTACATGAATTGTATTCTGAAGATGCCTAGAGAAATAATAGAAGGTTCTATAGCTGTAACCAGAACTACAATAACCAGAAACAAAGCTACTTAGTCACTTTATATTCTCTTTTGTTCTTTATTATGCTCATTCTTGGCACTGATAAGGAAAATAGTAGCCTTTAAGATAACCGAAGACATAGAAGTAGAGGAGGGAAGTAAGGATAAGTTGAGTTCTTCAGTTTCATTTCCACGACTTTGTTTCCATGGATGAGAGAGAGCACACATTCGATGCTGTCAGGACTGTAAAAGCTACACTCATCATTCTTGTCTCTAGAGAAGGTGAGTCACTTTTACTAATTCTGTTCTCTGATGTGCCCTCACCCCCTTCACTAGTCAAACAAAGAAAGAATCTCTCAGGGGAGGAAAGTCAATGATGTTTTAGTATATAGTCAGTCAATCTTTTTTAATCATTGTATCAGAAGCATATCTTAATGAAACTTAATATAATACAAAGGAGATTTAGAGAAGAGTGGAAATCTATTCAGGACTCAGCAGAACAAAAGAGTTAGAAACAAAGACTATCAGCTCTACAGGTGCTCTCATGGCTAAAGGCACAAAGGAGACAAAACAGCCTATGGAAATCTCACCTAGGTTTGCTGACTGATTTGGTTGTCAAGGTCTTCCTATGTTCTCAACTGAATTATGATAAAGCGAATACTCAGAGCTCAATGTCAAGGTCTTCCTATGTTCTCAACTGAAGTATACTAAAGCGAATACTCAGAGCTTAATTCCCTCTCTTTGGTACTGAATCGAATTTCACAATTCATGTGCTGAAACTTAATCCCCAAGCCCCTAACTAACATGATAGGACTTAAAGATTGGAGCTCCTGCATGAGGTTATCATGAAGGTGAAACTTTCACAATAAAATCAATGACCTTATAAAAAAATATACAAGAGAGCTGGCTAATGCCACCCCCACAGTACAGGAAAAGGGAGCCATTTCTAGAACCTGACCAACCTTACATCCTTATCTCAAACTTCTATCCTTCATGACTATGAGGAATAAGTGCCTACTGTTTCAGCAACATGGTCTGTGTTGTTTTGTTAGGATGGCCTGAGCTGACAGACATATCCTTCTACACTTTCTCCTACATAATTTGTAACGAGGGAAGACAGGTATATCCTATAATATCTACTCTCATTTCACTTACACTTCTGCTCCTCAAGGAAAAGTCTCAAACTAAATTGAGGCCTTTTTTTTTATTTTCTAGGCTGTATTCAAGTGAACAATGAAGACACCCTCAGTCTCATGTCCTCTCTTTTTGAAATTCTCTAGAGAGATTGCAGATAGCATCAAATGTTCCTGATTTCTACCTGGACCTTCCATTCCTCCCATAAGCAAGTTTTAAGGTTGCAGTCGGAAGAAAGATGAACATTCTGGGAAATCATAAAACACAGGAGAGGGGCTTCGTGATCTGGTGGCAGGAATAGGAAAAGATTCCTAAAGGATTGAGAGGGAGTGTGACAAAAAAGATGATAAATTTTTCTGAAAGTGTGGAGATAGCAACAAAGAAGTAGGGATAGCAGCAGCTGATGTACACCCCTGGCTTTTCTAGAGCCCCATTTTGTAGTGACACAATCTTCCTCCACAAGTGGATTGAGTTGGAAAGGACCTACTTGAAGGATTCTGTAGTAATGAATGAATCTGCTTCACAGGACAGTTAAAGAAATTAAATGAAAGAACATGTAGACATTCCTCAATGTGGAACCAGTCTTGCAGTAATCATTCTATAAAGAAGACCTATTGTAGCTGCTATTGTTGGGAGTGGCTATTGCTTAAGTTAGGGTATCTCTATGATAATAATGTGATCCTAGAAGTATTATATTTGTATGTTTGGCGACATCAATTGTAGCACAGAGTGTGTGCAAGCGTGCTGAAAATGTGACTTACTACAGATCCCTTTGAATGTGAGATTTAGTCTCTAGAACAGTGGTTTTCAACCTGGAGTACGAAGGACCCCTTTAAAGGGGTCCTCTAAGGCCATTGGAAAACAGTTATTTACATTACGATTCTAATAGCAAAATTAAAGTTAGGAAGTAGCAACAAAAATAGTTGTATGGTTGGGGTCACCATATCATGAAGAATTGCAGCATTAGGAATGTTAAGAACTACTGGTCTAGAGTGGGTAAAGCAAAAGGTCTGTGGACTAGGAAAAAACTGAGCACAGTAAAGATCTCTATTATCTCTATCTCTGTCACCTCTATGTCTATCACTTCAATCTCTATCATCTCTATCCCTATCATCCCCATCTCTATCATCTTTATCTCTTTCACTCTTATCTCTATCATCCCTATCTCTATTACCCCTATCTCTAAAACCTCTATCATCTCTATCTCTATCCCCTCTATCTCTATCATTTCTATCTCTATTACTTCCATGTCTATCATTTCTATATCTATCATCCCAATCTCTATCATCCCAATCTCTATCATCTCTATCTCTATCACTCCTATCTCTGTCATCCTTATCTCTATCATCCCTATCATCTCTATCTCTATTATCCTTATCTCTGTCACCTCTATCTCTATCACCTCTATCTCTATCACTTCAATCTCTATCACTTATCTATCATCCCAATCTCTATTATCTCTAACTCTATCATCTCTATCTCTATTACCCCTATCTCTATCATCCCTATCATCTCTATCTCTATCATCCTTATCTCTATCGTTGTCATGTCTATCTATATCATTTCTATCTCTATTATCTCTATCTCTATCATTCCTAGCTCTATCATCCCTATCTCTATTATCTCTATCTCTATCATTCCTAGCTCTATCATCCCTATCTCTATCATCTCTATCTCTAGCATCCCCATCTCTATCATCTCTATTTCTATCATCTCTATCTCTAGCATCCCTATCTCTAGCATCTCTATCTCTATCATCTCCATCTCTATCATCCCTATCTCTATCATCTCTATCTCTAGCATCCCCATCTCTATCATCTCTATTTCTATCATCTCTATCTCTAGCATCCCTATCTCTATCATCTCTATCTTTATCATCTCCATCTCTATCATCTCTATCATCCCTATCTCTATCATCTCTATCTCTAGCATCCCCATCTCTATCATCTCTATTTCTATCATCTCTATCTCTAGCATCCCTATCTCTATCATCTCCACCTCTATCATCCCTATCTCTATTATCTCCATCTCTATCATCACTAGCTCTGTCATCTTTATCTCTATCATCTCTATCATCCCTAGCACTATCATCTCTATCTCTATCATCCCTAGCTCTGTCATCTCTCTCTTTCATATCTCTCTTTCATTTCTATCTCTATTATCCCTATCTCTATCAACTCTATCCCTATCATTTCTATTTCTATCACCTCTATCTTTATTATCCCTAGCTCTACCATCCCCATCTCTATTATCACTATCTCTATCATTCCGATCTCTATCATCCCTATCTCTATCATCTCTATATCTATCATCCTCATCTCTATTTCATCTTCTCTATCTCTACCATCTCTATCTCTATCACCCCTATCTCTATCATCCTTATCTCTATCACCTCTATCTCTATCATCCCAATCCGTATCACCTCTATTTCTAACACCTTTAACTCTATCATCTCTAACTCTATCACCTGTATCTCTATCACTTCAATCTCTATCATTTCTATATCTATCATCCCAATATCTATTATCTATCATCTCTATCTCTATCATATCTCTCTTTCATTTCTATCTCTATCATCCCTATCTCTATCATCTCTTTCCCTATCATATCTATTTCTATCATCTCTATCTTTATTATCCCTAGCTCTACCATCCCCATCTCTATCAACACCATCTCTATCATCCCTATCTCTATCATCCCTAGTTCCGTCATCTCTCCAGCTCTATAATCCTCATTAGCTCTATCATCTCTAGCTCTATCATCTCTGGCTCTAACATCCCTGGCTCTATCATCCGCAGCTCTATCATCTCTGGCTCTAACATCTCCAGCTCCATCATCCGCAGCTCTATCATCCGCAGCTCTATCATCTGCAGCTCTATCATCTCTAGCTCCATCATCCGCAGCTCTATCGTCTGCAGCTCTATCATCTCTAGCTCTATCATATCCAGCTCTATCATCTCCAGCTCCATCATCCGCAGCTCTATCATCTCTAGCTCTATCATATCCAGCTCTATCATCTCCAGCTCTACCCTCCCTGGCTCCATCATCTCTAGTGGTATTGTCCTTAGCTCTATCATCCTTGGCTCTATCATTTCTAGCTCTATCATCCTTAGCTCTATCATCTCTAGCCCTATTATCCCTAGCTCTATCATCCTTAGCTCTATCATCTCTATCTTTATTATCCCTATCTCTAACACTTCTATCTCTGTCATCTCTCTATCATTTCTCTCTATTACCTCTATCTCTTTATCTATAAAAATTAAGTTTTCATATTTATTAATCTGGTTTCTAGTCCTTTACTCCATTTAGTTCTTCAAGAGTTGCAAACACTAAGCAGAGTATTGGTAGACTCTTCTTTGAAAATGTGATAAACTCAGAAAAAACAAAGGATGTTGATTTCAGCAGGATGTGGTGACACACCTCTGTAATCCCAGCACTTTGGAAGCAGAGATACAGAGGGCTATGAGTGCAAAGCCAGCCTGGGGTATATAACACAATTCTGTGGTAGAACCAAAAAAATCAACTAAGTCTCTTTAATGCCTTGGGATTATGTGCCTTGTTTCTAAGATAGCAGAAAAGACAAAGTTGCTAACTTAACATTATATAAGGATCTGCCTTAGCAGAATAAAGCCAAGATCTTAGTTTATGGATTTGGTGAAACTAGAGGTAATGATGGAGAAGCCAACATGACAAAGAACTGCCAAAAAAGCCTTAAGGAGCATTGACTGGCCCAGTCAACAGGCAAGAAAATGTCAAGACTTCAGTCATATAGTTATAAGAAAATGAATTCTGGATCCAGCCTGAATGATCTTGGAAGCAAATTCCTCATTTTAAATTCCAAATGTGATCGCATCTTATCACATGTACTGAATTTGATGGAGAATCTGAGCAGATTCAGCTACATACATGTAAATTCCTGACAGCAGTTATGAGCCTGTCAATATATATTGTTTAAGTAACTAAGTTTGTGGTAACTTACTATACTGCAATACAAAAGGAACACACTTCCAAACTCAAGTGCTAAGTAATTTGTCTATCTAATTAGGTTTTAAGGAACCTATTCATAAGCATAAAATGACTGTAATTAATATGAAAGTAGTCCCTAAACTAACAAACAAACCAAACACTCAAAATGAAAAACATGGGAGAAAAGAATCAGAGCGACATTAATGACATCATTATCCTCAAAGGGATGAGTGAACATATTGCATCTCTCAAACAAGAACAATGCGTTATACAAAAAAAATCTCAGAAAACAAAATTGTTCTTAAAATTCCTTTTCCTGAAATCCCTATTATAATTTGTTGTATAATAAAAATAATTACAGTTTTGTCTCAGGTTCCTGGAACAGTTTCTAAACCTTTGACATTTCTTCAATGGTAGACAACTCTTTGTTTTTCATGTTAAGCCTCTAGAATGACGTTTCAACTTTTTTCAAAGAGGTGACTCATAGGTGAGCCCCTAGATGATTATTTCAGGATGAAACCTGGTCTCAACATACCAAACAGCATGATTAAAGGGTTAAGGCTCTGAATTGGATAATATCATGATGTGGGAGGGTCTTCTGTTTTGTGTTGATTTCATTGGTTAATAAAGAAACTGCCTTGGCCATTTAATAGGCCAGCCCTTAGGTGTTTTGAATAGACAGAACAGAATGGTGGGAGGAAGTGAGGCAATCGCCATGCCCCTCCTCTCTGGTCAGACGCAATGGAGCCAGCCACCTGGTCAAACATGCTGATCTTTCCCGGTAAGACACCACCTCGTGGTGCTACACAGATGATTAGAAATGGGTTAAGCAAGATATGAGAGTTAGCCAAGAAGAGGCTAGATGTAATAGGCCAGGCAGTGTTTAAATGAATACAGTTTGTGTGTTGTTATTCCGGGACATAAGCTAGCCAGGTGGCCGAGAGCCGGGCGGGATGAGAAGCAGGCCTGCCCACAGCTCCTACTACAATATCAACTCAAAATAACCTCTCTCAAGGTAAAAAGGGATTGGAATTAGAGACTGAGTTCAATCAGATGTTTCAACCAACCAGGCCTAGGTAAACAAACCCCATTAAAAACTCTAGTTTGGGCAAGCCTCCTAGTTGATGAACATTATTGTTCCAAAAGGATGATCCATTTGATCCATTCAGATTTCATCGAAAAAGATACAAAAATTCCACAATAGAGACTATTCCAGACCTCATCTTATATAGGATTTTTCATTTTGTTAGTTATGATTGAATTGATTTTATGGGACTCTAATAATAAAATTATTCCCATACTCATAATCCTCACATGGGTTATATGAGTTATTCTAGAGAATTTTCTAGTCCAAGGGGATTGTTGAAATTCCCAAATGTGTAGTCAGTTGATCTGAAGGTTAAATATACTATGGATGCTTGGGACCTGGTATCTAAAGTGAAGAAAACTTTGTGTTACCATGCCCTTAAACAATGGAATCTGCACTTTGGAGAGTGTCATAATTATACATCAGCATTGCAGAAGTGTTGGAAGATATAGCTGAGAAAAAATTTCCAGAAGTAGAACAATCAGGAAGACTAGTAAATGGGAAAAAAGACAAAAGTAGGCATGACATGGTGGCACACACTAGTTATCCTAGCACTTGGAAGACTTAAAGCAGAAGGACTGTAACTTTGAGATCAGTCTGGACTACAGAATAAACCCCACTTCAAAAAAATATAGCCATCAAGTTACAGTATCAGTGAGAGAAGTTCCAAGTAAGAATTATACAAAGTCTAGAAAACAATAGAAAAATCAGAGAAAAAACTTAATTCAATAAGAATTTGGCAGAATTGATAGCGAGTTTTAAAACAGAAAGTATCCACAAAGTGTTCAACATAATATTAGGCACTAAGTATGTCAAAAGAGATATTAATGGGATGTATGCACTAATAACAAAACAAAGACAGTTACAGGTTCTAGAGAAAAACATAAGAGACCATCAAGTATCATCATTTCAGACATCTCAAAACTTTTCTAACTTCTCTAATACTATCTAGAAGATGATGGTGAAATAACTTTATAATTACTAGGTGTTAGGAATATTTCCTAATGGAAGCTCCCTGCTGATGCAAAATTCCCAATCAAGCCAAATCAAAGCAAGCCAAATTAAGAAATATCCAGGTTTAATGAGAGTTCTGTGCTCTTGGGTGGCTCCAATTGGTAACAGGGAAGCCGCGGAAATGTGACCCCCGGGAGGAAGAAAGGGAGACCACTTGTTCCTCTTTTGGGGGATCACTTAAATACCCTGGGGGAGTGGTTCTGGCCCTACCCCCAGGGAGGGGTCAGGACCTGGCCTGCTGGGATTTGGAGTCCAGAGCAGGCCTGGGGGCTGGGATAGATGCAAGGAGCAGGGGCCTATACTCCCAAGTTGACATTCCAGACTCTTTGAATATAGGGGTGACAGAAAATTGGAGTGGTAATTATGACAAACATTTAGGCTCTCTTTGGGAAAAAGGGTGTAGACCCAAATCTGGTTACTTCCTGCGGGCACAGAGCGGCATGGGGAAGACAAGAGCCAGGTGTCCACGTTTAGTGAGAAGTGTGGCTGGAAAGGCATCCCATGAACTGTCATCCCAGAGAAGGCAGGCAGCTGTTCCTTGGGGGAGATGAGAAGGCAGTTGTTTGGGAAAAAAATTATCACTAAAGATGAGTGTGCCAGAATGAGGAGCAGGTAGGCCCTTCATTGTGGCATCCTGGAGAACCAGAGGGTGGATGGTCCTGTCTGCTGGACAGACCAAGTGTCCTGAGTAGGTGCCTGCTTGAACCTGGAGAGATGGTACCAGCATGTGTGTCCCAAGAGCTTGACAGCTGAGGGGGTGGTGAGGATTACCATGTGAGGTCCTGTCCATGGAGGTTTGAGAGACCTAGGAGTTAACTGTTTGAGGAGTACATGGCATGGCAAGTTTAGGGACATTAGGGTCCACTGGTGTGGTGGCAGGAAGACAACTGTCAGCATGTGAACAGAGAAGGGACCTTAAAAGGGAGAGGTAGGGTAGGTACACCACCAGTGGAGGAGTTTGAACTGGGAGGTGATGGTTAAGGAGAAAGGGCCTGCCATAACACAACTTGAAAGGGCTCAGGCCTGTAGGGGAATGTGGGGTGACTGGCCCTGAGACGAGTCAGGGCAATGGGGAGATGGGAGGGCCAAAATAACCTGAGTTCATTGGAGAGGTGGTGAGGGAGAATTGTCTGTATTCTGTCAATCATGTTTTAAATAAATGCTGATTGGCCAGGCAGGAATCATAGGTGGAAAAACCAGACAGGAAGTAGAGGCGGAGCAGGGAGAACAGGAGGATTCTGGGAAGAAGGAAGCTCTTCCCTCAGTCCAGCCCAGACCACAGAAGAAGCAAGATGTAATCTACCTGGCTGAGAAAGTTACCGAGCCATGTGGCTAACACAGATAAGAATAATGGGTTAATATAAGCTACAAGAGCTAATAAGAAGACTGAGCTAATGGGCCAATCAGTTTTATAACTTATGGAGATCTCTGTGTGATTTTCTTGGGGTTAAGCAGCTGCAGGAACAGGGCAGGACAGAAACCCAATGAGCAGGCCCCTCATGCTACAGAGAGCTTGGTTAGTTGTTGTTTGATGAGTCCCACTGTCCAGGAGATGTTGAGAGATTCTGACATGAGCTCCATGACCCTGAGCCATCACACCTGCTGTTTCCCTGCCAATCATTGCCTTGTTGGTGTCCACCAAGCTGGTGTATGTGGATAGCTCCTTGTGAGTTGGCCTGGGCACACATCTGGCAGGAGGAGTGAAGCTGTAAAATAGAATCTTGGAGATGGATGGGGTTAAAAGGGGCTCCAAGCAGCAGAACAAATCTTTGGGGAAGCAGCTAAGGATATCTCTACCCAGTAAATGTGCCGGGAAAGCTGGTATTGCTAAGAAAGAATGAGAAAAACATTTCCTGCAAGATGGTAAGGCAGTGGCAAAGTTTTAAGTGGGGAGGAATGGGTCCTGTCTACCTCCATAGCTGAAATTGATGAGGAAAACTTAAGGCCCGAGTGAGAATAAAAATAATGGAATTACCCATCACTTGTAGCATGACCCTAGACTAGGAGAGGGTTGCGGGATATACCAAGTCTGGGCAGAGTCAATCCTTTGCAAGGCTGAGACATTTGAAGGCTGGCACAGTTTCACTGTGATGAGTCCATTTGGGGGGATTGTGATTTCCGGTGTCCAGGTTGCTAGCAGATAGGGCACAACCTCGGAGCAGGTGTAGTGCAATATCATGCCACGTGACCAAAATTTAGTCCACACTTGATAGAGTCCTGTGATTGGCTTCCCTTGTCCCCCTTTCTGTGGCCTTAGGGCAACTGCTAAGGCCTGGGCCTGTAGATTGTTGTAGCTTTGTCTGTTGGGAAGACTCAGTTGATTCCTCTTGAGCATTAAAATCTTTAAAGGCCATTTTCACCAATTCCCGTATAGGAGTTTGGGGACCATCCTCAACTTTTTTTTTTTTTTAATTCTTTCGTAATACCTTGTACTGACTGAGAAAGCAGAATGATTAGTAGAAAAGGAACCTAGCAGCTTTTCTACCTACCTGAGAGAGATTTGGGAGAGAAAAGGGAGCATGGGAGGGACTAGCCTAGTGCATAGGGGGTCCAGGAATGGAGCAGTGAGGTAGGAGGGGGAGGGAAAGGTGGAAGTTTGTAGACGGCGTAATAACCAGGCTAGCTTAATATGAAACAACAAATTTTAATGAAGGAATAACTTACAACACCAGAGATCCAGAGAAGAATAGGAGATATCAAAAAAGAGACCAGCGGGGCTCACGCTCACCAGATTTATATGTAAACATTAGCTCGAGGCGAACACGCCCCCTAATGGGCTGGGCTTATCCCTACAGAAGTTGACCTTGAACCTCAGAATTGGGAAAGGAAGGGGATAGAATGTAGCTCCATTGGAGGGGGTTGGGAAGTGTGGGCTTGAGGGGCCAATGCCTTTGATAGCATGGTGCTGTGAGAGACTGTCTACTAATGGGAGGGGGGGTGAGAGCACAGAGACCAAAAACCATGGACATATATATGTAAGCTCTGTTCATTTGCATCAGACAGGCTCAATTTAAAAGGATTTTTGTAAGAGGCATGACAGGGGCAACAGCGGACCTGGCTTTGAACTGTAAGTGCCCATTTTAGAGTCTATACCCAACCACGTGGCCTAAGCCCACTTTAGCACATCCACCAAGCCTGATCCTACAGGATTGACCACAACCTGGGACTCGAATTCCCAGCATGAGCTCAAGACTTCAGCAGGAATCTGAAAACAACAAAAATAAGTACAAATGGGTACCCCCCAAAACCCTATAGCATAGACAAAAAAGGGACTCACCAAGACGCAGCCGCTGTAGTCCAGAAGTCAGTTTTAAGCATGGTATAGAGAGCTCGAATTGTAGACTAGGGGCCTTTCAACACGTGGCCTGCCATGTGGAAAGGGCCTGCCCTAGCTTGGTGGAACCTCCAGGAATATTTCCTAACACGAGCTTCCTGCTGATGAAAAAGTCCCAATCAAGCCAAAGCAAAACAAGCCAAATTAAGAAATATCCAGGTTTAATGGGAGTTCTGCACTCTCGGGTTGCTCCAAGGGGAAACCGGGAAGTCGCAGAAACATGACCCCCGGGGAGGGGGGAAGAAAGGGAGTCCACGTGTTCCTCTTTTGGGGGATCACTTAAATACCCTAGAGAGTAGGTGGGGTCAGGACCTGGCCTGTTGGGATTTGGAGTCCAGACCAGGCCTGGGGGCAGGGATAGATGCTAGGGGCAGGGGCCTATGCTCCCAACTTGACACTAGGGACATCAGAGAAGAGTTTTATGGATTTGGAGGATAATTGGAATAGATTTAAACATTCTCAAAGGATGTCTCCACAAAGATAAAAGATTCTATGTATCTGCAGGTGTTTGGTAAATGTTTAGTCAATTGAGGAACAGGCTGGAGATGAGCTATTACTATGTGTATAAAAGTAAACAAAAAGACTGTTATCAGCTCCATTAAATGCAAGTATATATACAAGAAAGCAAAAGTAATCATAGTATGCTATATAATTCAGTTATAGAACATGCATACTTACAATAATATATACTCTGAATAGTGATCTAATAAATTTTGAGATAATTGTGCTTGGACAGTGGTACAGTGGGAGATTTCTTCCCATGTCTGGGAGGCTTAAGGTAATATTGAACTAATCTCTTTTCATAAAGAAGCAATAATCTGAAAAGCTATGAATGAGCTTTATAAGTGTATTATTTAGCTTGCAAATCTGTTCTACATAGTTCCTTCTGGAGAATAGATAATGAGGAGGAGGGTTCTTACAGCTGTGACAAATAATTTGCTTCTATCACAAACAATTGAAAGTTTTATTAGAATCAAAAAAAATGTTTTGGAAAAGTAAAAACTAATTTTAAGTGAAAATTCCTATCATAACATCAAAGTGCTCAAATTCTTCAGCAACTCAACAATGCAGCTTCTAAATTTCTATGGTTCGTTACCATCTGAGCCCTGTGGAACGGTCCTACTTCTCAGACTACTCTGCCCTTGATCACCAGCCTTGAGCCACGCTCGCCTGCTTTTTTTTCCCCCCACAAACAAGTTTGTTCCCATTTGAGGACCTTTATTACTTGCTGTTCCCTCTGCCTGGAATAATTTTCTCTAGATTATTTTATTGCAGACTCCTTTATTCAGGACTCATCAGAAAGTAGCTTCTTTAGAAAAACACTCCATAAACATATAATTGCAAACAACCTCAATCAAATGCCAATTGAAGTCCAATCTCTACGTCAATTTTTCTGTGCTTTTCCAACAATACCAATGCAAAGAAGATAAAAGTTAGCATCTATTATAGATTAAAAAGACAAAATCTAAGTGCAGTCTATAATTTCATCCCATTTTTAATAAAGAACTTGTATAGAGAGCATTGCTTTGGCAGATGGAGAAAACAGAGTGTATTGTATATTAAACATTATGAACTTACTGTTGCTAATTTTCATGAATTTGATTATTACATATATTATGAAAGATGATTCTATTTTCCTTAGGAGATACATACTGAAATGTTTGTAGAAGCAAAATCAAGATGACTGCAACTAACTTTGAAACAAGGGGCTTGGGAGAAGGATGGAGGGAGGAGGATAGAGAGGAGAGAGAGTGGGGAGAGAGTGACAAAGAGAGAACGGGAATACATACTAAACAAATATGACAAGATGCTAATGTCTGGTGAATAATGGTAAAAAGGTTGAAAGCTTAACAAGTGAGTAGCAAACAAAAATTCGGAGCTTTATCTAGCAGCTTTGTGGTTGACATTAGTATTAGTAAAGTTACTTTCCAACTGTTTTAATGTGCTGGAAGAGTAAGTAAATGAATAGCTAGCTTGGCCAAAGACGCTTCCTTGTGAACTTCCTAGCTTATTATCTTGTTTGTGTTTCTTTTGCTGTTGTTGTTTGCATCACATTTATCATTTTTCTGAAACAATTTCTATGCATGTATTTCATTGACTCTCTAATGTGTGTATCACCCCAGTCCTATACTGAGATGTTATTTGAGCGAGGATGTTTTAGTGCCTTGTTCATTGGTGAATCACAGGCATTCAAACACGTATCTGCCGTGTCAGTGATATTTAGTATTAACTGTGAAATGGATGAATGAGGCAATCCCAAGGAACTCTAGAGTCAGATGGTATTGTCTTTACCCCAAGGCTAAGTTAATGTCATGAGACCCATTTGCCATTGTAGAGTTCTGTGAAGCTGAAAGGGCAACCTAGTCTGGGCCCTAGCATGTGGGATGCTGTAGGTATGAATGTGATTTAGTGTGAGCACATGGAAATCAATATGGAGGTTCCTAAAAAATATTTAAAAAAAACAAGCTAAAGTTAAAAACAAAGGGAAACTATTGTAAGTACTGGCTATACTCCTTAAGAATATTTACCAGAAAGAATCTAAATTAGTTCAAAATATCACTCCTAGGTATATATCCAAAGAAATCAGTTTGTAGCATAGACAATGTGCACAGATATGTTCAATGTGCTACTATTTACAGTAGGAAAGCTATAAAATCTCCTAAAACACCTATTCAGCCGCTCAGGGGGAAAGGGAATATGGTATGCATATACACTTGCATTTTATTTCTCTATAAATAAGAATGAAATTCTACATTTTTCAGAAAAAATGGATGGAACTTGAGTTTGCATTACATATATTAAATAAAATAATTCAGATTTAGGAAAATAAATATTGTGTACTTTCTTTCATATACACAAGCTAGATTAACAGTGACAACAAGAACAAGAACAACTTGGGTGTAATAGTGCATGTGTCTAAGCTAAGCACCTATAAGGGTGACTGAAAGCTCAAGACTAGTCTGGGCCAGGTGGTGAGTATCAGACCAGCCTGGGGGACATAGCTAGAACCGTTTTCAGAATAGCAACAACATCAAAAACATGAAAATAGAAGGGGAACTACTTGGGAAGAGAAGGGTGTCCAACAAGAGGGGACTAATGAGAAATGATGAAAGGATAATAGAGGAGTCAATATGACCAAAGTACATGGTGTACACCTATGAAGGTGCTATAATGAAATCCCACATTTTGTATAATGAATATACATTATTTTAGTTTGCTTTCTCTTGGAGTGATAAACACCATGAGCAAAAGTAATTTGGGGGAGGAAAAAAACTTATTTGATTTACACTTCCACATCACGGTCTATCATCCAGGGAAGTCAGGGCAGGAACATGGAGGCAAGAACTGAAGCAGAGGCCATGGAGGAATGCTGTTTAATGGCTTGAATTTCATGCTCATGTTCATTCACATTTCTTAGGCAACCAAGGACCTCCTACATCAATCTGAAACCAAGAAAATGTCCCACAGACATGCTCCTAGGCCAGCTTTAAGGAGTCCTTAGTGGATGTTTTTATTTCTCAAGTGTGACAATTTGACAGGCAAGATTATCCATCACAATACATTGTTAAAAAAATAAAGTGAAAACAGTATAAGTAGAATGTGTGATAAGAATGTCTCATCAAATAGAAACATCAATGGCAATCAATGTCTTACCAAATAGCAAATATCAACACAGCTGGGTATGGTAGTACATATTTGTGATCTCCTTATTTGAGGTTTGGACTTTGGCTATATAATAATTTGGAGGCCATTCTTGACTATATTGAGACTCTAATCATAAAAATGAATACATGAGTAATAAATTATTTTTCAAATAAAAATTTGGACTTGGAAAGTATTATGCTTGAAATGAAGTGTTCATTCACTAAAGGGGCTCAACAGTAGATATGAATTGGCAGAAGTCCATGAACTTGAATAGAGATCCATGAAGAATACACAATCTGAAAATAGGAGAGTAAAATAATTGAAGGAAAACATGGGACATCATTAAATATAATAACATATACATTATGAGAATTTCTTTCATAAAGAGAGTAAGAATGGCATAAAAAATTGAAAAGCTCAAAACTTGCCAAATTTGATGTGAAAACACCATGTATCTATGATACTTAATGAGCTCTAAATAAAGACAAAACATATCTATATTTGAACACATTACACATTACCATAAAATTGTCAGAAGATAATGACACAGAGTGAATCTAGAAAGTAGCAAGTGATAAATGACTCATAGATTCCAGAAATCACAAAGGATGACAGTGGGGTGACATATTCAAATCATCAAAAAAGAAAGAAATCTATCAATCTGGAACTCTATATTCAGAAAAAAATGTCCTTCAAAAATGGAGAAATAAAAACATTACCAGATAAACAAAGATTGAAAAACAATACCAGTCTTTAGCAGATCTGCCTTCAAGCTGAAATGCAATGATATACACAAGTTAACACAAATCGTCAGTAAGTAACCATACTATACTGAAGCAAAATGTCTGTTTCACTAGAAACAAGTTGGCATTAATTTGACTTAAAATGTCTATTACAACACACCCCCACACTGAGTACAAACTACAGTGACAAACCTTGATGGAGGAAGGTCATTTGTCGATGTGTTACTTTCATTGGTTAATAAAGAAACTGCCTTGGCCTTTAATAGGTCAGAAAATTAGGTAGGTGGAGTAGACAGAACAGAATGCTGAGAAGAAGGGAAGTGAGGCATACGCCTCAGTCAGTCGACGTGAATCTCCCACCTGAAACAGATGCAGGTTAAGATCTTTTCTGGTAAGCCTCCATCTCGTGGTGCTACACAGATTATTAGAAATGGGTTAATCAAGATGTGAGAGTTAGCAAATAAGAGGCTGGAACTAATGGGCCAGGCAGTGTTTAAAAGAATACGGTTTCCGTGTAATAATTTTGTGTAAAGCTAGCCAGGTGGCAGAATGCAGCCCGCTGCTCCTTCTACAGAGTGGCGCCCAACGTGGTAATGAACTCCATGCAAAACCTGAGAGAGAGCTTAATTTTAAATACACTCACACACACACACACACACACACACACACACACACACACACACACACACACAGAGAGAGAGAGAGAGAGAGAGAGAGAGAGAGAGAGAGAGAGAGAGAGAGAGAGAGAGTTTAACACAGCCTTTTGCTGTTTGCTAGGGCATTCTGTAGAGAGATTTCCTGATTCATTAACAGCAGCAGAAAAAAAGCTGCATCATTTTAAAGCGCGGCTTCCTGGGACTGTGCCGCCAGTGCAAACTCTGGCTTGAAAGCATTTCAATGGATTTTATGGGACTGGATGTTTGTGTGCCTGCTCAGGATCAAGAAGAAAGTAGCTGAGACCATGCCAATGGCTCAGTGCTCTCTGCCTGCACCTGGGCAGATGGTGGAATCAGGTTTAGGCAGGCAGGAGAGCATGGCAGATTCCTACCGCCATACAGAGAGATGTTTTCAGGCTGCGCAGTGCTCTGCATGTCAGATTTAGCTGTAACTTGGATGAAAAGAGTTTCTGTGCCGCATGCTCAGTCTCAGAGTTAAAGTGCTGAGTGTGGCTCCTACCTGGAAGCCCCAGAACTAGTAGAAAATGGTATGCCCTCCATTTTGAAATTGGAGAGAGGTGGGACAGCCGCCGCTCTGCAGCTCAGAGGTGCAACTGATTCAGTCACAAGTGGCTCTGGCTCCAGCTGAACTGTGCTGAACTCAGGCAGGAATGATCGTAATTACCATAACAGTGCAGTTAAGGTTTAGACTGGCAGTAAACAGGCAGTACCGTATTACCACTACATGGCACAACGTAAGTTTTTAAGAAGTGCTTAGCATTTTAAGAAATGCTCCTGGATTGTAAAAAAAATTACAGATTCACAATAAAACAGATTCAGACATAAAAGACCTGTAAATGGATCATAGTGTTGGATGAGTGTACGTAGGCTTGGGAGAGAGAATAAAAAAATATAAAGAAGACAGAGTACAGATAGTTATAGATTAAAAGAAATAAAGAAAACTAAGCCACGTAAAAATGGAAAATTCACAAAGAGTCTGGATTATGTACATTGTGTTTTCTTTAAAATCTTTGACTGTGAAGGAGCTAAGTACAGAGAGACATTTTGATGGAGGAAGGTCATTGGTTAATTAATGAAGAAACTGCTTGGCCTCATAGGTTAAAACATAGGTGGGAGGAGTAAACAGATCAGAATGCTGGGAGGAAGAGGAAGTGAGCTCAGAAGTCATGCAGCTCCTCTCAGGGCAGACGCAATGACGCTCCAACCCAGGATGGACGTAGGCTAGAATCTTCCTGGTAAGCGCACCTCGGTGCTACACATATTAATAGAAATGGGCCAGGCAGTGTTTAAAAGAATAGAGTTTCCATGTAATTATTTCAGGTAAAGTTAGCCGTACGGGCAGCTGGGTGCCAGGAACGTAGCCTGCCGCTCTTATTACAACAGAGTGGCACCCAACGTCGTAACAAACTCCACGTAAAACCTGAGAGAGCTTAATTTTAAACAGACAAAAATAGAGTTTAACACAGATTTTTGCTGTTTGTCAGTGGCGTGCCGCAGAGAGAAATTGTGACTCAGCAGCAGGAAAAAACTGGCTATTTTAAAATGCTGGCTTTCTGGGCTGTGCCGCCATTGCGATCTCTGTCTTGCTCCTGTGGAAGACAGAGGTTTTGAATGGAACATTTGGAGTAAAATGCTATGGATTGCTTGATAGCAATGTGGACTGTTGTGTGCCTGGAACTGTGTGTGGCTCAGGGGCACCAAATGGCTCTGAGGCAGGAGCAGCTCAGCTCAGCCATGATGAACTGTGCTGGTTTCAGGCAGGGACTACCATAATTACTGTAATAACAGTGCAGCAAAGTTTAGACTGGGCAGGACACAGGTGGTACCGTATTACTTGTACATGGTGCAACATAAGTTTTTAAGAACTGCTTAACATTTTAAGAAATGCTCCTGGATAGTAAAAAAAATTACAGATTCACAATAAAACAGATTCAGACAGACCACTAAATGGATCACAGTGTTGGATGAGTGTACATAGGCTTGAGAGAAAAAAATAATATAGAGAATAAAGTTAATGCCTTTAAAAAAAAGGGTAAAGACTTTAAAGAGACAGAGTACCGATAGTTATAGATTAAAAGAAATAAAGAAAAATAAGCCACATAAAAATGGAAAATTCACAGAGAGTCTGGATTATGTACATTGTGTTTTCTTTAAAATTTTTGACTGTGAAGGAGCTAAATATAGAGAAACATTTCATTGTGTGGTCTGCCAAACTACATGTATGTTCTAAAGGTATTATAATTTCAGAATTTGGGTCTAAGGATATGATGCTTTGGAGAGGGTCTTCTTTTGTTTTCACAGAGGACCAGACCCTGTGGATTGCATCTATCCCAACATGGTATGATAGACCACGCCCTCCTGAAAGGTTGCTGTGAACACCCTCAAAAAATTACTTCACTCAACTGCCAACTGAGATGAAACTAGCACACAGATTATACCATGAAAGACCTAATTAACGATGCCCCCATTCAGCAGGAAGCAGTTTGGAGAGAAAAAACTGCGCCCATGTTCCCAAATATTGTTTATAAATGTTCTTTTACATTTAAAGGGGGATATGATATAGATATGAATAATTTGCATTGATATGATATAGATATGAATAATTTGCATTGGTATGGATTTTAAGGTCATTTTTGTTATATGTATATGTATTTCTGATCTTGATTAAGGTATTGTGATTGTGTAGATCATTTAGAAATGTACTGTATCATTAAGAAATATAGGTTGTTAATGGATAATCATCAATAATAGTCAAGCTTGTAGTCATGTTAGTTAGATTTTCTAGATGTGCATAGATATATTTCAGACAGGCATTCTTCATATCTTTCAAAGACTACAGAACATGGCATTTAATGGTTTAATAACTTAGGGCTTTTTATGACTATGAGACACATCTGCTCCTGGCAGCACAAGCTACTTCAAGAGGAAGATGGGCATCGAAGAGGATCCTTATGGAGTTGGTTAGCCATTTGGGCAAGAAACTGCTCTTGCCTGGACTGTTGCATAAACTGGACACAAATAACTGGCAGAGAGAGGACTCCTGAACTTGCCTAAGGTGAGATGATTCTTTGGGGTTTCTGACTCATGAAAGAGTCTGCGAGACATTCTGCAGGACACAAAAGAAAGCTACTGAACTGTCTTTGAAATTTCCTGCTTCGTGGAAAAGTCTGCTGGATACTATGGGCCTGTAGGCTGAAGATGGATCTCCCAACGGTACAAAAGAACTTTGGGTGACTGTCCAGGCAGCAAGATGTCTCTGTCATTTCTAGAGTTTGGAAGTTGCTTATTTCTTGTTTGCTTACGTAATATTATATCCTTCTGGAGTTTTTGATAGAGTTGAAGAATAGATAGATAGTTATAGTTTTCCATTGTTATGATAAAAGATAAAATAGATATAAATATTGTAACTGTAATTTTTGCTTTATAACTGTTTTGCTATATGTAACTGTACTATGTTAAAATGAAATCCTTTTTTGTTTAAACAGAAAAAGGGGAAATGATGGAGGAGGGTCATTTGTCTATGTGTTACTTTCATTGGTTAATAAACTAACTGCCTTGGCCTTTAATAGGTCAGAAAATTAGGTAGGTGGAGTAGACAGAACAGAATGCTGGGAAGAAGGGAAGTGAGGCATATGTCTCAGTCAGTTGCCATGATTCTCCCACCTGAGACAGATGCAGGTTAAGATCTTTCCTGGTAAGCCACCATCTCATGGTGCTACACAGATTATTAGAAATGGGTTAATCAAGATGTGAGAGTTAGCAAATAAGAGGCTGGAACTAATGGGTCAGGGAGTGTTTAAAAGAATACAGTTTCCATGTAATTATTTCGGGTAAAGCTAGCCAGGTGGCAGAACGCAGCCCACCGCTCCTTTTACAAAACCTTCCCAAATAACAGGCTTAGTAGTCTATCTCAGTGATAGTGCACTTGCTTAGGGTTTTAAAGCCATGAGTTACATTCCCCCATCACATAAAAATATTTAGATGGGAGACTGGGAAATATAGGTTTTTGTAAGAAAGAAGGTTGCAATGGAAGAGCAGAAGAATGAAAAAGAAGCTAAATATTAAAAAACAAGCAGCCTGATGACAGATATAAGTATATTATTCTTCAATAATTGCATGAATTTAAAATCAATGGCAGATATCAGTCCTCCAGAAATTTGATATTCTTATCCCCAGTATGCATCTCTCCCTTGTGGCAAAGAGAACCTATGAACACAAGGGACTATCACTGAGGTAATTAGGCTAATCTATGTGGCAAAAATGAAAGAATTCACAGAGTCTACAATTGGTGATCCTAAAGAAGCTAAGTAAGAAGGTGAACCAAAGGAAAAACATATAGTTGTCCTCTTGGCTATGGGAAGTAGACAAAATTGCCGGGGAGAAAATTGGGATCTTGGGTGTGGGGTGGGATGGGGGTAAGGGGAGATGGGAAGAGAAAAGGGAGAAGGGGAGGATGGGGGAAACTTGGGGAAAAAGGAGGATTGGGATAAAGGAAGGTTGGATAGGGGAGCACGGAAGCACAATTCTTAGTTAAGGGAGCCACCTTAGGGTTGGCAAGAGACTTGAACCTAGAGTGGCTCCCAGGTGCCCAAGCCGAGGTCCCCAGTTAGTTCCTTGGGCAGGTGAGGATAGGGAACCTGAAATGACCCTATCCTATAGCAATACTGACGAATATCTTGCATATCACCATAGAACCTTCATCTGGTGATGGATGGAGATAGAGACAGAGACCCACACTGGAGCACTGGACTGAGCTCCCAAGGTCCCAATGAAGAGCAGAAGGAGGGAGAACATGAGCAAGGAAGTCGGGACCACGAGGGGTGCATCCACCCACTGAGACAGCGGAGCTGATCTATTGGGAGCTCACCAAGGCCAGCTGGACTGTGACTGAAAAAGCATGGGATAAAACTGGACTCTCTGAACATGGCGAATAATGAGGGCTGATGAGAAGCCAAGGACAATGGCACGGGGTTTAGACCCTACTTCATGTTCTGGCTTTGTGGGAGCCTAGCCAGTTTGGATGTTCACCTTCCTAGATATGGACGGAGGGGGGAGAACCTAGGACTTACTACAGGGCAGGGAACCCTGACTGCTCTTAGGACTGGAGAGGGAGGGGGAGAAGGGTGGAAGGAGGGGGAGAAGGGCGGGAGGAGGGGGAGGGAAATGGGAGGCTCGGAGGAGGTGGAAACTTGTTTTTTTTTCTCCTTTTCTCAATAAAAAAAAGTTAAAAAACTCTAATCATAGATGACTGAGTTATTATAATGGGATTATCATTGGTGAGCCTGATTTAATGAGGGTAGTCTTTAAAAGTCCATTGGCCTTGGAAGAAATAAGATATCAAATTGTGAGAGCCAGAATATGGAGAGATCCACATGGTAAAGCGGCTTGTTTAGGATGGACTCTTAAGAGCTGAATGTGGTCCATGAATATGGGAAGTAATTAAGGCATCAGATCTTGAATTGAAATGCAGCAAGTTTAATTGATGTCTTGTAAGATTGGAAGAAACCTTGAGCCTCAGATGAGACAATAGCCCTAACCAATGCTTTGATTTCAGTGGAATGAGACCCTAAGCAGTGACTTAGGTCAATAGACTGGATCTGTGCAATCTCTCATCAGATTTTTGGGTTGAAAACCTTAATCTTGATGTGTTGACCCTAGATGGTGGATCATTTGGTCTAGAAAAACCAAAAAAAAAAAAAAAAAAAAAAAAAACAAAAAAAAACCCAAAGATGTAGGATCATTTGGGAGGTGATTATACCACAAGGCAGGAATTCTTATGATAAAGATTAGTGCCTTTATAAAAAGAGATAATCTGTTGTGGAATATTAGTTTAAGATGTGTTGCAGAAAATTGAAATAGACAAGATCGCATGACAAAATTGGGAGTATGGGGGTGGGGGACGGGAGGGTGGAACGGAAAGAGGTGGGGAGAAGGGGAGGGGTGAGGAGAACTTGAGGAAATGGGATAGTTGAGATGGAGGAAGGACAGAGATGAGAGCAAGGAAAGAGATATCTTGATTGAGGGAGTCATTATATGGTTAGAAAGAAACCTGGCACTAGAGAAAATCCACAAGGTTGATCCCAGCTAAGACCCTAAGCAATAGGGGGGTGGGGAGTCTAAACTGGCCTTAAATATCACCATAAAAACTTTATCCAGCAACTGATGAAAACAGAGGCAGAGATCCACATTGGAGCACTGGACTGAGTTCCCAAAGTCCAGTTGAAGAGTGGGAGAAATGAGAATATGACCAAAGAGGTCAAGACCATGATGGGTATACTCATTGAAACAGTTTACTGTAGGAGGGTCTTCTTTCTATGTGTTGCTTTCATTGGTTGAATACAGAAAACTGCATTGGCCTTTGATAGGGCAGCCCTTAGATGGGCAGAGAATACAGAACTGAATTCTGGGAGGAAGAAAGCAGGGTCAGAGAGTGCCACCATGGAGCTAGCCACCAGGTCAGACATGCTGAATCTTTCCTAGTATGCCATGACATTGTGGTGAAATACAGATTAATAGAAATGGGTTAATTGAGATGTGAGAGTTAGCCAATAAGAAGCTAGAAATAATGGGCCAGGCAGTGTTTAAATGAATTAGTTTCCATGTAATTATTTCAGGTATAAACTAGCCGGGGCAGGGCAGCAAGAATGTGACTTGTCACTCTTTTTACAACAGAGTGGTGTCCAACATGGTTACTAAATCCACTTAAAAACCTGAGAGGGCTTACAAAAAGAGAGAGAGTTTAACACAGCTTTTTGCTTTTTTCTGGAGGGATACCACAAAGAAATTTTCCTGACTCAGCAGCAGGAAAAAAAATGGTGGTTTTAAAATGCTGACTTTCTGGGCTGTGCTGCCAGAGCAACCTCTGGCTCCTGCGGGAGACAAAGCATTTGAATGGGGTTTTGTGAGTAAAGTGCTATGGCTTGCTTGATGGCAACGTGGAGTTGCTGTGCCCCTGGAACTGTGCGCAGCTCAGGGGCACCAAATGGCTCTGAGGCAGGAGTTGCTCTGCCAGGCTGAACTGTGCTGATCTCAGGCAGGAACTATCGTAATTATCATAAAAACAGAGCAGTTAAAGTTTAGAATGGGTAAGAAACAGTCAGTACCGTATTACCTCTATATGGTGCAACTTAAGTATTTAAGAAGTGTTTAGCATTTTGAGAAGTGCTCCTGGACAGTAAAGAATTACAGATTCAGACATAAAAGACCTCTAAATGGGACATAGTATTAGACATGCGTAGGCTTGGGGGAGAGAGAAGAAAAAGAATATAGAGAATAAAGTTACTGCCTTTAAAAAAGGGTAAAGTCTTTAAAGAGTCAGAGTACAGATAGTTATAGCTTAAAAGAAATAAAGAAAAATAAGCCATGTAAAAATGGAAAATTCACAGAGAGTCTGAATTCTGTGTATTTTTTGTGTGTTCTTTAAATTTTTTTGTCT
This sequence comes from Microtus oregoni, assembly GCF_018167655.1. Lineage (NCBI taxonomy): Eukaryota > Metazoa > Chordata > Mammalia > Rodentia > Cricetidae > Microtus > Microtus oregoni. Next base: position 753,975 of record NW_024544751.1, read on the forward strand.
GTAAAGGAGCTAAATACAGAGAGACATTTCATTATATGGGCTGCCAAGCTAAACCAGAATGGATATCATAAGGGTATTATGACTTCAGAATTTGGGTTTAAGGATATGATGCTTTGGAAAAGAGGTTCTTCTTTTGTTTTCACAGAGGATGAGACCCTGTGGATTGCATTTAGACCAATATGGTCTGATAGACCACACCCGCCTGAAAGGTTGCTGTGAATACCTTCAGAAAATCACTTCACTCTACTGCTGACTGAGATGAACCTAGCACACAGGTTATACCATGAAAGACATGAATAATAGTACCCCCATACAGCATGAAGCAGTTTGGAGAGAAAAAACTGTGCCCATATTCACAAATAGTGTTTATAAATGTTCTTTTACATTGAAAGGGGATATGATATAGATATGAATAATTTATACTAGTATAAATTTTGCTTTATTGGTATAAAGTTAAGGTCAATTTTGTTATATGTATATGTATTTCTCATTTTGATTAAGATTTTGATTATTGTGATTGTGTAGATCATTTAAAAATGTAATGTATAATTAGGAAATATAGGTTGTTAATGGATAATCATCAATAATAGTCAAGTTTGTAGTCATGTTAGTTAGATTTTCTAGATATGTAGAGATATATATTGAGTTAGATAGGCATTCTTCATATCTTTCAAAGACTGCAGAATATGGCCTTTAAAATGTTTTAATAACTTAGGGTTTTTCATGACAATGAGACACGTCTGCTCCTGGCAGCACCAATCTACTTCAAGAGGAAGATGGGCATTGAAGAGGCTCCTTATGGAGTTGGTTAGCCATTTGGGCAAGAAACTCCTCTTGCCTGGACTGTTGCATAAACTGGACACAAAAAACCCTCAGAGAGAGGACTGCTGAACTGCCTAAAGGTGAGATGGTCTTTCAGGGTTCCTGCTTCATGAACGAGTGCGAGACATTCTATAGGATACAAAAGAAAGCTACTGAACTGTTTTTGAAATTTCCTGCTTCATGTAAATGTCTGCTGGATACTATGGGCCTGAAGGCTGAAGATGGATGCCCCAATGGTACAGAAAAACTTTGGGTGACTGTATAGGCAGTGAGATGTCTCTGTCATTTCTAGAATTTTGAAAGTTGCTTATTTATTTACTTAGGTAATATATCCTTCTGGAGTCTTTGATAGAGTTGAAGAATAGATGGATAGTTATAGTTTTCCATAGTTATGATAAAAGATAAAATAGATATAAATATTGTAACTGTAATTCTTGCTTTATAACTGTTTTGTTATATGTAATTTTACTATGTTAAAGTTAAAGCCTTCCTTTTTGTTTAAACAGAAAAAGAGGAAATAGTGTAGGAGGGTCTTCTTTCTATTTGTTACTTTCTTTAAACAGAAAAAGGGGAAATAGTGTAGGAGGGTCTTCTTTCTATTTGTTGCTTTCATTGGTTGAATAAAGAAAACTGCATTGGCCTTTGATAGGGCAGCACTTAGATGGGCGGAGAATACAGAACTGAATTCTGGGAGGAAGAAAGCAGGGTCAGAGAGCGCCGCCATGGAGCCAGCCACCAGGTCAGACATGCTGAATCTTTCCTGGTAAGCCATGACATCGTGGTGAAATACAGATTAATAGAAATAGGTTAATCGGGATGTGAGAGTTAGCCAATAAGAGGCTAGAAATAATGGGCCAGGCAGTGTTTAAATGAATACAGTCTGTGTAATTATTTTAGGTGTAAACTAGCCAGGAGCTGGGTGGCAGGAAAGCAGCCTGCTTCTCTTTTTACAACAGTTTACCTGAGATAATGGGAGCTCACCAACTTCAGTTAGACTGGGAAGGAACAAACATAGGACCAAACTAGTCCCTCTGGACGTGGTTGACAGTTGTATGGCTGGGGCAGACTGAGGGGCCACTGGCAGTAGTATCAGAATTTTTCCCTACTGCATGTACTGGCTTTTGAGGAACCTATTCTCTTTGGATGGATACCTTCCTTGCTCAGCCTAGATATAGTAGGGAAAGCCTTGGACCTTCCCCAAAGCAATGTGCCTTATGTTCTCTGAGGACTGGAAGGGGTGGAGTGAGAGGGTATGTGGAGGAAATGGGAGGAGGAGAAAGGAATGGGAACTTGGATTGGTATGTATAATGAAAAAAAGATTGTTTTCTTTTTTTAAAATAAATAAATAAATGAATTAAATTTAAAAAGATGTGTTACATTTGTTTATGCTGTGGAATATTTGATTAAAGATGTGTTGCATTCTTTTATGTTGCATTCATTTAACTCTGTGACACTGTATTACTGTGCCTGCTTAAAACACCTGATTGGTTTAATAAAGAGCTGGATGGCCAATAGCTAGGAGGAGAGGTATTGGTGGGGCTGCCAGGCAGAGAATAGGAGAGGAGGAGGGAGAAAAGGAGAGGGGGAGGAGGGAGAAAAGGAGAGGAAAACGCCAGGGGCCAGCCACCCAGTCACACAACCAGACATGAAGAAGGAAAGAAAGGTATACAGAATAGAGAAAAGTAAAAACTCAGAGGCAAAAGGTAGACAGGATAATTTATGTTAGGAAAAACTGACTAGAAACAAGCCACGCTAAGGTCAGGCATTCATAAGTAAGAACAAGTCTCTGTGCATTTATTTCAGAGCTAGTTGGCCGGCCCTCAAAGAGCAAAGAGTAAAAATACAAACCAACTACAATCACCCTATCATTTCTTGGCCTTTTGGCCAAGTTCAAGTGTATGAAAAGGACCTGACAGGACTCTCTTAATCGCTTTCTGCCATTTGAAGACATAATAAAGAATTACATATCAACACTCTAGAAGAGGTTCATGACAGAACTTGAAAATTCCATTCAGGCTGCTGGACTGTGAGCAGTACTTTCCTACCATGTATCTTATGTCCACACTGTGATAATTCATTGTAGAAGCCTGAACGGAATAACATACTGTATAGTTGAGAAGAGTTTTTACTATGGAAACTGAAATCCTAAGTGGGTGGTTTTTCATGGCCTGATAACTTTGTGCTAACATGTGTCATAACAGATAACCAATACAGCCTTGAACTCAGGACTTACAATATCAGGTCTTAATTCTCTTTTCCCAGTTTCTAATTTTTTTTGTATTCAATATATTCTGATCATGGTTTCCCTATCCCCACCTACTCCCAGACCCTTCTCACTATACTTAGCAGCAAAGTTCAGAAACTGTTCATGTGCTACAAACAATTGTGGTGCAATTTTGTTTAGCTCAGAAAGAATTCCAAGCCATTTTTTATTAACTGCTAACACGTAAACATCAACAAACTTCCCATTCATTCATAAGATACTATGCAGGCTTCTCGGAGAGCAAAGTCATCAGCTGCCTTAATTGTGAATCCTGTGAGCTACAACAACAACATGGCAAGATATGCCCATTAGTGTAATAGTGGCACACATCACTTTATGATTGGATTTATAGCCCACTCCACAGGAGGGAATTCACACTGTAAACTGGAAGAAGAAGTAATGGCTGGGCTGGGTGGTGGTGCACACCTTTAATCCAGCACTCAGGAGGTAGTAGGCAGATCTCTGTGAGTTTGAGGCCAGCCTGGTCTACAAGAGCTAGTTCCAGGACAGTTAGGGCTGTTACACAGAGAAACCCTGTCTTTAAACACCAAAAAAAAAAAAAAAAAAAAGAAGTCATGTACCTCCAGGGAGAACCTACTGTTATTATTTTTGTTAAATGAACATAATATTGAACTGCTTTCTAAATACTTGCTTTAATACTCATAGACTGGTATGACTGTCACCCTCATCAGACTGGTGGTGGTTAACACAGAGACTCCTAATCAAAGTACAGGAAATAAGTGGCTGTGGAATGCTCAGCCCCAAATGGAACATCTATATCAAGCTCTTCCACTAAAGGCTCAGGGAACACTGGAAAAGCCAGAAGCCTTGAAAGAGACAGAGATCCAGGAGGACTCTTGTGAAATGTTGTCTTCTAGACACAGAAGGGCTAGCGTACTCATGAGCTCAGAGCAGCTGGGGCTGCCTATACAAGACCTGCATAAGTTCAAAACAGTTAACATGCCAGTATGAATGGGGAGGAGCTAGTGAGGTCCTAGGCCTACCTGATAATTGACAGTTGATGGTTGTTGGGCATAGGAGAATCAGTTTTTTTTTTCAGGGAATTGGCTCCTATTAGAGCGTCTGTGCTCCAGTGGATGACCCTATCTATACCTGTGGGCATGCCGGCAACACTAACTGGATTCAGTGGATTATAAAGAAGATAAAGAATATATGAATAACAGGACATGGGATGATCTTGAAAAAGTTAAGAGGATAGTGGTCTTTGGATATGATCAAAATACATTGTACGTATGTATGAAATTCTCCAAGAATAGATACTTTTTATGACATTAAAAATGGCCTCCTTTGACATTCAGGAGAATGAAAGGATCCACCATAGGTGTATATTCCACCTAATAAGAGCTGTCTGGAAGCTGGACATTGAGGTTTATGCCCTCAACCCCAGTTCCTGGAAGACCTTGATTACGTTTACAGAACTGACTGGCGGTAAAGAGTTCTATAGTTGGCTTGGATAGGCTCTATTCGGTGGAGGCTCCCCATGCAGCTGCAGTGAAATATCTGAGTGCAAATTCGAAGTTTGTCGCTGATTGTCTAGGTTCCCACGTGGCTTCAGGAAAGCATTTGAGTACAACTTCTAAGTCTATCACTGATTGTCTCAATTTTATTTCTGGTGTAGTCCCTGTCTGAAGAAACTCTTTCAAGAGTGTAAATTTTATCATGGGACCAAATCTGAGACAGGTTTGGGGTGGGTGGGACATGTACTTTTGTAAAAAGTAGTTTTACAATGCACCTGGGTCAGTCTTCTGGCTGATACTAGGACTTCAGAATGCTTTCATTTGGCTAATTTATTGTTTGTAGACTTTTTGGCCCAACATACCATTGATGTGGGAGTGTCATATATCAATCTGTTGATTTCATTGGTTAAGCAATAAAGAAACTGCTTGGCCCTGATAGGTTAAAACATAGGTGGGAGGAGTAAACAGAACAGAATGCTGGGAGGAAGAGGAAGAGAGCGCAGAGATGCCATGCTCCCAGCTCCCGGGCAGACACATGTGATGAAGCAAGCCGCCAGGTCAGACATACTGAATCTTTCCCGGTAAGACTGGAGCTATACAGTTTATTAGAGATTGGTTGATCGGGATATCAGAATTAGCCAGTAAGCGCTAGAGCTAATGGGCCAAGCAGTATTTGAAAGAATACAATTTTTGTTGTTGTTATTTTGGGGCATAAGCTAGCCAGGTGGCCGGGGTGCCGGGGATGTAGCCCCGCCGCTCCTATTACAACATACCATCGCAGGGTCTGGAGAGATACAAGCAAGAGGACCTGCGGTAGATGCGCAATACCCACAGAAAAAGCAGGGTATAGTTGTGCACTTGTAGTCACAGCCCTGGGGACATAGAGGCAAAACAGATCCCAGGGTCTCCCTGGGCAGCCATCTTAGGCTAATTGGTGGGGCCTGTGCCAATGAAAGGCCCTGTTTATAAAACCAAGGTGAATGGTTTCTGAGAAATGATACTTATGACACTTGAGGTTGATCTCTGGCCTACACACACACACACAAACACACACACACACACACACACACACACACACACACACACACACACCCCAAAACAATACTATCAGGAAGCCTCTTGGAATATCTTGGGTTCCCCCGGAAGTATATGCACACATAATTAGAAAACATTTTATTTGTGTATAACTTGTAAACCCTACAAGAATAGAAGACTATTCCTGCTAAGAACTCATGAGGAGAACAAAGATGCAAGCTTTTGATGTCAGAGGACGAGACATTTTAAATGTACAGATATCTTGGTGTGGGATTGTGTGGCTGGAGAGATGGTTATGAGTAATTGTTGCTCTTGCAGAAGACCCAGGTTCAGACAACACACACATGGGGGTGGGGAGGAGGAGAGAAGGGGCAAAGAGAGGATGTTGAATAATTTGAGAGCAAATACCTACCCAGATCAAAAGTTGATAGTGTTTTGTCATGAGAGGAGAAAAATGAGTTCAACTTTCAAACAGACCAAAAAGTAAAGTCCATTGAAAAGTTTTTCTGATATTTCCTTTGCTATTATAATTCTTCTGGGCTTTGCAGTGATGAGTGATGTCACTTTTCTCCTTGGAGGAGAAAAGATTTGGATGATGATGTCAATCAAAAGAATGAAAACAACAGCAATACAAGGGTTTATAGAGTAAGTTTGGTGGAGATGGGAACACCTATTATTTCATTAAGTTTCTTATTAGTGAGCGCTTTCATTGGTAAAAATAGTCTGTGGGCTTTCGAGAGGTACAAAGCAAAGGGAGAAGCATGTTTCATTTTCTCTTTCTTTGCTACTGTGAGAGATGGTGGGGGGCAAAGCAAGCTGGGGGAGCAGTAGGAAGGAAGGCTCTGCTGAGAGAGAGCAGCATAAAACATGAATGATCAGTAAGTTTTTGAAATTAGTAGGAACTGGATTTAAAGCACCTTTCAGGAAGGAGGTATACACTGTGCCAACTGTGACAGGCCTTGCTTTTAAAAGATTGATGTTCAGCTTTAATTTAAATGACACACATGAATTCAACTTAGCACATGAATTTGGAGTGTAGCTGTAAGGGAGTCACTTAGGAAATCAAAATGGAAGTGTATTGAATATTGCACACATGTACACATGTGGCTTCAAATGGAACTGTGTGCGCTGTGCATTCACTTTTAGAACTTCTGAGTTCTAGCATTTTTGGAGCCAGGTGGTGGTGGCGCACGCCTTTAATCCCAGCACTCAGGAGGCAGAGGCAGGTGGATCTCTGTGAGTTCAAGGCCAACCTGGTCTATAAGAGCTAATTCCAGGGCAAGTGCCAAAGCTACAAAGAAACCCTGTCTCTAAAAACAAAAACAACAACAAAAAAATGAATTTGTTGGAATACTTCATGATCCATGTTAAATATTTTAGTATGCTAAGAATAACACATACAAACTGGTATGGTCTGGTAGTGCAGAGTTGTAATTCTAGCAACTTCGGAGGCTGGAGCCTCCCAAAACTGAGAAGCTTCTGTAAAACAAAGGACCCGGTCACCAAGACAAAATGGCAACCTACAGAATGGGAAAAGATCTTCACCAACCCCACATCAGACAGAGGTCTGATCTCCAAAATATACAAAGAGCTCAAGAAATTGGTCATCAAAAAACCCAAATAATCCAATTTAAAAAATGGGGTATAGACCTAACAGAGAACTCGCAACAGAGGAATCTGAAATGGCCGAAAGACACTTAAGGAAATGTCCAACATCCTTAGTCATCAGAGAAATGCAAATCAAAACAACTCTGAGATTCCATCTTTCACCTGTAAGAATGGCCAAGATCAAAAACACTGATGACAACTTATGCTGGAGAGGTTGTGGGGAAAAGGGAACACTTCTGCATTGCTGGTGGGAATACAAGCTGGTACAGCCCATTTGGATGTTAGTGCAGTGATTTCTCAGAAAATTAGGAAACAACCTTCCTCAAGATCCAGTAATACCACTTTTGGGTCTATATCCAAAGGATGCTCAATCGTGCCACAAGGACATGTGCTCAACCATGTTCATAGCAGCTTTGTTTGTCATAGCCAGAACCTGGACACAACCTAAATGCCCCTAGCCTGAAGAATGGATAAGGAAAATGTGGTCATTTACATAATGGAGTACTACACACAGAAAAAAATAATGACATGTTGAAACTTTTTGGCAAATGGATGAATCTAGAAAACACCATATTGAGTGAGGTAACCCAGACCCAGAAAGTCAAATATCATATGTACTCATTCATAAATGGCTTTTAGACATAAATCAATGAAAAACCAGCCTACGATTCACAATCCCAGAGAACCTAGACAACACAGAGGACCCTAAGAGAGACATACATGGATCTAATCTACATGGGAGTTAGAAAAAGACAAGAGCTCCTGAGTGAATTGGGAGCATGGGGATCATGGAGAGCATAGAAGGGAAGGCGGGAAGAAAGGGAGTGGAGCGGAGCAGAGCAAACTATACAGCTCAGTTTAAAAATGTTCCTACTGTGTTTAAACCAGTTTGAGTTTTTTATTCTTTCCAGTTGGAAACAGTTTTTATTCCCCTGACAATTTGTCTTTATGTAGCCCACGCTGTCTTCAAATTTGTGATCTTCCTGCCTCAGCTTCCTGAGTGTTGGCATTGTGGGTATGTGCTAATTACTATATCTGGCTAATTGTAAGCATCTTGACAACAACCTTTTACTAATATTAATGATCAGGTCCCGTGACAGATCCTCTGGATTGAATTATTCAATATGGACTTTAACCTTTATTGTGCAATTTCCTACATTTTAGAGGAAAAGGAGTCAACCTCTAGTTTTCACTTTTTTGGCAGCTTGGGTGCTAAGTGTGACTTCAGTTGGAATCAGCACGAGCTTGTGGCTTGATTTTGGATGTGAAGTAACTGGGCTAGAAGAACGTCCTAAGTCCGTTTTGTAGTGCAAGTCATAGTTGGGATGGTACAGTCTGTGAATAGGCCGCTAGGGTGGCAGCTGCTGCATTTGGCAGGGGTAGCAGCTGTTGGGTGGCACCTTCCTATTGTGTGGATTTGGGAGCATTCCTAAAAGTAGTATCTAAACCCCCTTTCTCTGTCCCTACTGATGACTCCAGAAGCCATTTAAATACCACAAATCGGTTTTGTGCTGAAATTAGCTAGAGACGATTTTGTTCTTGAAGTAAACTCTGATCATAGAAAAGACTCCAAGACTCTGACACTGTGCACAGGGTCATGAGAGTCAGATTATGTGGCAGAAATAAAGCAAAAGGCTAAAAGTGTGTTTATTTCTAGGTGGTCATAGTTATTTCTATCACCACCATCTAAAACTAAGACTGCTTTTATCTGACCTGTCTAGACAAGCCCTAATCTAGTCTGGTAGCCTATGAATAGTTTTTGTACAGTTTAATGTCATTATTCTCCTGCTGACATTTCCCTTCAACTCTATCCCCAATAATAGGCTTCTTGATTGAGGCACATCCATTATTGTTACCAGCAAAGAGAATTATGGAGGTCAGAGGAGTCAGCATGATGCCTCGGAAATTTGAACATTTCCAAGCATTGATCAGAATCACAAATTTCAGCTCTGTTTGACTAGAAAGATGATACCAAACAGTAATTTCCAGAAAGCATCAATGCAGAAACCTCAGTAAATGAGTCACGCAGACCAATTTTTCCCTGCCAGAGATCCAGCATTTGATTATACTTTCAATTTAGCTTTTGCTTCTTGGTACTCCAGGCACAGGTCAGGACATGCAGTGGACAGTCAATAAATATAGCCTAAAGAAATGAATTTTGTACCAGCTGTGCATTGCAGAATGACAGTTATGTTCAGAAAACAAATGTATGAGCTAGACAGAGCCAAGCCCAGGAATCAGCCAGCACATCCAGGCTCTAAATGCAGTTGCAAGAAAGAGGCTATGAGAAATGGGCAATTTTGATAGATAGTCCCAATAAAAGCTCATTATTCATTTAGCAAACACTTACCAAATGACAGCCACGAAGTGCTGATGATGCAGAAATGAACAAGGCAATAATCCTTACAAGCTTAGTTCAGTGTTGGCGCACACTTACTGCGCATTGAATTCTAATTTATTATAATCAGCAATTGGAATCGCAAAATACAGTGGGAAGGAAATGACATATTCATTGCTTAAGTCAGACATAATGGTTCACGCCTGCAATCTAAGCACTCAGGAGGCTGGAACAGGGAAATGGCCCTGTCAGTTTGAGGCCGTCCTTGGCTACATAGAGAGTTCCAGGCTAGCCTGAGCCACAAAGTGAGGTGATGTTTTACTATTTGCATCCCTCAAAATAGTTAACTGACTAGCCAATCCTCATTTAACCTCTGAATCTTCCAGTAGGCCCACCCTTGTGAAAGTCACTTTTGGGAAAGAATCATGCTAAGTCAACTCAGCAGAAAGTCCCCATCTTCACTTCCTGATTCTCTATCTGTGGGGGTTTGTCATCCTCCACCATCCCCAGACAGCCTGTCCTCAACAAGTACTCAGATTCTCTTTGTACCTCTAATGTCTCTTAGTAATCTTTTTCCCACTAATTTGTGTGTGGATGTGTGTGTGTGTGTGTGTGTGTGTGTGTGTGTGTGTGTGTGCATGTGTGTATGTGTGTTCACAGCTGCCTGTATGAAGGCCATAGAACAACTTGTGGGAGTGAGTCAGTTCTCTTCTGCCAAGTGGGTCCTGGGGGTCAAATTCAGGTCATCAGGCTTGGCAGTAGCCACCTTTACCCACTAAACAACCTCACCAGCCCGTCTTACTAATTTTGTATGCTCTGATCCTACATTACTCCTGAACATATAATCCCATTTGTTCATGCTGTTTTCACAATTGAACACAGTTTAATTTCTATCAGTGCAAAATCTCAGTTGGTTGTCCCTATCCTTCTATGGATGTTCCTCAATAAAATCTACCTTACTCTATCTTACTAGTACATTAAACTTTCTTTAACAAAACTAATAATTCTACCTACAAGAACCAAAGCAGTAGAACATACGGAGTTGAGGTTAAAAAATCAGACAATGTGATGTCTGGTAATGGGATGCCAGTCACCTAGGCAATAGTGTATTACCTGCATAAATGTCTAAGACATTAGAAAGATGGGGGCATCATGAAAACTAAAATAATTTAAAAGTATTCATTTATTCTTTGAGAATTTTATAAATGTATACAATGTATTTTATTACATCCAACCCTCATTCCTCCTTGAACTCTTCCTTGATGCCCCTATAGCACCCCTTCCAATCTTTATGCCCTCTTTCTTAACCAACTGAGTCCAATTAGCGCTGCCCATTTGCTTATGAATGTAAGGGTCAACTACTTAAGCATAGGCATCCTAAGAGGGGCCAGAGCCCTGAATAAAAGTGACTTTCCATTCCCTAGCAGCTATCAACTGCCAATAGCTCTTCAGCTAGGGGTGGGACCCTGTGAGCCCCATCCTTGTCTCTGTGGAATGTTGACTGGCTTAGTTTTATGCAACTCTTGCACAGACAGTCATATAAACACTTTAAAAATATTTTTAGGAAACTTATAATAATATTAGACTTTCCTATGGCCTTACCAAACACCCTTACTGTTAGTTAACTTTCCCCCACTCCCTTCTCTAACCTCTCCGTTACTCAAAAGGGAAATTAACTTTATTTGTAAAATACCAGAAAATCTGAGGTTGGTTAGATTTCTTTTTTACCATTTATTTTGTAGCTTAGAGTCATTTTTATCTTGAATTACATAGGGAGTACAAATTAGAGGACACATTTTATCTAAAATACATGTACTTTGAATACTAATATACTTAGATAAGTATACACAGAATATATGAACAACTAATGGTCATTATAAAGTGAACATCATGCAACTACCTCTTTTTTTTTTTTTTTGCCAAGAATCCCAGGAACAACCTCTTGGATGGCCAAATGTCTTGGTTTGCCTTGGTCTGCTACAAGCATAAAAGGTCTTAACTCCAGGAAATCTGTTTCAGTTTTCTGTGATGGGTGCATAGGATTGAGGAAGAGGAAACCAAACCCACATGGCAAACCTAGACAGAGACTGAAAATCACACAGCTCTTTGTGTAAAGCAAACATGATCTGGATTATATACCTTCTTTATTTCTTTGACTGCCTTTTTTCCTCCTGACTACAGATCTTGGCAAGCATGGCTTCTGGTTTACAAATTGTGAGAATTAACAGTTCATTTTTGACTTTGTCTATTATATTAGTTGCATTTCTGTTGCTGTAATTTTTTAAGATTTTTTTATTTATTATGTATACAACATTCTGCCTGCATGTATGCCCACATTCCAGAAGAGGGCACCAGATCTCATTACAGATGGCTGTGAGCCACCATGTGGTTGCTGGGAATTTAACTCAAGGACTTCTGGAAGAGCAGTCATTGCTTTTAACCTCTGAGCCATCTCTCCAGCCAGTCTGTTGCTGTATTAAAACATCATGACCAAGGCAACTTAGAGAAGGATGAGTTTATTTGGGCTTATGGTCTCTGAAGGTTAGAGCCCACCATGATGGGCAGGCATGGCAACAAGCAACAGGACTGGAAGCAGGAGTAGGGAACTGAGAGTTCCTATTTCAACCATGAGCACAAAACAGAGAGAACCAACAACTGAAAGGGTCTTGAGGCTTTTAACCTCAAAGTCCACTTCCACTAATGTACTTCTACTAGCAAGACTGCACCATAAAAATCATCTCAAACAGTATCACCAGCTGGGAATCAAGCACTCAAACACTGAATCAAGCATTCAAACCACCACACACACGGATCAGTTGTGAGATGATTTGGGGCTAGTGCTAATTTAAGCTTGAACATCATGAATATCGTGAACATCTACATTAATTTACAGGGCTGTCATAAAAATGCCACAGACTGTGTGGCAAACAACCCCAAAGTCCATAAATTTCTTTCCTCACAGTCTGGAGGCCAGAAGTCCAAGATCAAGGAATTGGCAGGTTTGGTTTCTCCTGAGGCCCTTTTCTTGCCTTTTAGATAGTTTCTTGTTTGCTGTGTCTTCACATAATTTTCCTTTTGTGATCCTGCACCTGTGATACCCCTTTGCATGCCCAAATTTCTTTTTCTTATAAGAACAATTGAAACAACTGGGTTAGGGAACATCTAAACGACTTCATCCTAATTACTTCTTATGGCCCTATCTCCAATACGGTCACATTATGAAATACTATGAGTTAAAATTTCAACATATGAATATTGAGGGGACACAACTGAGATCATAGCACCATGTTCTGTAAACAACGAGGCAATAAAAATCAAGACTATAATTCATTACTATAATGAAGACAAAATTACTGAAAATAGGATAAACAATTGTGTTGTACAAGGGGGAGCGGGCCGCATCCCACCACCTGGCTAGTTTAACCCCCAAAATAATCACACAGAAATTGTATTAATTAAATTACTGCCTGGCCCATTAGATCTAGTTTCTTATTGGCTAACTCTCACATCTTGATTAACCCATTTCTATTAAATCTGTGTATCATCACGTGGATTGTGGCTTACTGACAAGATTCTAGCCTACATCCATTTCAGGCCAGAGATTCATGGTGTCTGCCACACTGCCCTTCTTCCCAGCATTCTGTTCCGTCTACTCTGCCTCTCTAAGTCTGCCCTAGAGAGGCCTAGAGGCCAAGGCAGTTTCTTTATTCAACCAATGAAAGCAACACATAGTCAGAAGGACCTCCCTTTGTTTAAAAAAAAAAAGAAGGGGAAGTGGTGCTGGAGAATTGTCTGAATTCTATCAACCATGTTTTAAATAAAAGCTAATTGGCCAGGCAGGAAGTATAGGTGGGTCAACTAGACAGGAAGTAGAGGTGGGGTGATGAGAACAGGAGAATCTGGGAAAAAGGAAGCTCTTTCCAGAGTCCTGCCCAGACCACGGAAGAAGCAGGATGTGACCTACACCACTGAAAAAGGTACTGAGCCATGTGGCTAACATAGATAAAGATAATGGGTTAATATATGTTATAAGAGCTAATAAGAAGCCTGAGATAATGAGCCACTAAGTTATATCTAATGTAGACTTCTGTATGATTCTTTGGGGCCTAACGACTGTGGGAACCAGGCAGGACAGAAACCCCAATAAGCAGGATCTCATGTTACACAATTGTGTTATCTTGATGACAGACTACATTTACAAGTGATAACCCAAACAGAAAATAGTACCCAATATAAGGGAACACACTAGGTATTAGGCATGGTAGAGAAGGCTATGTGAAAGCCTCTCTGAAGCCTGAACTCACAAGTCCAGGGCGAGATCTGCAGACATTCAGCATCAATCTAAAGCTCCCCTTCCTCAAGATGACAATGCTTGATTAGCATGAGCATATCACACACACCAGCATCACTGAGTTGGTCCCTTGACAACTCTATGAAATAGATTAAACCCTAAAACTGTATTTCCTAAGTTAGAGGTTATCACTAAAATGTCCTGTAGGGGGAAATCTTGACAACATTTATGTTGGTTCCTTACACTGTACAGTGGATTCTGTCAGATTTAACTAGCAATCATACATTCACATTTCATTAATAGGTGAAGTAAATTGCAGCAAGAAAAATGTTACTTCTAGCTATTAGGTACTTTGATCTTTAGGAAATAGAGTTTGATATTTTTTTTTTAAATTTCTACAAAGATATTAAGAAAGCCACAGAAAACATGAAATAATGCAAAGTAGGCTCTCCTTATCATTTTACTCAACAAACAGTACGATCTAAATTCTGGGTGGTTATATTCAGTCTATAAGCTTATTTATTGTTGGGAATATGCATTTTATTCATTTTTAGAAGATGAAATAGAATCTGTTAAATGCTACACTTGTATGTATGTGCACAAATGTGTTTGCACACACACACATACTCATGTTACACACATACACATGGTGTACAACTCTGCTAAAAAAATGTGTTTGCTTTACCTGTAAAAATCAAAGCTTTCGAAATGAGAGTTTGAGATCTTTTTTTCAGTTTTTTGAAAACATGAAGAAACCTGTAAGATTTTAAAATGTCTATCAATGTCACCAGTAAAAACAATGTGAATATATTTCCAGTTACTAAAGCATAATTGTAATGTGTTGAAAAAGAAGTATGACTTTATCTAACTTGGAAAGACATTGAGAATGAAAGGATTACAGTAAGACAAAAATTTATCAGCTGCTTCTAAAATGGAAGACCTTCAAAGGGGCCATGCGCAGCTGGAAAGAGTGGACATGACTATTTCTGTACTGTTCCATATTATACGCAAGTCACAGCAAAAACATCATTTGGCAAAGCATGACTCACTATTTGGGAAATAAGACTGCTTTAGAACTAAAGGTCAACCAGTAAAATTCAGCAACATCAGACAGGACTTTCTAAATTCCGCAAAGATTAATGTGTTTGGAATTCAACGTCATATGTACATGTTCAAATCTCCTCTGTTTTTTAGAATAATTTTTAAAAAAATGATTAAACTTGTGGTAATATCCAATTTTCCTAATAGTATTTAAAAATCATCTAAAGATACTGATAATATATATGATAAATTCATAGATGTAATAGGCCTGATTGAAAACATCTGGTCTATTAAAACAATTCAGTAAACACACAGTGTCTGGACATCCTTAAAAATCTGCTGTTGCTAGTATGTAAAGTTCTAAGAATTCAACATTTTTGTTGTTGAGAAGTTAGCTTAATGTCATTATATTCGACTAGCAGCCAGAATAAGCAAAATATGGTCTTATTGAGAGCAGATCTATAGGTCAAAGTGAGTTTTTCTGTACATGTTTTTGGAGGTAGGGGCCCATGATGAAACTCAAGGTGCACTGTAACTTACTAATCAGGTCATAGTGCTCTCAAACTTACTGTCCTCTTTCAGCCTCCTAAATGTTGGGATTACAGGTATGAGCTCCTAGGCCAGATTGGATTTTTATACTTTATTGCATGAAATTTTACCATTGTGGAAAAAAAAAAACTGTACATAAGTCAATGCATTATCAGAAAAAAGTGCCAGGTGTAGTGGTGTGTTCCTGTAAATCCAGCCTGCTGGAGGCTGAGGCAGGAGGATAACTGTGAATTTGAGGCTTGCCAGTGCTACTTAGTAAGACACTGTCTCAGGAAATAAATAAAAAAAGAAATAAATAAACAATAAAGAACGAAAGGAAATGGAGGGAAAGAAAGGAAGGAAGGGAGGAAGGGAGGAAGGAAGGAAGGAAGAAAGGAAGGAAAGGAAGGGAAAGAAAAGAAGGAAGAAAGAAAAAAGTTCCAGGAATATTGTACTATATCATAGAACAAAAAATAACATTTCATCCTATTTTTAAAAATCAAATATGGGCAATATCTATTTAATTAGTACTATAATGTTTACATTTTCCATTTAAAGTTTTTATTTGTGCAAAAAAGGACACAGAATAAAAACCCAGTGTCAGGTGGAGGGTATCTCCCCTCAAAATGTTGATGGGCGAGTCACAGAGGCCCCCAAAACAATACAGGCTATTGTCATTGCTTTGGTTGCCCACCAGAATGTACTAAGGGTTTATTGCTGAAAACGCCCAAACTTTGTTCATAGGGCATGGAGAAAGTAAGCTAGTAATAACGTGGAAACGTCTTCTCTTCTCGCTAGTTCTCACAGTAGTGCGAGGTGCTATGTAGGGTGTAGGGGGAGAAAAGGCATCAACAGTTTTACCCAGCAGAGAACCTTGTTAATTACAATAATAACTGGCCTAGCAAGACATGTCCATGGGTGCCATTGTGTCATGAGTGTTATGGGAGATCACCAACTGCTTTTTCTGATTGGATTTCAGGCCCATTTCACAGGAGTGCTACTAAATACTTGTGCCTGGTACCTGATGGAGGAGAGTCACCTTTCTATCTGTTGTTTCATTGGTTAATTAATAAAGAAAACTGTCTTGGCCTTTAATAGGACAGAAAATTAGGTAGGCGGAGTAAACAGAACAGAATGCTGGGAGAAAGAAGCCGAGTCAGGCAGTTGCCATGATTCTCCCACCCGACATAGACGCAGGTTAAGATCTTCCCTGGTAAGCCACACCTCATGGTGCTACACACATTATTAGAAATGGGTTAAAGCAAGATGTGAGAGTTAGCCAGTAAGAGGCTAAAACAAATGGGCCAAGCAGTGTTTAAAAGAATACAGTTTCCGTGTAATTATTTCGGGTAAAGCTAGCCGTGCAGGAGCCGTGCGGTGGGAACGCAGCCTGCTGTTCCTCACTACAGGTACCACAAACCAGACCAAAGCCTGGGGGCAGGAACATCATATAACTGAAGGGGGACCTTTCTACCATTAGCATGCTTAAGACACAGAGTATCAAACTGCCTTCTAGATACTTGTCTTTATACCCACAGACTAGTGTGATTTCCACCTCATTAGAGAAGCTTTTTTCATACAGCAAATGACAGTTAATACAGACACCCACTACTGGTCAAAGTGCAGAGAATAGGTATCTAAGTGAGATGTCTGTATCATACCTCCTGCCACAAGGCTCAGGGAACATTGCAGAAGAAAGGCAGAAAGGTGGTAAGAGTCAGAAGCTGGGGAGGATTAGGTTGAAACAGTGTTTTCTGGACATGACAGGACTGTTAAACTTGAATCCACAGTGATTGTAGTTGCCTGCACAAGATCAAGCCAGACAGCATTCCAGTACAGATCCAGAGGGAACACACAACCGCTGGCCCTTAATGGAGGAGCTGTTGACAGTTGATGGCTACCAGGTGGAGGAAGGTAATTTTTCTTTAGGGTTGTGGATCCTTGTAGGTTGATCGTGTTCTAGTGAATGACTCACCTCCACCCATGTCCGCGTGGACACCATCCATGAACTAGATGCAGTGGTTACAGAAAGAAAAGGAACACATTTTGAAGAGGACATGAAGTTGGGGGCAGAACATGGGGGATATCTGGAAGGAATTGGATTGGAGAAGGGGGTGGGTATGATCAAACTATATCATATACCGATTATACACCCTATGAAATTTTCAAATAATAAGTAAGAGTATCTTAATTAAAAATAGAACATCCCAAACTAATGTATTGAAAAAAATCACAGAACTATATAATTTGCAAAATTTAAATATACAGCAATGATCTTTAAAATATGGTAGCTTCATCAAAAGGATAGAAAGAGGCATACTACACTGGAAAGCGTATCCTTATACCCACAGATAAGTGCAGCTACCATTTCTCATCAAAGAAGCCTCTCTTTACAGCCAGTGGAGACCAGCACAGAAAACCACAACTGGACACGATGGAGAGAATAGACCATGGGGAGCCCAGCCCCAACAGACATGCCTCGACACAGCTCCTGCATCTATGGCTCTCTGGACTTGAAGGAAGCTGAGGTGGAAAGACAGGAAGAAGCAGAAATGCCAGCAATGGCTACAAGAAGAAGACTGGAATAATGGAAACTATGGTTTCATTTAAATAAAACTATATAGAAAAATGAAAATAACCTTTTTATTTTGTATTTTTTTATTAATTCTTTGGGGGAATTGATACAATATATTTTGTTCATATTTACCCCATGTTCCTCCCCCTTCCTCCTTTAAAATCTACCCCAACTCTCTACATTCTAATTTTTGTGTCTTCTTTTTTTAAGATAACTCATTGAGTTTAGTTTGTGCTGTCTATATATTCCCAGATGTGGGGCTTTCCACTGAAGTATGTTGACCTACCAGGACCATCCCTTAAATAAAACTGACTCTCTTTAATAATAAACATCTCTTCTAAGTTAAAATAATAAATACCACATGTATGATTATTTATTATTGCATGCTATATAACAATGGAGATATTTTTGGTTTAGTATGACTATGTTCAGATTATCTCTGTAAAACATTGGTCATTCAAGTCACTACTACCACTACCTTTGCAATATAATCTTAATTTTTTTAAAATTTAGTTGTGTGTATATGTGGATGCATGTGTAACATAGCACATGTATGTAGGTCAGAGAAGAACTTGTGGGAGTCAGTTCTCTCCCACCTTGTGGATCCTGTGTCTGGAATTCAGGTCATCAGGCCTTTACTTCAAGAGTCTTTATTGACTACACTATCTCACCAACTGCCCCTGAAATAACCTTAATACCCGGATTTAGTTTCACTTGATTCAGGGTGTGAGAGTGGATGGTGACCGGTGCATTGACACTTGTCCAGCCGGTAATCTTGAGAAGCAAGTCTATTGCTATTGTCTTGGAAAGGTCCCATTTACGAGGATGGAAAATTCAGGAGCTAGGGTGCACACAGCTTTAGATTTTTCTGCTTTCCATCTGAGCTAAATTTCTCAACTTTTGTGGAATGAATTTCTATAGGTTTCAAAGGTGAAGCCCTACTTCCCTCGGAGAGAAGCACGCAGAGCTGTAGGCAATATGGGAATGGGGCCGTTTTCTCTTACTCGAGATCCTTTCTTAAAGTAGTACTTCTTCTTTGGGATAACGAGATTTTTGATTTAACAAGTCTGGCACGGGATAAGACAGTTTAACTCCTGAAAAATCAAAGTTCTCATTGTTTATGGTTGTGTAGTATTGCCTGAAGGAGTGGGAGGGACAAGGTGACTGAAGTTAGGAATTAACGAAGATCTAGTTCTTTTCTGCCAAGAGGATTCAGGTGGCTAAAACAAGAGCTTAGTTTTCTAGGTTCTGAATAAAGGAGGAAAATACATTTTAACTTCAAAGCAAGTCTCCAATGCTTTAGAAGGAGGAGCCAGCAATGGCCTTGGGGCCAACCAGATAGTCTTTCCCAGCCAGCGCCTTGGCCCTCCAAGGGGCACATTTCCACGCTGTAGAAAGGGGTTCTTTGTGGATGACCTGATCCTGAGGGTTTGTTCTTTTGTCAACTCTCTGTGGCAGACTGAAATGCAGAGGGCACTGGAAGGAAGAAAGCCAGAAGCCTGACCGTTTCTCTCACTCACTTCCCATTCACTCTCCACCCTCCCTTGTTCCTTGTCTTGTCCAGTGGTGTGTACCTCCTGGGGTGGTCCACGTGATCATATGCATAGTGCAGCTATGCCAATGCCTATTGACTATATGGGAACCATCAGACACTAGGCCCTAACCTAACTCTGAAATTCTTGTCTTTCTTTGTACTCATAAGCACGGCAGTTAACACTCATACCTTACCACATCCTAACAGATTTTAGTCCCCTCAACAGTTTTATGAGTTGCTAAGCACAGTGTCATTTACAGGGACCTTTAATATGGGACACAGACAGGAGAAATAAACCTCTTGGGGCCACACAGCTAGGATTGCTGTTCAAACTCCAGTAGTCTGGTCGGAGAGTTTGTTCTCTGATCTCAGTGCTTTGCCAGTTATTCCTTCTGTGTACAGAGTTAATTCCTAGGAGTGACAGTGTGTCATAGCCTACTCCAGGGAAGGGGACACACAGACTACCTGAAGGCCCCGCTACATTGTTCTTTTCTGGGCTTATGAAATAAGATTAATTTCACCTCTTCTGCCCATCTCCCAAGTGGTTAAGTTGGAGGCCCATCACCTCTCAGAAGGAGGGAAATCAGAAACCAGGGTCCATGTGGCTAAAAGTACAGATGGAATGAATAGTGATTGAGGTTAACCAGCTACAAGAATGAGAAGATTAACTCTTTGGGGTGCCCCTCCTTAGATACACAGAACTTAATTCAGATAGTCTATATCTGAAGAGACATATTTATTTACATATGTATGTGTTTACATGTATGCACATTTTGGTTGTGAAGGTAAGCATGTGACTAGAGGTCAGAGGACAGTCTGGCTTTTACATGGCTTCTGCAGATTGGAACTCAAGTCAGCAGAATTTGCTGCAAGTTATTTCACCTGCTGAGCCATCTCCCTGGCCTGGGTAGTCCACATTTTAAAAAACCCATCATAAGGAATTCTACATTTCCTGGCAACAATCTTTCAAAAGTTTTGGAAGGTTATGGATTTTAAGAGGGAAGTAACAACATAGTCCTGTACAGCCCATGCTGTATAAATGATTAAACAAATTAAAAATGAGTGAGAATTTGCAAATCTCCCTTAGAAAATGATTCGCAGAAACCCGAATCGGGAGGGCAAAGGGGAGGGCGGTAGTTCCTTTGTCTCCATAACCTGCCTGCAGCAAGCAGGGTGGGCCCTTTGTTTGCGAGCTACCCAAGCAGCACGGAGTTTCGATCTGGGCACCGGGAGAGACATCATTGGGGTGAGTGAGTGCAGCGGCAGCCGGGAACAGGGAACTCAGATGTTCCTCATCCCTCCTACACTTCCTGGTCATCCTGCAGGGGCTATACTGCCCGATACCTCCTCTCTCTTCTTATCCCATCCAGCTTACATCCAGATCCCCCCACCCCCTGTCTCCCTCCCTCCCTCCCCTCTTTGGAGGCATAGCACCTCCCAGCTCAGCCTGCTTGGGCGCTGGGACCGAACCTGAATCGGGAGGGCAAAGGGGAGGGCGGTAGTTCCTTTGTCTCCATAGCCTGCCTGCAGCAAGCAGGGTGGGCCCTTTGTTTGCAAGCTACCCAAGCAGCACAGAGATCCGATCTGGACACCAGGAGAAATATCACTGGGGAGTGACATCACTGGGAAGGTACATCAGTGGGCAAGAAGAACTGATCCTGTAAGAGAAGATCCATAGGGGAGTATTTGGAGGAAGAGATAGGCAGGCGCCAATGCAAGAATTCACCCAACAATCTGAAAAACAACATGAAACCACCAGAACCCAGCGACCTCACAACAGGAGGACATGAACACCTTAATCAAGAAGAAGTAGAAAAAACTGGCTTTATGAAAGTGATAGAGGCCCTTAAACAGCATATAAAAAACACCCTTATAGAAATAGATGAGAAGTATAACAGAAAGTTTGAGGAATTGAGTAAATCAGTGAATGATACCCTAGGAAACCAAGGAAAAACAATCAAGCAGATAATGGAAACAGTTCATGACTTGAAAACTGAAATGGAGGCAAAGAAGAAAACACAAACAGAGGGCCGGCTGGACATGGAAAATCTGGGTAAATGAATAGAGACTACAGAAACAAGCATAACCAGCAGAATACAAGAGATAGAAGAAAGAATCTCAGATTCTGAAGATAACATAGGGAAAATAAACGCACTGATCAAAGAAAACAGCAAGTCCAACAAACTCTCATCACAAAACATTCAGGAAATTTGGGACACAATAAAAAGACCAAACCTAAGAATAATTGGAGTAGAAGAAGGAGAAGAAGTGCAGCTCAACGGTACAGAAAATATACTTAATAAAATTATAGAAGAAAACTTTCCCAACCTGAAGAAAGATGTACCTATGAAGGTTCAAGAAGCATACAGAACACCGAATAGGCTGGATCAAAAAAAAAAAAAAACATCCCCTCGCCATATAATAATCAAAACACAAAGCATACAGAATAAAGAAAGAATATTAAGAGCCGCAAAGGAAAAAGGCCAAGTTACTTATAAAGGTAAACCTATCAGACTTACACCTGACTTCTCTATGGAAACCATGAAAGCCAGAAGGTCCTGGATAGATGTACTGCAAAAACTAAGAGACCATGGATGCAAGCCCAGACTACTGTACCCAGCCAAGCTTTCGCTCACTATTAATGGAGAAAACAAAATTTTCCAGGACAAAAACAAATTTAAACAATACGCAGCCACAAATCCAGCCTTACAGAAAATAATAGAAGGAAAATCACTAACCAAGGAGTCCAACAATGACCACAATAACTCAGACATCTAGAGACCCTTCACCAGCGCAACTCAAAGAAGGGAAACACACAAACCCTACGACTAAAAAAGTGACCGGAGTTAACAACCACTGGTCATTAATATCACTTAATGTCAATGGGCTCAACTCACCTATAAAAAGGCACAGGCTAAGAGATTGGATACGAAAACAGGATCCAATATTCTGCTGTTTACAAGAAACACACCTCAACCACAAAGACAGGCACCTACTCAGAGTAAAGGGCTGGGGAAAGGCTTATCAAGCAAATGGACCTAAGAAACAAGCAGGTGTGGCCATACTAATTTCTAACAAAGTTGACTTCAAACTAAAATCAACCAGAAGAGATGGAGAGGGACATTTTATACTCAGAACAGGAACAATTCATCAGGATGAAGTCTCAATCCTGAATATATACGCCCCTAATATAAAAGCACCCACGTATGTAAAAGAGGCATTACCAAAACTCAAGACAGCCATCAAACTGCACACACTAATAGTAGGAGACTTCAACACTCCTCTCTCACCAATGGACAGGTCAATCAAACAGAAACCTAACAGAGAAATTAGAGAATTAATGGAGGTAATGAAACAAATGGACTTAACAGACATCTATAGATTATTCCACCCAAAGAGGAAAGAATATACCTTCTTCTCTGCAGCTCATGGAACCTTCTCGAAAATTGACCACATACTCGGTAGCAAAGCTAACTTACAGTTACAAAAAAATATTAGTAACCATCTGTGTCTTATCAGATCACCATGGATTAAAGTTAGAATTCAACAACAATGCTACCCCCAGAAAGCCTACAAACTCATGGAAACTACACAGTCAACTACTGAACCATACCTGGATTAAGGAAGAAATACAGAAAGAAAATACAGTCTTCCTTGAATTCAATGAAAATAAAGAAACAACATACTCGAACTTATGGGACACTATAAAAGCAGCCCTGAGAGGAAAGTTCATCGCACTAAGTGCCCACTTAAACAAAACAGAGAAAGCACATATTGGAGACTTAACAGCCCACCTGAAAGCTCTTGAAAAAAAGAAGCAGACTCACCTGGGAGGAGTAGGAGACTGGAAATAATCAAACTGAGGGCTGAAATCAACAAAATAGAAACACAGAAAACAATCCAAAGAATCAATGAAACAAAAAGCTGGTTCCTGGAGAAAATCAACAAGATTGACAAACCACTATCCAAACTAATCAAACGGCAGAGAGAGAATATGCAAATTAATAAGATCAGAAATGAAAAGGGGGACATAACCACAAACACAGAGGAAATTCAGAGAATCATCAGATCTTACTACAAAAGCCTGTATAACACAAAACTGGAAAATGTAAAAGAAATGGACACTTTTTTAGATAAATACCATATACCAAAGTTAAACCAGGACCAGGTGAACAATCTAAATAGACCTGTTAGTCGCGAAGAATTAGAAGCTGTTATCAAAAACCTCCCTACCAAAAAAAGCCCAGGACCAGATGGTTTCAATGCGGAATTCTACCAGAACTTCCAAGAAGAGCTAATACCTATACTCCTTAATGTATTCCACAATATAGAAACAGAAGGGTCATTACCTAATTCCTTCTATGAAGCTACAGTTACTCTGATACCAAAACCACACAAAGACTCAACCAGGAAAGAGAATTACAGGCCAATCTCACTCATGAACATCGACGCAAAAATCCTCAACAAAATACTGGCAAACCGAATCCAAGAACACATCCGAAAAATTATCCATTATGATCAAGTAGGCTTCATCCCAGAGATGCAGGGCTGGTTCAACATACGAAAATCTATCAATGTAATCCAGCATATAAATAAACTGAAAGAAAAAAAACCATATGATCATTTCATTAGATGCTGAAAAAGCATTTGACAAAATTCAACATCCATTTATGATAAAAGTATTGGAGAGATTAGGGATACAAGGGTCATACCTAAATATAATAAAAGCTATTTACAGCAAACCGACAGCTAACATCAAACTAAATGGAGAGAAACTCAAAGCCATCCTGCTAAACTCAGGGACACGAAAAGGCTGTCCACTCTCTCCATACCTCTTCAATATTGTGCTTGAAGTTTTAGCAATAGCAATAAGACAACATAAGGGGATCAAGGGGATTCTAATTGGAAAGGAAGAAGTTAAACTTTCGTTATGTGCAGATGATATGATAGTGTACATAAGCGACCCCAAAAACTCCACCAAAGAACTTTTACAGCTGATAAACAGCTTTAGTAATGTGGCAGGATACAAGATCAACTCCAAAAAAATCAGTCGCCCTCTTATACACAAAGGATATGGAAGCAGAGAGGGAAATCAGAGAAGCTTCACAATTCACGATAGCCACAAACAGCATAAAATATCTTGGGGTAAATCTAACCAAGGAAGTGAAAGATCTATTTGACAAGAACTTTAAGGCATTGAAGAAAGAAATTGAAGAGGATACCAGAAAATGGATGGACCTCCCTTGCTCTTGGAGTGGGAGGATCAACATAGTAAAAATGGCAATTCTACCAAAGGCAATTTATAGATTCAATGCAATCCCCATCATGATCCCATCAAAATTCTTCACAGATCTGGAGAGGACAATAATCAACTTTATATGGAAAAACAAAAAACCCAGGATAGCCAAAACAATCCTATACAATAAAGGATCTTCTGGAGGCATTACCATCCCTGACTTTAAACTCTATTACAGAGCTACAGTAATGAAAACAGTGTGGTATTGGCATAAAAACAGAGAAGTTGACCAATGGAATTGTATAGAAGACCCGGATTTTAACCCACAAACCTATGAACACCTCACTTTCGATAAAGGAGTTAAAAGTATACAATGGAAGAAAGAATGCATCTTCAACAAATGGTGCTGGCACAACTGGATGTCAACCTGTAGAAGAATGAAAATAGACCCATATCTATCACCATGCACAAAACTCAAGTCCAAATGGATTAAAGACCTCACTATCAGCCCGAACACACTGAACCTGATAGAAGAGAAATTCGGAAGTACCCTACAACAGATGGGCACAGGAGATCGCTTCCTATGTATAACCCCAGCAGCACAGACATTAAGGACAACATTGAATAAATGGGACCTACTAAAACTGAGAAGCTTCTGTAAAGCAAAGGACACTGTCACTAAGACAAAAAGGCAACCTACTGACTGGGAGAAGATCTTCACCAACCCCGCAACAGACAAAGGTCTGATCTTCAAAATATATAGAGAACTCAAGAAACTAGACTTTAAAGTGCTAATTAACCCAATTAAAAAAATGGGGCACTGATCTGAACAGAGAATTCTCAACAGAAGAAGTTCAAATGGCCAAAAGACACTTAAGGTTATGCTCAACTTCTTTAGCAATCAGGGAAATGCAAATCAAAACAACTTTGAGATATCATCTTACACCTGTCAGAATGGCTAAAGTCAAAAACACCAATGATAGCCTGTGCTGGAGAGGCTGTGGAGGAAGGGGTACCCTCATCCATTGCTGGTGGGAATGCAATCTTGTGCAACCACTGTGGAAATCAG
The DNA here is from genome assembly GCF_018167655.1 of Microtus oregoni. Lineage (NCBI taxonomy): Eukaryota > Metazoa > Chordata > Mammalia > Rodentia > Cricetidae > Microtus > Microtus oregoni. The sequence goes on from NW_024544751.1 coordinate 779,793, forward strand.
TGTTTTGGTTTCTCAGGAAATTCGGGATCAACCTACCCCTGGACCCAGCAATACCACTCTTGGGAATACACCCAAGAGATGCCCTATCATATGACAAAAGCATTTGTTCAACTATGTTCATAGCAGTACTATTTGTAATAGCCAGAACCTGGAAACAACCTAGATGCCCTTCAATGGAAGAATGGATGAAGAAAGTATGGAGTATACACACATTAGTGTACTATGCTGCGGTAAAAAACAACGACGTCTCGAATTTTGCATGTAAATGGATGGAAATAGAAAACACTATTCTGAGTGAGGTTTCCCAGACCCAAAAAGATGAACATGCGATGTACTCACTCATAATTGGTTTCTAGCCATAAATAAGGGTCACGGAGACTACAATTGGTGAACCTAAAGAAACTAAATAAGAAGGTGAACCAAAGGAAAAACATATAGTTGTCCTCTTGGCTATGGGAAGTAGACAAAATTGCCGGGGAGAAAATTGGGATCTTGGGTGTGGGGTGGGATGGGGGTAAGGGGAGATGGGAAGAGAAAAGGGAGAAGGGGAGGATGGGGGAAACTTGGGGGAAAAGGAGGATTGGGATAAAGGAAGGTTGGATAGGGGAGCACGGAAGCACAATTCTTAGTTAAGGGAGCCACCTTAGGGTTGGCAAGAGACTTGAACCTAGAGTGGCTCCCAGGTGCCCAAGCCGAGGTCCCCAGTTAGTTCCTTGGGCAGGTGAGGATAGGGAACCTGAAATGACCCTATCCTATAGCAATACTGACGAATATCTTTCATACCACCATAGAACCTTCATCTGGTGATGGATGGAGATAGAGACAGAGACCCACACTGGAGCACTTGTCTGAGCTCCCTAGGTCCCAATGAGGAGCGGAAGGAGGGAGAAGATGAGCAAGGAAGTCGGGACCACGAGGGGTGCACCCACCCACTGAGACAGTGGGGCTGATCTAGTGGGAGCTCACCAAGGCCAGCTGGACTGTGACTGAAAAAGCATGGGATAAAACCGGACTCTCTGAACATGGCAAACAATGAGGGCTGATGAGAAGCCAAGGACAATGGCATGGGGTTTAGACCCTACTTCATGTTCTGGCTTTGTGGGAGCCTAGCCAGTTTGGTTGTTCATCTTCGTAGACATGGACGGAGGGGGGCGGACCTTGGACTTTCCACAGGGCAGGGAACCCGGAGGACTGCTCTGTGGACTGGAGAGGGAGGGGGAGAGGAGTAGGGGGAGGGGGAGAAGGGCGGGAGGAGGGGGAGGGAAATGGGAGGCTGGGAGGAGGCGGATACTTTTTTTTCCTTTTCTCAATAAAAAAAATGTTAAAAAAAAAGAAAAGAAAATGATTCGCAATATGTGTACGCATTACCTTCCTCCAGGAGCGTCACTTCCTGTTTGATTGCTTCAAACCAATATATGTATGGAAAAAAAAGGTGTGTGGAAGTATAAACAATAATTTTACGGTAGAGAAACAGACAAACAGTATTTCACTTGGGCGATGAAAGCTAATACCATTAATGACACCTGCTAGGATGGCTATAATTAAAGCGAGTATAGAAAAATGATGGGAATATAAAATTGTCCGGTGTCTTCAGTCGTATGTGTAGCACGTACTCCTTCAAGACATTCAATTAGATGTGCATTTCATCTCTGTGGTATACTTCTCCAAAACCAATACCAGTAAGGAAAATATCAGATAAACCCAAACTGGCGGGTTCTAAAAAGGAACCGACAAGGATCTACAAACTGTGAAGGTCCTAAGAATGAAAGGAAACTAAGAAATCAATAGGCCAGAGGAAACACAGGGGGAATGGTAATGAAAGGTAGAGTAGTATCCTCGAATGACTCCCAGAGCAGAAAAGAACATTAGTAACAGACCAACAACAAATCAAACAAAATAAGAATGGTCTCTAGTTCAATAGTAATGTGGAATCCCTAATTTTGATGTAAAAAAATCATGGTTATGTGGCAGGTTAACCTCAGGTGAAACAAGGAACTCTCAGCAATATCTCTGCAACTTCTACATTATTATACAAATAGTTCAAAATAAGAAGTTTATTCAAAAAAGGAATATTCTCAAGATTCATTTAAAAGGATTTAAGGGGCCATAATTTAACTATTCATTGATGGTTGTTGGTGAGAAGAGAGAAAAATAAGACAGGAGAATGGAACAAATGAAGCTTTGTTTGACTTTAGCAGTGATGTTCTTTTATACATAATTTAATTATCTGGATGAAAAGAAAAATTTCCCAGAGGGCACAATGTGGAGGCAAAGGTGAGGGTTGGGGTTATTCTGATGGACAAGAAGGGACTTAAGAGAGGGAGAAGAGAGAAGGGAAGGGGTTAGGGAAAGAGAAGAGAGAGAGAAAAGAAAAAAGATAGGAGGGATGGAGAGGGGGAATGAGAGAGAGATTTGGGAAGGCTAGAATATAGGCCTGGGTGGAGAAATAGTAAGGAACAAAGTGGAGGGACTTATCTTTTTCCATATCGGTCCATATTCAGTAGATTGTACTCTCTTCCTCCATTTTAAATTATTGTGTGTGTGCACAGTGTTTATGCATGGTGTGTGTGTGTGTGTGTGTGTGTGTATACATGTGTGTATGTGTGATCAGAAGGGATAATGCATATAATGTGTGTAAGTAATGTGGAGAGATCAAAGGACAACTCTGTGGAGTTTATTCTCTCCTTTCACCTTTATGTAAGTTCAGAGATTGAATTCAGGTCACCAGACTTGCATGACAAATGCTGTTACCCAATGAGCCCTTTCTTCGGCCCTGTACTTACAATTATTTTTCTGTGTGTGAATAAAAGATGAATTGCTAGGTTACTTGTGGAACTGAGTAAAAGACATCTACAAATTGAATGCTACTGCTCTTGCTGCTCTTCCACTGAAGCTCGACATCGACTGTCATCTAATCAAGGGACCTAGCGCCCAGTGAGTTGCTAGTAATTGGTGTCACAAGGAGTACAATTTACAGCATTAGCTAGTCTGTGTATCACAGTCTGGGATCACACAGATATCCGGTGAGGGTGCGGCTAAATAGAATTTCAGGTTTGGTGAGTGCTAGGAAGAAAACGGAAAGCATTTTTAGAGGTTAAAGCTTTACTTCACACTTGGACTTGGTACATGAGTGTGGCTTCTCTAAGGAGGGGATATTTAAGTCGCCATGGAAAGACTGAACTGTTGAGAGTGGAAGGACTTGTGGCGGGTGCTGGAGAGTGTTTCAAGTGATGAGAGAAATGCCATGAAGAGAGGAAACTGGTGGGAAGAGCTATTAGGACCATTGAATTGCAGGTTGAATGTCCTGCTCTAGATTACACACGTGGTTGTTGACAAATGAGAGGATAATGAGCTCTGTCCAGAGACAGAAATTTGAAAAGAAGGTTTGTGGAGTTTCTAAGTGGCCTTTAGCCATCTGACAGGTTCTTCTTTCTTCCAAATCACTTCTTTAACTAGACTTTTCAGTACTGAAACAAGTACCTGCAGAAACATTTCAACAGAAAGATAGCTTTCGTTTTATGGTTTTTGAGGTTTCAGTCTGTGGTCCCTTATCTCCATCACTGCCAGTTTTTGATGAGGCATAGCATGATGGTAGAGAAGACACACTTCAGAACTACACCCATGGTGACCCCTTTCCTCCAGTTAGGCCCTGCCCACTAAACTTTTTACCACCTTCTCAAAAAAGTGCCACCTGCTGGAGACCAAGCCTTCCATGCATGAGTCTGTGGGGGACATTTTCTGTTCAGATCATAAAAGTCACCCCAAATGATTTCCCACACAAATCTTTGATGCTATTCTCTTGTTTGTAGAATAATTTTGTTGGCATATAACTTTTGTACACAGTTTGAGTTTCATGAGTACATTTTCACACACACACTCACACGTGCACACACACACAGGATCATGCTCAATTACATATCTCTCTATCCTCCCTAGTTTTCTTTGCCTATTATTCCCCTGAATTCTCCTGGACAGTTTCACTTCGATTTTCCTGTCAAATAAATAATTTTATTTTTCTATATGTGGCATTCAGTTATCCCAGGATCTTTGTTGGAGATATAAACTTTTCTCCAGTGTGTATTTTGTTTTTATTTTTGGTGACTTTGTCAAATACAGATAGCTATAATTTCATGGTTTCTGTTTTGCTCCATTTACCTACATGTCTCTTTTTGTGCCACTGCAACGCTGTTTTTATGACTACAGCTCTGTAATAAATCTTCAGGTCTGGAATAGCAATCACTACAACATTATTGTACACACACACACACACACACACACACATAACAACAATAATGAGAAAAGAGGTCTTGAATTTTAAAAAGAACAAGGAGGGTTATATGGGAGGATTTGGAGGGAAATACATGTGTGAATGTATATGTATAGTTTTATGTATTTACACAAAATCTAGGATCCACAAATGAGAGAAAACACGAGATATTTGTAATTCTATGTATACTGGCTAGTTTTATATCAACTTTACACAAATTAGAGTCTTTTGGGAAGAATGAAACTTAACTGAGAAAATATTCTCACCGAATTGCCCTGTAGTTCTTGGTTGATGAATGGTGTGGGTGGGTGGGTGGGGGGCAGACCACAGTGGGCAGTGACACCCCTGGGCTGGTGGTCCTGAATGGTAGAAGAAAACAGGGTGAGCAAGCCATGAAGAGCGAGCGAGCTAGTAAAAAGCACGTGTCCAAGGCCTCTGCATCAGTTCATATGTCAAGGTTTCTGCCTAGAGTGTGTGCCCTGACTTCCCTGGATGATGTAACGATGCCATAAACCCATCTCCTCCGCAAGTTACTACTTTCTGTTACTGTTTTTATCACAGCAATAGAAAAGTAACTAAGATACCGACTCTTACCTTAATTTGCTTATTATGACAATCTTCATTCACACACGTGTGCGTGTACGTATGTTTGGGCATGTAAGTGCTGGTGCCCACGGAGGCCAGAGTCATTGGATTACCCTGGGGCTGGGGTTTACAGGCAACTGTATGCTTCTGGATGTGGGTGCTAGGAACTGAACTTAGATCTTCTGAAAGAGCAGTGCCAACTGTTCAGTCATCTCTCCAACCCCAAGACCAATGCATTTCCTGGTAGTTACGCAACCTAACTCCAAACACAGGGAAATATCTAGCTTGAATGATATTGAGAATCTCTTCTGGCCAAATCTTTTGGATACTAGAGACTGCTGAGCAAGGTGGGGAGGTAGCATCCAAAGGTGTTTTACAGGTAGTGTGGCTATGCCTCTGTGACTGAGCTTTTATGAGAAAGGAGTCTTTGAAGGTCAGATGATGATACTGGGAGAGAAACTTGTCAGAGAAAGACCAGGCAGTGGATGTTGAAAAGACAGAGGACAGAACAGTCTGGGTAGTTCTGACACCTTTTCCTTAATCCTCCTTTTACTGTGGGGTTGGCTTCCTTCAATAGAAAGTGCTATCATTTCTGAGACTTTTGGACATGGTGTAATGGTAAGGGAACGAGTTGTGAGGTTTTGATAGCCTTATCAAATTATCTTTCATCTTTGAGCCTGAATTTTCCCACCTGGAATACAAGAACCGTGATTTTTTTCCTGGCGACATAGGAGTACTGATGAGATTATGTAATGTGGAGGACAAGAGGAACCAAGCGTGACATACACTAGGCCGACAGTGCACATTCTCTATCCTTATTTTCTCCCATCGACTGAAAATACAAATGGATTTTGGATTGTCCAGGACCTGCGTACTTCTGTGAGGCTAAATTATAGAACCACTCAACTGGAAGAGCTGTTAGCGATCTGTTGCCCTTCCTTAATCTGATGCAAGAAGAAATTAGGACCCAAGGGATACAAGTACATTTGGAGGAAAAGAAAAAGCTTTCATAAAAGTCAACAGTGTGATAGGTGGTCCAGAAGGGGTTCAGAGCATCCACAATGCCATGTGAGTGGCGTGCATTGGAAGTCTGACAAGGAGGAGGAAGATGGGAGGAGCTTCAAGGCTACAAAAAAGGCAAATATCAGGATATAATGTGCTTTAAATGTTAAAGTCAGGAGTTTGGGGTTTACTGAGACTATCATTGTTCATTAAGATGATAATATAAGCCATACATGGAATTTAAAATTTCATAAAAGTTATACCACTAAAAGAAAAAGGAGGAGGCTGGATCAGGAGTGGAACCCGTGCTTAGTGCCTGAGAGATCCTGAGTTCCATTCCCAGGACCAAATCAATCATTAAAAGAAGAAAGTTATATCTAAAATATTATAATTTTAACATGCAGTAAGTACCAACAGCTATCACTGACATTTAAATGTTTTCTGGACATTAGGTCATTATGTCTTTACAGGGAGAACATATTTGAATTTGAAATAGTCACATTACAATGGCTCAGAACCACTTGGGGATGAGGGTAGGTTTAATGCAAATGTATCGCTGCAGAACAGGTATGATATAGGCTTCAAACAAAAAGTCTATTTATGACACCAAAGGTACTTTGAGACAAGAGCCCGTCACCGAGGATTGCTATGTGTAACTGTTGGGGTTATGTGTGGCACGAGCACTGAAACGCAGTCCCCAATTCCACCCCGACACAGCACTGACAGCACAGAGGGGAAAGAAGGCTGGGAGAGTTTTCTCTTTTTCACTAGATTGTGTTCTGGCAGCACTCCCTAAGAATACCAGATCAGTGTCTGAGAAACATCACATCTCTTGAGCACTTGAGAACAAATTCCACTTTTCGTAATTCCTTCAGTCCTGGGAGAAAATTACCCTGGGTTAGTCTTGTGACTCCCCTCTCAGAACTATGTGCTCAAGTTTTGAGGCTGTATATGCTGCAAAGTGTTGTCCTATAAATACCTGTCCGTGTAATCCACTCAAACCACCCGTTCCCACTGGCAGCTGCTGAGATCTTCCCAGGGGCCTGAGCAAGGGCTGCAGGGCCGGAAGCACAATGGTTTTTATCTTGTTTGTCTGTTCATTTTTTGTTTTTAACTTTTGCCTATTGTTCCAGCTTCCTAGAGTTCCCTTCCTCACCATCCTGAGAGTTTGCTGACTGCAAACTTGCCAGGACCAGGATAGCCAGGACCTATCCCTCTGGGACTTTCTCTCTCCCCCTGCTGCCGAGGAAATGTCTCGAGTCTGAGAATATTCTTTTCCCTGCATTTTTTTTTTTTTTTGCAGAATTTCCTTCCTTTACTTGCCAACTTTGCTTTTATTTCTCTGGGGCTAGAGAGGGCTGTTAGCAAAACTCATTAAGCACTGTTGGAAATGTCAGTTCTCCAATGTGTTAGAATACTGTGGAAGTCAAGAGGGCAGAAGTAGCTACCTGCTTGAGAGAAGTAACGGAGAACACACAAAGAGAAAAAGGACATAAATGTGTCATCGCTTACTACTTGTGCCAACACTTTGATAGAGTTTTGCAATGCTGATTAATATTGAACACGTATATATTAGACCTATTTTTAGATAGACATCCAGTATAAATAAGTATTTATGAGCCGTAAAAGACGTATAGAGGAGTCCAATCGAGAAATAACTCAAACGTCTAAGAGGGATGATATGAAATACACTGAAATGTTATATTTTAAAACAGTATGCAACAGCGTGATTGAGTTTTACAAACATTATGTTGAGCTAAGGAAAGTAGACACTCAAAATCACATATGATTCTCTCTATATACGAATTTTTTTAAATGGTAAAGTCCAGTTGTGGTGTTGGGACTCGTTTCCTTCCATCTCTCTCACATGGCTCAGAGAACCAAATATGGGAAGCCAGAGGAGTGAAATGTATGACGGAAACAACAACAACAACAAAAACAACAAAAATTAGGAGAGAATGGGCCACATGGAAAAGGGAAAGGGGAAGTGGGTGTCGAACTCAAAGCCACGGGCATGGCAGCTAGGTACCTTGCCCGGGCGCCACACACTCAGCTGGCAATAGGCGGGTGTCTAAACGACCTAATAAACATGCTGTGACGTATGTTACGGGTGCTCGCGAAGTCCGGACTTAGAACGTAGCTAGATCCACTTCCACAGACCCAAGATTCGGAACCGTTTTAAACCGCCCTCCTCGCCTGAACCCAGAGTTCTCAGAACCACAATAAACTGCCCTTTAACGGATGCAAACACTTAGAGAACCCCGCTAAAGAAAGGCTCGTGACCCAACTATGTTGCGTTGATCACGTGAGGAGTCAATTGTCTCTGCAAATCCATGTAATGTGCTTAGGCCCAGTACCTGACACATACTATACCTTCAGTAAATGTCGATATTCTGTAGATGTTCGGTGTCAGATCCTATGTGGAAGATAGCTGAGCGGACTGCAGAAACCACTCGGCCAATCCCTACTGGATATTTGGCGATTTGTAGCCATAGGGAAAATAGTTGCTGTAATCTTTTTTTAAAAAAATAATGATTTTATTTATTTTTATTTTGTGTGAATTGATGTTTTGCCTGCACATATTTTTTTGTGAGGGTGTCGGATTCCCTGTTACAGACAATTGTGAGCTGTCATGTGGGCACTGGGAATTGAATGAGTCCTCTGGAAGAACAGCCAGTTCTCGTAACCACTGAGTCCTAGCAGCTGTAATCCTGTGTATCCTTTATTAACTTTATTTTTGGCTGACATATTTGCATATATCTGCGATGAGGGGTGTATTTTAATTCATTGGGTCCGGGGAACAGAAAAGTTCAAAAAAAAAAAAAAACCTTCACCAAACGGGGAAGCAGAAAAGGAACTGGGAATCGAACCTAGGGTCTTTCTACACAGACGCCGAGGAGGCTGCCCCTAGGCTAGACCCCCAGCTGGTAGGTTAGAGTGTCAAACAACATAAAGAACCTAAAGCATACTGGTGACGTCAGCATTGATAATCCGTACCATTTCTACAGGGTCGGATAGTTAGCAATGGGCTGTTTATCTAAAAATAGAAGAAAGGTTTGAACGCGCTGATCTTACAGGTTCAAGACATACAATCTACTCAGCCGTCCATCCTTTCTCACTTCAGGCCTCCCCTTCACGGTTTCTAGGTCTCCATTCTGACTTCCAGGTCATTCATTGGATATTCATGACCTCTCCAAACCACTGTTAATTTTTTTTAAAGCAATTGTGACTGTAGCTCAGCATCTCTCTGTCTACAAAACTCTTTTTAAAAGTGCCAGTATCATAACTGGATGTGGTGGGGCATGCCTTTAGTCTTTTTTTATTTAAAAAATCTCTATATTCTTTTATTGCAATCATATTCATGACCAGTATCGACCTGCATTATTCCTTTGTGCCTGCTGTCATTAGTACTGGTGTCAGAAGAACAATCATCTCATAAATTAGTTGGGATGCTTTTCCTTCTTTGATATTTTCTGAAAGAAAATATTTATAATTGCTATTCAGCCTTTAGTCTTGGGAGGATCTCTGTGAACTCAAGGCCAGCCTGGTCTACAAATCGAGTTTCAGGATGGCTAGGACTGCACAGAGAAACTCCATCTTGAAAACAAAAAAAAAATGCTCTAGATTAAAGGGACACGAATAATAAATACAATACATAGATTTTGGATGGTCTAGAGGATAACAGCTATGAAATCTATTATTGAGATATTTAAGAGGATAGCATATAAATTGTATGTCCTTATTCCTAGAAAATAAACATTACATTGGGAACCATTATGATTTCTGCTCAAGTCTTAAAATAGGCCAGCAATTTTTTATATAATAATTTTTATTGATTCACAATATGCCATTTGTGTGCTAAATAAAGCAAGATGCAAAATATTAGAAGTTGAAGCTGGATGAATGGTTTGGTTATTCATTTTACTAGTCTTAAATTTTCTGTAGGATTTAGTTTCTTAAAAATAAAAAGGGGTAGTGAAACATTACTTGCAAAGAGCTTTCAAAATCCATGTGTACATGTTTCAGCCTGAATAGAGAGTTTTCTTGGAGTGGGGATGGCTGAGAGGATGCAATTATTTGTTCCAGGACTACAGGGAAGAAGCACAGCTAGGAGATCTTTGTCAGCTAGGGAGTAGGAGCATGAAGAAGAGCATTGATGAAACCAGATGGACAGAGGAAGATAGTTGTATAAAAGAGACTGAGAAGAATGGAAAAGCCAGAGGAGTAGGAATGAATCCTCAAGATCATACTTAGAGGAGGACAGAGAGATAACACAATAAATCTCTCCAGGTTAGAGGATGCTCAGGGAGAACTGGAACCAAGTGGCTTTAATAGTTCAGACGTGGACCGTTTATCTCTAGAGCAGTGGTTCTCAACCTTCCTAATACTGCAGCCTTTTTAGACAGTTCCTCATGTTGTGGTGACCCCCAATCCTAAAATTATTTTTGTTTCTATTTTGTGTCATTTTGCTACTGTTATGAATTGTACTGTAAATATCTTATATGCAGGATTTCCTGACATGCAACCCCCTAAAGGGGTCGTGATCCACAGGTTGAGAGCCGCTGCTCTAGACCTTTTCTCTGGGCACCTTCCCTCTGGCAGATGGTTTATGCTATAGGACTGGATAACAACGACACCTGCAATCTCTGAAAGAAAAGTTTCATTTTCCAAAGGCAAGGTAGCTCAAACCTCTAGTAGGTCAAGGGGGTTGCTTTTGTTTTATTCTCGTTGAGTTCAGGGGCAAGATTTAAATTTTCAAGAAAGTACTGTGTGAAACCACCCTAGGATCAGGAAAAATACATCCACTCCTCATCTGGACTTGAGTATGGAATCTGGACTGTTCCTGCCAGCTAGTAGCAGTGAGGATGGCAAATACACCCTAGGAGGCAAAGTGCAGCAACAGGGAAGGAAAAGAAAACCCTGCTATCCCCTTGACCAATGTGTCTGTCACATCTGACAGTTTCCTGGAAGACATCTCTGAGATGAGATAATGATTGTACCTACTTCATAGGGTTGCTGGAGAAATTAAACCATGTCACACTAGACTTAAAGAATGTCTGGCCCATAGTAAAAATCTATAAATATTATTACTGTCATTGTTGTATTGAAGCTTTAGTGGGCCATTTAGACAGTATTTTCAAACTTTTTTACTATGACTGCCTCTGTTGATCTTTGTAACACTTCCAGAGAGGTGTATATGAAGTATTTTGATTAGCATCTCACTTTTTGAAGCAGAGAACCGAACACCCAGCTATATAAGTGAGGTAGCTCAGGTTAACAGCAATTTTTCTGATTCACAACCCAGTGCTTATTTTCCCCACAATATTTCCAGGAAATGTTGAAATAGGTGGACCCTTTGCTACTGAATTACAACTGAATCACAATGATTTGCTAGGCACTGTAAGGGTCTTCCGAGTACAGCAGCGGGCAAGACATATGGGTTCTTTTGCTCCCAAAGTCAGCATACTAGTGTGAGGAGACAGTTAATAAACAACTAAATAATGATAATTAGAGTTCATGCGATTAAAAATAAAGCAGGGTGCTGTGGGTGGGATGATGCTGAAGTGAAGGAAGACTTTCGTGAGGCGAGAACGTTCATGACAAGGAGGAGCTGATCTGGAGACCTTCTCACCTCAGGTATCTAGGCTAAGATAAGGGAGAGAAGTTTTCATAAAGAGGAGCATCCCTGATCCTATTCTGGTCCACCGCAGACAAAAAGGAAAAACAAGGCAGAGGTCTACACATTAAAGGTGGCTCCGAGCCCAATCCGAGAGATGTGAGAGTAAAGCTTTCTGAAAAATTTCTCCCTTTCAGGTGAACAAAAAGGACTGGGAACAGGGAAGGCAATTGCTTTCCCTGTAAGTGTTTATTAAATTTAAGTATGTTTATGTATGTGCTGGGATTGAACCTAAACATTGTGCATCCTAAGCCACTGATCTAAGCTCCTAGCTCCTAACACACTTTAAATCAACCGTTTAGAGATGTTAGACTAAAATTCTATCATTTAATCTATCTATCAATCTATCTATCTATCTATCTATCTATCTATCTATCTATCTATCTATCTATCTATCTATCATTTATCTATATATCTATCATCTATCTACTATCTAGCTACCATCGATCTATCTACCTATCTATCTATATCTACCATCATCTATCATCTATCTATCATCTATAAATCTACTATCTATTATCTATCTATACCTATATATTGGGAATTTACCGTATTAAAGTAACTAGAATATTTCTATCACCCTACAATATTATATTGCCTTGTGCCTTTTGAAGTCACTTCCGGTACAGAATATGACTCAATTTGTGTCTGTCTGATGATATTTCATACTTAGATTAGGGGTGTGGTGTATGGGCCAGAAGGACATACAGGAGATATCAGGAGATATATGTGATGGCAGCTTACCTTCCCTGAAGCCTGGTGTAGTGGCACATAACCTATAATTCTATCACCCAGAGTCTGGAACCAGGAGGGTGGCGATTTCAAGACCAGCATGGGCTACCTAATGAGACCCTGTTTCAACAAGCAAGGGACTAAAGAGCTTCTCCAGCACGGAGTTACTATTAATCAATACCTTGGGATATATAAGATTATCCTCTAAATTGAAATTGGCATCACGTAAAGTCTAGAAATTTGAATTAGAGAGCATTAAGTTAGCATTATATAAAGTCTATGTGTTGAATTAGAAGCCTTTGTCAAACTGACAATCCCTAAGATCTGCACTGTTGTGTTAGAGAGTGTTTCTTGACCAACTCAGGAGCACGGTTTGTTTTTACTCATTCGTTCTTTAGTTTTGATTTATTTTCCTGTGCATGTTTTATAACAGTGAGTCTCAACTCATGGGTCTCGACCCCCTTGGCCAATCTCTATCTCCAAAAATATGTACATTCTGATTCATATCAGTAGCAAAACTACAGTTAGGAAGTAGCAGCAGAAATACTTTTATATTTGGAGGTCACCACAACACTGTATTTAAGGGTCCCAGCATTAGGAAGGTCAGAACCACTGATCTACAGGCTTTTGTTCCTTAATAAGCATAGACTAATAGGAAGTCAGCGTATTTTAAGAACATAGAATTTGACCTGAGGTAAATGTGTATTTCTCATCTCACTCCCACTTACTGGCAGACCTTGAGAAAGGCGGTTGGATCCACACCTATGATTCCTCTTCCATAAAAATGTAGTAAAGCACCCGGTGCCTGGAACACCTCTAAAAACCAAGAGTCTATTCTAACTATTGGAAAGGCCTTTGATTTTTTTTTCTCTAGCTGGGTGACTAGATCATTTTAGATTTATTTGGTGCTCTGACACCTCAGCGTACTGCAGCAGAGAGCTACTACGTTGAGTTGGTGGTCAATTCTTGCAGGTTGCCAATGTCTTCTCTCACGTCCATTTGCAAACCTCTTTGGGGTTTTGCTTTCATGGATATACCAAAATGTCTTTTGCAATAATGGCAGTTTAACTGAACATTTTTCCTTACTCATTTTTTTTTTCCTTCTGGCATTACTGGAACTACGTAAAGGGAGAATTGTAACAACAACAATAGATTTCTTTTGTGTGTGTGTGTGTGTGTGTGATGCATGCTGTGTATGAACAACTTATAGGGGTCAATTCTCCCTTTCCACCGCGTGGGTTCTGGGGACTGCTAACAAACAACTTCACCTGCTGAGCCATCTCCCTGGCCCAGATTTCTGTTTTTAGCAAGAAATTATCTAAGAGCTTTTGTTGGGGGAAGATGTCTACCTATCAAGCCAGAAAGAAAGTGCTGCCTCGCCCACCACTCCTTGCTTTTTAAGGTTTAAGTGAAATAAGTTTCATTTTCTTTTCTTTTTTTAAGTTTCACAAGCTTTCTGCCTTGCTTCAAATTTCCCCTTATTAAACTTGTCTGATGTGGATTTTTTTCCTTCCTAAGTTCTTTAGGCATGTCCTTTATTGTCCTTTTTTTGTACTGATACAGGCTTTTCTGGCAACACGGTTTCTTGTCTTGGTCAACTCCTGTAATGTATTAGTCTCACAAATGAATTTTTAACAGTGTTTCCTCACTATTATGGTGTGGCTGCTCTTTTGTATTACAACGTCGTGGCTTTTTGTTCACTGTGTGGGTTTTGGCATTATTTTAAAATGTCATTCAATTTTATTTCTCTTTGTCCTGCAACTGGAGATAACTATCTTGAAGTGATCAGGACGCTCTCGCCTTGCTGCTTAGCTTTCTTGGTGCTAGACATTGCTACGCAGGGCTGCTGGGGTAGAAAGACATCAATGGTCTTATCCAGTGATGGATTTTGCATACTCAGTCCTGACCTGCAAAGCAAGATATGTCCACCGGTACAATAGTAGCAAGATTGTTTATGGGAGTATTAACCACTATCACTATCTTGGTTAGATTTAAGGCCTGCTTCTGTAAACATACTCGGAAATGGTGAATAAGGAAGACAGACGCTAGAAAAGAATGTATTTGTATTGTTTTTCTAAATGTTCATGCTGTTAAACTGCTTTTTGAATATTTATGTTTATATCCATAGATTTGTGCTATTATCAGCCTTGGTCATAGAAACTTATTGCTGTGGGTAGTGGGTAATCGGGACTCTTAACCGCTGAAGTACTGAGAATAAGCAACTCCAAGTGCTCAGAAGTGGAACAGCTGTACCAACCCTCCCGCCAAAGACAACACAGAGGGGGAAGCATGGGAGAATGAACGGAAGGGGAGGTAGAAGAGTGGAAGAGCTGGAGGATGTGGAGGGGTGCTGAGGGATACTGCTTGCTGGGTGTAACTTGACCGTTGAACATGTGAGCTCAGAGGAGCTGTGGTTACCTACGTAACACCTGCATGCCCTACTTCTGAGGAACTATTGGCAGTTGGTAGCTGCTGAGGAAGAGAGAGTCACCTTTTCTTTGGGGAGATGATCATTGTGAGGTTGCTTGTGCCCCCAGTGGATGACTCCATGTCTACATGTGAGCAGTATGAACTGGACTCAGTGGGTTATAAAAAAGTGGCCATGAAGTTGGAAAGGAGATGTGTTGTAGGGAGTGCCTGGGGTGTGAATGGAGGGCTGGGGATGGATATGACCAAGATAGGTTGCGTACCGTGAATGGAATATATCTTGCTAGCTCAGTTTTTGATGCAGACAAGCACCTACCTCTTTTGCTCAGCACCGTGCAACTACGGTCCTGTCATAACCTCCTAGAGAAGTTTCACTCATGACTTCCTTTTGAAATGGAGGTCTTATTTTAGAGAGGCTGAAACTGTTAGGGGCCGTCAAGAAGATTGTACTTCCTGCCAGGAGAGGATCCTGTTCCCCTGCCTTGCTTCCTTTTCCAGCTAACACAGCGCTCTCAGGTCAGCATAAGCCTTGAGCTTTTCCAGCTGCTCCTATGGAGCGTGGCCACGTTGCTATTGGGATGCTTAGGACCACGTCTCATTTACAGAGGTCAAAGGTTAGGGCCTCACTCTCCAGGAATAAACCCTGAGGACTCTTGAGATCTTCCAGACTGCTGTCAGGGCTCTTATAGCCCAAAGCATTCCTTTCTCTGCTGGGATCTGTCAGTTGGGTCTGGAAAAGATCAAATTTCCTCACCCCAAATTTACCTATTAACCACATACAGTTCCTGGAGAAAGTCTGGAGGGAAGACTTGGTCTCATAATCCTCAGATGTCAAAACTGAAGTTCCCTTAGAGAGGACCTGGCCCGGTCCTCCTCATTTAACAGGCTATGTAACTTCCTTTGCTCCGCTTCCACATTTCAAGGAATCCCCAAGGCTGCCTTATAATATAAATCAGGAGCAAGTTAAGAGCCAAGTTAATCAGGAAAGCAAGCTATCATGGGACCCGGCTGTGCTTGCAAAGGCCTGAGTCATTATAAACGCAGCCTTGGTCTCAGGAGTTGTTTATCAAGGATTTTCTTCAAGGGCAAAAAGTGATCTGTGCTGACTCAACTACAGAGCTTTACACAGGGCTGGGTAAGCCTGGGAAATGTTCATTCAGTTTCATCCTGGTAGCTCTGGGCCTTTGAAAGGAGCAGATTGAAGGAGGCCTGCCTGTCTTGCCTTCTGGCTGGCCCCAGATAGTGTGGAGGGAAGGCAATCTTGGCCCCTGTCCCTTGCCCCTTACCTGCCTCTTACCTGATTCCTATGCTGATTGTTCTTGTGTTCAGTGCTGAAACGAAGAAAACACTCCAAATTTTGTTTGGGCAGGCTTTGGGAAGTGTGGATTTCTTCACGCCTTTACATGTATAACAAAATCTACCAGGTGTAACTCATTGTCACACCTGTTCCTCCAGATTAGCCCCCAAAGAGTGTGCATATGCTTTGTGCCTACATTTTACAGACGAAGGCTCCAAGACCACATTCTATGCCACACCCAGCACCTCCAGAGGGACAGAGCACTCCCTGAGTATATAGTAATCGAGTTAACGGAGGCCACAGAGTTGAGACTACTGTCTTGCTTTGGCCTGCAATTGATTCCAGTCTGATTGATTCCCGGGAAATGTAGAATTTGTAGGACCTTAGTGCCTGGGCCCAATGGAGACTTTAAAACACTGTAATACTGTAGCAGAGGGGCAATTTCCCATCTTTTAACTTCATATTCTTGGAATATTTTCTCAGATTAGTGAACAATAAGGAAGTATGATCAACTGAAAGGGTTGAGAATCAGATCTCAGCATTTAGCCATGTGTAGGGAACTCGTGTGTGTGTTTGTGCATGTCCGTATGTGTCTCTGTGTGTGCCTATGTATGTGTCTGTGTCTTTGTGGGTGTCATGTATGTCTCTATGTCTGTGTGTGTACCCGTGTGCATGTGTGTGTATGTGTGTTTATTTTTTATTGATTTTTATTGAGCTCTACATTTTTCTCTGTTCCCCTCCTTTCTTCTCCCTTCCCCTTCAACCCTCTTCCAAAGTCCCCATGTTCCCAATTTACTCAGGAGATCTTGTCTTTTTCTACTTCCCATGTAGATTAGATCTATGTAAGTCTCTCTTAGTGTCTTCATTGTTGTCTAAGTTCTCTGGGATTATGGTTTGTGAGCTGGTTTCTTTGCTTTCTGTTTAAAAACCACTTATGAGTGAGTATATGTGATAATTGTCTTTCTGTGTCTGGGTTACCTTACTCAAAATGATGTTTTCTAGATCCATCCATTTGCCTGCAAAATTCAAGATAGTGTTATTTTTTTCTGCTGTGTAGTACTCCATTGTGTAAATGTACCACATTTTCCTTACCCATTCTTCGGTCAAAGGGCAGTTAGGTTGTTTCCAGGCTATGACAAACAAGTGCATTTATTTTAAACAAGTGTCTCTTTACACTCTTACCAAAGTCTAAGAAAGACGTATGCCTGGGGTTAGAAGGGGAACTATCTAGCTGAGCTTGCTATTCTAACAGAAACAAGGTCATAGATGGTAGACTTCTCAGTAGACTGTAAATGGAGTTTTTGGTAAAACAGACCACATAGGGACTTTGTGTCTTGGGTGCTCAGAAAATAGCCCAGAGTGGTATCTGGACCCAAATCTAACACTCTCACCAGCCATGGGAAAGGAACCCATTTCCCCTCCCTTCCCTCCAATATATCAGATCAAGAAAACTGCCTTTTTAATTTTTTTTATTCATGTTGCCCAGGGAGGGCACCCAGTATTTTCACAGTGCAACTGCGCAGATGTATTGGTAAAAGTGATCACAGTTGTGCAGTCACCAGCCTGATGGTGAGGGTGGCTCCAGCTGGGGTGGGATTGCTGCCGGGGAGAGGACGAAGGAGGGGAGTTGAAGGAGTTCTCAGCTTACAGGTTAGCGAGAAGCCAGTCCAGCAGTTGCTTCCTGGCCATGTTGCCCACGGCTTCATCCAGTTGTCGTTCCTTGGCGAACTTCATGACCTCCTGAAGAAGGTCTCCGACACTGTACCCCTTCTCTGCTGCCTTGGCCGAAACTTCAGGGAGCTGTGGAGAGAGCAGTGTTGGCTTGAGTAATCGGATCCTTTTCAGAACGAGGAGCCGCTAGGAAAAGTGAACTGCCATCTCCATGTGCCTGTCTACTGGGTTAAAGTCAGAACTGTAGGCTGCTAACATGCCTATTCCTTTTACTTAAGCCTTCTGAAAAGAAGCTGTGTTTACTGAGTACTTTTCCCCAGGTCACAGACCCTCAAGTTAGTCTGTGCAGATTTCTAGGTCTACGGCTGGGGTTGCCATTACTCTCCATCCCTATGGATGGATGCAAGGAGAATTTCATGTTTTTATTTCAGCTCCTGTACTGAAAATGATATAACTATGTGATTTCTCTGCAATCTATCTAATGTGGGAACTGCAATAGTGTGTGTGTGTGTGTGTGTGTGTGTGTGTGTGTGTGTGTGTGTGTGTGTGATAGAGAATGTGGTTATGTATTAATGCTATCCTGCTCACATCCACCCATTCTACCTTTAATTTGTTAGGCTTTAATGCATTTCTTACCTTCTCTAGTTGTCCATCATCGTCCCCCATGAAGTAGAGCATGGGCACGTTAAACTGAGAGGCTGCAATCCACTGCAGGACAGCCTGCAGCTGCTTCTGCAAGTTACTTGTAGAGCACTGATTGTTGACGATGACTTCAGGGCCAGGAGCATCTTGATACTGGGACATGGCACCTTCACGGCCACATCTGGAGCTACTAGCTGCCAGGGCTGCTTGTTCTTCCAGCTCAGCCAGGGCTGCTCCATTGTTGCTGTACTTTGCCATAATCAGGCATAGCTTCATCACGGATTCTACCAATTGGTCTATAAACTGGCGGTTCATTTGCTTCATCCCACTGATGAAGTCCAGTTCTGAATTGTCTGGGCATTGATCTTCAGGTCTCTTGCACACGGGAGCTGCTTTGTTTGGTCTAGGCTCAGGGCAACGCTTCTCATTTTCAGGTAGCTCGTCACAGTTGAAAGGGCTCTCGCTAAGCAGTTTCTGAATCAGTGACAGAACCATGTTTGACATATCCAGCTTCTGCGAATCCAGTTGACTTTCCTTCCCACATGCGGATGGTCCAGGAGCACCACGGCTTTCAAAATGCTTCATTGAGAGTGATTTAGCGCTCTGGCCACTTCCGCACTTCTCATACTGTGTACTTTGTTGGGACATATATCCCATGGAGGAACCAGGGCTGTCTTCCTCACAAACATCTTTGCCCTTGGCTTGTTGGGTCAGATGGTACTGAATCAGCATGAGGGCAGAGACAATCAGATCTTTGGCCAGTGAATCTGTGGAAGGACTGATCTTTTCTCTCTTCTCGTCTTTATTGGCACAGACTTTGTTAGGCACCCTGACTGGGTTGCCTTGCTTCTGGTTCCACATAGTGAGGCTCTCTTTGAGGATATGCTCACTGACCTTCTCAGCGCTTGTCAGTGACTTGCAGCATGGATCTGCTTTTGCTTTGCATTTATCTTTTCCTTTCATCTCGGCTTTCATCGCTGAGAATTCAAGGCTCTGATTCTTGCATTTCGGATCATGAGTTCCGGCTTTTAAGGTTGCATACGCCAGACTCTGAGATTTAGTCTCCTTCTTCTCACCAAGAAGAGCGCTGACCAGACGCTTTAGCATGGCCTCCATGATGTCTGCGGCATTTTGTTTGCCATGATTGAAAAGGTTCCTTTTGACAGCAGAAACAAAGTCCGAGTCTGTCATCAGGACTCCTGTGATGTTATGCAAGTTCTTCATGCAGGAATCAATCAGATCAGACACAATTTCCTTGGTGTGCTTTAAGAGTACCCTCTTCAGGACCACACAAGCTGGAATTGGCTTCCCGCAGCTGTGCACTTTCAAAGTTTTCATAACAGAGACCATCATGTCAGATGCCACCTGATTTGCATAAACCATGAGCCCCTTGCTGATGGAATCTGCAAATTCTTTGCTATCTTTTGGGCACATCTGCTTCTCTCCACACTTGTTCTTGTTCGATAATTCACTATAGAGAAAGGTTTTCCGGCCACCATCCCTGCATTCCTCGCCATTTCCGCGCATTTCTGCTGAGGTCAGCTCTACAGCTTCATGGGCCATCTCAGAAGCAATCTTGCTAACAGCACTTCGGGGGCTGGTTTTCCCCTTTTCTGGACATGCATAAATTGAATGATGGAGGCACTTGTTTCCACCTTCCAATTTGTCCTTGATTTCCTTTCGGGCCATTTGAATCACCAGAGATGACAATCGGTTGACATAGAAGGAAAGATCGTCCATAGAGCACTCTCCATCTGGGGTGGCAACTGACCTCTGATTGCTAGGAGATTTGGCCGCAGGGTTTGAGGGACTTTGGTTATTGTTGATGTTTTTGGATGCCGCCATTTCTAGGCGTAGGTTTTGAGATCCTTGGTTCAAAAGATCCATGTTTAGTTGATCAGCATACACACTGTAGCAGTTCTCGGAGGGTATTTTGTGATATTCGCCCTCTAGGTCTCCTACTTTATGTTTACAGCTAGAGGCTGAGGGGCTTAATGCATGTTGGAAACCCAAGGCATACTTCTGGAGATCATTGAGGAGCCAATTGAGGACACTTATGGGATCGGAGGGAGCTTGTTTGAAAAGACACACAGATCCCTCCGTCTAGAAAAAGAAGAACACCTTTCCATAAGTGTTTGAAGAGTTTGGGTAGGCTACTTCCGCCTTTTTATTTTCTTATTAGAAGACATAGCTTCTAAGTAATAGATTAGAGATTTGGCTTACTTTATTAGCGTCTAATATCCATTAATAAACATTCAAACACATAGCAACAGAAGCTCAGAGTTAGTATATATGCTTGTAGACTTAACTATTTGTAAGTGTTGCCAATGTGTTTGTCAATTTCATATGCATATGTATGTATTATACATGTCTACTGTGTAAGCCAACACAAGCATGCATTTCGTACATACTAGCAAATGGAAAAATACACTTGTGTATAGCAGTATGTCTGGATGTTAAGATGTTCCTGTCAATTTTAATAATATACTCACTACTATGAATTGTTTAATCATAAATTTGTGTTTTAAGTAATAACAATTTTATTGTTTAAAATAACAATTCCATGTCATTACATTGATTATTATTTTATTCTACAATTAGTTTATTCTACATTTATGAGATGTTTGAATGTATTGTGAATAACATAAATAGGTATATAATTACAATTGTGTCAATGTATCAAAGTATCAAACAAGTGCGTTAGTGAATATGTGTTACTTTATGTATATATGTCTGTATGGTCAGTCATGATTGTGTATGCACATAGGTCTTTCCATATGCATTTATAAATGTATATGTCAATATCTGAATTTGTTAGGGCTATTTGTGTTCTGATCAAGGTTTTATAAGTGTTAATATGTGCATATATTTTGTGTGTATTAATGTAAATGTGGGTGTTTATTTTATTTTATTTTTTTGTTTTGTTTTTCGAGACAGGGTTTCTGGTGTTTATGCTTCCCACATGTGGGTATGTCAGTACATCTGCCCACATGTCTTTGTATATGTTAAGTCTATGTAAAGGTCAGTCAGTATATTTAGCAATGCATGTATGTGTTTATGTGACTTGTAGCTAGTCATGTGTGTATCTTTGTTTGTATAAATTACTTTAAATATATTAGCTAGATATAAATGTTTTGATGTCATATTTGTTTATATTATTAAATATATAACTTGTGATTGTTTATGTTTATATAAATGTATATGCACAACTTTAATTTATTAATTAAGAAATACCTTGCTCTTTGCCTCTCTTTTGCCTCCTCTTATTTTACTAAATCCATGGAAATTTGTCATAAAGCCATATTTTTCGAAAATAGGTTTAAGTTATGATCAAGGTGATGAGTACTGTGTGCAGGAAGCCTGGGCTGCTCTATTAAAAAGAAACCCTAGGTATAAGCCATACCATTATTTTTTCTTTTTAAAATTATTTTTGTTTTTATTTCATGTGTATGTATATTTTGTCTGCATGTAAATCTGTACCACTTACATATGTAATGCCTGTGGAGGCCAGGCAAGTTTGTCAGATGCCCTGAAACTGGAGCTGCAGCAGCACATGGGTGCTGGGAATTGAACCTGGGTTCTCTAGAAGAGCTGCCAGTGCTCTTCGCCTCTGAGGCATCTCTCCAGCCCCAAGCCATGCCTTTTAAAGAGTATATGATGGAATTGGCCACCCCCGAATAATTCCCAGAACTTTGAAGAGTGTTCTTTAAGTTGTTTTACTTCTTTCAGGGCTACTGGCCTCATTTCAAATTTGTCTGAAATCATAAATGATGTTTTGCATATGACATATGAGTCTAGAGACGGGGAACAGAAAGCCTTTGACTTCTTTGAATTAAAGCCAAATATTCTTTCCATTACCAGTCACCCAGGCTTGTAGGAATGTGTTTCGGTACCCTCTCAGAACCACGAGCCTGACATGTAATTCAAAATACATAAAAACAAATGAATTTGGGGTGTGAACATAGTCTGCAAGTCTCATTGCTTCTAATTTGAACCTTTTCAGCAGCTTGTGTATGTTAGCCCCTAGGTACTCGAATTCTTGGTTGTGTGTTTTCTCTGTTTTTTATCTTTATTCTTTACTGAATGGTGGGCAATATGAGACACATGAGTGTAGTACAATCAGCAAGGTTGAGATTATGTGTACATCTTTCTTAGAACAAGGAGAGCAAGGTTATGCTTGGAGTAGATACCTTCAAGTTAAAGGGGGGTATTCTGAACCTTTGTGTTTAACGAAAACCCATTAAAAATACCTGCATGTGGAATTACCATGGCCCTGAACTTAGTCCTGTGTTTTCTAGAATGTCATGTGTTCCAGGGTGGTGGTCCCCCTGGACAACCATTTCCTTACTGTCTGTGACCCAGAGTCTTCAGACTTAATATTGGGCACTAGAAATTAGGAGTGATGGAACCTTAGAGGCTAAGTCACCTTAGACTGGTCTTGCTTTTCGGTGTCCTTGATCACAATAATCTCTTTTTCTGCTAGATTCTCCAGATCTAATTCGCCTTCAGACCTGGAACCAGCAGCACCCTGTGGAATTAAAAAGTGAGATTTTTATTAAAAACTTGAGTTTTGAGATTTCTCCAAGCTGCTCCACCCCTTAGGCTACAAGTTCATAGCCTGAAGGTCATGTCTCCCATCATCTATTCGTTTCTCCAGAAGAGGCAGGGTTTCAATGCTACACATTTTGAAGAATTAGGCAAGTTATTTCCCCAAATTGCTGATTTGTCCTCTGATGACCCTCAAGACTATCAGTCTCAAGAGCCATCTGTTACTTACCACCTTTGAACAGATTATGTGTACCCGTGCTTTTATTTAGCCCAACCACTGCTGTGACTTCTAAAATGAAATTCATTATCAAGAGTAACAATAAATTCAGAAGCAGATACCCTGGACCTTCCCCCTGAATCCCTTCCCCCTGAATCCCTTCCCCCTTTCCTCCCCTTTGCCTCTCCCTTGCCCTTCATCATACTTCACAGAAAAGCCTTCTCACTCAGTTTTCACCCTCTTCGACTTTGAACGGGAAATACCCACCTTGGAATCTTTATCTTCAACATTCAGGGTGGACACGTCCACAAAGCATATCTGCACAACATTAGGAGGGCAAATTTAGACAAGTTCCAGAGGAAGGGTCACAATTTCTGTCTTGGAGATGATACTGGCACTTACCTCATGAAATTCTTGTGAAAATTAACTGATAGTATATGTACATTTTAAGAGTGGTCCAAAAGAAAATATCCATGAATATTGATTCTAAAAACCTGAGATGACATGGCCCAACTGGCACAAGTGAAAAGGCTGATTTTGTACCAAAATTTGAATTCCCCTAACTTCAAATTTAGTCATTTTCTGTTACCTCAGTCTTTCTCAAGATGTGCTATTTTACTGTTAGCAAACATTATGGCTTAAGCAGTATTAGGTAAAAAAAAAAAAAGAAAAAATAGTATTAGGTAATTGAAGCTGGTTACTAGGCAGCCATCACTCCTCCCCTCCTCTTAGGCTCCTCTCATTCTTAGGCCCCTCTTTCCTCTTAGCCTTCTCGCCTCTTAGGCCCCTCCTTTCTTAGGTCTCTTCTTCCTCTTAGGTCCCTCCCACCTCAGGCCCTCCCTCTCTTCAGTCCCTCCCTGTTAGGCTCCTCCCATTAAGCCCCTCCAATCTGAGGCTCCCCTTCTTGGGCTCCTTCCTTTTAGGCTCCTCCCTCCCCCTATGCTCCTCCCCTCTCAGGTCCCTCCCCATGGGCACCTCCATTTCAGGCCCCTCCCTCTCTTCAGCTCCTCTCAGGCTTTTCCCCTTAGGCCCTTCTCCTCTGAGGCTCCCCCCTCTTGGGCTCCTCCCTATTAGGTCCTTCCCTCTCTTAAGCCCTCACTTCTTAGACTCCTCCCCTTATATCCCTCCTCTCTAGGTTCCTCCTTTTTGGCTCCTTCCATTAGGGCCCCCTCCTCACAGGCCCCTCCCTCCTCTTAGGCCCCTCCCATTTAGGCTCTGCCCCTCAAGCCCCTCCCCTTTTGGACTCCTCCCTCTTAGGCCCCTCTCTCCTCTCAGGCCCCTCCCACTTAGGCTCTGCTCCTTAGGCTCCTCTCTTGGACCCTTCTTAGGTTTCCTCCCTCCTCTCAGGCCCCTCTCACTTAGGTTCCACTCTTTAGGTCCCTCCCACTTAGGCTCCACCACTTGGAACCCCTCTCCTCTTGGCCTCCTCTCTCTTAGGCCCCTCCCACTTAGGCTCCATCCCTTAGGCCTCTCCCCTTTGGATGCCTCCCTCTTAGGCCCCTCCCTCCTCTCAGGCTCCTCCCATTTAGGTTCCACCTTTAGGCCCCTCCCACTTAGGCTTCTCCCTTTAGGCCCCTCGCCTTTGGAAGCCTCCTTCTTAGTCCCCTCCCTCCTCTCAGGCCCCTCCCACTTAGGTTCCACCCTTTAGGACCCTCCTACTTAGGCCCCACCCCTTCAGGCCCCTCCCATTTGGATGCCTCCCTCTTAGGTCCCTTCCTCCTCTCAGGCCCCTCCCACTTAGGTTCCATCCTTTAGGACACTCCCACTTAGGTTCCACCCCTTGGACCCCCTCTCCTCTTGGGCTTTTCCATCTTAGGCCCCTCCCACTGAGGTTCCACCTTTTAGGCACCTCCCACTTAGACTCCACCCCCTTTGCCCCTCCCCTTTTGGACTCCTCCTCTTAGTCCACTTCCTCCTCTTAGGCCCCTCCTACTTAGGTTCCACCCTTTAGACCCCTCCCACTTAGGCTCCACCTCTTGAGCCCCCTCTCCTCTTGGGCTCCGCCATCTTAGGCTCCTCCCACTTAGGCTCTGCCCTTAGGTCCCCACTCCCCTTGGTCTCCCTCTCTCTTGACCCTCCCTCCTCTCAGGTCCCTCCCACCTCTTAGATCTCCCCACTTAGGCTCTGCCCCTTTGGCTTCTCCCCTTTTGGGTTCCTCCCCCTTAGGCCACTCTTTCCTTTTGAGCTCCTCCCTTAGGCCCCTCCCACTTAGGCTCCACCCATTAGGCCCTCTTCTCCTTTTGGGCCCTTCCCTTTTAGGCCCCTCCCTCCTCTTTGTCCCCTCCCACTTAGGCTCCATCCCTTGATACCCTCTCCTCTTGGGCTCCTCCCTCTTAGGCCCCTCCCACTTAGGATCTGCCCTTAGGTTCCCTCTCCCCTTGGTCACCCTCTCTGAGGCCTCTCACTACTCTCAGGCCCCTCCCTCCTCCAAGGTCCCCCCACTTAGGCTCTGCCCCTTTGGCCCTTCCCTTCGTGGGCTCCTCCCCAATAGGGCCTCTCACTCCTCTAAGGCCCCACCCTACTCTCAGGCCCCTCCCACTTTGACTCTACCCCTTAGGCCCTTCTCTTGGTCTCCTCCCTCTTAGGCCCCTCCTTCCTCTCAGGCCCCTCCCACTTATGTTCTACCCTTTAGATCCCTTCCACTTGGACCCCCTCTCCTCTTGGCCTCCTCCCGCTTAGGCCCCTCCCACCTAGGCCCCACACCTTAGGTCCCCTTTCTCTTGGGCTCCACCCTTTTAGGCCCCTCCCACTTAGGCCCCCTTTTGACTCCTCCCTCTTAGGCCCCCTCCCTTCTCTCAGGCCCCTCCCACTTAGGTTCTACCATTTAGGACCCTGCCACTTAGGCTCCTCCCATTAGGCCCCTCCCCTTTGGACACCTCCCTCTTAGGCCCCTCCCTCCTCTCCGGCCCCTCCCACTTAGGTTCCATCCTTTAGGACCCTCCCACTTAGGCCCTGCCCCTTCAGGCCCCTCCCATTTAGATGCCTCCCTCTTCGCCCCTCCCTCCTCTCAGGCCCCTCTCACCTGGTTTCCACACTTTAGACCCCTCCCACTTAGGTTTTACCCCTTGGACACCCCTCTCCTCTTGAGCTCCTCCCTCTTGGGCCCCTCCCACCTAGGCCCCACCCCTTAGGTCCCCTTTCTCTTGGGCTCCTCCCTATTAGACCCCCCTCCCACTTAGGTCCCTCCTCTTTTGACTCCTCCCTCTTAGGCCCCTCCCTTCTCTCAGGCCCCTCCCACTTAGGTTCTACCCTTTAGGACCTCCCACTTAGGCTCCTCCCATTAGGCCCCTCCCCTTTGGACACCTCCCTCTTAGGCCCCTCCCTCCTCTCCGGCCCCTCCCACTTAGGTTCCATCTTTAGGACCCTCCCACTTAGGCCCTGCCCCCTCAGGCCCCTCCCATTTAGATGCCTCCCTCTTAGGCCCCGCCCTCCTCTCAGGCCCCTCCCACTCATGTTCTACCCTTTAGAACCCTCCCACTTAGGTGCCACCACTTGGACCCCCTTTCCTCTTGGCCTCCTCCCTCTTAGGCCCCACCCCTTAGGCCCCCTTTCTCTTGGGCTCCACCCTTTTAGGCCCCTCCCACCTAGGCCCCACCCCTTAGGTCCCCTTTCTCTTGGGCTCCACCCTTTTAGGCCCCTCCCACTTAGGTCCCCTCCCTTTTGACTCCTCCCTCTTAGGCCCCTCCCTTCTCTCAGGCCCCTCCCACTTAGGTTCCACTCTTTAGGACCCTCCCACCTAGGCCCTGCCCCCTCAGGCCCCTCCCATTTACATGCCTCCCTCTTTACCCCTCCCTCCTCTCAGGCCCCTCCCACCTGGTTTCCACCCTTTAGAACCTTCCCACTTAGGTTTTACCCCTTGGACTCCCCTCTCCTCTTGGGCTCCTCCCTCTTAGGCCCCTCCCACCTAGGCTCCACCCCTTAGGTCCCCTTTCTCTTGGGCTCCTCCCTATTAGGCCCCCTCCCACTTAGGTCCCTCCCCTTTTGACTCCTCCCTCTTAGGCCCCTCCCTTCTCTCAGGCCCCTCCCACTTAGGTTCTACCCTTTAGGACCCTCCCACTTAGGCTCCCCCCTTAGGCCCCTCCCCTTTGGACACCTCCCTCTTAGGCCCCTCCCTCCTCTCAGGCCCCTCCCACTTAGGTTCCATCCTTTAGGACCCTCCCACTTAGGCCCTGCCCCCTCAGGCCCCTCCCATTTAGATGCCTCCCTCTTTGCCCCTCCCTCCTCTCAGGCTCCTCCCACCTGGTTTCTACCCTTTAGAACCCTCCCACTTAGGTTTCACCCCTTGGACCTCCCTCTCCTCTTGGGCTCCTCCCTCTTAGGCCCCTCCCACTTAGGCTCTGCCCTTAGGTCCCCTCTCCTGTTGGTCTCCCTCTCTCAGGCCCCTCCCACCTCTCAGGCCCCTCCCTCCTCTTCGATCTCCCCTCTTAGGCTCTGCCCCTTTGACTTCTCCCCTCTTGGGCTCCTCCCCCTTGGGCCACTCTCTTATTTTGGGCTCCTCCCTCTTAGGTCCCTCTCACTTAGGCTCTACCTCTGTAGCCCCCCTCCTCTTGACTCTTCCCTCTTAGGCCCCTCCCACTTAGGCTCTGCCCCTTAGGCCTCTCCCCTCTTGGCCTCCTCTCTGAGGCCTCTCACTCCTCTCAGGCCCCTCCCTCCTCCTAGGTACCCCCACTTAGGCTCTGCCGCTTTGGCCCCTCCTCTCTTGGGCTCCTCCTCAATAAGCCCCCTCACTCCTCTTGGGCTCCTCCCTACTCAGGCCCCTCCCACTTAGGCCTTACCCCCTAAGGCCCCTCCCATTTGGATGCCTCCCTCTTAGGCCCCGCCCTCCTAGGCCCCTCCCACATAGGTTCCACCCTTTAGAACCCTCCCACTTAGGCTCCACCCTCTAGGCGCCCCCTTTGGATGCCTCCCTCTTAAGCCCCTCCCTCCTCTCAGGCCCCTCCCACTTATGCTCCACCCTTTAAGCCCCTCCCACTTAGGCTCTGCCCCCTTGGCCACTCCCCTTTGGCCTCCTCCCTCTCAGGCCCCTTCCACTTAGGTTCCACCTTTTATGACCCTCCCACTTAGGCTCCACCCCTAGCCCCTTCCCCTTAGATTCCACCCTCTAGGCCCCTCCCACTTAGGCTTCGCCCCTTGAACCACCTCCCTCGTAGGCCCCTCCCTCCTCTCAGGCCCTCTCACTTAGGTGCCACCCTTTAGAACCCTCCCACTTAGGCTCCACCCCTTGGACCTCCTCCCTCTTCCGCTCATCCACTTAGACTCTACCCCTTTGGTCTTTCCCCTCTGGGCTCCTCCCTCTTAGGCCCCTCCCCTCTTAGGCCCCTCCCTCTCTTAGGCTCCTCCCCTCTTAGGTCCTCCTCCCTCCCCACTTCTCCCCCTCTCTCCAGTTGACTTATATCACTCCTCACTCTGCCCCTCCTCTGATTCACCCCTGTGTGATGTATACTTGTTCTGGACCCTGCAAGCCCTTACTGTGCTCAGGTGCTTAGAGAAGCCACATATCAGCTTCCATGAGTTTATCTTGGGCTCCAGTATATACCCATATACTCCTTGAAGTCAGTTTGTATCTTACCACTTTTCGGTCTTGATCTTGTTGTCCTTTTGGGCTGTAAAGATCTACCTTGCACACGCCCCTGCGGCTGTGTAACCAGTCAATATCGTCAGACATCTTTAGGAAGAAGCAAAAGAATGTGAAATTCTTATATGTGGTTTATAAAATGAAGTCAATTTAAACAAAACTCCTGGGGGTGGGGAGACTGATCCCATTTGCTTCATAGAGATTCAAGCTAAGAATCACAGAGAAGAAAGGATGTGAACGTGGGGAATGGTGCTGAAATTTTTAAGGCACAGGATCAATAACTTTTGTCAAAATATGTGGTACTAAGTATCGTGATCCATGGTAATATCACGTTGACATAAGACACCAACAGGAAAAGTGGTGCATGAGGAAGCAAATTTAAGTTTAGAGACTAGGGGTTATATGTTGTAATCTATGTCTACCCAACTGAATGAGAGTTTTGGTGTCTGGGACTTATCTTTTCTCCAGAATTTAGTGAGATAAATTTCTTCTCCTAAGTATTAGAGGGCTGTGAAATTCATTTTTACACATATAAAAATTTATTTTCTTCTTCAGTTTACTAGATTATTAGGTCTTTCCTTTTCCCTCTAGCTCTTCAAACTAGTCTCACATTCTGTTCTTTCCCTCTGTCTCCTCTTTCTTTCCCTCCTCCTGGCTCTCCTCTTCTACCTTCCTCCCCACTTCTTGCTCTGGTCTCCCTCCATGCTCCTGCCTCCCTCCTATTCTCCCCTCCCCCTTCTCCCTCCTCCTTCTCTTCTCTGTCTTCCCCCATCTCCCTCCTGCCTCCTTTCCTCATCCATCCACCCTCCCTCCTTCTGCCTCTCTTGTCCTCCTTCATTTCCCTCCCTTCCTCCCTCCCCCACTTCATCTTTCCATCCTAACTCCATTCCCTGTCCCTTGTTCCTCCCTCTTTCCCTCCTTTGAAATTCTCTCCCTCCCTCCTATCCTCACTCCTCCCTTCCCATTACTCATCATTATCCCTAGTCCCTCTCCTCCTCTCCACTTCCTCCCTCTCTCCTTCATCTCTTGCTTTTCTTCCCTCCAGTTCCCTCTCTCCTGCCCCTATCTTTCCGTTTCCCCCTCTCTTTCCATTCTCCCTCCCCTTCTTTCTCTCCTTCACCCTCCATCTCTCTCCCTTCCTCCTTCTTCCCATTCTCCCCTCCCTCCTTTCTTCCTCTGAACATTCTCTGTACTTCCTTCCTCCTCCTTCCTTCCATTCTCCCTCCTCCCTCTCTATCTCTCCTCCCTCCACTCCCTCCTCCCTCCCTTTATTCCCCATCCTCCACTCCCTCCTCCCTCCCTTTATTCCCCATCCTCCCTCCCTCCTCCCTCTCTTCAGCTCTCCTCCCTCTCTCCATCCCTCCTCTCTCCTCTCCATCTTTCCCTTCCTCTTCTCTTCCCTCCCTTTATTCTCTATCCTTCCTTCCTCTCCTCTGCTTCATCCCCTTTCCCTCCCCTCTCTCCCCCTTACCCCTCCTTCCCCATCCTCCTTCCCTCCCACCTCCCTTCCTTTACTCTGTATCCTCCTTGGTTCCCCCTCTCTTCAACCTTCCTCTCTCCCCTTCCTCCTGTTCCCTCTCTATTTTCTCCTCCCTCCCTTCCCCATTCTCTGTGCCTTTCCACTCCTTTCTCCATCTAACCTACTTCCTCTAACTCCCTCCCTCCTCTATTTTCCTTCCTCTCTCAGGCCTCTTTCCCCTTCTCTCCCTTTTCTGCCCTCTTGCCTCCCTCCTTCCTTCTCCCCATCTACAACTCTCCCTCTTCCATCTCCCTTCCTTTCCTCCCTCTTCTTTCTCCCTCCCTCTTTTCCTATCCTCTTTCCTCCTTCTCTTCTTTCCCCATCTTTCCTTCCTCCCTCTTTCTCCCTGTGTCCCTTGACCTCTTTTTTAGTACAAGTTATCATCTAGTGACAATCTTCTTATAAAGTACTTACTTTGATCGCTTCCCTAGAGATTTGGGAATGTTCCAATTAAGAAACTCTACAAACCTTTGAAAAGCTCTTAGAAAAGGACTTCCTGTACCCTCAGAGAGAGGGTTTCTTTTCTGAAGAGCTAGTGAATAAGTACTAGCTTCAAAAAAGCCAGAGGCTAAGAGATCCCTTATGAGATTTGGATCTTACAAAATTTGTAAAAGATAAAAGGTATAAACTCAGTACCTTGATGATGGAGTTCTTTTGGACCTTTGGCTGGATATGTGCCACCCAGAAGGGAGATGTGCCCCTTTAGATGGAAGTGGGCAGTGCCAAGTTCTTAGGCACTTGCAGCTGCCTGCCACCCCGGTCAGCTGTTGGACCAGACTGATGGCTCTGGCTGGCTCTGGCCCTGGGGTATGCTGAGGGGGCTTTGTTGGGTCACAATACCCAGTATGTTGCAACCTGAGCAAAGGCATGGCACACCCAGAAAGCTTAGTAACCATTTCATATCCAAAGTATGCTAACCTGCCTGCTGTAGGCCACATTTTCACTATGTCTTGTTGGGCACATGTGTTTCATAATATTTTACACAGTTCACAGCCTCTCAGTATCAAGCATCCCATTCCTTTCCCTACTAGACTTTGAGAATAATTTACACATACAGAACTGCTCCCAGGCTTTGGAAATGAAAGTTTTCCCAGTTCAGTGTACCTCTCTTTGGATTTCTCACTACAGTACCAGAGTTATATAGCAAGAAATCTGTAGATTTGTGTTGAAAGAGAGGAATTTTAACCAAAATCACTCTTAGTTATCCCAAATAAAATGAAGAGTAAAAACTCAAGGCTGTTTTAGATACTAACAAGACACCTCCTATTCTAGCCAAAAAGGAAGCTTCTACCTTTACAGTTCCGAAGTAGGCAATCATTTGGGACGGGTGGGTGGTTCTTTTCTGGAGAATTTGGATGCTGCGATGACTCTTCCAGTCTGCCTCAAGATGGTATGGCTTGCCTCAACCCTCCATACTCTCCTAAAGCCTTACTTGCCAGCTGGTACTAGAACTTCAATTTCATGACATCACTGTTTCTATAGAGAACAATGGCAGTATAAAATGATGGCCTTTATTCTTAGGATTCTACTAACTCTAAGAGGTCCAGGAAACTTTGATATTCACGTTTATATCTTCAAACCATGAAAAACACTTAAGCACCACTTACTGTTCCCCATTCTGGCCAGGGTTTCATTGCTGGCTACAGTATGTTTAGAGAATTAACCATTATCCATTAAGATACCTCCTGTTTAAACCAGTTTAAAAATATTAGCACCCACCAAAGTGCTCTCTTGTGTGTCCAAATCATACTTTATATTAATTTGTCCTTTCTCCATGTGTCCCTTATTTCACCAATTGAATGTGAATCCACTTAATGTCATTTGAGATGCTCCCCTAGATAGTAGAGTTACCTATTGCAGTCGTGTCTTCACTTTTTTCTTATTGCATGATTTTTTTTTCCCTGAAAAGAATCAAGCAAAGTTCTATTTAGTGCAGAGAGGGCACCCATGACAGATTAGGGAAATGATCTCACCAAAGTCTAGTTCAGTGAACCAATGAGTTTATTGGGGTTACATTTAGGAGCATAGATGAGAGGTTGCGTGCAGGAACAGAGATGGCTGCTTAGTGGCAGTTGTGTCGCCAGGAAGCTTACCACAGCATGTAACATGACGAGTGGGCATTGTGTTCCTGGAGCACCCTGAACAAAATTTGCAGATATTTTGGACAGCTGGACAGTACCCTCTCCTCAGAAATTGTGTCCCGGGTTTTCAATCTTGGGGGTGGGGTGGGTGTCCCTATAAATCTTGGAACTTGCGTGGGATTTCCTGAGGCTTCTAAATTTTGTTAGCATCCTGACTCATAGGCACTTCCCTCCAAGAAGGTGTGTTTCAATGCGGTGAAAAGAGATGTGCACTGGTCAGTTTGGTTCTCTGACTTTTACATTTGTCACACCCTCTCCTGTGGTGCTTTCTGAGCCTTGGAGAGGGCGATGGAGATGTCTGATGCCATTTGTTCATGTTTGTCTGAGCACTGGACACTATTTCACAGCAACACTCACTTCCATCTCAGGAATGTGACTGGTTATGAGTGTCTGTAAGACACAGCCTATTTCAAAACAAATAACTTTCTTTCTATGACAGACTAAACCTGACAGTAATAGTAATATTATAGTACCTGGAAGTAGCTTTTTAAAAACCTATATGTAGCTGGGTGGTGGTGGCGCACGCCTTTAATCCCAGCACTCAGGTGGCAGGGGCAGGCAAATCTCTGTGAGTTCAAGGCCAACCTGGTCTACAAGAGCTAGTTCCAGGACAGACTCCAATGCTACAGAGAAACCCTGTCTCGAAACAAAACAAAACAAAAACCTACACGGTATCTTTGTTTAACATCAACTGATGTTTTCATTGTCCTTCCAAATGTTTCTATAGATATATAAGACACTCAAGAGTTACTAACATTTAAGGAAACATTTTTACAAAGGGTGATTAGGATAGCTAAAGGCCCAAGATGATGGGCCGCTAAAAGTACGTACCAGTCAGAACTGGGCAGTTAGGAATGTACAGAAAGGAACTGTTTAAAATGTCAGATACAGCAGAAAATGCTCCCATACTGGTTAGATTTGAACAGCTTGAAACAAACCTAGACATATCTGGGAAAAGAAGGCTTGGTCAAGGTATTGCCTCCATCAGATCGACCAAGAGGCCTGTCTTAGTTCTTGTTCTATTGCTGTGAAAAGGCACCATGGCCAAGGCAGCTTCGAAAGGAAAACATTTCATTGGGAGCTTGCTTTCAGGTTTTTTTTTTTTTTATTTTTAGGTTGCTCTGCAGTTTTTTGCTTTTATTTTATTTCTTTGATTACTTAAAAAAAAATACCAATCCAAATTCTCACTCCCTCCCCTTTTCCACTCCCCTTCCTATCCCTCCACAAACACTCCCACCCACCCCCTCAAATCCTAAGAGAAGGCCATGCACCCTGCCCTGTGGAAAGTCCAAGGCCCTCCCTACTACATCTAGGTTGAGCAAGGTTTACATCCAAAGAGAATAGGATCCCAAAAAGCCAGTGCATGCAGTAGAGACACATCCCAGTGTCACTATCAGTGGCCCCTCAGTCTGCCCCAAATGTCAACCACATTCAGAGGGCCTTGGTTGTTCCCATGATCGTTCACTCCCAGTCCAGTTGGAGTTGATGAGCTCCCATTAGCTCAGGCACATTGTCTCAGTGGCTGACCCCCTCATGGTCTTGACTTCCTTGCTCATACTCTGACTCCTTCCACTCTTCAACTGGACCTTGGGAAATCAGTCTAGTGCTCTGATTTTCAGTTTTACAGGGTTTCTTTTGTCTGTCATGGTGGAGAGTATGGCAGCAGACATGGTGCCTGAGTGGCAGCTGTAAGTTTACATTTTATCAGCAAGTTGGAGGCGGGGGTGGCCAGAGTACAGCAAAGGAACAAAAGAGGGACGGGGAGGGAAAGAGAAACTGGCATTGGCATTTGAAACCTCAAGCCCAGCCCTAGTGATACACCACCTCCAACAAAGCCACACCTCCTAAGCCTTCCCAACAGTCCACCAAATATTCAAATACATGAGCCTATGTGGGCAGTGTTTATTCAAACCTCCACAATAAGTCCATAATTTTAATGTTTTTCTTGGTTAATAATTGATGAGGGAGGGCCTAGCCTACCACCGCTTGTTCCACTTCTGGGTAGGAGGTCTTGGGAAAAGCAAAAAATGTAGCTGAACATGAGCCCAGGAAGAAAGCCAATAATCAGTATTCTTTCTGATTCAGTTCATGCCTCCAGGTTCCTGACTTGGCTTTTTTCGACGAAGGGCTATGTTGGGATGTATAAGTCAAGCTATCCCCTTCTCCTGTTTTGTGTAGTCTCATGGCTAGGAGACACTATTCCAAATAGCCAACAGTCGTTTTCTATGCACTGTCCAGTCTCCTCATTCTGGGGTGCTACCGCTGCTCTAGGCTCCCTATACGTTTGCCTACCCTGACAGTTGCTATTGAGCTAGCATTTGCTATTCAACCCAACTCAGGCTCAAGGGGAAGCAGGGCCACAGTCTAGCCTGACATATTGCTTCTGGGACTAGCGTTTTGGTTTTGACAGGCTTTGAGCCAGTACCATGGCCCTTCCCTTTTCAACAGTCCTAACTGCCTACTGAAAAGGCCTCAGACTGAGTCGACAGTGCTCACTCCAAGTATACTTTCTTTCAGGGGTGAAAATGTACACATAGCATTCTAGGGAGAATAACTACCCAATCCTAGGACAAGTTTAATATTTACTTACAGTGCTTTGTTGTTTATGTCCTCTGTGAACCGTCGCTCATGACTTCTAAGCTTTTCAGAAACGCACCAATGTAGCATTTAGCTTTCTATCAGTTTTGTTCCCCAGAAATTCTACCTCAACACAAATCCTGCCACATTTGTCTGTGAGTGGCATAGAAAACTGATTGCTTTATAGCTTTAGGAATCCAATTTACATGTGATTTAAACCATTTAGATGTGTCTATAGCCACGCTTCCTTGTGAAGATCTCATCCCACTATGGGGCTCAGCAATACCACTCAGCCAAACCTCATGCCAGATTCACGGTATCTGCTCAATCAACACGAGTCTTTCAAAACCATTCATTTTTAACGAGGTCTACATATGTGTGTCTATGTGTAGGCTTGTGTACATATGAGTGCAGTGTCTCCAGAGCTCACATGAAGTGCGCTATTCCCTGCGGCTAGATTCAGAGGTGGGTGTAAGCTACCTGATTCAGGTCCTCTGAATGGGACACAAGCTTTCTTAATCATGAAGCTGTCTCTCCAGTTCTCAGCCTTTTTCTTAACTCTCCTGGGAAGACAGTTCTATCAGGCCTGGTGACGTAAGCTTTAAGCACTATGTCTATTGTACCCAGGTCTCTCAATAATGCCGCTTTCCCCTTTACTATCATTTAATTCCTGATGAGGACCTCAACCCGAGAAAGCCAAGTACCCCTAAACAGTTTGTATAGCCAGTCTGTCAGAAACATCGGGGAGTATGATTTCTCTCCTATTTGCCTCAAATTATGCAGCCTTTGTCTCGAGGAACATTACTCCATTTCAATGGCATCCAAACTGGACCCACCCATCCCCACACCCTACAACCTTTTAAACTAAGCTAAGCTGTAAAGAACTTTCGGCTTAAAAATTGTACCCTGTTCAAGCAGTTCGGATGCTATTTCTCCTGTTAACACAGTTTCCTGTGCTGAGCCAGTAAGCCCTCTATCTACAGGCCAAACCATGGATTTTATTAAAAGTTTGGCCTGAGGAATATCTTCTAACATTTCTACTTCACTTTCTCTCCTTCCTTGCTGCCCAATTCTTCTCACAGATTTCAGATTTTTGGATCGCGGGAAGGCTCTAACAAATATCCAACGTATCCCCTCTTTCTCTTGCATCCCTCCAGTGGTAAGAAATGCCACTGCCTGTTTATATGAACCCACTCCGTGTATGAAATTTTAAGGTTGGAATGTATTACTGAACCCATCAGTTATTTGGGAGCATCACTGTACTCACGAGGTGGACCTCACTCATCAAGGAGGCTTGCCTTTCCACCTTCCTTCCATAGAGGAAGACGGCCACTCTGTGATTCCCACCAAAGGATGCTCCACTCTGCCATGTAACTAAACTGAGCTACTCCACGGGCAGAAATAAATGTTTATCGGGGGCTAAAATGCCAAAGTTATCTCCCAGGAGGGAAGAGAGAAGCAATATGTTGAAAAGGCAAGCAGATTTTGTATGACAGTCAGTAAGGTGGAAGTCTTTGAACTGTTTGGATTTATTAGGAACTAGATGTCCTTGCCTGAGGAAGTTGAAATTTGGCGGTTGATTAAGGGAAGTCCTTGTAAACAGAAACCTGTCTTTAGCAGATCTGCTTTCATGGTAAGCAGAAACCCATCTTTCATAAGATCACTGAGGGTGCTGAATTTAGGCTTCTGTTTATCCAATATCAATCCTTCTGTTTACCTGATCAAAGAACTGCCATTTTAGGGGCCCACTTTGGACCTAACATCCCAGCCTTTTGTTGATGATAAAGAGTAATGATAGCCCTCTGGCTACTTCCTGCTGATTGGGGTCTTAAAAGGGGGGTCTGGAATGTTGGTCCAAGGGGTTTAAGCTAGCAGGAGACCCCATGAAATACCATTAGAAGCATCTGGTTTACTGATTGTTGGATTATTTCATTAATCCTCTCCTAAAGGAACCAGGAGAGACAAGGGACAATCATTATGAGAAGATACAGAAAAATGGGCTGAGTAGGGGTAGAAGCCAAGACCCAGAGAGGACCATGGCAGTTGGTCCCAGAAGGCTGTAGTTTGTAAGCCAGTTTGTGTAAGCTTTTAATCCTGTATTCCACTGGGCAGATTGATCCACATAGTAGCAACATCATTGGCAGTTGCAGCTCGGTGAAAATCTGTTGAGCCAGATATAGGCTATGGAAAGAAGATAAAGTTAAGGAGCTTAAGAGGATCTTTGTCTTGAAACAGTTTGGGTGATAGGATCAGTAGAGGGTCGAGGGAGGACAAGATCAGCGTGTTCCCAGAGAAGATGTTTATGCAGTGAGAGAAGGTACACAGTCATGGAGTGGGGCTGGCTCCAGAGGTCACTTTCCCCAAAGAAGAGAATGGCTATACGGTAACCCAGGTGGGCTTGGATGTTCGGTGTGTGGTCTGAATGCAAATTAGGGCTAGAGGTAGGCTCTTAAGTCCAAGGAAGTTAAGGTTCAGAAGACAATTTAGATAGATGTGTCTAGCTCTTTCTACCTTTCCTGAAGATGAATAGAGATGAATGGTAGGCCATTATCCAACTGTATTGATTTAGGAAGTCCAGAGCTGATAAAAAAAATTATTATTCATGAGATGGAAATGTTGTGGGGTATCCCCCAGAGAAGATTTAGACATGGGATTAAGCCAATAGATAGTCTTTATTAACTGGCCAGCGGCTACACTGGGTGTTCAGGATCCCAATGTAACCCCAAGCCTTCCTCAGGGTGAGATTTCAAGCATAAAAACCATGTTCTGGCTTGACATACTTCAGTTAATAAGACAGCTAGCTAGAAGCCAAAAAGCAAGTTAGTACATTTAGAGACTTTCCTAGAACTAAGGACTTTGATGGATTAGTCTTTGTTTTAGTTTTGGCAGATGATTCTGTCTACATGATGCGTTTTATGGCCTGAATGACACGTCCATCATGGAGTCAGTTATGCTAAAGTCTGGGGGCCTTCTAAAATCTGAGGCCCTGCTACATTCTACTCCGGTCTTAGTGGATGAGTCAAATCATGAACTCATAAAAAAGTGTATTTGGTTCTAAGGACCACCAATTTTACTGAACGCATACACAATTGTACATGTAGTTCAGGGGCCTTCTGTTGAACCAATCAGAATGAGAATTAAAGGCACAGTCAGTACTGACAGAGGAGCCAGGGGGAACAAGGGAACAGAGACTGGCATCTGATTTCTGGCTGGGAGTGATAAACTCTCCCCAGGGTCCCTTCCTGTGGCATGGAGTCTGTTTCCCCAGGTTTTTCCTGTTTCCCAAAGGTCAGAATCATTTTAAAGGAATTTTCAGGAAGCCTCAGTTTTACAACCCCAGTTTTTACAATGGAAACTGTCTTGTTTCTGGAAACTAGGGAGCCCAGCCACAGGGCCTGCAGAGATTTGTAAACTTTGTATTCCTAGCTCAAAAGATAAACTCCCACATCATCTCTTTCTTCAATACAGCCAAACAGTTAAAGTGGGCATCAGTAAGTAAAGATCGAGATGGAATATGGGTTTCTGGTCTGTAATCACACCAGCTAATACCTTCCCTGTATCTGTCTTCTTTAGTTTCCAGTCCAGGCCCGAGGATGGACCATTCCCCTGTATTCATACCCACAGGGCAAAGCACAAGACTCAGGAAGGGGTAGAGGGGCAGGGAATGGAAGGGCCTGGGCCCAGTGAAACCTTAATTTCAATGGGTCCAGAGACAGTCCATTTGGCATAGTGGTCCATGACCTCTGCTCTCTTGACCTGAGTGTCCTGAGTGTCTTAGAACCTTGGTGTAATGCCAGTTACCTTCACAGCCATAGGAGTGGAGAGAGTCACTGTGTAGAATCCTTTCCAATTTGTACTTTGACTGCCTTTTTGACCCAGAAGGATTATTCGACTCAAACAAAAGGAAACTAGCAGTGGACTCTGAGGTTTGCTAGGTCTCTCAAATAGTCCAGTGAATAGTTTTTATGGAGGACTGGAGGTCCTTTAGTGACTTGAGAAAGGAATGATTAAGAAAGTTCTACCAACTGCTGCTCTCTGAGCCTGGGAAGCAGTTGGGGAGGTCTTTAAAATCTCTCATAGGAGATAGATCCCTCACAAAATGGGGTGCAGCTGGTTAAGCAAAGCAAAGGAAGGAGGCCTACCCATCCTTTGCTGAACTCTAATAAGAATTTTGTTCAAGTTTGTTTTAATGTCCTGTTTACTTTTTCTACCTGCCCAGAACTGTGAGGTCTAGATACACAATGTTTTTAATCTATGTCTAAAGCTTTAGCCATTGAGAGATTTTAGCTATGAAAGCTGGGCTGTTGTTGGACCTCATTGCTAGGGGGAGGCCAAATCGGGGGACCAGTTTCTGGAGGAGCTTTTAAGCTACTATTTGAGCAGTTTCACTCCAGGTGGGTGACAGTTATAATTACCCAGGAAGGCTATAAAAAATATCAAGTATTTTATCCTCCCCCAGCCAGCCAGATCTAGGTGAAGTGAGTTTTACTAGTGTTTGCCGGGGTGTTGATGTCTCATTTGGGTCTTTCCTGGGTAAGGGCTCTCTGTTTTCAGTTCACATGACCACAGACCTGGCATTGGCCTGAGACATCCACACTAGGCTGTCCAGTCTAGGAGTAACATACCTTGGTCTGAGCAACTTGGAAAGTTGTGTGGGCCCCAGTTGAGTAGGTTAAAGTCAGTTACCAGAATCCCGACACTTGTTTTGGGGAGAATCATCTTTCCCTCTGGTGTCCTCCATCACCCTGTGGGTTTGAGCTGTTCATTTCTTCTTTACCATGGAATCTCAGGCAGCTCTGGGTTGGGGAATATCATCAAAATATCAATAGGTCTCATTGGTCTTAGGGCTGTTATTGGGCAACCAGATCAGGGGCCTGGCAGTGGAGGATAGCAATTTGTAGGGGAAGCCAAATAACCTCTAAGAGGACCAAATTTTTTTTCTTTGTTTTTAATGTCCTTTCTACCATGGGTGAGAAACCCTCTTTCTCTAGTGGTCATACCATGGACATGCGCAGTAGTAAAAGCATAGTGATTGTCTGTGTATGTGGTGGTGGACTTTCCTTTTCCCTATATAAGAGCATGGGTCAGTTGATAAGTTCTGTTCTCTGGGCTGGAATACCTGGTTGGGGCCCAAATTTACTTTAGTTAAAGTAGTTACTGTAGCTTTCACGTGGCTGGTTCCACCTTTCATCTCGTGACAGTCATGGATAAGCACCTGTGGGTTATCATCAGGCAAAAGAGTAGAAGAATTGATGGAGGTGGGTTTCTCAAACTGGCCTGGAGGGTGGTTCTGGAGTATGGCCTGGTACTGGGTCACACGGTCATTAGACAGCCGGTGTTCTGGTGCTCGGAGGAGGAGGAGGGCCTCAGCCATGTCATGGGGTGTTGTGACTATAAGATACTGACCCAGAGCTAACATGTTAGTTTCTTTCGTTAGACTAGCAGTAGCTGCCACAGCTCTCAGACAGGTCGGCCACCCTGTGGCTACAGAGTCAAATCGTTTGGACAGGTGTGTTCCAGGACGATTCCAAGGTCCCAAAGTTTGGGATAAAGCCCCCGTTGTCTTTTGTTTTGTGGACAAATAGATGAAAAGGGTTTGAGACATCTGGAAGTGCTAGGGCTGGAGCTGAAGTCAGAGCTGTTTTTCAAGCCTCAAATAAATGTCTTTTGTGTAGTGTATAGAGGCTTGGTGCCCCTCTTTGTGTTAGTGTGTAGAGACCTTGCTATTTGCAGAAACTCTGGTATCCAGAGGCAGCAATGTCCAGGGGCACCTAGGAACTCTTGACCCTGTCTCAGTCATTGGAGTTGGGATCTGAAGGATGGCAGCAATCCTACTCTGAGACAGGCTCCTTTTGGCGCCCCTTGTTGGGTCCACAGGGGTTGTGCAAAGATGGGGACAGACCACCAAAGTCTAATAAATCAGAAGCAAACTTCATTCCAGGAAAAAAATAAAAATTAAAAAAAAAAATCTCCATGGCCCACAAAAAGCTTATCAGCTAAGGGAGACCACAACCAGAGATGGCTGTAGCCAAGCATTAGGCAATAACAAAAGAATTTTTACAATCTCAAGGTAAAACTCAGATACAAACTGTCCTTCCTTGCAATTTCAATTAACAGAGTTTTTCAGTTAAACTAGTGTTTGTATTCAGTCCATTGTTTTCCCCTGGCGTTCCCTGACAGTGTTTACCAAGGCTCTGCACCTCCCCTGACACTGTCAGTTTTACACAGCAGGGAAGGGTAGGGGACAATATAAAACCAAAAGGTCAAAAGTCACGTGCATCCCTTCATTGAAAAGTTAACTCAGCTCACATCAATGTCTGATCATGAGTGGCCAGGGGAGGGGGGGTATCTAAAAGCTGATCCTCAGTTTGCAGAGTCACCCTAAGTTTGCAGAAGGCCGCTTCAACCTTGCAAATAGAGCAATGGGTTGTAAAGTGGAGTACCCCACTGTTAATAGTTAACCCTTAAGCTGCTGAGAAAGCTGCTGACAGTCTGCTCTCATTCTCCTTGGTTTACAACAATCCCTCAGTGGCCCTTCCTTCCACCCCTGGAAAACCTCTGACAGAAGGCCTGGAGGTCAGCATTTAGTATCTCATTAGATAGGGTTAGAGAACTTCTAAATCCTCGTGGCAACCTGGTCCATGTAGACTGCCCATTGTAACCTCCTTCTGGGTCTGTACATTTAAAAGCAAAGATGGGTTGACTCACTTTGCCAATGGGAGAATGAAGAATGTGTTTTCTAGGTCCAAGACAATGTACATCCTTTTCTCTGGAAGAATCAGACTCGTGAGAAGCAGAGGTTCCAGATTTCTTCACAGGCAGAAGAGGAACTGGCAGGGCACCGAGGATGCCTGTCTCTTCAAGCCAAGCAGTTTGGAATCAGTTTCCCTCTCTGAGTTCAGGGTCAATGGGTATTATTTAATATGGACAGGGATAGCTGAACTGGTTAGATGAACAATTATAAGAAGTTGGTGTTGGGCCAGTCCTGAAGGCTTGATTTCTGTCCATACCCCCAGGAATCTTTGTTGTCAGTCTGAGAGGTAGTCCAGTTGTATCATATGATTGTAGGCAGAACTTTCAGCTAGGAGATATTCTTCTGACAAAAGGGAAGACACCAAAATTTTGCTGGGTATCTGTATGTCTAACTGTGTCTCATCAACAGATGAAAACAGAACTGACAGAGACACATAGAAAGACACATAGAGACACACATACGCACACAGACACACAGGAAAGACAACCAGGAGTGGCCACCACTGCACATCCATACAACTGAACGTGCAGAAGGAATCTGGTGACACTCACACAGGTTTCAGATACTGGATCAGAGGCTATGTCTGACCTCTCCTATGTGTCCAAACAGAAGGTGCCTTAACCAGACTTACCTTCAGAGGTGACAGACCAGGTGACTTTCTAATTTGTTTCCTTTCAGGGTGGAGGTGTCAGATTCCTCTGAAATATTAGCTAGCAATTGATCAAAGGGAGTCTTGGGGACCTGGATCATCTGAGGTTATGAACCCCCTAGGAGATCCTTGTCAACCACACTCTTCTCTGCTCTGAGGGGCTCTGAGACCCCTGATGTCTTGAGGTCTGGTCTCTAGGGATCTTGCCAGGGCCTTCAGAAATGTTGTGGGGTAACCACCAGAGAAGGTACTCAGACACAGGTTTAAGCCAATATCAAGTTGTTGTTAACAAGCTAGCAACTACACTGGGTGTTTGGGATCCTAGTGTAGCCCTGAGCCTTTTGTATGGTGAGTTTTTAAACAGCCTGTGTTGCCATACTTCAGTTAGCAAAAGCAGTTAGCCAGAAACAGAACTACGGGAGCCAAAAAGCAAGACTGGTACATTTAGACACTTTCCCAGAACTATGGGCTTTGATGAATTAGGGCTTTGTTTTAGTTTTGTCAGGTGGTGGTGTCAATCTGCTGAGTTTTACAGCCTGAATGGCACTTTCATCATGGAGTCAGTTGTGCTAAGGTCTGGGATAGAGTAAGGTCTGGGACCCTATTACTAAATCAGATCACTTCTAAAGTATCAGCAATAGTAGGAAAAGCTTCTCCACTTCCTGAGAATGTGTCTACCACATTAAGAAGATATTTATGTTTCTTGTTTGGAGGCAAATGTGAAAATCTGTCAGTCTTCCCTCAGAAGATAATCCTGAAATTGATATTGGTTGAAGGAAGGAAGGAGTTCTGGTGTGGGGAGGTTTTTGTGCAGGTGGAACATTTCTGGGTGATAGCCTTAGGAAGGGCAGAAAGGATGTGATAGAAGAATAGATATTGAAGAAAGTGGGAAAGAGGTTGAGACTCAGTGTGAAAGGACGTGCGAATAACTGTCAGAAAGAGCTTTGCTTTAGCTTCAGGTAAACAGCTCCTGTCCTATAATCCTACCCTGACAGCTCATAAGGACTCCCATAGCCCAGAGGGCCTGTCCCTGGGACTCAGAGTTAAGAGTGGAGGAGCTGCCCCAAAAGAAGAATAGAATGAGGGTAGGGTTTTTGGCTGGCCGCTTAAGCAGTCTCGACAGTAAAAGTATTTTCTAAGGCTATATTATTTGTTCAGGCCTGGTGACCTGACAGTGAATAACTGCCATCTGCTTGGGAAGATAAGAGGCTTCTAGCAGCTTTAATATTAGAAGCCCATTGGCAATCTGCGTGCCTTTGGTGGTAAGAAAG
Source organism: Microtus oregoni (assembly GCF_018167655.1). Classification (NCBI taxonomy): domain Eukaryota; kingdom Metazoa; phylum Chordata; class Mammalia; order Rodentia; family Cricetidae; genus Microtus; species Microtus oregoni. Next base: position 823,344 of record NW_024544751.1, read on the forward strand.
CCCCTTTTCTGTCAAATGGAAGCGTAGCGGCATAAGATGTGGAATGAATGTTTAGTATCTGTGTATATGTTGGCAGGTTCATACTGTGCTAAGGGGAGGGCTCTAGTGAAAGCTATGAGCTCTGCCTTCTGAGAAGCAGAGCCTGGTGGTAAAGGGGCAGACTCTACAACATATTCAGGGGACAGCCAGAGCAGGAGCCAGCAGAGTTGGGTGATGAGCTTCCATCCACAAACTAAGTATCATCAGGCTGTGCCAGATGGGAAATGGAAAGCTTCAGATTTTTGTAGGGTTTCAAGCGACTGTAGGTGGGAATGGGTGAGGGTTGTGGCTTTGGCGAGGTGTCAGTATAGCTGGGTTGAGAAGAGGAAGGCAATCAAGTGAGATAGCAAGGATGTCCTCAGAAGGTGATGTGAAAAAAGTTGCAGCTTAGAAGGGGACAAAGTCGAGAGGCTCTCACATGATAGAAGATCCTTGAGCCAATGCGAAGAAAGGGCACCAGGAGAAGCAAAGGCAGACTCAGGACTCCTCAGCCAGCAGAGAGGCTGCCATCGCCTAACTGTTCTAACTGTCTGGAAAGATTGGCAACAGGGGCAATGGTGACTCCTCTCATTTGTCCCCAAGTCCCATTTTTAATAGTATACAGGATAAAGGGTTGGTCAAAGTCTGGGAGAGCAAGAACAGGGGTCTGTAGGAATGCCTCTCAGAGGTGAGAAAAAGCAGGTATGAGGAGTGAGTCTCAATCCTGTGGGTCATAACCCCTTTGGAGGTCAAACAATCCTTTCCCAGGGGTCATATATCAGATAGCCTGCATATCAGGTATTTACATTACAATTCGTAACAGTAGCAAAATGACAGTTATGAAGTAGTAACGAAAATCATTTTACGGTTAGGGTCACCACAGCATGAGGGACTTTATTAAAGGGTCACAGCATTGGGAAGGTTGAGGGCTACTGCTCTATAGGCTCAGTTACTGGGCCTTTGGCCGCTTCATAGATGTAATGAGCATGACGAGCGAAGTTCCTTGGTGGTTGGGGGTATGGGGACCCACAGTTACTGTCTGGAGTTAAGAGTCAGTTCATGATTGCTAGAGCACAGCAGAAAACCTAGGTACTTGTCGGGAAAGGCAGAATGTTGAGCTTGGGGGGGGGGACTCCCTATCATTTGTTTCCCAGAAAGTTAAGAGGCTAAGCAGTAAATTGTGAGAGCGAGAATGAGGGGCTGCATAACAGACAACCATTTACACATCAGATTAAGCAGATGATGACAGGTCAAAAGAAAGGTCAGTGCCCAGGAATGAGGGCTATCTCAGAACCCCTGGGTGAGGGGAACAATCCAAGTAAGTCAAGACATTGTTCTGGTGTCCGGGTCCTCCCAGGTGAAGGCAAAGAGGTCATGTGGATATGGATGTGAAGGAATGATGGACAAATTGTCCTTGAATCTGTAGCAGTGAAGTGAGAAACAGAGAAGGGAATCCGAGAATACAGAGGATAAGGGTTGGGTACCATCAGGAATATAGGAAGGAAAGCCACATCCATAATCCTGAGGGACCAAACTAGGGGATAGTAGTCAGTACATTTGAGGACATGCAAGATAGAGATGTTACAGGATGAGGGAGTGGCCTTGAGAACATCTTTATTAAGAAGGCATTGTTTAACAGTTTTTAGGTCATGTCTATGTGTTAAGGAGATGTGGTATTGAGAATGACAGGAGTGGGACATGGAGAACCAGTGTAGGACATTAATGGGGCATGACGAGAAGCCACCAAAGGAGAGGTGTCCCATACGTTCGGGTCAACAAGGGGGTCTGGAAGAGAATATGGTAAAACATTAGTGTCAGCTGGTGGATAAGAAGGCTCTTGAGAGGCTAGAAGGCGAGGGAACATTCTGGAAGGAGTTGGATGAAAAGACAAAAAGGAAAAGTGTCATGTAGCCATGATGTCCCTGTCAATAATGGAGTTGGGCAATTAGACATAATGAGGAAGGAATGAGCAGGTGACCCCAGAGGGACCAGAGGAGTGGACCTGTAGCCCTGGGCTTCTGAGGCAGGGTGAAAGCACCCATCACGGTGATCTGAGTACGTACGTTTTACCAGAGTAAGCAGGAACTACAAACAGTGTAACTCGCAAATCTATTCAAAATAACAGACTTACCCCTTACTCAGACAGTCACCCTAGGCTCCTCTGAGGTTGTTGAGGCAACATCAGTCTTTGGCCACCATGCCAGGAAATTTAAAAAGTTTTTCTGTGGAGGAGGAACTTGAGGGCCTGGCCTATCTTGATCTAAAGCAGGAAGGGACAGTTGCTCCTCCAGGGTCTTGCCTGTCCATAGTTTGTGCAGGGTCCTGGTGCAGGTAAGGTGGTTGTCACACTCAAAGCAAGCTCCAGATGGAGTCTGTTGATGCCTCTCTTTGTTTTTTTTATATTTTATTTTTTTATTGAGAAAAGGAAAAAAAAAAGTTTCCCCCTTCTCCCAGCCTCCCATTTCCCTCCCGCTCCTCCCACCCTTCTCCCCCTCCCCCCACTCCTCTCCTCCTCCCTCTCCAGTCCAAAGAGCAGTCAGGGTTCCCTGCCCTGTGGAAAGTCCAAGGTCCTCCCCCCTCCGTCCATGTCTAGGAAAGTGAACATCCAAACTGGCTAGGCTCCCACACAGCCAGACCATGAAGTAGGATCAAAACCCCGTGCCATTGTCCTTGGTTTCTCATCAGCCCTCATTGTTCGCCATGCTCAGAGAGTCCGGTTTTATTCCATGCTTTTTCAGTCATAGTCCAGCTGGCCTTGGTGAGCTCCCAATAGATCAGCCCCACTGTCTCAGTGGGTGGGTGCACCCCTCGTGGTCCTGACTTCCTTGCTCATTTTCTCCCTCCTTCCGCTCCTCATTGGGACCTACGCTGAGGTAAAAAACAATGACTTCTCGAATTTTGCATGTAAATGGATGGAAATAGAAAACACTATCCTGAGTGAGGTAACCCAGACCCAAAAAGATGAACATGGGATGTACTCACTCATAATTGGTTTCTAGCCATAAATAAGGGTCACGGAGTCTACAATTGGTGAACCTAAAGAAGCTAAATAAGAAGGTGAACCCAAGGAAAAACATATAGTTATCCTCTTGCCTATGGGAAGTAGACAAAATTGCCGGGGAGAAAAGTGGGATCTTGGGGGTGGGATGGGATGGGGATAAGGGGAGATGGGGAGAGAAAAGGGAGAAGGGGAGGATGGGGGGAACTTGGGGAAAAAGGAGGATTGGGATAAAGGAAGGTTGGACAGGGGAGCATGGAAGCACAATTGTTAGTTAAGGGAGCCACCTTAGGGCTGTCAAGAGACTTGAACCTAGAGTGGCTCCCAGGAGCCCAAGGCGATGTCCCCAGCTAGTTCCTTGGGCAGCTGAGGATAGGGAACATGAAATGACCCTATCCTAGAGCAATACTGACGAATATCTTGCATATCATCATAGAACCTTCATCTGGTGATGGATGGAGATAGAGACAGAGACCCACACTGGAGCACTGGATGCCTCTCTTTATAAGTGGTCTCACAGTTGCTGCCCGTGGCTAGTGTCTGTATCTATTATAGGAAACCCCTTCCATCTTTTTCTGCTCCTCCCGTCCATGCCATATTCAACAGATCTCACTAGGGAATTTGTGACCCATCATCTAGTCTCTTAAGTTTTTTTTTTTATATACCTAATTTTGAAAATTCTTTTACATTAAATGAACTTTAAGTTTATTATAAACTTGTTTTCAGTTACACGCAAGCTTAACCTTGTCAGTGTATACAGAAGACTATATGATGCGAGATACAAATTAGTCTTCCTCCAGCCTTGCTTCTGTAAATGAATTTCATTTGTACTTGGCATGACTACAGACATAGTTCTGAGCACTTTAAATAATCTGATCATTTGTAAGGTGACTTACCATTAACTTCTATATCTTCAAATAAACTTTAAACCATAAATACAGTTCATAGAGAGATGGAAAACCTCATTTTTCTGATCCTTTTATACTGTACTTTTACAAAATATTACAGCTTTTAAAAATGCCTTACCTTTCCCGAAGAACTAAAGCTTAACAAAGTTAGCAAAGACATACGTAGTTAGAGATGTATCTTTAAGTAAAGTCAGTTTCTATTAGCTTGAGTATGACATTATAGACTTAGGAGTTCATCACCTTTAATCAAACCTATTTTGTCAGTTAGTGAACCTTACCTTGTTCATGGTTTTGTCCTTTTCTGTTGTTTTTCACTCTTAGGACAAAAATCATCAAACAAAATTCATCCTTATCTAAAATATCTTAGAGTTCTGATGTTGCCTAATTAGTCTAGGGAAAGAAAACCAAACCATCTTATAAAAATATCATTTTTAAACAAAAGTTGAATCCAAGTTATCTAAACATATGGTATACCACAGCATTAAGATTACTATACAGAGATTTTTAACTACCAACCCTTCACTGCAAGTTTTAAACTACCTTCTTCTCTGCTTGAGATTTTACAGATTTTTTTTAACCACCCTCTCACAGTCTTACAAATCCTGAGATAAGAAAGTTTATGTTTTTAACAAAAGCTTTAGAGGTATCTATGACCTTTAATGGACAGACTTTAGTAGACAAAACCAAGAAAGGGGACCCTAAGATAAGCAGTTTTTTTGGAAAGCACTGCTCAGCGCTCCCAAGTTCAAAGTGTCTTTTTTTTTCTGGAATGTTTTGTTTTGTTCTCCTCCCTTTTTACAGAATCCGGTGGCCATCATGACGCAAAACAGAAGCTTTGGAGGAAACCTTTAAACAAGCATGCTAGGGTCTAGGGTAGGCCAAAAGCCCATCTCCAGGGCCAGCTGTTTAGTCGAGTAAAGGAACGTGAGATAAATTATCAATCTTATCCATACCCAAGACACATTTGTATAGTTAGTGGAAGACTGAATCCAGTGATCAGAGCGAGGGATGGGAGTGGAAAGTAAAGAAGTCAGAAGCACAAAATGAAACAAAGAAACAAAAAGCTTAGAAATAGTGGGATTTTCGGTTATTTGCTTATACACTGGAAGTTCTCACAATATGTGAGAATTTGGAAATTGGGTGTGCCGTGTTTGGCCATGAAGGTATTATCAAATTTGTACTGAGGCTAAGTCATACTGTTGCAAAACTTAAGGTGGCAAGACTTGATGGAATTCCTAAGCCTGAGAAAAGAAAGAGACTTAAGAAGACAGGATAAGGGGGATTGAAGACTTCAGTTTTCAGTGGGAAAAGCCCATGGTTAATTTGAGGAAGGAACGGAGACACCCTTAAGAGGATTGCAATCAAGAATTTCCAGGAACAGAACCAGAAGAAGGAGGGAGAGACTTAGGAAAGGGATTCAGAAATAGGAATGTCACCAGAGGGAGGATTGCAATGGCATAGGAGTAGAGATAAAGGAAGGGAAATATTTGGTGTCATGGACACAGACTCTTAATCCAAGGGCAACCCCAAAGGGAAATAAACTTATCGGAGAGATGCCCAGGATCTACTCTTTGTTGAGGCCCCAGCAAGCAGGAGGGACCGAGAAGAAAACTCCAAGAGTCAAGGAGAGAGATGAGTGGGTACACCAGGTGGAGGAGAGAAATGGCTGAAGAGACGAGCCCTAAAATTTTTATTATCCAATATGGTGTGTGGAAATGTTGTGGGGTATCCACCAGAGAAGACTGCTAGGACATGGGTTTAAGCCAGTAGAAAATCTTTATTAGCTAGCTAACAACTACACTGGGTGTTCAGGAACCCAGCGTAACCCTGGGCCATTCTCAGGGTGAGCTTTAAAACACAAAAGCCATGTCCTAGACTGACATACTTCAGCTAACAAGAACAGTTAGCCAGAAGCAGAACTACAGAAGCCAAAAGCAAGGTTAGTACATTTAGAGGCTTCCCAGAACTATGGGCTTTGATAGATTAGGTCTTTGTTCTTTATTTTGCAACTGGTGTTGCTGTTGTGCTGAGTTTTACAGCTTGAATGGCACTTCCATCATGGAGTCAGTTGTGCTACTATCTGGGGCTATACCATTCCCCATTAGTCTTAGAGAATGAGTCAAATCGTGGACTCATCCTGTTCTAAAGAGCTGGAGTTGGTTCTAATGACCATTAATTTTACTTAGCTCATACATAATAACTGGACATATAGTTTGCGATTCAGGGGCCCTCTGTTGAACCAATCAGAATGAGAATTAAAGACACAGTGCTGACAGAGGAGCCAGGGGGACCAAGGGAACAGAGACTGGTATTAATTATTTGATTTATGCCTTTGGGTTTTTTTGAGATTTTCCTTAACTATGATAAGATTTTTAAAATTACTTCTGACCAAGTGGAAATGCCTGGGTTAAAGATTTTGGATATTAGACAAGTTTCAGCCCCTTGTAAGTCCTCAAACTTTAATTTGGGCTGAACCCAGTCACAGTGAGTTTTGTCAGTCAAAGGGTTGACAATAAAGGGGCCAGTTGTCTAAGCATAAGCAACAGTCCTGCCCGATTTTTGGCTATGAGTGATTAACTCTATTCTAAGGATGCCTTCCTGTGGCATGGAGTCTGATTTACCAGGTATTTCCTGTTTCCCAAAGGCCAGAATATTTTCTAAGGAATTTTCAGGAAGCCTCAGTTTTACAACCCCAGTTTTTACAATGGAAACTCATTTGTTTCTGGAAATTAGGGGGCATGCATAGAATTGTAAACTCTGTATTCCTATCTCAGAAGATAATCTCCAACATCATTCATTTCTCCAACACAACCAGACACTTAAAGTGATCATCAGTAAGTAAAGGCCAAGATGGAATATGGGTTGTTGGTCGGTAGTCACACTAACTAATACCTTCCCTGTATCTGTCTTCTTCACTTTCCAGTTCAGGCCTGAGGGCAGTGGGGAGTTGGACCATTATCCTATATTCATATACATAGTTTAGAACATAAGACTCTGAAGAGGTAGAGGGGCAGGGATTGGGAGGGCCTGGGGCCCAATGAAACCTTAATTTCCATGGGTCCATAGTCCAGAGACAGTCCATTTGGCAGCAGCATCTGTGACTTCTGCTTTCTTGACCTGGGTGTGGTGGATCCATGGTGCGATGCCAGCTTCCTTCACTGCCATGGAGTTGGGGGAGTCACTGTGTAGGGTCCTTTTCAGGTTAGTTTCTGTGCCCCTTTGGCTACTCGCTTGACCTAGACAGTCAGAGATGGCTGGTTCTCTCAGGTATCCTGTGTGGAGGACTGGAGGGCCTGTAGTGACCTGAGAAAGGAATGGTTAGAGAGTTCCACCAACTGCTGCTCTCTGAGCCTGGGAAGCAGTGGGGAAGTCTTCCAAACATAGTCTCATAGTGGGTAAATCCCTCCCTATGTGGGGTGCAGCAGGCTAAGCAAAGCAAAGGAAGGAGGCCTATCCATCCTTTGCTGGACTCTAATGAGAGTTTTGTTAGGGTTTCCTTTAATGTCCTGTTTATTTTTATTAACATGCCCAGAACTATGAGGTCTATATATGCAGTGTTTTTAATCTATGTCTAAAGCTTTAGCCGTTAAGTGAGAGGTTTTGGCTATGAAATCTGGCCATTGTTGCTAGGAGGAGTCCAAATCAGGGACCAGTTCCTGGATGAGCTTTTAAGCTTCTATTTGGGCAGTTTCAGTCTGCATGGGGAATGCTTTCACCTACCCTGAAAACTTATCTTTAAAAACTGGCAAGTACTCTTATCCTCCCCCAGCAGGCCGGATCATGGTGAAGTCTGTTTTCCCAATGTTTGCTGGGATGTTTGTCTCTCATTTGGGCCTTTCCTGGGTAAGGGCTCTCTGCTTTGGATTCACTTGAGCACAAACCTGGTATCTGACTGAGACATCCACACTAGGCTGTCTAGTCTAAGTATAATATACCTTAGACTGAGCACCAAAGAAAGTTTTATGGGCCCCAGGTGAGTAGCCTAGGGAAGGTCGGTTACCAGAGTCCTGCCAGTTGTTTCTGGAGAATGATCTTTTTCTCTGCTGTCCTCCATTCACCTGTGGGTTTGAGCTGTCCATTTCTTCTTTACCATGGAGTCTCAGGCAGCACTGAGTCAGGGGTATGTCATCAGAATAGCAATAGGCCCCGCTGATCTTAGGGCCCTTTGTTTAGCATCCAAGACAGAAGCCCTATAGTGGAGGACATCAGTTTGTAGGGGAAGCCAAACAGCATCTAGGAAGGCCAATATTTTTTAAAGTCCCCTTTTCCTGTAGTGATAAACCCTCTTTTTCTACAGACATGCCCAGTAGTAAAAACATACTGACTAAAAGTCCGTGTATATGGTAGCAGACTTCTCTTTTCCCCATCTGAGATCCAGTGTCAGATCAATTAGTTTTGCTGTCTGGGGTGAACTACCTTGCTTGGGTCCAAATTATTTCAGTTGAAGTAGCTACTATAGTTTCCCACATACCTGATTTCATCTTTTATCTCCTGACAGTCGTGGAGGAGCACCTGTGTCATCAGATGGGGGAGGGGTAGCCAAACTGATGGCGGTGGCAGTTGGTTTCTCAAATCAGACTCAATGAAGTGCTAGGAGTAGGGCCTAGTAGTGGGTCATGCAGTCAGTGAAGCAGCCATTAAACAGCCAGTGTTCTGGGGCTCCTCGGAGGAGGGTCTCGACCATGTCATGGGGTGCTGTGACTATAGGATCCTGACCCAGAGCTAACTTGTTTATTAAACTAGTAGTAGCCACCACAGTTCTTACGTTGGGCCATCCTGTGGCGACAGGGTCCAGTCATGTGGATAGGTATATCCCACAGTGTTTCCCTGGCCCCAAAGTTTGAGTTAAAACCCCATTTATGTTTTGTTTCATGAACAAACAGATGAAAAAGCTTTTAAGATATTTGGAAGTGTTAGGGCTAGAGCCAAAGTCAGCTGTTTTAAAATCTTGAATGCCTTGGTTTAGTCTCAGGCCAGATTAGGAGCTTAGTACCCCGCTTTGTGCTAATGTATAGAAGTCACGCTATTTCCACACAAACTCTGGTGTCCAGAGGCAGCAATATCCAGCTGAACCTAGGAATGCTTGACCCTCTCTCTTAGTCTTTGGAGTTGGGATCTGAAGGATGGCAGCAATCCTACTCTGAGACAGGCTCCTTTTGCCTCCCCTCAGCTGGTAGCCGAGACCCTCAGTGGCCCTTTTATAATTTATTTTTCTAGGAAACATGTGAAAGAAGGGCAGGAAGCCTGCATTTAGTGTCTTTAAATCCAGGGACAACCTGGATTTACCCGCTGTAGCTTACCTCTGGGTCTGTCCATTTAAAAGTGAAGATGGATTGAATCGCATTTGCCAATGGGAGACTGAAAAATGCATCTTTCTGGTCCAAGACAGTGTACACCTGTTTCTCTGGGAGACTCAGACTCACGAGAATCAGAGGTCCCAGGTGTCTTCAGAGGCAGGAGAGCTGTATTCCAGGGTTACTGGCAGTGCACCAGGATCCCTGCCTCTTCAAGCCAGGCAATATAGATTGTCATTTCCCCTTTTGCGTCGATGGTCACTGGGTATTGTTTAATCTGGACAGGGATAGTTTAACTGGTTAGTTGAACAATTATAGGCCTGGTGTTTGGCCAGCCCTGGGGGTCTTGGTTTTCTGCCCATACCCCTGGGAATTTTTGTTGTCAATTTAGGAAATAGCTTAACTGTATCTTTTGAATGGAGGCAGAACTTTCAGCTAGGAGGTATTCTCCTGATAGAGGGCAGGACACCAACATTTTCCTGGGTATCTGTAAGTCTGTGTCTCATCAGAGAAGGGGATGATGACTTTCAATTTATGCAAAATATCTTGTCCTAATCAGTTCTCTGTTGTTAAACACCCTTTTTAGGTACCTCTACCAACTGGGACCTAATTATTCCTTTAAAAATTTTAAATTTTTATAACTTTTTTTCTAATATCTGTGGCTGAGTGAGTCTCAAAAGAGATATTTTTGGCAGCTGCCTTTTAATTTCTTAAAAAGGACCTAGAAAAAGTTGCTTTTTTGGTCAGTGTTCAACAGAAGGGACAATCTATCCTGTCTGGGCTGCATTGCCTGGCAGTGACTGCCCTGCTCCACCCCTAAGGGAGCTTATTTTGAAACTTTTTTCAGAGAATGGTGGGTTGTTACAAGGAGAGGCTGCTTGTTCATCCTGGCCACCTGGCTAGCTTAGCCCCAAAATAACAACACAGAATCTGTATTAATTAAATCACTGCTTGGCCCATTAGTTCTAGTTTCTTCTTGGCTAATTCTTACATCTAAATTTAACCCATTTCAATTAATCTGCATATTGCCACATGGCAGTGGCTTACTGGGTAAAATTCCCAGTGTCTGTCTCTGGTGGAGCCATGGCATCTCTCTGACTCTGCTTTCTTCCCCCCGGAGTTCAGTTCTGTCTTCCCCACCTACCTAAGTTCTGCCCTATCAGGTCAAGGCAGTTTCTTTATTTATTAACCAATGAAAGCAACACATAAAAAGGAGGGCCTGCTACACCAGTGGGTTTCATGGATCATTGTTTAAAAGGAAGATATAACTCATGAATGAAAAAGACGTGGAATTTTCTTCTTTCCTTCAGGCTCAGCCAAGCAGAACTTTTTCCCTTCCTCTGGTCTGTTTAGAGCAGGCCCAGAGCGAAAAGAATGCTTACCTAGGAGAACTATTTCCCTCTTCCTGTATGTATTCCACTAAGATGAAAGTGGCCTTGGATGAGAGGCCTGATCTCTCCCCACCAACCCTGTTCATGAGCAGGAGCCGAACAACAAAACAACCAAGCACTCCTGCTCCCAGAATGAGACAGGTGGAGATTTTTTTTTTTAGATTTCTCTAAGAGACCTGACATAGCCGAACGGAAGCTGGATCTGGGGGAGGGTTTCTTACCAAAGAAAACCACTGGCCAGCACAGAAAAACAAAACTAACAGAAACACACGCGCGCGCACACACACATACTAAAAACAACCACTGGTGGCTACTATACATTCATACACTTGAACAGACATGGGAAGCTCATGATGTCTCAAATGAGGCCATGATATGGGATCAGAAGCCATGATACGGGATCAGCAGCCATGTCCAATCTCTCGCCAAACAGAGGGCACCTTAGCCAGACTTACCTCCAGAGGTGACAGACCAGGAGACTTTCTAATTTGTTTCCTTTTGGGGTGGAGGTGTCAGACCCTTCTGAAGCATTATGCAGCTATAGATCAAAGGGAGCCCTGGGACCTGGAACATCTCAGGCTGTTCACCCTCAGGAGTCCCCTGATCATTGCACTCTTTCTCACTCCAAGGGGCTCTGAGACCCCAGTGTCTTGAGGTCTGGTCTCTGGGACCTCGGTGGAACCTCCTGAAATGTTGTGGGGTATTCACCAGAGAAGATTGCTCAGACATGGGTTTAAGTCAATAGAAAGTCTTTATTAGGGCGCCAACTACACTGGATGTTCAGGATCCTAGTGTAGCCCTGATCCTTTCTCAGGGTGAGCTTTCAAGCACAAAAGCCATGTCCTGGGTTGACATACTTCAGCTAACAAGAACAGTTAGCCAGAAGCGGAACTACAGAAGTCAAAAGCAAGGTTAGTACATTTTGAGTCTTTCCCAGAACTATATGGACCTTGATGGATTAAGTTTTTGCTTTCATTTTGGCAGGTGGTGCTGTCTATGTGCTGACTTTTATGACCTGACTGGTACTTCCATCATGGAGTCACTTGTGCTAAAGTCTTGGGGCCTATTAAGTCTGGGACCCTGTTACAGCAGGAGCCAGTATAACTAAATGATCTGCACCTGGAAAGGCCAAATCAGCAGTTTGGCGAGGAGGGGCCCTTTGGAAAGGGTCCTAGTGTTCTGATCTGAGTTTCAGCATCAACTGTGAGGGCGTATTGAAACCACCAAACTGAACTACAAGTAAAAAGAAAGGTTTATTGGGGACCCAAATTGCCAAGGCTATCTCTTGAGGGGAGGCAAATGGTGGAAAATCAAGCAGGCTTTGATGATAATTAGCAGGGTTGGGGTCTTTGAGCTCATACAGGCTGTTTACATTGACCAGGAACTAGATGCTCTTGCCCAAGGTAGTTGAACCATGGGAGTGGATTAAAGGAAGTCCTGGTAAACAGAAACCCGAACTTTGGATTCCTCGGGAATGTTTCCTTAGAAACAATCTTTCCATTTCCCTGGCCAGAGTATTTCTGCTTAGGATATTGTTGTCAGCACTGCCATTTTGCGGGCTCACATTGGACCTTACAGTTCTATGTTTTACCATTTATTGAGGGAACAAACCACTGCTATTGTAACAAATAAAGCTATCACCTAATTAACACTCATTAGGAGGAGAGGTAGCTATATCAGAATGGCTCCTACAGACCTCTCACCCTTAGACATATTAGCTCCGATGGAGAGGCCAAGCAACCGCTCTTTTCCTCTTAAATTCTTCTTTAGTTCTGCTAGTTTCTGTTCAACTGCCAATCATGTTGTGTGATTTTCTAAAGAGATATGGAACCGCTATTTATCATACCAAGACAGGGTACCAATGATAGACCAAAGAAATAATTCCATCTAAGTATAGCTTGCTGCATGGTATGTTTATTTTGGTTACTTACAGGAGCATGGGTGACCACCAGTTGCTTACAGAAACATTGTTGACACAAAGGCATCTGTATCACCCCCAGACAAAATCTTCAACCCTGGTGTGCCCTGCAGGACATGAGACAGCTTGGCTAGCCAGAGAGCCCCCGGATTCAACAATTAATACTGCTTATGTTACCTTGTGAATCTTAAAATTTTCACCTCGGGTGCTTTTTAGTTGTTGTAGATTTCATTTGCTTCCTGAGCCTTGAAAGGTTTGTTGTCCTTCTTGACTCGCTTCCTCTTTTAAACCTCTCTCCTTGATATTGAGGTGGATGTTTCAATTTGGGGGAAAGAACTACATAATGTCCTGGTTGCCCTCTCAGACTCCATGTCTGAACAAGTTTTTATCTTGTTAGTTCACAGTGTCAACGTGAATTATAGCCAGATGTTTGATCCAGGGTAGAAAGACAGATTTTATTCAGGCTAGCACAGCAGAGGAGAGATTTTAGACTAATGAGTAGAGCACAGCACACCAAGACAAAAGCCGGCCCATCATAAAAGTACTAAGTAACTTTGTAGGTGAGATCAACCAATATGATTAGCACGTCTTTGTTTGCTGACTGGGGATAATGAGTTTGGCTTTTCCCATCTGTCTTAGTTTAGGTTTCCATTGCTGTGAAGAGATGCCATGACCACAGCAACTCTTACAAGAAAAAATTTATGTGGGGTGGCTCGCTTACAATTTCAAAGGTTCAGTCCGTTATCATCATGACAGGGAGCATAGTGGCATGCGTGCAGGCAGACATGGTGCTGGAGCCAAGAGTCTGTACATTTTGACTGAAGGGCAACAGGAAGTTGACTGACTGTCACATTGAGGGAAGCTTGAGTGAAAGAGGCCTCCAAGTCTGTACCCACAGTAACAAAATTTCTCCAACAAGGCCACACCTCCTAATAGTGTCACTCCCTTTGGGGGCCATTTTCTTTCAAACCACCACACTTTCTCAAGGAGTCGGGGAGACACTGACTTTACCTTTTTCAACGATTACAGTTCAAAGGCACGACTCTCAGGTCCTTGAGAAAGACTTTGCTATATTGTAGAAGATAACATCTCAATGAGATAGAGAAAGATTTTATAACTTTAGTTTTTTAAAGTATATATTCTTAAGAAAGGGAGTTAGTGTCTGTAGTAAGATACAGAAGGAAAAAAACAGTAAATTCCTTTGGCAGCATTAAGCTTTCTTAGGCAGGATTTTAGGGGACTTTGGTTTTCATTAAATTAGGAACGTAGTCTTGTGCTTATATAACCAAATTATTTGTTCAAGCATCTCTGTGTGTGTGTAGTGTAGTAGTGAAATAATTTGTCCTGAAAGTTTCAGTTCTTATATATCAATATTGAGGCCTACTTAAGGAGAGGCCTCAAAGGAGCCTGACTAAAAATTTGATCATGAAGAGAATCAGTATTGATCAGTCAACATTCACAAACAGGACTGCCCCACCCCCATGGCATTCTTTTCTTAGAGGGATTATTTTCTTACTCATCATTTCTTTATGCTAAAAGTATTTAAATATTTTCTTCTAGTTTATTGAAATATATAATGTATGGTTGCTATCCATAGCCATTCTGTTGTACAATGGCATATCAGAACATTTTACTCCTGTTTAACTCTAACTTACTCCCCTTTAGTCAATCTTCTTTATCCTTACCTCCTCTAGTCTCTATGGTCTCTACCCTGAACCTCTATGAGAACAATTTTTCGGATTCCACATTAATGGGATTAAAAGGTACTTGTATTTCTATGCTTGGATTAGTTCCCTTAAATTAATATTCCACAGTCCTATCCATATCATACCAAATGACAGGATTTCATCTTTTCATGACTAAGTAGTATCTCACGATATATATGTACTTCTCATTTCTTTATTCATTCATTTACCTGATAGACAGAGGTTTGTTTTCCATATCTTGGCTACTGTGATTAATGTTGCATCTAAGAGGGAAGTACAGACTCCTCTTAAACATGATGAATCCATTTCCTGTGGATATATACCCAGTAGTGGAATATCTGGGTCATAGAGTAGTTCAATTTTTTATTTTCGAAAGACCCCCCCATATAAATTTCCATAGAGACTAAATTATTTTACTTTCTTATTGGCCATGTGCTCTTCACCAGCACTTTAGATTTTTGTATTAATTATGATAACTATTTTGATTTGTATTTCTTTGGTGAATACTGATGTGCATTTTTATATGCTTGTTGGCCATTTATATATCTTGTTTTGAGAAATGTCTGTTTTAACCAATGGTGCTGGTAAAATTGCCTGTGTTATGCAGAAGAATGAAACAAGAACATTATCTCTCACCAACTAGAAGAATATATTACAAATTGATTAAATAACTAAATATAAGTCTGAAAAAATGAAGTTAGATATATAACTGTTTCACGATATTGGAGTGGGTAGGGACTTTCTTAGAGAAAGCTCAGAAAAGAAAAGCAAACATCTGATTTAAAGGTTTAATGTGTAAGAGGTAAAGATAAAAGCTACATAATAGGAGGAAATATTTAAATTACATATATAACAAGAGTTTAATATGTAGATATACAAGTGACTCCAAACAGAGAACTTTTGGTGATTAAACACAAAATTGGGTCTCCTATGTCTGTTATTCTTTGTGGAATAAGAAACAAAGGCAGAAATATTTATATGTTCTCTGCATACAGATATATATATATATATATATATATATATATATATATATATATATACACACACACACACACACACATATCCCTAAGAATAAAACTTGATGTCTTTTGGACCAGAAGGAGGGAACCACCAGTATCTTTGTGTGGGCAATGTCTTATCAATTCCCCAAGTGACAAAGAGAACTGTAGACTATAGAGCACTTTCCAATGATACCCTGAATCTGTCATCCTGGAGTCTAACTAGAAACAGACAGTAACAGTATTTGAATATGAGACCAATAATGAAAGGGTAGGAAAAGAATCAATGCAACTACTGCTTCTTCTTTGTCTGAGTTGCTTAAGTTCTCAAAATGGCTTTTACTGACGATGGGGTGGGTACAGAAGGAGAGGAGATCTATTCAAAGACTAAAAATAAAGACTATGCTGTGTTAATGAATGAATACATGTGGGCAATATATACTTAAATAATACATCTATATTGCAAGTCTGGAAATCAAATTGTTTGTGTTGTCTTCCTTGTATGTACCACAATTATAGGCATACAATTGAGGGTCAAGAAATAAACACCAGTTTTGAAATTTAGTCAGGAAGCATAATTGAGAAGCCACAGAGTCATGGGATCTGCAAAAAGTGATAAAATAAAGTTTGTTCATTTACCCAAGTGGGAAAAATTGTTTCCAGAACAATGATTGTCATACTTTAGGGCATATGCGAGTCATCTGGCAGCCACTTAGAACAAGATATTTGAGCTCCATTCCTGGCTTTCTAATTTTTAAAAATAGGCTTGTAACATCTACAAAACATTCATGCACCTAAGGTTCAGAAAACACTGTGGAAGAGGGTCTGGAAAGATTGCAAGAGCTGAAAGGTCAGGAAGTTTGCTGTGAGAGTATGTCTCCTAGTGATAGCAGAAGCTACATCTATAGAGTCTCACCAACATGAGCGCCAAATGTAGGCTGAATAAGGATGCCACCAATGAGCATGGCAAACTGGATGAGGAAAAGCCCAGGAGGCCTCAACCATACACAAAGAACTCTAGGCAACTGAGGAGCTGGGAGCAGGAGAAGTGGTCTTCCCCAGGGAAGAGTAGCACACCGATTGGTTATCAAGTACCAGACCATCAGCTCTGAAAACATGCATTCAGGCAGAACTATAGGTATCGAACAAGTTTCTATTTAGAAATATATATGTATACACAAATACTTATATGTATGCAATAACAATTAGTAAAAAAGAATGTATGTTATCATGTTATATATTATATACACATGTCCTTTTCCATGATCAAGAGTTGAAGGAAAAAATAAAGACTTAAATATTGAAGTGACTAAGGTATTACCACCGTGTTCTGACTTTATTTTGTGTCTACTTAGACACATCTAGGTCTCCCATCCCCCAGTAGCCACATCCACCTTTGTAAGGATTTTGAGACTGTCTAGGACCCTGGTTATGGTCCTTCCATGTTAACCAAAGTAATTAATGCTTGTGTGAGCTAAAACAGAACATAAAAATAATTAGAGAAAACATAAATCAAAAATAATTGTCATGCTGTGTCTGGAAAATATTGCTAATCTCTGCAAAAAGACAGATGTCACAAGTTTGCTCCAGCCCCCTGGAACACTAATGTAATTGTGCTCTTAAAGTTTTTGTTTTGTTTTTGTCTTTTCAAATGCTCCGAGCATTGACCTACTCTTGGTCTGGTCACTATTAAAGGGCTCTTATACTCTTAATTGACTTAATTAGCATGGTTGTCAGTAACTATCCAGCATGGGTCATTTCAATATCTCTAAACATTCTCATTTATTGTTTCAATTTTATAGGGAAACTGTTAAAGATAAACATAAATTCTCCACAGTCAGAGGCTCAATTAAACAACTAAGGACTGCTGTATTCCCTTGTAGACTTACAACTATTTTGGAGAGGCAGATTTTGTTTGGCAGTAGAATTTGAAAAAGAGTGGCGAGGAGTATACGACAAGGTTTGCAGGGAGGAAAGGCAAAGGAAAATGTTGTAATTATATTATAATCTCAAATAAATTGAGGTTTAGACCATTAATAAAGTAATAAACTCCTTATAAGAAAGAAAAAAGAAAAGTCTTCTGCTACCCTAAGGTTATGGGCTAGTTGCAGACCATCCTGAGATATTTAGGAAGACCTTGCCTTGAAAAAAATAAATGTCATTTAAAAAAAAAAAACCCACTCCCGAACGGTCTTGACAAGCTGTCTCATCTAGTCACGCAATTGTTCCGAAAAATCATCTCTTGTAGTCGCCCTCTTACTCAATATCATGCTATGATTCATATTCTTCCTAATTGTAAATTGGCTAAAACAGGTATTATTTTATTCTGAAATATAGTCTTTTGGTAATGTTGGAATTCGAACCCACATCTCTCCTGGAGTTACGTCATCAGAACCTTAACCTCCATTTTAAAACTCGAGGGCTAGCACGAGTTTCTGGACGAGTCCATTGTGTTGAAGCTGACAGGGGTGTACTGGTGCATTTGGAGATTCGTAAGTCTTTTATTTCCTCTAGACTTTGGAGATTCGGGCCAGAAATAATTTGGCCAAACTTTAAAAACTCCCTGCTGCCATCTTTTGACCCCATCGCTTGGTTTAAAGCCCTGTGAGGGGAGCGCGGACTCCGCGTCCCCCCCACCCCCGCGTCCAGGGCGCTGAAAATGGCGGGTAGTCGGCAGTTGTTCTTCCCGCCTTTTAGCAGTTGCTGACAGTTGGTAGCGGTTCGCCGGTGCCGCCATTGGTACCGGAAGGTCTTCGAGGCAGTGATTCTCCCTGTCCAGGTAGGCCCCCAACGTATTTTTATTTTAATTCCGGTTGAGGGTTCGCTCCCGCCATTTTCAATTTGTAGATGACGTGGGTCCCCCCCCCCCCCCCCCACACACACACAGATTGGAACGTTCCCAGCGTTCCAGCGATTTATGGTTCTTTACCTTAGTACAAATACTTGTTTTATTGTCTGTTAAAATCCCCTTTGCCTCACATTTTTATGAGTATATTTTGGTATGAGGGATAAAGATGCTGGAGGAGATTTGGGCTGACAGAACTAGCGATTTCATGGGTACGTTTTTTCTGTCAAACCATCAAATTTAAACACCTGATAGGAGAAAAAGGTTTTTAAAGTACTTAGATGTGCTATTACTTGGTGTTAAAACCTTTATTTTCAGTTTACATAATGTCATCTTTGTTAGCCTTAAGCAACGGTAAAGCGT
This sequence comes from Microtus oregoni, assembly GCF_018167655.1. Taxonomy (NCBI): domain Eukaryota; kingdom Metazoa; phylum Chordata; class Mammalia; order Rodentia; family Cricetidae; genus Microtus; species Microtus oregoni. Next base: position 841,783 of record NW_024544751.1, read on the forward strand.
TTTTGCGCCCCTCCCCCCCCCCCAGTACTTTGGCCAGGCTCCGTGGAACCTAGGCCCAGAAGATGGCCTCCAGCTTGCCTCAGGCCTTGACTGGCACTCCAACGGCAAGGTGACCTGTCAGCCACAGACCGCCAGTGTTTGGCGTCCACAAATCAGGGTCCTGGGTAGAGACCTATATGGTTACTAGAGATAGCAGCTTTTAGAAAAATGTTTCCTCAAAGAGTACATTCCTTGACAGGGAATTTGGTAATTCCTTCCTAATAATATTCCCCATTCAGAAAACCGTAAATGTTGTATTTGCTAAATTTTCTTAGTTTTCATTTTTTAAAAATACAGATGGTTGAGTGAAGGCATAACTTATCCAGCTTTGTAATCGGATTTAGCGCACCCTTATTCCCCCAGCGATTCCTTATGGTAAGCTTTGAATGCACTTCTTTGGCCAAGTTGATTCTTAATGATGCCATTGTAAATAGATTTTTTTTTCTTAATTTAATTTTCAGATAATTCCCTGTAAGGGTATAGACGTTTAGACGTTTAATTGATGTGTTTGTTGTTATTGTATCCCAAAACCTTAAACTTTCTTTTTAACCTATCTGTATATGTAATAGTTTATATATATTTAATTTTTGGAATAAGTCTCATGTCCTTGCAATAACCTCATTTGTTAGTGGTATTTTTGTTGTTGTATTTTTTGAGACAGGGTTTCTCTGTTTAACAGTCCTGGCTGTCCTGGAACTCACTTTGCAGACCAGGCCGGCCTGAACTCACAGAGATCACCTGCCTCTGCCTCCAGAGTGCTGGGATTAAAGGTGAGTGCCACCACTGCCTGGCCAGTGGTATTTTTTAAATATATTGCTAAAATATATTTGCTAGTATCTTAGGGATTTTTCTTCAATCACATGTTGGCCTGTAATTTTCTTTTGTGTGTTGTCTTTGAATTGTTTCAGTATCACCAAGTTGGGGTGTTACCTCCTGAGGTTTTGTTTTTTTTTTTTTGAGATAAGCATAGAACTAACATTAAATATTCTTTAAATGCTTAGTTTACCTCTCAATTTAAAGTACCTGAGTCTGAAGATTAATTCTTAGAGTAATTATAAATTAAAATTTTAATTTTTAACTTGGGCTTACAGCCCTGTGTATACATTAAATATTTGTTTCTATTGTATGAGTGATGTTGGCCTGAAGTTTTCCTATTTTGTGCTTGTCTTTGGGTGGTTTTTGTATCCCTGAATTGCCATGTTACTTCCTGAGGGTGTTTTTTTTTTCTTTTAGATAGGCATAGAACTAATGTTAACATAGGCAGCAGTAATTGGACTCAGGGAGTTATTAATAATAAAATTTAAAAACAGGATTTGGAACTTGGAGGGATAAGAGTTAGAAAGACACTGGGGAGAGTTGGAAGGAGGTATTGACAGGCTGATCTGATACTAAAACATTGTATAAATGTATTGAAATTTTCAAAAGGAAAATTGTTTTTAAAACTTCATTCAAATTGTTTCATATTGGGTATACTATGGATATTTGTGATTTCCAAGGAATTGCTATGTTTTATTTAAGTTGACAGATTGTTTGCAAGTATTCACTGATACTTTTGATGTCAGTAGAGACTGTGGTGATATGCTCTGTTTGGTATCCCATTTTAAATAGTTTTATTAAAACATAATTAAAATGTAGAACCTTCAAATATTTAATATGCATTATTTGATGATTTTAGTTATATGTAATATCTGTTATAACATCACTGCAATTTAGGTATTCTTTTTATTCTTGATGTTTTTATTTATTTTGTCTTTATCTCTTTCCCCCAACCCCTTGTTTATTTTTTGAGACAGGGGGCTGTATATGTAGCCCAGGCTGGCTTTGAACTAACTATTCATTATAAGTGTATGCCACCATACCCTGGGCCACTGAGATCTACTTTGTTAAATTTGGAAGTTAGCAATATCTACCACATTATTGATTCTAGTCACTGTTGTATAGAATACCTCTATAATTTATGCTTGTCTCTTATTTTTATTAAGTGTGAGAGTGCACACGTGTGCATTGCATGTATGCCATGTGAATACCCTGGAGTCCAAAAGAGGGATGAATCCCTTGTAACTGGAATTACGGGCGTTGTGAGTAGGGGCTGGAAACTGAGTGTGAGTTCTCTGTGAGAGCAACAGGTGCTTCTAACTTCTGCACCATCTCTCTAGCTTGCCTCTGTGTCTTTTTAAATACTAATTCCCCTTTCTTCCTTGTCTGTCTTGCTAGAGCTTGTCAAATGTTTCAACTATTGAAGTTCACCTTTTTTGCTGTATATTTTTTACTAATTTGTTTTTGTTTTCCTTTTCATTGTCAGGCGCCCTGGAACTGGAGTTGCAAGCAGCTGTGAACTGCCATGAGCCCGTGTGCTAGGAACTGAACCCAGGTCCTTTGCGAGAATAGTAAGCGCCCTTAACTGCCAAGTTAGCTCCCTAGCCCTGCATTAGTGCTCACTCTTATCATTGTTTTTCTTGGTGTTCCAGTACTCTCACTATTACCTTTCTTGTTTTAAAAATTGTTTGTTTATTTGTTTTGCTATTCTATGAACACTCTGTTTGTAGATTATTGGTTTCCCATACTCTGAGAAACACTTGATTTCCTCCCTTACTCCTAAAGTAGATTGTCTCTGCCTATATATTTCTAAACTGGCAGACCTCTACCTTCAGTTATTGGAAAATGCTGTGTTACTCCTTCTGGCCTCGTGGTACCTGATGAGAAATCCATGGTCATTCACAAATTTTTACTCCCACTTGGAGGGTGCTATTTCTTCTTTGCAGCTCTCAAGGGGATTCTTTGCTGTTAATTTTTGAATTTTTCTCTAAAGTTATAAAAATATTCTTTCATTTTTATCTATACTCCCCTGGCTTCATTTTCACATTTAAGTCGTGGATCCATCCAGAATACATTTTAATGTGAGATAGATAATAGCTTTTTCTACTGGGGTTTAATATAGGGTGTAGGGAGGGAAAGAAAGGATAGTTCATATTGTGTGCCTGGGAGTGATCTATTGGAAGACAAGGGAGTTAAAGGATATCGCCTCTTCCTCCATGTTCTTTTTGCTTACTCCCCTAAGGGAAGGTTAAATGAACTTGAGGCATGAGGCTAAGAGAAAAATTAATTTTTAAGTTTCAGAAAGAGTCAATCATGGTGGTTCATTCCATTTTCGTTGTAAAATGAGGTATTCAAATCTTGAATTTGAAGCCAGCTCAGGCTTTATAGTGAAGTTTTATATCAAAACCAAAATGATATTTTAAAAACACCTTTTACTAAGTTACTGTTTGTTTTGTCTTGTCTTATGATGAGCTAGAAGGCAATAGGTAAACCTGAATTACTTCTTTTGTGATTTTTATGTTGCTTTTGATTGGTGAGCCTTTTCTTCCGGTGACTGAAGAACAGTGACTCATATGAATTTTTAATCCTTGTGGGACACGGTTATGCACAGTGATGACGCTTGCGATCTGTCATATGGATGGGAGATTATGAAAAGGAGAGGGCCTGGGATCATATTGATATCTCTAATGTAGACACTGAGAGAGACTGTCAGGAATACTAATGAGGGTAGGGATGTGGTTCTGTGGTAGTGTACTTCCTGTATGCAGGTGAAGTCAAGATTTGACCCTAGCATCCCTGTTTTCTCTTTGTCTCCTCAGAGGATTAGGCAGATGATAAATTCCATAAACTTTCTGTCAGTTCCTCCTCCATACTTTCCAGTTTGGGGAACTAAGTCCCTGCTCTTTAAGTAATTTGTTAAACAACTACATTAATATATAAATGAAATAAATGAGAACATCTGTATTATAGAGTTGCCATGCCTCAGTGTAGCTTTGTGATACTGGGCACTTAGCAAGCTGCATTTTGTCATCTGTAAAATGGGAATAATAAAAGGACCTATCTTTTTGTCCAGTATTTAAAGCAATTAAAATTTTTCTAGCTGGTATAGCACTAGGACTGAATTAATTTTAATTTCTATTAGCTTTCTGCACTTCAGGTGCTCGTTCATAAAATAGGGGACGCACTTTATGTCCTGTTTCTCCTACAGAGTCATTTGTAAAGCCTCAGGACTTTAATACTGCACTCTGTAAGGCTTGTTAAGTGTTTGAATTGCCATGACACTACACTATTCAGTAGTTCTTTCCCCATCATCCAGGAGGACTGAAATATGTCTTTGCAGAGACACATTACTACTCCCCAAGCTTGATCTAACACAAAACCACAACCCAATGACAGGTCCATTAGCCCAGGAGTTCTTGTTTCCAGGGAATCATAGTAGCTGAGTATGCTGATTAGCACCCTGTTAACCAATCAGCATTTTCTTTCCTCCTGACGCAAACTCTAGGTAGGCCCTATTAAGGGAAAGCTCAGGACTGGTTGAGACAGGCTGGGTAGGTAAGGACACTTATCTTTATTCTTTCTAGTCTTCTTTTGTTTTATTTTTTATCTTGTTTTTTTTTTTTTTTGAGACAGGGTTTCTCTGTAGCTTTGAAGCCTGTCCTGGAACTTGCTCTGTAGACAAGGTTGGTCTCAAACTCAGAGATCTGCCTGCCTCTGCCTCCTCTGCCTCCTGAGTGCTGGGATCAAAGGTTTGCACCACCACTGCCTGGCTCTTTATTATTTTTTCGTGGTCCTTCTTGCTCTGTCTTAATCTTTGTGTGAGATAGATACCTTTGGTTTCCACTGTCAACTCAAGTATCTCGCACTGTTACCTGCTACTCTACTTGTTACACCCTGTCTTCTCTTGTTGGAATGTACAGTATCCCTGCAAGGAAATATTGGTCTCCTGTCAGTTAAAACTCTTTGGAGTGAACCCTGCACAAAGTTGGGTAAGGAATGTTTAATGGGGAAGTAGGTAGAAAAGCTAATGGTAGTGGGTTCCAATTTGGATGATCCATTACACATGGCCGTAGCCAGAGTACTTTCACATGGGGCCTTTCCCAAGTGAGGTTGATTTCATGCACAAGTGCTGTGAGATCTACTGGATTCCTAAGACAGAATGATTCTTGAAAACGTGTTTGGAATTACAGATTACAGGGCAGAACTTGCCTGGTACTGCCTCTTCCTCAGTCCTCTTCAACACTGGTTTTCCTATGGATATCTTCTGCTGAGATTCACTTAGAGTCTTTGAAGGTGAGAGGCCCAGGAACTGCAGAGTAGTAGCTCTTAAACTTTAAAATGCATGCACGACACCTGGAGATGCTTAGTTGCATACTGGGATTTTGTAACTCTCCCAGGTTTGATTAATGCTGCATGCCATCGATGACACTTTGAATAAGGAGATAGCCGTGGTCCTGTTACCTTATTTTATGAGTTGGAAAACCAAAGTTCAGATTGCCCAGTGTCATCCGAACAGATACTGACAGGGTCAAAGCTACATTCAGCATTTTTCTACCCCAGTGCTGCTTTCACTGGTACTATGCCCTTTTCAGTGTTTTGCTGCATCCAGCCACCTTTTATGTGAAATGATGCTGATACTCATTCCTGTAAACTGTTTGGATCAGATTAATTCTGCTCCCCTTTGTAGGTTAGAATGTACTGTATAGAATCCAACAATTAGCAGCATAAAATTGGGGAGATGGAAAATCTGGAAAGGGGAAAGTATTCGATTTTATTTTCCTCTAAAGAAGGTTTGAGGTTTTGTAGGTGGTAGAAATCAAGAGTACCCTTTCATGGTTTTTTATTTTATTTTCTGTACACACACACACACGAGTAAGAACAGAGATCAAGTGCCTTCCTTAAGTGATCTCCGCTTTATTTTTTGCAACAAGCTACTGAACGTGGAACTCACAGACTGTTTAGACTGAATGGCCAAGGAGTGCCTAGGCTCTATCTGTCTCCACCCTTCTCTTCCAGTTATGGGGTTATGGGCACGTGCCATTATGCCAGGCTTTTTCATGAGTAATGTGGATCCAAACTCAGGTCTTGATACTTGTAGAGCAAGCCCTTTACCCACTGAAGTATCTCCCTAGCCCCAAAGCATCCATTTATAAAAGAATGTTTTAGAGAGTGTTGGTCACTCTTTCTCTGTCTCTTGTGGCTGGGGAATTAGTTTACTTAAGTGCATGTATATAGCCCTCAAAGCAGATGCTTTGTATTCAGATAATGAATAGTTTTATTTTCCCCGGGGTTTAGTGTGTACTCATCAACTGAGAATTTTTTAGTCTCTTGACTCCCTGTGTCTTCTTTCCTTTTGAAGGGTAAAGGTTTCATATCATAGGTCTCTTCTACGTGATAAATAATGTATTTGAAACAAGAATGATGATAGTGGTATAAGTGATTTCATACAGCATACTGAATAATAGGTGCATCCAATATAACTTTATTGCTGCGTGGCTGAGTATTTTGGGGGGGTTGAGATAAAAAAATTGATTTAGATTTGAGAAGAGAGTAGGATTTAACATTTATCGAGCACCTACCATTCATGTTTTATACGTATGGATTTCTATTTGAGCTGCATGACTCCCCTTTATGTAAGTAGCATTATAGATGTTTTGCAAATGAGGTCCCTGAGCCTGATTACTCAAACTCTAAAACCTGTGTCTGTTCTCCCTCTTTAATACTGCAACCTTTCAATTTTTGAAATGTTTTTTTAAACATGATCAGAAAGACTATATAGTACTTTAGAAAGTGCTTGGTAATTTGTGTTACTTAATATTTTCCTTGGGGGTAGTAATTCACTTAACTCATTTGGTACTGTAAAATGGAAATTGAATGTGAATGGGTTTACTAGGGCAGCTCTGTCAGAGTAGAAAGGATCTCTTGTGTAGCAAAGTAACAATTAATTTTAATAATAATGTAGCCACTTGTAAGGTTCATATGTGTATCTGTTTTTTAAAATTGATACAGGGTTTCTCTGTGTAGCCCTGGCTGTTCTGGAACTCACTCTGTAGACCAGGCTGGCCTTGAACTCAGAGATTTGCCTGCCTCTGCCTCCCTAGTACTGAGATTAAAGATGTGTGCCACCATTGCCCAGCTTATGTGTATCGTAACTACTGAGGATTCACAAACTAAAAGAACCTTCTAGACTATAAACTAAAATCCCATACTGATATTGGCAAAGCTAGAACTCTCCTAAGGGACTGTTAAATTCTTATCACAAATTATTTCCAATAATCCATTTCCTTTTGCTCTTATCTTTTCTATTTATTTTCTCACCTAGGTTCTAGACAAGATACCTAGATACAGAGTTAGATTATTGTCTCTTCTAATTAAATGCCAGCTTTGGCTACAGTCCTGCCTGTCATGCATACATGGCTATATGTAGTCATTCTCCTGTATTTTTGAGTAGTGTCATAATTTCTGTGGCCAAGACTTTAAAAATATCAAGTCCACCATGTAGTAACTATGCTGTATGAGCTGTCATGTATTTGATTGTTTCAGTGTGCAACTCTTATGTAAATTTGTGTTTAGTATTTCTGAATCTAAATTAGGGACTAAGCCACAGCTGTGGCACTTATAGAGGGTGGCATGTCTCAGTTAAAAGATCCTGTAGCTAGAAATAAGTATAATTGCATCTTTTATAAGCAAAGCAGCTGAAGCCCAGGTTAAGTCATTTCCTCAGGGTTAATTGCGGTAGAACCAAGCTTTCTACCCAGATCTACTCAATCGTAAGGTATACGTTTTCCTGGAGATGGCTATAGAAAAAAACAAAGTTTTCTTACGAGTATCTAAAAAAATTTTGTGGTACTCTGGTGAGTGATATAAAGAATTTTTTCTTCTGATTGCAGCTCTGCCGTGGATGAAACACTGCTGAATCTGCACTAAGATGCCACGACCACCACTACCCAAAAGCTCCAGACTGGAGACTAAGAAAGCCCAGGCTAGCATGATCATGCCCAGCAAGGAAGACCAACCTGAAGAGGTTAAAGCAAATTATCTCTTCCAATTGTGTCTTATGTAGTCTCTTTAGGCATTGCTTTGGTGCTTATCCTGACCTCTGAATATTTATGGTGCTTGTATTATTCTGAGAAAGTGGGTATTTCTATCAATCTTTGTAGCTGAAGAATACCAGAAGTTGGGACATGGGGCTAGGAATTAAAATTTGGTTCAGGGTTGAGCCCTTGCCTAACGTGTGCAAGGCCTTAGGTTCTGTCCCAGCCATCAACCCTAAGTAACTTGAGCAAAAGGTATAGATTCTACTCATACTTCAATATGTATGGATGAAGTCAAGGCCATTTTCTACATCTTTCAAAGCCAAACAATAGTGAGTTCTCGTTAATGATCATGTCTATACTTTTATATTCTTTTAGAAAGCTCCAGGAGGCTGTAGTACATTCTTGGTAGTACATTTTGTCAGTAAGAATATTATCATACTTTTTAAATATTCAGATTGAGTATCCCTAATTTGAAAATCCAATATTAAAAATTTTCAAAGTCTTTAAACTCTTTGAGTGCTGACCTAATTCTGCAAGCAGAAAGTCCCATATTTAGTCTCAATCAATGGAGTTTACAGTCAGACTGCAGGCATACTAATGGAAGCGAGATTGTGCAGTGATGGAAGGAGTTACAAGCACAAGGACCAGTTTGAAGACCTAGCATTCATGTAAATGCTGAGTGGGTATGACAGCTTGCCAGTAATTCTAGTGCTCAGAAGGCAAAAACAGGATCCATGGAGCAGGCTGGCTAGTCACACCGGCTGTATAGGCAAACTCTAGATTCAGCTGAGTAACACTGCCTCAGTGAATAACGTGAGAGCAAGAGAAAGAGATCTCTGATATCAGCCTTAGACTTCCACATGCAAGGCACACATTTGCACATGTACACACTTGCACACATATGTATACTCACGCATATGCAAACCTGCATATATATGCATGCATGCAAACAACATACATACAAAAATTCAGATCCACTAAAAATAATGTATAAATTGCCTTCAAGGTATTTTTTTTTTTCGAGACAGGGTTTCTTTGTGTAGCTCTGAGCCTGTTCTGGTACTCACTCTGTAGCCCAGGCTGGCCTCGAACTCAATATCTGTAAGCCACCCATATCTGGTGGCTTACAACAACTTGTAGCTCCAGCTCCAGGGTATCTGAAGCCCTCTTCTGGCTTCTGCCTCTGCCTCCCGAGTACTGGGATTAAAGGTGTACACCACCACTGCTTGGCTTCAAGCTTTACTTTTATAATGTGTATATATAATACAAATCTGAAATTTGGGCAATAGGGGGAGGGGAGAGTAATGGAGGAATAAAATATATTCAAGTATATGATATACTTGAACAAAATATCAATATGAAACTAATTGCTTTGAACAGTGAATATATGCTAGTGAGATTCTTTAAAAAGAAAGACTGGAGAAGTAACTCTGTGGTTGAGAGCTTTTGCTGCTCTTCGAGAGGATTGAAGTTCAATCCAGAACCCATATCTGGTGGCTTCCAACAGCTTGAAGCTCCAGCTCCAGCTCCAGCTCCAGGGTATCTGAAGCCCTCGTCTGGCTTCTGTGGGTACCCACATTTATGTGCACATACCCACATGCAGGAGCACACACATGCACATAATTAAAATAAATTTTGATACTGAAAAGATTGCTTGGATTTTTAGAGGGTGTGTTGCTTTTCCAGATGATCCATGTTCAATTTACAGCACCCGGGTGGGTCCGGGTGGGACAGGGTGGGACGTATATCTGTGTGAATGGAGATGACCGTGACTTTGTCACTTGTGTGGGTGAGACCACAGGGGGTTGTCCTCCCAGGGCACACATCTGAGCCTCAGCCTCATTGTGCATGTCTCATGGTCACATCTCCTCCTGCCTCTTGCTCATCCTCGCCTGAGCAACTTGCTTCGTGGAATCCCATGCCTCTGGTCTACATGGGCACATGTAGTCATGTGCCCATACCAAAGCATATGTAATACATATACATAATTAAAGTAGTAATAAATGTTTCAAAAAAGAATTAAAAATAAATATCCCTGGGTCCCATCCTGAAGATATTTAATTACGTATATGTCAATATTTCAAATGTGAAAAAACTGAAAACCAAGAAACAGCTAGTCCCAAACATGTTAGATATAGAATACTCAACCACTTTAAATTTTAAGAATGTACTGGTACACTTAAATTTTCCTGATTTAACATTGACATTCTGACCCTATTGTGTGCTATATTCATCACCATATATTTTAACAAGAGTTATATTAACAGTCGTAAATTTACATTGAGTTTCTTGAAGCAGACAGCATTAGGCCTTATGCTTTCTTTGACTGTGCCTGTGCTTTTCTGTGTTCAACCTCTAGCACTGCAGACTCTGGTGTTCTGTGCAGTGTTGGGAGCAGTGAACCCCCAGATCCTGAAACAACTTGTTTTCCCCTCATCTGAGTGCCTACAGCTGCTCTGAGCACGAGGCCCTCAGAAGTTCCTGATGGCAGGAGGGTGATTGCTGGTGGGTTTGGCTGGGGCGTGGCTATCAGTTAAGGATCCCTATATAAGCTGCCCTGGAACACAATAAAGGGGGCATTCTTGGGGCATTCCTGTTTCAAGGATGATCTGTGTCTCTGTCTGTGTGTGTTTGTGTGTTTCAATCTCCAGCCCCTTGCCCAGCTGGGGAAATGTATGACGGTGCATAGATGGGCATCGTTTCTATTAATTTTTACTTTGAGTAAAATGATTTTCATGGAGGGAATCATGGATTTTTCTCATGTTAACTTATCAGAAAAGATTTAATACCTTGATTGAGCTTTCATTTGTATCAAATGTTCTGATTGTAGTTATGACATTGTATGTTTTCTTTTATGGCTATTATTTTTTCCAACCCCAACTTTCTTTGGCCACACTTTGTAAGGATGAGTTTTATTGAGTTCAGTATCCATTGTTAATTTTATATGGAGGAGATAATTTCTAACAGTAATACTAAGTAAGAACTAGAAGATAAACTGACAATTTAAAAAAAAAGCTTGAAAGAAAAGTACTGTTTTATTATTTGCTAATTATTTGTACTAGGATTATTTATCACAAATAAGATAAAGATGAGTGGTTTACTTTTTAACTGAAGTAATTCTTAGCTCCCCTAGACTTGCAGTCTTTTTCTGGAATAGTGTGTTGTGTCATGAATACAATTATCCAAGGTTTTGAGCACTTATAGCATCATATACTGTTAATGATGTAGCTAGCACAAAGCAAGTGGTCCTATCCCAGTGTTCTGTTTAATAATTGTAAGAAATTTCTTCTATGGGTAAGACGGAGTTTGTTCTTAGAATTTTAAGAGAGAAATCTGACATTTGAGAGATATTCACCAAATAGGAACTGTTAAAGGAGAGAAAAAATTGCTGCAAGAATAATTTCTCTCAACTTCTAACTCCATATTTAAGGGGACACCCACACAACAGGGGCTTCCTCCTGGACCCGGGATTAGGCACAAACCACACCCAAACAAACACCTGTTTTCACAGAGAGATCCCTAATTAAGCAGGGAAGAGAAGTTAAAAAGTGGCTGCTTTCTGACTCAGGCAGAAAAGAGCAGCAAATGGCCTTGCAGGTGGAATTTTAAGAGGAGAAGAAGGGGAGGTCTGTGTTACAAGGGCCAGGACACTGTGGTAAAGGAGATAGGGATGAGGGAGAAGGGGAAGGGCACAAGGGAAAGGGAGAAGGAGTATTTGTCTCAGAGGACAAAGGACTGCCTCTGGACAGAGGGGAGACAGACATGGCACATAGGCAAAAGGTGGTTTATAAAGGTAAAGGAGGAAAGCCCGTGTTAGGATGAGGTATTTAATTGAGCGTGTTAATTAGGTGAGCCAAAGGGGACTTTTGATTGCTGTACTTTGGTAGGCCTCAGGAGGAGGAAGTGGCCAAATAAGGGAATAGACCTCGGTGGCTAGCTTTAGGAAAATAATCAAATAGATATAGCAAGGTAGAGGGAATGGGGATTAGGGCAAGGCCTGCAGAGTCACACGTTCAAGTGGGCTGGTGCCCCTTCACTTGTAGACTAGAACTACATGGTTTTAAAGTGATATTTCTTTCTATTTACAATTTATACAGACTAAAAAATGTATTTTATTATAGAAAATTTACTTATGATATACAGGACTCTGGGTTTCATCTTTAGCACAGTTATAGCAAAACACTTTCAAAAGTATGTTCTCTTTTGTAATCCATAAAGTCTCTGTAATTTGGGTTATCATTCTAATTTCATTGATAAGAAAATTGAGTCTCACAGATTGAATGACTCTTCCAAGGTCAATATGTAGTAGAGAGCTGATTGTACACTATTGTCCTTATTGAATAAATATTAAACAAGTGCATTTAGTATAAGAGGCACTTACTTGGTTTATTTAACTAACTTACCTGGAGGTAGCCCTTTTGAAAGAATCACTTAGTAGTGTTGATAGTTAAACTTGAATTGTATAACCATAACTTCGGGAAGAGAAAGAGAATAAATTAGGTTCACCAAGCTGTTTTACCCATTTTGAAATTTGTGCTGAGGCTCATCTAGTCTCTTCGTCGTTTGTCCCTATCATCAAAGACTATATTCTTCAGTGACTGTAAACATCTTCAGGTACCCAAAATAAACTTTCATTGTACATCATAAGATTTAGTATACATATTGTGGAGTTTATTCAAGCCCTGAATATGACCTAAAGTTCCAAAGGGATTATATACACTTGGCCATGCTCTTTTGCCTCTTATTTTTACAGAGTGAGGAGGATGACTATACAACATTTTCACCTTCATCTCCAGACACAGAAAAAAAGAGATCAGCTTTTGAAGACCTCACTAATGTGAGTATGCTATTCCCATTCTTTTCTGTAGTTTTACATATTTTTACATAAAATTACATGTTTACATAAAATACATATTTTTTATCTTTATCTTGAGCAATCTTTCTTGTTTACCAGCAGACCTTGACACTCTCAGAATGTTGACAGCAGAATTTATTTGGACATACAGTGACACAATTTCACAAACTATAGAAGCTCTTTTTACTGGAACATACCATTTAGGTCAATTTATATGTTCCCTGGAGACATTAAGCAGTGACTAGTATATGAATTGTAAATAACTATCAAAACTATGGGAGATTATGTTTACCTAAGATCCAGAGATGGCTCCCTCGACTTTGGAAATGTTATAATAGAATAATCGTAGTTCAGAGTAGCTTTACAAATTCAAGCACTATAAGAGTTTTGGGTAAGACCATTTTTTCTTTTCTGTAAAGTTGACCTCACCCATCACTTCTGTATCCCAGGATTTAAATTCTATAATTAGCCTAGTCATAGTGACAATCAAAATTACCTCATGTCTATCAAACTTCAAAGGGTCAGACCTGTAGCTGCAGACTGGTGGAGCCAGCCATCAATACCCATCACAGAGATATGAGGGGGATAACTTACTGGAGGAAATGGGAAGTATGGACCAAACGGCCTCCATAGCAATTAAAATGAGTCTTGTCCACTGTTGCATGAGTTCTAATTGGTCTTAATAATAAAAACCTGGAGCCAGATATCAAGGTAAATGCTGGAAGATTAGAGAGAGGAAGGAGCAAGCCACAGCTAACTCTTACCTTGCTAACTCCCCAGCCGAAAAAGGGCCAAACTACTGTCTCCTCCCACTTTATATTCCTCTCTCTGCCCAGCCATATCACTTTCTGTCTGTACAGACCTCCAGACCTTTATGGTTAACTAGTGGCTAGCTCTGTCTTTTGATCTTCAAGCAAGCTTTATATTTGTTAGAATATAAACAATATATACCCACAGCCCACTATCTAACCAGTTACCCTAGGCTCCTCCATGGTAATTTTGATGATTTTGTTGGGGGCTAAGATCCCAGGGCATTACCAGTTTTCAGCCACCAGGCCCAGAAAACCTGAGAGATCTTCCAGCGGAGGAGGAGCTTGGAGGACTAACCTACTTTGATGAGACAAAGGGAGACAGTGTCCTGCATGTCCACAGATTGGGGAGGGTTCTGGCGGAGGGTGAAGTGAGGTGCCATTCTTCATCCAGTGACTGGTGTTGCCACATTTGAACCAGGTTTTGGGTGAAGTCTGCTGGTGCCCAGTTTTTTTAGAAGTGGCCTCAGGGCTGCTTCCACAAGCAGTTATTTCCATCTATCATTGGAAGCTTTTGGGGTCTTTCTTGCTCCCTCCTTTCATTAAACACCTTAAATGCCATGTTTAGCAGATCTCTGGGAGGTTTGAGGACCATTTAAAAAATTTTAAATTTATTTTAAACTTGATTTCAGTTACTTGTTTCAGGCTTAACTTTGACAATATATATACAGAAGATTATATAATGGGAGATAAAAATTGGTTTCTCCCTCCATGCTTGTGATTGTAAACAAATTACGTTTGTGTTTAGCATGACTACAAACATGGTTTTGAGCGCATTAAAGAATTTGATCATTGGGCTGGAGAGATGGCTCAATGGTTAAGAGCACTGTCTGCTCTTCCAGAGGTCCTGAGTTCAATTCTCAGCAACCATATGGTGGCTCACAACCATCTGTAATGAGATCTGGCATATATGCAGGCAGAATACTATATACATAATAAAAATTAAAAAAAGAATTTGATCATTTATAAGGTGATTGATCATTAATTTGTATGTTTTAATTATCTTTGACAGTTTACAATATGTATATTTTATAAGATTAGGATTTCATAATCTTTTCTTTATCAAGTTTTAGCTTTAAAATTTATAACATTTTAAAATGAAGGTCCTTTAGTATGAAAATAAACTTTAAACAATAAATACATTTCAAAGAGAGACTAAGAACCTTGTTTTCCTGATCCTTTTATAATGTATATTTACAAAATATTGCAGTTTTTTTATGACATGGTTTTTCTAAATAGCTAAAGCCTAACAAAGTTAGCAAAGAGATAAGTGATTAGATGTATGTTTTAAATCAGTTTCTGTTAAACTGAATAGACCATTATACTCTTAGAAAATTATAAACCTTAATCATCAAACATATGTTGTTCCTAAATCATATTTTCTGTAACTCTAGTTCATGGTTTTGTCCTCATGTGTTGTTTTCCACTCTTAGGACAAAAATCATCATACAAAGTTCATCCTTAGCTGGGTGATGGTGGTGCACGCCTTTAATACTGGAACTTTGGAGGCAGAGGGATCTCTGAGTTCAAGGCTAGCCTGGTCTACAGAACAAGTTCCAGGACAGCCAGGGTTACATAGAGAAACCCTGTCTCAAAAAAAATCCTAAAAGATTCATCCTTATGCAAAATATCTTAGAACCTGGTGTTGCCTCCTTAACCTAAGGAAAATAAAATAAAAACAAACCATCTTGGAGGCCTGGTATTGCCTCCTTAGTCTAATTTAAAAATCAATTTTCCTAAATAAAAGTTGAGTCTAAGTAACATCTGTGGTATGGTATAGCAAATTAAGAATACCTATACATAGATTTTTAATTACCAACCCTTTTTGTTACAAGATTTAAGATACCTTTTGCTCTGCTGGGATTTTACAGACTTTTAAAACCATACTCCCAATGATCTTACAGATCCCAGGACAAAGAAAGCTTACATTTCTGCAGAAGCTTCAAAGATATCCATGACTTTGCAGAACATTTTAAACAAAACCAAGAAGGGGGGAGTGGTATTCGAGAGCTAAACATGTGATTACATTTAACCATATTAATTTTATAAATAAAGTTCTCTTGAGTAAAACATTTAAATACCATGGGATAAACAACAGTAACATCTGCTGAATATAGTTTTTTTTTAGCTATTCTCAAGCACATAGTATCTCTTTCCTGGTCTGTCCTGTTGTGGTTCTTTTCCCTGTCACAGGGTCAGAGGGCAGCCTGACCCAGGACAGGCAGGCCTTGGAGACAAACATGCTTGTCTAAAGTGTGCGGGCCAAATCCCATTCCCACAGCCAGCTTTTTAGTAGAGTAAAACAGCATGTGAAACTATTTCAATATTACCCATACCCCAAAGGCATTTGCATCTCTGTAACACTGAACCCAGTGATCAGAAGGAGAGAGGAGAGGGGGAAACAAAGAAGATTTAGAGATAAATTATTTCAGACCATCTGCTTGTTCCATGGTAGAAATTGTCACAGTCTGTGAGAATTTAGAAATCCAGTGTGCCATTTTCTTGCCATTGAGACTGGTATCCTGTTAAATAATGGCTCTAGGAATTTGGCTGAAACAAGGTAGGTACACAAATTAGAAAAGCGGTCTGTCTTAGTTTAACTTCCCTTGGTCCTTTTCATTCAGAATCCCTAATGGGAATGTGTGGAATGGGACAATGTAGTTGTTTTTTTCTCTTTGCTCTTTGGGGGCTCACTGCTCAACTCCCAAATAAATACATGGAGACTTATAGTTAGTATTATTCCAAGCTACTTCCAGCTGGTTGGGGGCACTGATAATCTTATGGGGACCTAAAGAAAATTCAGAATTATCAAGTACTGACTGGAGTATCCAGTGAGTCTTGATCACCTCAGGCAGCAGTCTTGAATCTGTTTTGGATGTAGAACTCTGATATCGGGCCATCTGTTCCTACCAGAGATTTCTCAGGTGGTCTTCCTTGATCAAACCTGATTTTTCTTAACTCAGAACGAACCCACAGCCTCTCATTTCCTGTGTAAACAAAAGCAAAATCTCTTCTCCAAAGTAACATACTTTTTTACTTCAATTTTGAAGTCAAGGTATTTTCAAAATACCTATCTTAGATTAATTCAGCAGCATTTATAAGCAAATATCTTTTAGCAGCTGTTGCTCCTTCCTCAGCACTCAAACAATTCAAAAAGAGAATAATAGCATATAGTATCAAAATTCTCTGTGTATTTTTCATCTTTATGTGGCTTTACTTTAACCTCTGTTTCTTTTATTTTTACTTTTAACTTTTGGCTTTTTGAGACAGGTTCTCTGTGTATCTTTGTCCTGGAATTCACTCTATAGATCAGGCTGTCCTTGAACTCACAGAGGTCCCTCTGTCTCTGCCACCCCAGTGCTGGGATTAAAGGTGTCTGCCACCACAACTTGAATTTACAGATGTCTGTCTGCCTCTGCCTCTCAGGCATTGGGATTAAAGGTGTGTACCACCACACCCAACTACTCTTGTTTTTTTTTTAAAGACTTTAACCTTTAGCCTGTATATATTTTTAACACACTGTAAACCATTTAGAGGTGTTTTTCTTCTCTGAATCTATCTTTACTGTATATCTCTCTCTTTTTCTGACCACATGAGTCTTTAACTAACTAAGCAATATGGGTAGGATTAAAGCCATGGCTTTGCCGGCTGGATCCAGCCCATTCCTTAGCTTTCTGCTATTCCAGCCTTGTGGCTGAGGTACAGGCCAGAGCCGTGTTTATTGCCACAACTCTACAGTGTTTCAAGGTCCCTGACAGCAAACAAGCTGCAGCATTCTGCTCACAGACCACACTCAGTCGGACTGCTTGCCTGAAAGAGTCAGAGTTTGCCCTGGCAGGACAGCCCAGAAAGCTGGCATTTTAAAACGGCGCAGCTTTTTTTTCCTGCTATGGCTGAAACCCGAAAAGCATATGGTCAGCTTTTCTTCAACACTATTTAAGTGTTTCTTGGCAGGACCTCTAAAAAGAGCTGCAAGGTTTTGCAACTAAAGCTGAGTCAGGAAGCCTCTCTTAGATGAGAGTGCTTGCTTGCCTCTAGCAAGCAGAGCAGACCCAAGAAATTTCTGCTACCAAGAAAACATGCTTTACTCTGTTCTTTCCCAAGCTTTATCAGGCTTTTTGTGGATGCAGTTATCCATGTGGGTGCCATTCTGAAGATGGATGCCCCAACAGTACAAAAGAACTTTAGGTGACTGTACAGGTAGTGAGATGTCTCTGTCATTTCTGGAGTTTTGGAAGTTGCTTACTTCTTGTTTACTTAGGTAATATTATATCCTTCTGGAGTCTTTGATGGAGTTGAAGAATGGTTAGTTATAGATTTCCTTTGTTATGATTAAGATAAAATAGAAATATTGTAACTGTAATTCTTGCTTTTTAACTGTCTTGCTATATGTAATTTTACTATGTTAAAGCCTTTTTTTGTTTAAACAGAAAAAGGGGAAATGGAGTAGAAGGGTTTTCTGTCTATGTGTTACTTTCATCGGTTAAATAAAGAAACTGCCTAGGCCTTTTGATAGGACAGCAGCTTAGATAGGTGGAGTAGACAGAACTGGGAGAAAGAAAGCAGAGTCAGGGAGATGCCATGGCTCTTCTCTCTGAGACAGATGTAGGTTAGGCTCATCCCAGTAAGCCACAGTAATGTGGTGATATACAGATTATTAGAAATGGGTTAATTAAGATGTGAGAGTTAGCCAAGAAGAGGCTGGATATAATGGGCCAGGCAGTGTTTAAATGAATATAGTTTCCTTGTAATTATTTTGGGAAAAGCTAGCAGGAAGCAGGGCAGCTGGAAGCAGACTGCTGCTCTTTTTACAACAGTGTATAGGTGTTTCATTTTCATGGTTATGTGGTGCCTACAGAGGCCAGAAGAGGTCACATACCCTGGAACTGAAGTTCAAACAGTATGAGCTGCCATGTGGGTGCTGAGGATCTAACCCAGGTGCTCTGGAGAGCAACATATGTTTTTACTCACTAATCCATCTCTCCAGCCCCAACATTAGAAATTCATTATGTACAGTTCTAGAAGCTAGGAAATCCAAAATGAAGATGCCAGTAGATTTGGCATTGGGTTGGGGACTATTCCTCATAGATGCTATTTTCTATCTGTGTCCTCGTATAGTAGAAAGGCAAGAAAATTCCCTTTGGTATCACAAATAAGGGCACTAATCCCAGATCATCAAGACATTTACTCAACATTGTAATGCAGCAGTTTCAAAGCAGCACTTTCATATTTATGTCACAAAACAAAGCTAATAAACAGTGTTTCATATTTATTCACTATATCCATTCCTTGGATATCCATCCTGACTGAGGATATACAGTCAAGTAATGTACTTATAAATTACTTAGATTAGTTGATTCTTGTATTTTTTTGTTTTTTCATTTAATGTAATTATAATAATAGTATTTATTTGAAATATAATTAGGCTCATTTGTAGATGGAAGTTTCTGTCCTGCCTGGTCCCACAGCCATTCAGTCCTAAATAAACTCATTAATACAAGAGTCTTATATTTATAAACTGTTTGGCCTGTTGCTCAGACTTATTATTAAGTAGCTCTTACAACTCAAATTAACTCATAATTCTTATATATGTTCAACCATGTGGCTTGGTACCTTTTCTCAGTCAGGCATTCACATCTTACTTCCTCTGAATGCATCTGCTTCTCTGCCTATCCTCTTCCTAGAATTTTTCTAGTCTTGTTGCTCCACCTATATTTCCTGCCTGGCTACTGGCCAATAGGGGTTTTATTAAACCAATTTGAGTGACAAATCTTTACTGTGTACAAGAGCATTATCCCACAGCACTTATTTTAAAGGTATAACCTTTAAGTTGACTTTTTATTGACATTATTCAGATTAATGATTTCTCCTACTGTTTAATAGAGTAGTCAAGATTAGTGAAGGGCATATTCTTGAGAGACAAATATTAAATAAATACCACTTGACAAAATAGAATGGTGGTATTTTAAGTAGATGTGTCTTAAAGATCTAGCCTGAGTAGCTAGTTGTTCTTGGCAAAACTAGACAATAAAATTAGTTGTATTTCTTGTGTCCTCTATGCATTTTAAGTCAAAACATAAGACAAACTAAACTATCTTGTTAGTTATTCATGAGCCAGTATGCCTGGCATGGAAATTAAAATTGTGTCCTACATCTCTTGGGAACACTTGGGGCTGCTATTTTTTATGTGTACCAGTATTATTGTACTTATTGTAGCTCCCACTGTGGTTGGTTGGTCCGGTGCCATATGTTTTATGAAAATTTTAGGTTTTGACTTCTGCGAATATCCAAATAAGCTGTCTAGGATGGTGAACCTGCCTTGAGTTTCTTATAAAAATCAATTATTGGATGATATGTGATTCTCTTAATTTGCTGTCTTTTTTGTAGACTTCTCAAAGTCAAACTGTGCAGTCAAAGAAGGAAGATGATACAGAGCATAGGAGCCATGCTTCCAAGAGGACAAGCAAGGGAGCTGCTAAAATTTCTCTGAGAAAAAGGTAAGATTCAACTGGCGTTGTCTCATATTATAAAGGAGAGACTGTGACATCATTTTCTCTCCATTAAGAATATTTTTAGTGAGGCACATTGGTGACTACCACATTACCTCTTGGTGCTGGTGGAAGACCATCTGTGGTTGATGGAGTTATAGGCCTCTTCTCTCTTTCTTTTTCCATGGATTGTGTGTGTTAGTGCATAAATTGAAAATGCTATCATCATTGCAGAATTGATTAAAATCACATATTTGATTTAGCCCCTGTTTGAGATAGTCTCTGTGGGGGGAGCATGGAATCAGCGTAACTTTTCCTGAAATCTAAGCAGCTAGCTAATAGCACATAAGTTCACTTATACAATTAGAAACTTTGGGAGATATTCCTCTTGCTACTGGAGGGAAATTACTATCTCCTTGCACCCCAAACCTGTGTCTTCCAGCTATTAGAGGTTTTACAGCTAGATTAGAAAAAATAATTTACTCTTAGGAAAGCTTTGACTCAAAGAACATTGAAAAGTTACTGTGAGGCCTTTCTACATTTTCTTCTCAGTCCTTCTTAATGTAGCTAGCAATAAAAATTTATTAAACACATATCTCTACTCCTGACTTTATACAATGTATGTTGTTTTGTTTATACTTCCAGGACAGAGTTTATTTATCAACTTTTCTTTGAAACTTGGGTTTTACTATGTTGCCCACACTGGCCTTGAAATCATGATCCTCCTGCTTCAGCCTCTCATATGTTGGCAATGCCACACTTGTTTGTTTGTTTGTTACTTTACAGAAAAAGTGTTGACTCCTTCCTATCAGAATTATTTGTTCTTGCTCTCTCCTAAATCTTCAAATGTAGTTGGGAACTTACAGTTATCATTTCACTGTTTTTTTTTAATTTTATTTTTTAAGTAAACATACAAAGTAATAAGATTTCCTATGGTTTATTTATGCCTATGCGAGTATATTTTGGTCTAATTCATCATCCTTACCCATTACCTTCCTTTGTGTCTCATGTGGTTTCAGGCTGCTTCTTTCCCTAACCAAGTAGGTCTCCCCTTCTGCTTTCATGTCACATGTATCTATTACCCTTTCTTTCCTTCCCTCTCCTTTAAGTGTTTCTCTTTATTCTAATTGCATCTTTAGGGCTTGACAAATATGGACTTAATTAAATTAGACAGAGGACTGAAACAGAGCTACGCATAACTTCTAATGAGTAAGGTAAAAAGTTGGACATTCCAGAAATTAACCAGCATAACACATGGGCACATTGTCATTTAACCAGTAGGGAGAAATAAAACTAAAAGATTCACATTTATTCTTACTTAGTTTGTGGCTTAAATTAAATTCCTTGGGTGTGCCTACTATATTTGACCTAAATTCATTATGTCATTTTCTTTTGACTATCTTTTAGTATTTCAACTTTACCAGGAAACAAACATTCTTCGTTTTCTTCAGGGGCTAGTGGAACAGACCCAATAATGATACTAGAATGAGTAATACCTACCATTTGCTGAGACTTCACTATAATCACATAGCATTCTATGTCTTTAATTTTTTTATTTTAAGTAGAATATAATTATATCATTTCCTTCTTTCTCTCCCCAAAACCTTTCTATGCTCCACCTTTTCTTAAATTCATATCCTATTTTTCTTTGATTAGTATTGTTACATATACGCTGAACCCATTTAGTGTTGCTTATGTGTATGTAGTTTGAGGGCTGACCACTTGGTATTGGATAACCAATTAGGGGGCTCATCTCTGAGAAAGACAAATTCTTCCTCTCTCAGTGGTTAGTAATTGCCTGTAGTTCTTTGTGTAGGAGTGGGGCTTGTGAGATTCCCCTTCCACATTCGCATGTCTGTTGGCATTGCCATCGTTCAGGTTTTGTTGAGGCAGCCACACTGTTGAGATTTCATGGACACAGATTTCCTGTCATTTCTAGGAGACACATCTCACAGCAGCTTTCCTGGTCCTCTGTCTCTTACAGTCTTTCCTTCCCTCCTCCCACAATATTCCCCAAACCTTATGTGCAGGATATACAGCTTTGTGCTATATATATCAGCTGGGGGTAGGCACCCTGTGATCATTTGATTTCTGCATCTTGACCATTTATGGTTTTCTCTGATGCTGTCCACATGCTGCAAAGAGAAGCTTCTTAGATGAAAGGTGATAATTACACTGATCTGTGGGCATAAGGATAAGTTTTAGAGTGCAGTTAGGAATTATGCCAGTCTAGTAAAGCAGCATAGGTTCTTAGGTTCTTCTCTAAGATCAGTAACCTCACTAGCTCTGGGAAGTTGGCTGGCTTTCCAGTAGCAGACATTATGTTCTCCCTGTTGAAGGGCCTTAAGTCTAATTAGACAGCTGTTGCTTACCATGAAGATAGGACTGTCACTATTGTACTTTTAGGGATCTCGTGCCATGCTGGTTGTTGTTTTGGTTTACAGAAATCCTAGCTGGGTAGACTGTTGGGTGCTTCCCTCCTTTGGCAGTTTTCATGACACTTTTTAGTACCAGGAAAGCTAGACATGGGGAAGAAAGCTTTCAGTTCAGGCCCAGCTTGAATCCTTCCTTCAAGTCTTTGTCCAAGGTATGTGGTGTCTTCAGTGTAATGATTATTAAAAATTGCTGTGGATCCCCGAGTAGCTTGCTGCAGGATCCCCTGCAGGCAGGGGGCAGCAGGTCCTGAGAGCAGCCAGTCCCAGGCAGGACTGGGGCATGAGACCACACAACAGGTCTCCAAAGGTGGTTGGTCCCTGGCAGCATTCCCAGTGCTAGCCATGTGGGCAGCAGGCAGGTGAGAGACAGACAGATAGGCACACCATGCAGAGTGAAGTTGGACATTTATTAGATGGGTTATGGAGGGGAAGAGAAGAGAAAGGGGGAGAAGAGGAGAGAAGGGGGGAAGGGGAGAGAGAGAGGCAGAAGCTGACTCCTCTAGAGGAAGATGGAGAAGAGAGACCAAGGCTGCAAGCAGTGAAGGGTGGGCGTGGCTTGCCTCTTAAAGAGACAAAACAACGATTACATTCCCATCTCTTTTTTATAATACAAAGGCACCACAGGTTAAAGGAATTGGGGCAGCAGATTCTCAAGGCTTCTTCCTGCTTATTTGTGGGTGTCATCTTTGGGGGGAACCTGAGAAGGCTGGGTTCTGGTCACATCCTAGCATAGTTGTTCTCTTTGCTCCTGTCCAGTGTTTGTGGTATGAAAATGTCTGGTGTCTCTTACACCTATTTAAGATATTGGCAGAACAGAGGACAAAGTTAAGGGAAAAAATTTTTTTAGGATTAGGGAATTGAGGGGATGTATCTGACCTGTTTAAGGTGGATCCTTCAATTCAGCTCCCTGGAACTCACAAGAATTCTTTGAGTTTGTGAAAACGGAAGTTTTACACATACACATTGTATAAACAGTGGCATGTTTATGTCAGAATGACTGTGACAGATTATTTTTTGCACAATGAAAATATTTTTAAGACTATGGAAGGCAGCATGAGAAAGAAGTTTGATAACTTGTATTTGCCCTCATACCTTTATAACTTACAGGTCTTGTATTTATATTTTACTGAAATTTGTTTGGTGAGGTTGTCCTTTTAAACTGATAGAACCTCTCAGCTGTCAAACTGCATCAGAGATCTTTGAGAAGGATAAAATTTTACCTGAGTTACTTATTTAAAAAATGACAGAGAATTTACTTGGTTGGCACCAAGAGCTACTCCTCCGGGTCCTCCATGGCTGCTGAAGGTCGCATTTGCCTTGTGCTGTTCAGTGCAGGGCCTGCCAGGCTCTAGAAGATCCTGTGGGCTGAGAAATCTGTAGGAAGACAAGCCTACCTTGACCTGAGCAGCTAGGCTGTCAGTTTCAGTGATTCTGTCCATGTCAGGCGATCTTTAGTTTAGATAAAAAGCAGTTTTTTCCCAGTGGTCAGCACTTGGCAGTTGCAGTGAATTGCAGATGGATGTTTTTCTGTGACCATTTGTGTTGAAGGAGCAGCGGGCTGTGTTCCTGCCACCCAGTTCCCGGCCGCCTGGCTAGCTTATGACCCGAAATAACAACACACAAAATTGTATTCTTTTAAACACTGCTTGGCCCATTATATCTAGCCTCTTCTTAGCTAACTCTCATATCTTGCTTAACCCATATTTAGTAATCTGTGTAGAACTCCTAAGTAGTGGCTTACCGGAAAGAATTCTAGTATATGTCCATCCTGGGCTGGAGCTTCATCACGTCTGCCCCAGAGAGGAGAGGCATGGCGTCTGGCTCACTTCCCTTCTTCCCAACATTCTGTTCTGTCTACTCCACCTACCTAATTTTCTGACCTATCAGACCAAGCAGTTTTCTTTATTGATTAACCAATGAAACAACAGATTGACAAATGACCTTCCCACATCACATTTGTCTTCTATCTTCTTTGAAGGAAATAGAGTGCTGCTGCTAGAAGCCAACCTGTCTCTTTTTTTTTATGAAAAGTTTTTAATGATTAAATATCTAAATGCCATATTCCCCAGATCTCTGAGCAGTTGAGTGCTGTTTATCAGGTACAGATACAGTATAGAATCTGCCTGGAGAGCTGGGTCTAAGTTTGACCATACTGGCTCTCAACTTAACAGGTAAGGTTTACACTCATAAAAAGACAGAAAGAAGAAAAATCTGTTTGCAATAAAAGGTTAATGGCAGAACTAACAATAGCAGAGAACAGCTTAATATATTCTAAATGAGGGTTGGATTAAATATAAAGTATTTTTGCAAGAAACTTAAAAGTACATACCAGTTTAAAACATGAGACTTATTGTTTTTGTAGTCTGAACTGAGATGCAATGAACAATTATAACATTAAACACAGGTGCATTTAAGTTACATGTATGAACACACAGAGAGTGAACAGGAATTGGGCAAAGTGGATGCTCTTGGTGGGCCCTACCAAAGGCATGCCACTGAACAAAACACATGCAACTAAGCCAATAAGAGGAATTTAATGAAAACTGGGGGACAAGGCAGGGTATACTTCAGTAAAGATGGGAGAACCTGGTCACCTGACCTGGCTTGGCAGTAAGGTCACCCATGTAACAGAGTTAACACTGGAGAACCAGGCAGGGAATACCTCAGTAAAGATGGTGGAACTTAGTTACCTGACCTCTCTCTCAGCCAAGATGGTGGTGAAGTCACCTGACCCCAGTCAAAATGGCAGTGGTCACATGTTGTATGAAAAAGCCACAATTTTTGAGCTGAAGGGATTTTAAGCTTAATAAGTAGAAACCTAGAGGCGTGATCCACCCTGTTGCTGAGCTGCCATGCCAAAAGCCACAGAGGGGACCAAAAGGCTAGAACTGAAAAAGCTGCACCATGCCACAAGCCAAGGTTGGGAGCAAAAAGCTGAAATTGAATAAAGCCGCCTGGTGGATCCGACCAACCTTGTTGGCAGCAGTAATCATGGCAGGGTCTGTTTGCCTGTGTGCTGAAGTAGTTAGAAAGCTCCCACTGACAGTAGTCAGAAAGCTCCCATAAAAGTGGAGCTGGCAAGACACCAGCGGAGTGAGGGTAACAGCTAAAGAAGTAGGCTTGGGGGTTTTGGGCCTCTAAAAGGCTTCCATCTCAGGGGAGACAGACATAGATGGCTTGCTACTTAGCTGAAATTGTGAAAACCTGCCAAACACCACAAGGTTTATAATGGGACATGTCCCCCTATAGGCAGGGTGCAAATCGGTATGAACACTGCAGGACCCATGGCCGGGCGTCCCCTGACCCCAGGTGGGGTGCTATGGCCTGGCTGGATCTGGTCGGGGTGACTCAGAAGCCAGAGAGGCCAGAGGCCATTCCAAGCAACCTTTTACGGGAAGGGAAAAAAAGAAAAAAGAAAAGAAAAGAAATGGAAAAAGAAGAATCTGAGGGACTTGGGCCCCAGTCTAGCACGAGCAGACTGACCCCCCAGGTCAGTCCAAACACAGTTTTAGCTAAGAGAAGCATAGCAGAATGGGGGAAACTCAGCAATCGAAGCTGGTGGTGTGAGTAGAAATCACACTGTAGAAATCTCACTCAGGCATATGGAACATGTGGTTGTGGAGAAAGAAAAATACCTGGTTAAGGATCCTGACCCTGGGAAGGGGTTTAAGTCAGGAGAGCTTCCTGAGTCTTGTGGCACTAATGTAATGATTATTAAAAATTGCTGTGGATCCCCGAGTAGCTTGCTGTGGGATCCCCTGCAGGCAGGGGGTAGTGGGTCCCGAGAGCATCCCGTCCCAGGCACGAGACCACACGGCAGGTCTCCGAAGGTGGCTGGTCCCAAGTGGCTAGCCATGTGGGTGGTGGGCAGATGAGAGACAGACAGATAGGCACACCATGCAGAGTGAAGTTGAACATTTATTAGGTGGGTTATAGGGAGAAGATGGAAGTGTGGAGAGTCAGAAGCTGCCTCCTCCAGACAAAGATGGAGAAGAGAGACCAAGGCTGCAAGCAGAGAGGGAATGGGCATAGCTTATCTCTTAAAGAGACAGAAAAACCATTACATTCAGCAATAGGGACTTACCATCAACCTCTGGTAGGCAGCTAAGGGTAAGAGCAATAGCTTATATTGTTTGGGGGCATCTCTGCAACTACCCTGACTAACATCTTGAAAGAAGGTTTCTCATACCTGGTTCTGTGTGGGTTTGTGGTTGTTGTTAGATAGTCTACAGCTTTTTCATGGAGGAGGGGAACATCATTAGCCCAAGTGGCATAACTTTAAGTAAATAGAAATTTTAGGTAAATATAAAATAATATGACTCCTCAAGGCTTTTGTAAATATCCTTAGTGGCATTTGCCTCTCTTCCCCCTTTCTCTTCTGTATTGATCTCCTTCTCCACTCCCAAACTCAAGACCCCTACCCATTTTTCCTTTATCTCCTTCATATCACCTGTATCCTGATATTCCCCTCTTTAACCTCACCACCAATGGGATTTTCTCCCTTTTGTTTCTGTGGTTACTTCAGGTTATATATCACATCTGATTATTTAGAGACACGAAGCACAGATGATAGAAAAGATACAGCATTGTTCTTTATGTGTCTGAGATACCTCAATCATCATAATATTTTCCAGTCTTGTCCATTTACTTTCAAATTTTCTGTACCATTATATACATGTACTATATTTTCATCATTCATTCATTTGTTGAAAGGCATTTAAGTTGCTTGTATTTCCTACTTATTGTGAACTGAGGACAACAAACATAACTGAGAAAGATCTGTGCAGTAGAATGTTGAGTCCTTTGGACAAAGGAGTGGTGTAACTGGGTTATATGGTGTACTTATTCTTAACTTTTTAAAGATTCTCTATACTGATTTATATATTGGCTTTTCTAGTTTACATTCCTATCAATAATGAATGAGGGTTCCTCTTTCTCCACATTTAACCAGAATTTATTGTCAGATGTTTTTTTATTTATCTTAGCCTTTCTGACTAGGATGGGACGAAATCTCCAAGTTTTTTAATTTGTATTCCCCTAATTGCTACAGATGAAGAACCCTTTTGGAGATATTTCTTAGCTAATTTTTTTACTTGAGAACCCTTTATTTGTATCTTGACTTTTTTTTTTAGCTCTTTATGTATTCTGGATATTAATACTCTGTCAAATGTGGAGCTGATAGAGTGTCTGCTGCTCTGTTAGCCTTATCTTTCCTTGATTGTTTCATTAGCTGTGCAAAAGCCTTAAGTTTTATAAAGTTCTACTTTTCAATTGTTAGTTTTAATTCCTGAGCAAATGTAGTCCTATTTAGAAAGTCATTTCCTACCTCTATATCTTATAAGGTACAGCATATGTTTCTTTTAGCAGTTTTAGGTTTCAAACTGAAGCCGTTGGTATACTTGGGTCTAATTTTTGTTCAGTGTGATAGATATAGGTCTAATTTTATTTTTCTTCATGTGGGCATCCAGTTTTTCCCGAGCCATTTTCTTGAAGATGCAATGTATAATTTTGGCCTTTTTGTCTAATACCAAATGACTCTAATAGCATGTACTCATGTTTGGGTTTTCTGTTTTGTTCCACTGATCTACATGTCACTTTTTGTGCCAGTACCATATTATTTGTAGCACTGTAGCTGTACAATAGATCTTCATATCTGGAATGATAAGTTCTCTAATCTTTATGTATTGTCCTGAAATCTCGCTTAACTTATCTATTAGTTATCACTTTTGTGTTAATAATTTTGATAATTTGTTTCTAATAGGGATATCTTTATTTAATTTGATATATAATTGTCTTAGCTAGGATACTGGTAAAATAAGAGTTGGTCAATATTGCCATTGTGACCAATGTTAGGGGGAAGTCATTATTCTGTCACTATTAAATATGATAACTTTAGAGTTTATATTTGTCTTTTATCAGGTTCAAGAATCTCATTTCCTCTTTTAAATGTATTTTTGAGAATTTAATGCATAAGTGCACCATATCTGCATCTTTTGTAGCCTTTCTCTCCTATCAAAGTCCTTATGAATCCCATCTTCCCAACCATCTAGAATCATGATCTTTTTATTTGTCTTTCTGTTATCTATCTATCTATCCATATAATCATTGGTCCATCCATCTGTCCATATGTCTTCTCTCAGTCTGTGACTATTGGTCAGTCTATCTTTCCCTATGTTTGTCTAGATAAACACACACATAAACACACACAAACAATTGTACACAAAAACCTTTTGATTCCAATTAGTGTTTGCTCTTTCCTTTAATTTTTTTCACATTTGCACAAGTATGTATGTATGTGTGTATATACTCATCCCAGGGATCGAACTCAGGTCATCAGGCTGAGAAGCAAGCACCTTTACCTGCTTAGCCATCTTGCCAGCTCAAGAATCTCATTTCTATTTACAGTTTGCGGAATGGTTTTTATTATGAAAAAGTGTTGAGTTTTGTCAAATGATTTTTATGGGTCTATTGATAATAATATCATTGTTTTTGTACTAGTAGTACAGTATATTTGAATTTTGGATGTTAAAATAACTTTGCACTACTAGGGTATCTACTTGATTATGATGGATCATCCTTTAAAATGCATTTTTGTATTTATTATTCTAGTATTTTGTTGGGGATTTTTACATCTATAGCCATAAAAGGTAATAGTTTATAGTTTTCTTGTCCTGCAATACTATTGTTCTTTGGGTGTCATAATACCTCTGCCCTTAAAGTGTGAGTTGGAAACTTGTTTCCACCTTTCTTATTTTTTAAGAGAGTTTATGAGGAACTGGTTTTCATCTCTCTTTAAGTTTTTTTTTTAGAATTCACCAGGGAAGCCATCTGAGCCTGAACTCTTTTTTTGTGGTTAGTTTATTTAGTTGCTAATTCAATTCCTTTACGTGATAGAAGTCTAATTAAGTTTTTATTTTCTTCTTTAATGAACTTTGATAGTTTATAACTTTCTACAAATTTATTCATTTTATCTAAATTATATAATTCCAGTGATCTGTTATGTAATTCTTTTGAGCTGTTCTTAACATTCCTCTAAGTGTCATTAGCATACTATTTTGTCAAATCTTCACAACAAGCTTATTAAAGAGATATTACTTTTATCTTCATATTATAGGTAGGAAACCTAAAACACTGAATTAATTTGCCCAAGATTACCTAGGTTCTAAATGAGGATACAGGATTTGAATCTTGACAAACTAGCTCCTGACAATGTATGTTCTTATTGTACCTAGATTATCTGAAGACCTGGAGATAACTTCTAAATGTCCTCATCAGGAAAGCCTGTTTTTGTTTTATTTTGTTTTTTTGAGACAGGTTTCTCTGTTTAACAGCCCTAACTGTCCTGGAACTCACTCTGTAGGCCAGGCTGGCCTTGAACCCACAGAGATCCACCTACCTCTGCCTCCCGAGTGCTGGGATTAAAAGGCATGTGCCACCACTTCCCAGCATGAAAACCTGTTTTGTCAAACAGAATCTTATAAGATATTTCCTTTTAATTAATTGTTATCTTTTATAATACAGTTGTTTAAAAAATGATTCTAGAGCTATTACCTCTTTGTAACTTTAAAAGGTGTCAACACCTTCAAGACAAACAATATCTAGGAGTTTACTTTCTAACTCTTCCTACACCGGTGGTTTGCAGCCTTCCTAATGCCGTGACAATTTAATACAGTTCCTCATGTTGTGGGCACCCCTAACCATGCAATTGTTTTGTTGCTACTCTATAACTGTAATTTTGTTACTGTTATGAATAATAATGTAAATATCTGTGTTTTCTGATGGTCTTAGGTGCCCCCTGTCAAATGATTGTTGAGTTGAGAATCACTGCCCTACACCCTAGAATCCTGTTTCATGTGAATTGAATTGTATGATATGTAATCTTTGGAGGCATTTATATCTGGTGTTCAGGATGGTGGTTTTACCTCCCTTTAGTTCTTATTTTTACTTGTATTCTTTGAATGACTTGATTATGCTGAGTTAATCACTGTCATTAATCATGAAGCCCTATTCAAAGCAGAGCTTTAGATCTGACATCCGTGACATGTTTCTGTTTTGATCTTACTATTCCCTTCTTTGAGAAAACATCTTCTGAATACTCCTTGGCACAGAGAATGTTGTTAGATATCATCAATGTTAATTACAAGCTTTCATCTCTCATTAGCCTTCAAACAAAAATAATTTCAACCTGCATTTTGTCAAAGGCATGGTGCTGACAGACAAAGAGAAATAACTGTTTCTAGTGAGAGTGATCAATGTGTGTGCAGGTAACTCATCCAATAAGTATTATAATAGAAACTTTGTACATGAATAATGATAGTAAATCATATGTGAGAAAATATGACATGGATCTTATGGGAAAAGTAGAAAAGTGTAGGAGTGTAGGCATAGAAAATATATGGTGTGCTACTGACTTGATTTCGTATGGTGTGCATCTTTTTGTTATCCTCTGTGCTATCTTGGGGTTGAATGTCTTTGTCTTTCTTTAGTTAATGGGGCAGCAGAATGGAATGATGTGTGAGGATTTAGGAGTTGCATTCTTCTTACCCACACTTTGTTTCCTTTACAGTTCCAAGGTTGGACTTGTCACCTCACTGTCAAATGTGGGGAAACAGTTTATTCTGGATATACCCAACAAGTCTAAAACACTAACTACTAAGGAACCATCTGTCTTTCAAAAGACATTAGTTTTAAATAAGGAACCTGCTACGAAGGAGACAAGACTTTTGAAGAAGACATTACAGAGCCGTGCATGCCATCAGAAGACATTTCTAGTGGAGAAGCCACTAATCTTGCTGGAGGAGAGTGAAGACTACAATGAGTTTGATGCAGAGCCCATGATGACTTCTAAAAGGAAGAAGAAGCCAGAAGAAGCAGACATCACTGAGAAGGTAGTATCCTTAGGGAATCAGATATTTTTTTGTGATAAGTATTTTCAGAAATGCATCTTCACCAGAAGGTATTGTTTAGGAAAGACTAAAATTCTCCTATTTATTTTCATAGATGATTGATTTAAAGATGCCTTTCATCAGGAAGTTGACTGTCACCTTGAGTCCATTGCCTTTAAAGAATAAATATATTATACAAGAAGAGAAGTATACTGTTCAGGGGAAGAGTTTAGTCAGGAAGAAATCATTAGGATTAAAGGTGCCAGCTACTAGAGAGAAGTCAGTAATTGGAAAGCCATTTTTTAAGAAAAAGAATCCTACCACTGAAATGAAGTCTTTGTTACAGGAGCCATCTTTACTGCAAGAGAAATGGAACGTTCAAGGGGAGGCAAGCATCTTGAAGAAGCCACGGGTGTTGCAAGAGAATACAAATAATAAAGATGACGCTTTAGCAGAGCCAGTTACT
Organism: Microtus oregoni; assembly: GCF_018167655.1. Taxonomy (NCBI): domain Eukaryota; kingdom Metazoa; phylum Chordata; class Mammalia; order Rodentia; family Cricetidae; genus Microtus; species Microtus oregoni. The sequence goes on from NW_024544751.1 coordinate 873,613, forward strand.
TCTAAGAGGAAACATAGTACCAAAGAAGCAACCCACACAAAAAAGCTATCCTCTTTTAAAAATAACCGTGACACTCAGGGGAAAGGCACCCGTGAACATGAGCCATTGTCCTATAAGAACTCCAACACCAAGAAAGATTCGCATTTCCAGGGGCCGTCTGTATTGCCAGGCAAGTGCACTGCTCACGTGAAGGTATCGGCTGTGGAACAGTCCTTGGCTGTGCCAAAGCCTACCACTGAGGAAGAGGTGCAGCATATTCATGTAGCTCCAGCTTTGAAGAAGTGCCGGAGCATGGAAGAGGCCACTTACTTGAAGAAGCCTTCACCTTTAAAGAAGAAGCAGTGTCTCAGTAAAAGGAGATGTTTGTTCAATAGCCCTGTAGTACAAGAGCCAGTCACAAGTGAGCCACTGTCCTTCAAGACGTCTACCACTAAGAAAGAACCCCCTTTCCAGGGGCCATCTGCATTGCAAAAGAGGCACAGTAGTCCTGAGGTATTGTCCAAGTCGAAGAAGCTCTATGGTCCACAAAAGCGGCATATTAAGGAGAAGTCACATGTTCAGTTAGCATCAGCTTTTAAGGAACCAGCCTCCACTCTGAAGCCTTTAACTTCAGAGATGCAGCAGACTTTTACTCAAGGGACAGTGTTCCATTTTCTAAACCCACGAGTACTATTGACAGACATTTCAAGAGCAGGGTCACTAAGAAAGGAGCCACCGCCCTTTAAGAAAGGAAATACAGCTTTACCGAAAAAAAAGTGTGCTACTCATATAATCCCCCTCTGGCCAGCACAGTCAGAATGGCTGGAAAAAATTGATGAAACTAGGAACTTTCTCTCTAAAAAGCCTGGATCACTTAGGAATGAAACCATAACTAGGTTCCAACAGAATCCATCTTCATCGCATGAAAAATATTCCATTCCTCAGAAACCACCCCCTGCAATGCCATCTGTCTCAGAGGAGAAGACCACCAGTCAAGAAGGGGCATATAGTAATGAATCAGTGACTTTAAATGATGACAAGGAACTCTTCTCTCCAGAGCTATTTTCTCCTTATAGTTCTGCTGATGAAGATACATTGAAATTCCAGAAGTCTTTGGACTTTCAAGAAAAGACTGATAGAAAAAATGGCACACACACAAACCTGCCTGCCTCCCAGGACAATGTTTCCGATGAAGAGTTGTTTTTAAGAAAGCTCTTTTGTAAGGACAGATACCCTTCCTCTGTGGAATCGAGCCAAGAGAAGGCTGCTGCTCTAGAGCAGGAGTTTGTCTTAAGAAAAGTGTTGGATGAGAGCAGCAGTGGTGACAATAACGAGTCTCTTAGTCATCAGCCACCGTGCTTTCAAAACTACTCCAACACTAAGGAAGAGGCCTCGGAGGAACCTTTAAACATTCCAGAGAAGATGGCTGTCTGTATGGAGTCAACGATTACACAAGGTAATTCTATTAAAGAGGCTGCCATCAAGATACACACCACTGACACAGAAACTCAGTCCAAAAAGTTCTTGACCTTGCAGGAGACAACCAGCATTGAGGAGGAAACTCTAAAAGAGCTCATAGCTTCACAGGAGAAGCCCAGAGCTGAGTTGGTGACTGTTCTGAAGGAGCTACTAGTCGTTGTGAAGAATCCCAGTGTAGAGAAGATAACCTTGACCTCTCAGGAGAAACAACTCAGTAATGTAGAGGATCTCTTGAATGAAGTATTGGAATTGGTGGAGAAACCTACTGCGAAAGAATCTACTCTGGAGGAGCCCTTGGTCTTGCAGGAGAACCCTAGCACTAAAACAGAGGCTAGCCTGAAGGAAGCATTGGCCTTGAAAGAGAATCCCAGCCCTGAGAAGGCAAGCTGCAAGGAGTCTTTGACCTTTGATCATAAGGCTGACATTGAGAAGGATGATGTAACCAGAAAGACACTAACTGTTGAGGAGTCCACAGTGACACTAGCATTGAATGAGGGACTCACTGCTGCAGACCAATTGTCCTTCTCAGGTCTACCACCTTTGGAAGACACTACTGTTATTGACGGCGAGGATTTTTCCAAATCATTCCTTATCTTTCCACCTGAGACTAACCCTAATGTGTCCAGCAATGCTTTAGCATCCAAACCAGACAATTCCAGTGCTGCCATGCCCTGTGTAGAAAACTTCGGTCCTCTCATGAGTTCTAGTCCATATGACTCTGACTCATATGACTCTCAGTCAACTCAGGGCATAAGACTTCCTGAGGTATTTACTTCTCTATTTCCTTAAATTAGATACGGTATTTTATCTAATTTAGGTAAGGTGCCTTATATAATTTGAGAAAAACTATCTTTTTGAAAGATAGTTTTTTATTTGGTGTTGGATATTTTTTTTTTGATTTTTCGAGACAGGGTTTCTCTGTAGCTTTTTGGTTCCTGTCCTAGAACTAGCTCTTGTAGACCAGGCTGGCCCCGAACTCACAGAGATCCGCCTGTCTCTGCCTCCTGAGTGCTGGGATTAAAGGCGTGCGCCACCACCGCCCGGCTGGTGTTGGATATTGAAACTAGGGCAAAGCATAAGTTCACAGCCCTAACCCCCAAAGGGATTATTTAAGAAATATTCTAATAAAGTGTATGTGTGTGTATGTGTCTGTCTGCCTGTCTATGCATGTGAGCTCACTTGCCTGTATAAGCCAGAAGCATTGAAAACACCTCGAGTTGGAGTTATAGTCAGTTGTGAGCTGCCAAGAATGGGTGCTGGGAACTGAACTCGGGTTCTTTGCAAGAGCAGTGGGTGCTTTTAACCACTGAGCCATCATTCAAATACCTCAAAAGTCTTCTTTTTATGTGCTGCTTAAGCAGCTAAGCAGTGTTGTACTGTGTTGGGAAAGGAGCCTCCACTCAGTGAGAGATGATATTTCTTTGATTACCTTCTGATTTTATTTAATGAGAGGTAATACATAATCTATTTCTCATCTTTCATACCCTGAGGTTTCTCACGAAATGGGAAAAATTACTGGGCGCTTTGAAATTCTCCTCTTATATCAAATTGATATTGTAGAATATCTTTAATTTCCAATTTTATAGTTATGAAGCTTATCAGTAAGAAAGTATTTATGCTTATTAAGACCAAGAATATTGAAATATATATCCCAAGGAGGGAAATATTTAAGTTATAAATTATAAGAAAGAAAGTTGATGGAGAAACATCCCCTATTTAGAAGCAAAGCAACTTAGATAAAGGTTTAGATGCAGGAAAAAAGCTACTAAGATGAGGCAGAGCAGATCAAAGTATTGGGGCATAACATGAGATGTTAGAAAGCAGTTGACATAGCAGAAATAACAAAGTAAAACTGTCATAAGAGAGGCTTGCATTGGGGCTAGAGAGTTGGTTCAATAGTTAAGAATACTTGCTGCTTCTGTAGAGGACTCAAGTTTGGTTCCCAGCACCTACATGGCTTCTTCAACTGAATTAGATCTTCCAGGGAGATCTAATGCCTTCTGGCCTCCACAGACACTGCATGTACATGGTGCACATACACAGCATTCAGGCAAAACACCCAGATATAAAATAAATAAAAGAGAGACTCAAAGCCATATGTAAATAGAACAGGCATATACTAGGCAAATATTGATTGCTGGACAGTATGCAGATTGTAGGGCTAAGACATGATCTTTAATAGTCCAAAACACTTGAAACTTGGGGAACAATGGTAGAAGACAGTGAAGCAAAATGAGTATGTATGAACTAAGCTTTCTTTTAACTCTTTCCTAATGTCCTTTAGCTAATTTCTTCTTCTTTTTAAAAATTATTTATTATTATTATTATTTCTACCCTAACTGCTGTCTCCTCTCCCTTCTTTCCTCCCAGTTTCTGCCCCCACCCTCCCTATGCCCCCTCATCCACTCCTCCTCAGTTTCTATTCAGAAAATGTCAGGCCTCCCAAGAATATCAACCAGACATGTTATATCATGTTGCATGTCAACTAGGCACCTTGTCTCCTGTTGAGGCTGAACAAGGCAACACAGTAGAAAGGAAGGGTCCCAAAAGCAGGCAAAAGAGTCAGAGACAGCCCCTGCTTCCACTGTTAGGAGTCCCACAAGAAGACCAAGGTACACAACTGTAACATGTGCAGAGGGCCTAGGTCAGACCCACACAGGCTCCCTGGTTGTTGGTTCAGTCTCTGTGAGCCCAGGTTAGTTGATTCTGTGGGTTCTCTTGTGATGTCCTTGATCCCTCTGGCTCCCATAATCCTTCCTCCACTCTTCTGCAGGATTTCCCCCCAGCTCTGCCTAGTGTTTGGCTGTGAATCTCTGCTTCTGTTTCCATTAGTTGCTGGGTGAAGCCTCTCTGATGACAACTGGGCTAGGCACCAATCTACGAGTATAGCAGAATATAGTTAGGCGTCATTACATTGACATTTTTTCTAGTCATGTTTGATTCTAGAGGCCACCCAGCCTCTTGGTCCTGGCACTCAGGGCAGTATCAGGGGTGGGTTCCCTCTCATGGCATGGGTCTCAGGCTGAACCAGTCACTGGTTAGTCACTCCCACAATTTCTGTGCCATCTTTACTCCAGCACATCTTGTAGGCAGGGATGAAGGAGAGAATTTTTTAAGCTAAAATTGGTATAGAGTAAAAATGCACAAATCATTAATACAAACAAATACATTAACATGCACAAAACATTTTCACTATCTACCCCTAGAAAGTTCCCTCTGACCCTTTTTAGTCTCCTGCCAAAATAATCATGGTTGAATGCCTGATAGATGGAACCATAGAACATGTGCTCAAAATGATTGTCTTTTCTTCTAATAGATAATAACACTGGATGACAGTGACTCATTGGAAAGGATTGAAAGGGAAGACAGGAATCCCGCATGCAACTCTGTATATATCAAGGAAATCTTCTCTTACTTGAAGAAGAGAGAGGTAGGTCTGTAGGCTGCTGGAGGTGGACAGTGATTTCTTTTTCTCTTTTCCTTCAGAATATAAATTGAAGTGGGGGCTGATAATGATGTTGAAAATGACAATATCTGTGAATAACATCTATTGGTAGCTTATTGTAAGTTGATCATTACAGTAAAGAATTTGTACACATCATCTTAACTCTTCTAAAATTTCTTGATGGTACAGATTATTATCTCCTTTTAAAAATTTAAGAGAAACAACTCAGAGTCATCCATATTACATAGTAGAATTGAAATAGAAACAAATGTCTGATTACCATGAAGACCATGACCTTGCAACATCTAACTGCTGATCAGACAGTCTAAGATAAAAATCTTAGACTTAGCTTATCTCTGAGTAAGTTCTGTAAGAGATCGTTTTTCCTTGTTTTTCTGTGCTTCTGACATTATATGTCATAATCACACCCCTTGTTTCAACTTTTCAATTTGGTGCAGTATTCTTCGCCTTTGAAAATGAAAGCCTGCTTTAAATATTCATTAGTTCCAAATTTTCTTCTCTTTTTCAATGAAATAGGTAATGACAAGATTATATACCAAATAGAAGTTTGAGCAGACTCTTTATATGATGGTGAATGAATATCTCAAACTCTCTCTAGAGAGAATTGATTATCTGAGTCCATGCCTTTTCTAATATGCAGATACCTCTTGACATATGAAGAAGATAGCATCTAAGTAAACTCACTGTAAATTGAAATATAAACTCCCAGCCACAATGTTCAATGTAAAATGTAGATTGATAAAGCTACCCAATACTGAGAGAGAGATACAGAGGGGTGGAGGGAGAGAGAGAGAAGTTTGTATTACATATTTTTAGCCTTGAAAAAGATCAAAATTAAGAACCAGTAATTGTGTTTCAACTGAATGTGTGTTGCTTTCCATCTAACATAAAGTATAAAAATTAAGTTGAAATAATTCAGAACCATCTGTTCCTCAGAGAAACCAAGAGATAGCTCTGTTGTTGTTTTTTAAGTTGAGTCTTAACTTAGCAGTATCAGATGAAATCTGAATTTTTTCCCGTTTCCTACTTTTTTTGAAAATAAATTTTTCATACATTATAGTCTTTTTAAAGTAATATAAGTTGTAATTTTTATTTCTTTAGGAATTAGAGTTGATTTTTTTCATCCAAAGCTGGTATAACATTTTGCAAAGCAGCAATTGCCCATTTCTCTAACACAACTACTCAACAGTTTGGTTAGATTCTGACACAGAGCCCCCAAATTTCATATCAGCTGCCTCAGATAAAGGGCTCATTTACACAGTAATGCACCAACTCCATAGTCAAACATAGACAAGGTGTGCAGGATGCCCATATTTCTACCCATTTGATAACAAATTTCACATTTCCCAGGATTTCTCATACTTTTAATTGGATCTAGAATGTTCCACAAAGGTTCAGTTCCTAACTTGAAATGATACTGTGAGGTAGCATAACCTTTAGGAGATTCATTTTAAGATGAGATTCAGTGTCTAACACAAATGCCTCCTCTTATGGGAAACTTGCTCCATGATGCAAAAGAACACAGATGTCACTTTGCTGTTGCTTTGTCAGTTTTTGCTGAGACCCTGTAGGTTCTATGACAGCAATAAAAAGTCTGTCTTATTTTTGTTCTCTGTGATAGGGCCCAGCATATTGTGTTGCTGAGCAAATGTTTGTTGAATGAGCCCCATTTTCATGTATCTAAGGCTTATGAAGCTAAGTAAAAATGAAGACATTAGTAAGACCTGACTGGTGAAACTGAGGGGGAGGAAAGCATCCTTGCAAAGGGAATAGGATGGATGGAAGTCAAGAAAAATCCTAAAGACTAAAGCATAAAGGAAAGGACTGGGCATGATACTAATGCTGTGTGGTATGATGATGTTACTGCTATGACACTGGCCACAGACAGTGGCTAAGATAGATACAGTATACTCTATGTAAGTCTCGGAATGATCTCTCTAGTTATAACACACTTTCCTGTCCTTTAATGGTCAGTTTCCACATTTCATTCCATGAGGGGCTGTTATCCAATTGGGAGATGTGCATTATTTATAATTATTTTTTATTTTTGTTTTGCTGGTGTAACTGTTTTGCATGCATGCAAAACATGTGTGTGCAGTGTCTGCCAAGCCAGAAGCAGGCGTTGGATCCCTTGGAGCTAGACTTATTTATTGGATTGTGAGCCACCATCACGCAGGTGCTGAGAATGGAACCTGAGTCTTCTGCAAGAGTAATAATTGTTCTTAACCACTGACAATAGCTCCAACCTCAAGATATAAACTGCCTGTTGTTTGTTTCATTGGATATTGCTGTAGGCTGTTATCAGAACCTGTTATTGTACTATCTTTTCATTGTTCCTAATTGTAAAAAATCATACATACCATTAAAAAATCCATTGGTTACATTTTCTGCTCTTTATACAACTCATAAACTTTTTTTTTAAAAAAAGAACACTTAGCAATGATGATTCATTTTAGAATTATGATGCAGTGAAAAAAAGTACAAATTTCTCGGTGTTTTCAAATTCTTAGTATGTTATTCTGAGATTGAGGGACAATAAGTATTCTAAGATAAAAAAGATGAGATTTGATTATCAAAAGAATGCTTGTAGAGGGCATTTTGGGACCATAGCTCCTTGGCTGTTTGTGCTTCCAGGCTGCTATATGTTCCTGGCATCATGGACTACTTTACCATGTCAATCATACTTCATACAGTATATTCTAGTCATGGTTTTCCCTTCATCATTTACTCCCAGGTCCTTCCTGCCTCCCTACCAACTCCATGCCTTCTTTCTCTTTCTCTGGATTTTTTTTAATTTCATATATTTTATTAACTATTTGAGAATTTCTTTTTTCTGTTTTAAAGGTTTTTATTATTTCAGAATTCCATGCATGCTATAATGCATTTTTTAAAACAATCTTTTCTCATTTTACATACCAATCTCAGTTTCCCCTCACCTCCTCCCATTCCCCCCACTTTCTCCCCACCACACATCCATCCACTCCTCAGAGAGGGTAAGGCTTCCCATGGGGAGTCAACAAAGTCTGGTACATCACTTTGAGGCAGAACCGAGACCCTCCTTCCTATATTTGGAGCCCAGAGAGAATGGGCTCCAAAAAGCCAGTTCAAGCACTAGGGATAAATGGTCCCACTGCCAGTGTGGCCCTACAGACTGCCTAAGCCACACAACTGTCACCCACATTCAAAGGGCCTAGTTGGGTCCTATGCAAGGTTCCCCGCTGTCAGTCCAGAGTCAGTCAGTGCGTTTTGATCATATTTACACTCTTCCCAGCTCCTCCTAGATCCGTCCCTACCTCCATAAGCACCAACTTTGTGTCTTCTTTTTCTGAGCCCATCAAGCCCCATATGTGTTGCCCTAATATTATTTCTTGGCCACTCGTGGAGCGTAGTTGATATACCAAGAATCACATTCTTAAGAAAATTGGCATTCCCTCTCCCAGATGCTATAGGTTGTCAATAGTTCCTCAGCCGAGGTGGAATTTCATGCCCATTTTCTGCCTCCATGCTGGGATTTTATCTGGGTAGAGTTTGCGCAGGCCTTCTGCATGCCACCAAAACCACTAGCTATTAAGCCTGGAAAACAGTGTTTCAATCATCCCTGACTCTTACAGTCTTTCTACCCTCTTTTCCTTCCTTCCTTCCTTCCTTCCTTCCTTCCTTCCTTCCTTCCTTCCTTCCTTCCTTCCTTCCTTCCTTCCTTCCTTCCTTCCTTCCTTCCTTCCTTCCTTCCTTCCTTCCTTCCTTCCTTCCTTCCTTCCTTCCTTCCTTCCTTCCTTCCTTCCTTCCTTTCTTTCTTTCTTTCTTTCTTTCTTTCTTTCTTTCTTTCTTTCTTTCTTTCTTTCTTTCTTTCTTTCTTTCTTTCTTTCTTTCTTTCTTTCTTTCTCGAGACAGGGTTTCTCTGTAGTTTTTGGAGCCTGTCCTTGTAGACCAGGCAGTCCTCGAACACATAGAGATCTTCCTGCCTCTGCCTCCTAAGTGCAGGAATTAAAGGCGTGCGCCGCCACCACCTGGCTTCTACCCCCTTTTCACCAAGTATCTCTGAGCCATTTGGGACTGAGTATTCCACGGTGTCTTATTTTGGGCACATTGACCAGTTGTGGGTTTCAGTTAATTGCTTCCTACTAAAGGAAGAAACTTCTCTGATGAAGGTTGAGAGATGTATGTAATCTATGGATATAGTAGTAAGTCCATTCCCTGGTTTTTGGCCCCAAATAATGTTGCCAAGTATGGCTTCTGACTTGTGGAGCAGGCCTTAAAACCAATCAGAGCATGTTTGGTTACTTCCATAACATCCAGTCCACTATGGGGCCAGGCGAAATATCTTGCTGTTATTATTATGGCCTGCAAGGTTCTCAGTTGGGTAAGACTGATGAATAATTTTCTTCCCTGGTAATAGGCACACCACTTTCCAGAACTAGGAAAGCTGGCCAGTAGAGATGAAGCTTTAAGGTCACGATTTTTTTCATCTTCTATTATTACGGTGTGAGGTTTTTTGTTTGTTTGTTTGTTTTTGTGTTTTTGTGATGTGACCTAGGTATCTGGAATTAAATGTTGGTGGTTTTTCTTGGTATAGATACGGGCTCTTATCTTTGTTGTGTGAGTATTTATTGCTACTACAATTTATCAGGTTTTGGTTCAGCTGAGTGGTGTTTGGAACTCAGTATTGGGGCAACTCTGTTGATGTTTAAATGAGATGTCATAAGCAGTCCCATTTAAAGTAGAGTAGGTACAACTTCTGAGCCCAGGAGAAGACCATCTGTAGCTAGAAGATTCTTATCGCTGATCTTTAGAAGTCTATGAGAGCTCACTCATCCAGTTCTACATGTTGTCCTTGGGTAGCAGAAACTGGAATCTCAATGGGAGTGGAAGGTGCTCCTTGAAGGTAGGGCACAGAATGTTATGCCATTTTGGGTGGTGGTGGGTAAGATGTAGGCTGAACTGAAGTTCTATACCTGGGGCTGTACTCACAGGGGCCATGAGATCTCTAGGTAGCACAGTAGGTAGGGTGACTCATAGACTAGCTCTGTGTTTCATGCCTGAGTTTGAGCTCATAGGGTACCACCTAGTCCACAGAATTGCCATTGGGGTAGCTGAGGGGTCAGGCAGGTAGGTAGACTGGCTCTGGTGGCTCTCATTGGAAATTTTGACATAAATGTAGACACCAAGCTTAGTTTTCTAAATTAAAATATGAAGCTTTACAAGACATTTGAGTGAATCCTACATATGTATATCAAAGTTGAAAAGCATTGGTCTGCACGACATGGTATTGTGTTTTAGACTGAATTGCAAAGAAGTATTGCAACTCTTTTAATATTCCTTGGCAACCAAGGGTGGGTTCCCCTTTATCTCTTCTGACACTTAATATCTTTTTATTTTATTTTATTTTTTCTTTATTTTACATTCCAACCACAGTTATCCCTCCTACTTCTCCTCCCACCCATCCCCATCCACTCCTCCCAACAGGTAAGGGCTCCCATGGGTGGTGAAGCTTGGACTGTCTGAGGGGCTCCTGGCAGTAGGACCAGGAACTATTCCTAGTGCATGAACTAGCCTGTTGGAGCCCATTCCCTATGGTGGAATGCCATGCTCAGCCTTAATGCGGGGGGGGGGGGGGTCCTGCCTTGACTTAATGTGCTAGACACTTAAATATCTTATATGTCCATTTCCCAAAGATAGTTTGAACTTGTTCAGAAAAGAACACTCTAATGTGCTCACATCTGATACCAGTTGAAAGTAGTACATTAGAATCATGAAAAGGAGTTAATTGTTAAAATTTTGAAATATAAGAATAGTTTATTAACATTTTTTCAACAATGCCAGGACAAGTTCATAGTTGGGAAATACATGGAGCGGCAGTTGGAGCTCACCAGTACGATGAGAGCCATTGTTGTGGACTGGCTGGTGGAAGTACAGGTACGCCTGGTAGCTGCTGCCTTGAGAAGCTGTTGTTCTCTTTTTTCAGTTCAAATCAAACATGCTAAAAACTTACTGGATCTGTAGAGCTGAAGAAACCATAGTTACTGAGTTCTAGAAATTTATTATGTGGATGCAAAATAAGACACAGACAAGTAAATACAATATAAAATCTGATGGCTGCTACTAGTATTTGGTAGATCAGCATCTGATTGACTGTAAATTCAGCATCTTTGATTGACTGATACTCAGTCATTTGGTTACAAGGTGGGGTTGCAACATTTACAGGTTGTAGTTCACTATACAGAGAGTCTGCTTTAGCTAAACTTGTTCAAATACAGAGGATGGATTAAGGCCAATTACTTTGTTTCAGTATTCTCTAGGGGTAACAAGTATATGTTATTTGAAGTGTATCTTTCTAGACCATTTTCTGTATATTTTGTGGTTAAGGTTCTGCTGTCTCTTGTTTATGTCAATAATACACATCCAACCTTAAACCTTAAATTCTTCTGCCTCAGCTTTCTGAATATTGAGATCACAGGCCTGTGCTACTATGTATACACCTGTGTTTCTTAAAAACAAGCAGATCCCACGATGAATGTTGTGGTACAAGCCTGTAGTCCCTATATTTGGGAGGTGGAGGCAGCAGATCAAGAGAGTAATGTCATCTTCAGCTTCACAGCAAGTTTGAAGTCAGTGTGGGCTATACGAAACCCCACCTCAAAACAGTTACACACACACACACACACACACACACACACACACACACACACACTTAATCCAAATAATGTTTTCATATATATATATATATATATATATATATATATATATATATATATAGTGCTCTTTTTAAAGGCTCTATGATTCTCTCATCAGTATAAAATCTTGATTTAGCTAACTAGCCTTTTAGCATAACTGGTCTAATAACTTCCCCTAAGATAGGATTAAATAGTTAATATGTTTCAATTCACTTCTTTCTGCTTCTAATTTTAAAAATCTAAACGTTTAGGTCTATATTAGTCTTATCTAGTGTGTTGTATTACTTTTGAATTAAAAAGTCTCTGTGTAGCTCTGATTTCTATAATTATCTTGTAATATTGCAAGACCTTTAAATCTAAATTTTTACTTGTTGGCTCCAAGAATTTTTGTCTTTTTTCTACCTTTTTTCTTTTGCTTTCTTGTTTAAAAACCTTGCATAAATGGCTGACTTTGAAGAGGCTGAAGAAAGCAATCAGCTCTGCTACCTATTAAACTCTCTCAGAAGCAGATTATCTGCAAATGGCTTAGCACTAGGTTTCATGGTGGAGCCAGCAGGAATGGAGCAGGAAAGAACTTGCTTTTACCTTCTGTTGCACCCCATTTCCTGGTATAGAAGGCTAGTAAATCCAAACGTGAGCATCCCAGTGGAACCCCAGCCTGCACACAAAAGGCTGAGCACGATAGTATGTCTGTAATCCCAGTACCGAAAGGGTGAGGAATGACAGATCTCTGTAGCTCACTGGTTACCTGGCCTAGCAGAATCAGTGAGCTGCAAATCCCATGGAGAGATTGTTTGAAAGACTAAGGTAGATGGCACCTGAGGACAATACCTGAGGTTGACCTCTGACCTCTACATGTGCACTCATGCATATATGTGAAAACACATAGGACTATCATTCATATATTACCCATGTATTTATTTGTTACCATTTAATACCAGCATGCAGGGACAGGTGTGTACGCAGGGAAGCATTGGCTGTGCCTTTTTCTCACAGAGACATTATCCTTAGATAATGCTTCCCATTTCTGTCATCATTTATTTATTTATGACTATCTGGTTTCAATTTGCTACTTAAGATTGTAGCCATTTCTTTTCACCTAGATGAGCTCTTCCCATACCTATCTTAAGACATTCATTTAGATACTGTGAATAGCAAAATAAAATACCCATGTCAGAATGCCTAGAATATGTGAAAATGTTAAAGTTGCTAATCAGCTGAATTTAAGATAGGCCAATGATCTCAGATTATTAGAGTGAACCAAATGTATTTTCAGGCATCCTTAAATGTGGAACAGGGAGATTGGGTGATATAATATGAGAAAGATTTGTCTGGTTATTCATAGGTTTGGGAGATAAAGGGGGCAACAGACCAAAAGTTATGAGTTGCCTCTACAAACTAAAAAAGAAAGACAATATATTCTTTACTAGAACTTCTAGAAAGAAAGATAGACCTGTTACAAACTTGACTTTTAGCCCTGTATTTGTATTAGAGATCAAGGAGGAAGAGGGTATATGGAGTCAAGACACTCACAACCACTGTCTAGCTTGTAAGGTTTATTATCTGTTTGAAGGATAATTGCAAGGTCCTTAAAGAGGTTAGACAGCAGTATATTTCAGTACCTTTCTGAAGTAGTTTCCACATTCCTAGCAGAGTACAAACTGGCTAGGGCTATCCTTGATGCTCCAGACAGTCAAGGTTTCTAGCTCTATCTGGAGATGGCTGTTTGTTTGGAAAATATGCAAATTCTATCTTATTTGTTCCTTCAGTCATCCTTTCAGATGAGTAATGAGACCCTGCATTTGGCAGTGAAGCTAATGGATTGCTACCTAATGAAGGCACAATGCAAGAAGGATAACCTACAGTTCCTTGGTTCCACTGTCTACATGATTGCAGCCAAATTTGAGGTGACTCTGAATCCTTAAGGTCTGAGGGGAACTTGTCAAATATCTATCCTAAACAAAGAATGAGTATATATATGTAAACTTGTGCATATGCATCTCTATAAATTTATTTATATGTGTATATAAATATATGTATGTATGTGTGCAGATACTTTTCTTACCAAATGTTTGTCTATTTCCTCAACTCTGGAAAGTTCTTAGTTGTCTCTGGTGGTATATTTGCCCTGGGAGCAGCAAGATTCACTTGTTTAGGCTTTAAAGATACCTTATGGGCACAGGTGCCTAATTTGATAGATAGTTCTGTTACAAACTTCCTGCTCAATTATGATTTTCTACCCTCTTCCCAAGCTTTTCTTGTTCCACCAGCTATATCCTTGTCTAAGGAAATCTATCTGCATCTCTAATAAAACAAAGTAGAGTTTTATTAGACTAGTCTAGGAGGCAATAAATGTAAAATGGTTTGGTATAGATTATAGTGAGTCTAAAATGGTTTAGGTGAAATAGTTATTTTTGAAGTAACAGTATAAAGACAACTGGCCTTTTCTTCATGACCATAATACATCTAGTTAACCTCACTAATTCTTTCATTTAGGAGGTAGCAATTTATGTTAAAAGGTTCAAAAACTTTGGAACTATTTTTTCTTTCGATGTGTCATTTGCCCCCCTTTCATTTTTGTGCATCTGCTCCCTCTCCTCCATTTTCCTAGCTACCTACTTCCTTTTCTACCTTCTCTGTCCCTCCCTCCCTATCTTTTTTCTTTCCTGCTGTAAGCACCCCTTAGTAATTATCATTAGAGATACTGTCCTGTACCTTATTTTCAAAGCCTGGGCCTAGGTAGAGTAAGGTCTGAGGGGAAAGGCAAAGGGGAGCGGCTTACTTTACCAAGCTTTGGAAGCCTAAGTACCCCTCTTCTTGTTGTCAGAACAGAAGGCATCGACTAAGGCCAATGGAAGAAGGGTGTCTTTCTCTTACAGCATTTAGAAATATTGAAAGATTTTTAAAAAGGATTTATTTCTATTTCCTAATAATCTGTATATGTCTGTATGGGAGGCTGCACATGTGAGGTAGGAATCTATGGAATCAATGGTGTCGTATGTCTTGGGAACTGAGTTTACAGGCAGCTGTGAGCTGGTTGATGTGAATACTAAGAACCAAACCTCGGTCTTCTGGAATAGCAGTAGGCACTCTTTACTACTGGGCCATTTTTTTCAACCCCCTGAAAGTGTTTTCAATTATAAAAATTGAATTCAATTGTAACATTATTTATCCACTCCCTTTTCTTCCTTAATCCCTCCAAACCCCTTTACTTCATTTCAAATTCATGGTCTCTTTTCCTTTTATTATTATTCTTGATATGCATATATGCATAAATATAAAAATACAGCCTGCTAATTCCATTTAATATTGCTTGTATGTACGTGATTTCAGAGCTGACCACTTGGTATTGGATAACCAATTGGGCTCATCTCTGAGAAAGACGAATTCTCCCTCTCTCAGCAGTTAGTAATTGCCTGTAGTTCTTTGTGTAGGAGTGGGGCTTGTGAGATTCCCCTTCCACATTCGCATGTCTGTTGGCATTGCCATCGTTCAGGTTTTGTTGAGGCAGCCACACTGTTGAGATTTCATGGACACAGATTTCCTGTCATTTCTAGGAGACACATCTCACAGCAGCTTTCCTGGTCCTCTGTCTCTTACAGTCTTTTCTTCCCTCCTCCCAC
This sequence comes from Microtus oregoni, assembly GCF_018167655.1. Taxonomy (NCBI): domain Eukaryota; kingdom Metazoa; phylum Chordata; class Mammalia; order Rodentia; family Cricetidae; genus Microtus; species Microtus oregoni. The sequence continues at coordinate 888,831 of NW_024544751.1, forward strand.
AATATTCCCCAAACCTTATGTGCAGGATATACAGCTTTGTGCTATATATATCAGCTGGGGGTAGGCACCCTGTGATCATTTGATTTCTGCATCTTGACCATTTATGGTTTTCTCTGATGCTGTCCACATGCTGCAAAGAGAAGCTTCTTAGATGAAAGGTGATAATTACACTGATCTGTGGGCATAAGGATAAGTTTTAGAGTGCAGTTAGGAATTATGCCAGTCTAGTAAAGCAGCATAGGTTCTTAGGTTCTTCTTTAAGATCAGTAACCTCACTAGCTCTTGGAAGTTGGCTGGCTTTCCAGTAGCAGACATTATGTTCTTCCTGTTGAAGGGCCTTAAGTCTAATTAGACAGCTGTTGCTTACCATGAAGATAGGACTGTCACTATTGTACTTTTAGGGATCTCGTGCCATGCTGGTTGTTGTTTTGGTTTACAGAAATCCTAGCTGGGTAGACTGTTGGGTGCTTCCCTCCTTTGGCAGTTTTCATGACACTTTTTAGTACCAGGAAAGCTAGACATGGGGAAGAAAGCTTTCAGTTCAGGCCCAGCTTGAATCCTTCCTTCAAGTCTTTGTCCAAGGTATGTGGTGTCTTCAGCAACAGGGACGTTATTTCAGTCTCTGGGAGGTGGCCAAGCTTAACAGAAGTAGCTTGTGTTGACTTGGGAGTTTCCTGGATTACCCTGGCCAACAGCTTCATGAAAGGTGGTTCTGGGAGATTTGCTAGATAGTCTGTGGCTGTCAGGGGAGCATTACAAAACAACTAACAATAAATACTAGTGAGGATGTGGGAAAGGGGAACCCCAGTTCACTGTTAATGAGAAGGCAAACTAGTACAACCATTCTAGAATTAAGCTGGGACAATCCTCAAATCGCTAAAAATAAATGAACCATACGACCCATCTATAATGCTCCTTGGCATATATCCAAAGAAATTTACATTCCTACTTCACAAATAATGTGTTCCGCAACATATATTGTGTCTCTATTCACAATAGTTAAGAAATGGAAGCAACCAAAAGTCTTTCAATAGATGAATAAGTATTGAAAATATAGCATGTATACACAATGGAATACTATTCAGCTGTATTGAAAAAATGAAATTGTGAAATTTGAAGGTAAATAGATGGGATTAGAAAATAGTAAACTGAGTGAGGTAACCCACACCAAGAGAGATAAATGCCACATATTCTCTGATTTGTGAGTTTCAGCTCCAAATCTTCAACTGTGAGTATATCCTGGAGTAACTGCAAAAATCAGGAATGTAAAAATTGACCATGGGAGGAGGGAACTAGAGTGGGGAATATCACAATACAGGTGACCTGAAGGAGTTTTTAAGGGAGATGTGGGAATGAGATTGTTGTGGATAAAAGGGACAAGTGACATGGGAATATGCGAACCTGATGAAGTCATAAGTGGAGGAGGAATAGAGGGAATGGGAGAAAAACAGGAGGGAAGGACAGTAAGGAGGTAAAGAGGATAGTATGTCTGGAGTGGACAGTGAGCTCTAGGTTAAGTAAAAGCTTTGAAGGGTCTTTCTATATACTCATGATTTCCCAAACCATTGTTCAACCTTCAGAGAACAGAGGACGGGAGGTATTCCTCCAGAGATGGCGTGAAATATTCCAAGCACAGCATTTCGAACTCTCAGCTCTTCTCCATCCTACTATGAATATTTTCTCTAGCTCTAGCTCATTTTTCTTTGACTTCCTTCTGTTCCTTTCCCATAGCAAGGTTTAGATATCTCTATTCTCATTCCAGATTCCCACCCATCCTGATCTCAGAAGTTGTGTCATGTTAGGCTGCTTTTTGCATTGTAAGAGATCAAAACATTTAGACCCTTCATCTGCCTGATGTTGATACAGTTTAGGGACAAGCAACTATTCTTTTTCTATTTTGTTTTTTCTTTCTGTTGAGAAATTCAAATAAACTAACACTGACTCTCAGATCTGCCCTGAAAGTCTCTGTCTGGAAATGTGGCTGACTCCTACTTCTCCTTCTTTCACTTTCCTCCCCACCATCCTTTTATCATAAGCAGAGATGAAACAGATGTCTACATGGATGATCGTGTTTCCTTTTTATTCACAGGAATCCTATCCACCTCCTCTGCGAGAGTTCCTTTATATTTGTGAAGATCCTTATGAACCGCGTGATATGACTTCCTTGGAAATGAAGATCCTAAAAACTCTCAACTTTGACATCAATATTCCCACTGCATATCATTTTCTGCGTAGATATACTACGGTAACAGGACTGGGGTGGAGGAACAAAGCTTAGTTATTTTAACTTCTAGATTAATCTTTTATCCAGAGTAGCTGACAGACTTCTTGGTGAAAGGTTGTTTATTAGATACCTGAGGTGGGACAAGTTATAAATTTCTGTGGATTACCTTTAAGATTTTGGGATAAGAGCAATGTAGGGATGAGGTAAAAATATTCTTTGATCAGGAGAAGATGCATATGCTTTGGGGAAATGTCAAATATTCTTTTTCTTAGTTATGATTATGCTGGAAATCACCTTTTAATCATTCATTGTTCCCTACAATTGTTTTGTATATGTTTTATGTGTGTTTTAAGTTAAATTGTTGAACATAAGAAAGAAGGGAATGGCCGGGCGGTGGTGGCGCACGCCTTTAATCCCAGCACTCAGGAGGCAGAGGCAGGCGGATCTCTGTGAGTTCGAGGCCAGCCTGGTCTACAAGAGCTAGTTCCAGGACAGGAACCAAAAAGCTACAGAGAAACCCTGTCTCGGAAAAAAAAAAAGAAAGAAAGAAGGGAATGTTTTGGAACATGAAGCATCTCCTAGAGTAGGACTATGACTATGTGCAGCTCACAGTTGGGAGACTTTGACCCTTCCAAGGATGATTACTCCAGTGAAGAGTCAAAGGGTACACGCATGGTGAGTTAGAATGACTTTAGGTCTTTGGTGACCTAAAGATAGCCATTCTCCATGCCAGTATCATAATCTTCTCTCAGAGTGCCTGCACTTTTGTAGGCAGTAGAAGTGTTAGAGCTCTGAGGGGAAAGGCTTCCTCAGTGAGAGCTCTGCTCTAGTGGGGGAAGGTTTTCCTCAAAGTGTTACAGTTTTGAAGGAAAAGGTATCCTGGCAGTCTGGAGCCAAGGAATACTGCAAAGTCACACCATACAACAAACCTCACACAAGAGATTTATTGGGAGGGAAAAACCCAAGAGGGTGGCCGCCTCTACTCAGGTGAGAAGCAGCAGCAAATGGAGCAGAAGGTAGGGTTTATATAACGTTTCTTGGTCAGGGGAAGTTTTCCAGGGTGGGTATTGGTGGGTTTTCAAGTACAGAGCTTGGGTTTTTTACTTCATAGTGCGGGGGCTGAGACTGGCTATTAGGGCAATTAAGAGTGTTCTGTGGGTTAGGACCTGGCAGTTGGAGGTCCTCAAGGGAGGGACCTGGCTACTTGCATGCCTCAAGGGGCTTACAGGCAGGAGTCTGTAAAAAAGGGGTCATGAAAGCAGAAGAAGTACTTTGTTTAAGCAGAGAACCATATGGATTAGGGATGAGATAGCTTGAAAGGGATTCTTCTGCCTGATACTGTTTTTCTGAATTGATTGTTAACCCATCTTCTTATTTCCTTTAGTGTGCCCATGCTAGCATGAAGACACTAACTTTGTCCCGCTTCATCTGTGAGATAACCCTACCAGAATACGAATTTATCAAAGAGAAGCCATCAAAGCTAGCTGCAGCCTGCCTTGCCTTGGCCCTCTATATGCGGAATCTCGACAATTGTGTAAATGGATGGGGATGGGGTTGCTCAGTTGCTAAGAGCATGATGTTCTAAGTTCAAATCCCCAGTACTCATGTAAAAAGCTACGCATAGACATTTTTGATTGTACCGCTAGTCTGTGGACTGGCTGGGAGAGGTCAGAGCTATCAATACAAGAGAATCATTGGGAACTTGCTGGCTGCCAACCTGACTCTAGGTTCAGTGAGAAACTCTGTCTCAAAGACTAAGGTAGACAGTGGTAGCACAAGACAACCAGACATTTTCCTCTGGCCTGTGCATGTACATGTACAGGTACATACATACATACACACATGTGCATGAATGTGCACACACCCCAAAACTACTTGGGGTAGATATTCATGATGGGTGGAGATGGAAATTAGGACTGTTGGAAGTTCTTGTAACAAAATTGCTATGTTCCTATGCTTCTTGATGACTTGCACAATGTATGGACAAGATTTTCTACAGTGATTGATTAGTTTTTCTTAGACACAATACTGTAACACTTTTTGTTTTTAAAGAAAGCCTCCCAGAAAATCCAAAATTGCAAAACAGACCAATATGAAGTCACTTTGGTTATCATAAGTGCTATTGCGGGATCACTTCCTATCCTTTACCCCATTCCATTCCTGTCCCTTGCAGTCTCCTTAGCAGAAGTGACCTCTTAAGGATCTTGTTGGATAGTGTTTGAGAAACCTGACCCAGAGACTACAGAATAGTGAAAGGATATGTTTGTGTGTGTAACAGGGCATGTCTGTAGTGCTATCATCTGAAGTAGAAGTTTCCTATAATTAAAATTCATATTTGATACTTTTCTCAATTTTGTAAGATAGTGTAGAGAAAAGCAACTGTAGACAACATTTAATTCTTACTGATGTGTAACATATAATCAAATTAGAGACAATGTGGTAACAATGCCCTTGTTAAACAACCATTTCTAAGGCCTCTTTATCTAGAAATTCTGAGCCAATCTTGATGAGCAAACCTAAATATTGAGGAAGTACCACACAGACACTTAGGTGAACCTGTGCTATTTGTGTTTATTTTTTCTAGCAGTTTTAGTATTTCAGGTTTATGTTGATCTTTTGCATTCTGTCTTGGATAAGATGGAATCTCAAAGTTTTGTGTGCATTTTCCTAATGACTAGGGATGCTGAACATTTTTGGAAGCATTTCTTACCCATGTTTTCTTCTTTTGAGAACTCTTCTGTTCAGGTCCTAAGTGCAATTTGTGAATGAGTCATTTGTTTTTGACTATTTGTTTTTTGACTTCTTTATATATTCTGGATATTAATCTTCTGTTAGATGTATAGCCGGCAAAGATTCTCTCCCATTCTGTAGACTTCCTCTCCTTTCAGGTGATTATTTCTTTAGCTGTGCAGAAGCTTTTTAGCTTTCTGAAGCACCACTTGTCAATTGTTGGCCTTAATTCTTTGGCAAATGCAGTCCTATTTAGGAAATCCTTTCCTACACACCTATAACATGTAAGGTACTACGTATGTTTTCTTCTAGAAGTTTCAGTGTTCTAGGTTCCATGTTTAGATCTTTGATCCATTTGGAGTTAGATTTTGGTCAAGGTGGTGGATGGTGCCTTTACCTAGGGTTCCTAGATTCTACTTGGCCACTGATAGTCTTCCAAAGTAGTAGCCTGGGATATGGAACCCAGGATTGGGAGTGCAGTCTAGGGTTCTTGGACCACTTAAAGAGGTTTAGCAGGTGGTGTGCAGTGTCTTACCTGGGGTCCCTAGGACCACTGTGACCTCCGGTAAGCTGCTGGAGCTGTGGAAATTTTATGTTTTATTCCATTGTGATCAGATAGGCTACAAGGAGTGATTTCAGTCTTTTTGAAGTTTTAAAGATTTGTGTTGTGTTTCAGGATGTGGGCTATTTCAGAGAAGCTTCCGTGTGCTGCTAAGTAGAATGGATATTCTTTTGTGTTTGGGTAGAGTATTCTGTAGATAACTGTTTTTGATGTGTGATGTCACTTATTTCCAATTATTTTCTATTTAATTTTTGTCCAGATGATTTGTCTATTAGAGAAAGTGTAATATTGAAGGTACATATTATTATTAGGATGAAGTTAATCTGTGTCTTTACATCCAATAGTATTTTTTAATGAAGTTGTACACCCCAGAGTTTGGTGCATATATTTTTAGGAAAGTAATGCCTTTGTAGTTAACTATTCCTTTAATTAGAATGAATTGTCCCTCTTTATCTCTTCTGATTACTTTTAGTGTGGAGACTGTTTTCTCAGCTATTAGGATAGCGATGTCTCCTTGCTTTATGGCCCAACTTGATTAGAGTACTTTTGTCGATCTTTACTTTAAGGTGGTGACTGCCTTTCGATATAAAATGTGTTTCTTGAAAACAACAGATGGGTGGAGTTTCTTTTTCTGTTCAGCAAGCCAGTTTCTTTTAATTGGAAAATTGAAGCCATTAATACTTAAAGTTATTTTTGAAATGTGTATGAGTTAATTGTGATTATTGTGTCGTTGATTTTGGCATTGTTGTTTGTATTCTAAGTGCTACTTTGTATCTTTCTTATTATTTATTCCTTTCTATTTGTTTCCTTGGTTTCTTGGCTATGCTCATTATTCTCTTCACCCCAAAGCATTGCTTCCTAGGTTTTCTTTAGATTTTGTTTGTTGAAAAAAATTTAAGACACTTATATCTTGGAAAATCTATCAATCTCCTTAAACTATAGCAGATGTTTTTTCTGGGTGTATTAATCAAGGTTGGTCATGGTCTTTCAGGAATTGCAATGTATTACTCCAGGCTCTTCTTGTTTTCAAATTTTCACTGAGAAGTCAGCTGTTACTCTCATGGGTTTTCCTTTATATGTGACTTTAGTTTTTGTTTTCCTTGCAGCTTTTAATATTCATTCTTTGTACTTTATACTTAGTATTTTAGCTATGATAACTGTAAGGACTTTCTTTTCTGATGTTGTCTATTTGTTGTTATGTGTGTTTCTTATATCTATATGAGAATGGATTTCCTTATTTGGGGAGTGTTTTCTTCTGTGATCTTGCTGAAGAGCTGGCCTATGCCATTGACTTGGGATTCTTCTCCTTTATTATGCCTGTAATTCAAAGGTCTTATTTTTCATGTTGTTTCACATTTTCTGTCTCTTCCTTTCCTGTGTTCAAAGTATTTTTTCATACTCCTTGTTTATTTGGTCTATATGTTCTACTTTATCTTAAAGTCTGATATTTTATTTTCTGCTTTATTCATTGTATTTCTAAGGCTTTCCCTTTGAATTTTCTAGTGGATTTATTGAGTTTTTTCAATTCCATCTTCATTTCAGCTTGGGTCTTCTTCAGTATTTATGTCTTTGTTGAAGTCTACTTTCAAATCTTGGATTGTCTTTGTCATTTCTCTAAGATGTGGGCAAAGTAGTAACTGAAAAGATGTGAAGGTACTAAAGGAAAGAGTACGGTGTATTTGGGGTAAAATTCTAAAACTAGTCCTATTCCTCAGGTCTTTAGTGGATTTTAGCATACATGAACACCTATAGCTAGGGCTAACATATAAATGATAATACTTGGACATAATCATCTTAAAAGTTTGTGTTTGAAACTTGAAACTAATCTTTTAGGTGCTACCCTATAATTATTAGTATCTGTACTGCATTCGTCTTTGAAATGTTTTGAGTATCTCCCCTGGGATGCTTGGACTTGAGTAGCATAGTTGGAGGCAAGGATATATTTTCAATAATATAAGTTGCTGGTCATTCTTCTCTTTTCAGATTCCTTTACTGGAACAGCAGACTCACTACAAGATTAGGGAACTTTACACCTTGGTCCTGAAGCTAAACAGTTTGGTGGCTTTCCAACCCAATTGTTGCCTCAAGAATGTATATGCGAAGTATTCTGAAGAGTAAGTACCAAACTCCACTTAGAGTTTATGCTCATTCATGAAAATCTTTCAAACAGTGGGCCTAGAAAAATCTCACTTAAAAAAAAGAGGATTCAGAAACTTTCTCTACTCTATAGTTAAAGCCAGATAGGAAACCAAGGGCTCTGATGTGCCATTTCCTCTGTGGAACCTCTTTTGCTTTGGCTTATTTTCCTCTAAGCAGACCGCGTTTCCTTTTGCAGGAACTTCTTTGAAGTTGCCAAAATACCTCCTTTGGACATGAACTATCTAGAGGAGATTTTACAGTGTGCATTATAGAACTGAAGCCCTCAGGGAGCAGCTGCTGGGGCAGGCACATGCATAGTCTGCATTCATTTGTTTCTCTTATGTTTAAAATTTCATTAATGTTTTCTCTCTTTGTATTTTCATGAACTAATAGTGTTGTGAATATTTACATGTTTTAAACTGCTTTTTATGAAAGAAAAGAAACTGTTATATTTGTTTTTTAAAAAATTAATAAAAATGCAACGGTTTCTAGAATGGCTCATGTCCCCTTTCATTGCTGAGATACCCCACATGTGTCAAGAAGGCTGTTCTCCCAGTGAAGCCTATTTCAGGATCTAACTTATCCAGTTTCCTTGTCTTTTTAGAGGTTTTCTCCTTAGAAGAAGAGGAATTCATCTGGTGTAAGCTGATAAATGAGTCTATGGCAGGATGCTCCTAGTTCAAGAAGGGCCCCCGGTTCTCCCCCAGGCAGGCCTCAGCAGTGCAGAGCCAGAGCAGCTAATAAGGAAGATAGAACAAACTCTTAACAATTCCAATCTCAGATTCTTTATTTACTTTTTCTTCAATGGTGAAAGATGAAGAAATAAGCCCCCCTGCAAGGCAGCTCTTGACAGTCTAAATTTGAAAATGAAAACAACTTGTAAGGCTCATTGAAATCTTTTCTGAACCTTATTGTCTACCAAAAGAAGACATTTCTAGTTATAAAATCAAGATTTTCCATGAATGCAAGCACCAACAAGTTCTTCAATCTTTTTTTTTGTTGCATAAAACCGCAAGAAGTTCTTTTTTCTCTTGCCTTATCTCTGAGGTAATGTGTACTGAAATAGTTACTTCATTTGCTAGGAAAGGAATTAAAAACTCCCTATGCCAAGAGCCTTTTTCTCAGTCTCTAGGACTTTCCCAAGTCTATCAAGAAGTATCTGCCACAGCAGACGACTACTCGGACTCTCATCTTTTTTTCTTTCCTTTTTTGGTGGTACTAGGCATTGAATCTAAGGTTTCATATAAGGCAGGCAAGTGTGCCACCATTGAACTATATTTCTAGCACTTATTTTATGCTTTGTTTGCCCTTTATTTAAGCTTTGTTGATTTCCTACATAAGTACTTCAACTTCCCTCTCCTATCCTAGAGAATATATACTAGACACGTCCTCGCATATCCCCCTCCCACCTTTATATCTTCTCTCTGTTTTGTAACCCAGTTAGTCCAATTAGTCTTGCCTATTGGACTGTTGACTGATTGTATTGGCTCAATTTTGTCCAGGTTTGTGCAGATAACTACGGCTGCTCTAAGTTCAGGAGTGTAATGGCCATGTCATGTTCAGAAGTTAGCATCTCATAGCACTCCTCTCCATCCTCTGGCTCTTATATTTGTTTCACTTTCTCTTCTGCAATGTTCCCTGAGCCTTAAGAGACTTGGGATAGATGTCCCATTTAGAGCTGAACATTTAGTGGTCACTTATTCTTAGAACTTTGACCAGTTGTGAGTCACTGCAAGAACTGCTATCTATGACAGAAAGAAGCTTCTCTGCCTAAGGTTAAGAGCAACACTAAACTATTGTTATAAGCATGAATGTTTAGAAGTCATTTTGACACCTAGCAAAGTAACAGTAATAAGTTTCCCCACTAGGCACTATGACTCCCTCACTCAGAAATTTTGACGAGGTTTATAATATTAAGTGTGAGTTCCTTCCTGTATATCAGACCTCCAATTTAATCAGAAAGTAGTTGCTTATTCTGGTAACAGTCACGCCACTATTGCGCTAGTTAGCACATATTGACTGGATGGTTGATATTGTAGCACTCAGGGTTTAGCAGTGATACCATTGATGACTTTTCTAGTCATCTTCCAGTACTATGAAAGTTAGCTAACAGAGAGGAAGTTTTCAGATCAGTCCCAGAATTATTTCTCTATGCCATGCAACTGAAGTATGTTGTGTCTTAAGCAAAAGAGTCTCAACATCTAGTTATGAGAGGTAACCAAGAATGATAGCAATTACCTGTATTGGTATAGATAGCTCTGGAGACTCTCTGAACAATAACTCATAGGTAGGCATCCTTCACATGACACTGGGATTTTAATTTAATGATTTATATATTCTGGAGCAAGCACTGTCCATCCATACAGGGAACATGTGTTCCAAACTCCTCCATTCCATTATATTTTAAATTAGTTTTCACAGTAGTGTGTTTCCATAAGAGGTTTTCCTACATCCATAGTTTAGTTAACCCAACCCTGTGGCGTCTGCACTACAGGACGGTAGGCAAGCCGGGAAAGGGGCTGGGGATTTAAACACATACACACACAGAGACATAGGGACATGGGTCATCCTTGAAACAAGGACGCCAACTTTATTGTGCTCCAGGGAAGCTTATATGGGATCCTTAACTGATAGCCACACCCCAGATCCTGGAATTTTCACCTGTAAAACCCACCAGAATTCACTTCCCTGCCATCAGGAACTCATCAGGGTCTCGTGCTCAGAGCAGCTGCAGGCAAAGGAAAACAAGTTGTTTACTCCATTTACTCCGGCAGGCAAAGAAAGTCAAGGGGCCAGGGATCTGCAGCCCCAAACAACCCTACTTCCTACTCTCCTCTATCCTACCACCAATCTCCATTTAAACATTTAACTCTTTACTATTAATCCCAGCTTTCATATCACATGTGTTCTACTATCATGTCACCTATTTTTGACTTTGAAATGATTTATTTTATTTTGTCTTAATTAAATTTATTTAATTTTATATCCCAGCCAAAGTTTTCCCTCCCTCCTCACTTCCCAGTCCCTCCCACCACTTCCATTTTGCCATCCCCAATGTACCCCTTCCTCTGTTTCTGTTCAGAAAGGGGCAGGCCTCCCATGGATATCAACAAAGCATGGCATATCAAGCTGCAGTAAGACTAAGCACCTCCCTTGTATTAAGACTGGGCAAGGCAACCCAGTATAAAAATGGGTTCACAAAATCCAGCCAAAATACCAGGGACAGTTTCTGCTCCCACTGTTAGGAGTTCCATAAGTAGGCAAATCTACACAACTGAGCTCCTATGAGAAACTATGAGGTTAGTTGATTCTTTGGATTTTCTTGTTATGTCCTTGACACCTCTGGCTTATATACTCCTTCCTCCCACTCTTCAATAGGATTTCTGAGCTCTGCCTACTGTTTCACTATGGGCCTGTGCCATGCCAGCACAGCCTGGATGCTGAGACTGGCAGGGTGCCGGGATTGAGACATGGAGGCTTCTTTTCAGGTGGAAGAACAGCAACCTTTATTTTGCCCCAAGCTAAAGCCTTTTATACCTCTACTGCTTCTGTGGAAAACCACTGGCCAAAAAGAACACAAGCATCCTTGTCAATTACAGACCACAAGGAAGTTCCACTGTCAGTCAGGGGGAGTGAGGGCAGCTAAATCACAACAACTCCCTCCCCCCATTTTATTTTATAAAATAAATGGTGTCTGTCTTGTTATTTTGGGTGGAATACTTTGTCTGTCGTGAAGAATAGCCTTCTAATATTCCCAGCCTTAGGTGGCATCCTGCCCCCAATTATTGCCCTTTCGTGGCTATCCAGACACATAGCCCTAAGCCAAGTATCCCCAGGACTGACAGCACCAATGAGCCAGACCAGTGCTGCAACCATCTAGCATGCACTAACTGGGTAGTAACATTAACAAAAGCAGTATTCCAAAGCCCTCTCATATGACAGTTGAGTTCCGTAACAGTAGCAGAAGCATGCAATACAGTGCCAGGAGTAATGCACATAACATGATAAAAGCTAGAACATGTCAGCTGTTGAAAAGTCCAAAGATAGTCCACTTATTCCCGAACCAGAGCCACTTGTTGGTTCAAGGTCAATATGCCCAATTGAATATGTCCATTAAGATCATTTTGAATGTCCAAAGCATTGCTGACTTTCAGCCAGGTAGTTGACAGTCTCAGCCGTCTGCACAGTCTGGGAGAGAGCATTTCCAGCAGCAGTATCTGCCGTGGCAGAGATAGCAATAACGGCAATCACAGTTGCAGTGATTCCAGGGTCTCTCTTCTGCCTATCCTCTATGGTTGCCATATTTGCTGATACTCCCAACACCTCTGTGGTATCCCCCAGGCTGGGCACTGACTGGGCCAGGGCAACATGCCTTTCACCGATGCCACCTATCAAAGCTCTGCTCCAGCTGCCCTCTGGCCCCAGATGCACTCTCTCTGGGTCCAAACTGCTGTGTGGAGCAGAGCAGAACTCAGGGAAGCAGGCTTGCTGCTCCTGATCCTGAACCACTGAAGGGGCCCCACTTTAACAATCCTTTAGGGAATTTGGGCATCATCAATCTGTCTCCTGCTGAGCGGGGGTGCTGCATTCTTGGGGGTGTTTTATATTAACATTTCAGGGGTCTCGGTGAATCAAAACCACATAAATTTGCAATGAATCCACAGGTTCTCATCCTCTGTGGAGACAAAAGCAGAACCTCTTCCAAAGCATCAAATCCTTAGCCCCATATTTTAAAGGCAAAATACCTTTCTTAGCAGTTCCCAGAATCAAATGTCTTTCTCCAGTCCAGAACACAAAAGACAACACAATCAACATACTAACATACATTTATCTGTACATATTCTATCTTTTGGAGGCCCTCAATTCACCCTCCTGCCTCCTCTTTATTACTTCCCTACTGGCCAGTCTTTCAGAGGGCATCCCTCAGAGCGTCTCTGGGATGAAGAAACACTCCTTTTAATCTGGCTTGGCTTGTTCCTAGTCTGGAACATTTAAACCCCCTCCCATAATAAACCAGGGGCTAACTTGAGCTATTGTTTGTACAAAATCTTCCGCTATCTTCCTTGTTACTTCCGTGCTTTGTTGCTTTAAGAGTTTCAGTTACGTTTTGAGGCCTTCAATTCACCCTCCAACCTCTTCTTTATACTTGCTAGTCTTTTGGAGGGTATTGCTCAGACTATCTCTGGGGATTAAAAAAAAACACATTACCTTCCCCAATACACTCCTTGATTTAGCCAGTGGATGGAGCAACCCTGTTCACAAATCCCCACTTTCCAGATCTCGTTAGAATCTCCACTTGTCTCTCAGCCTGAATGCCAAGACTGGTGGGGGGTGCCGGGATTGAGACATGGAGGCTTCTTTTCAGGTGGAAGAACAGCAACCTTTATTTTGCCCCAAGCTAAAGCCTTTTATACCTCTACTGCTTCTGTAGAAAAGCACCAGCCAGAAAGAACACAAGCATCCTTGTCAATTACAGACCACAAGGAAGTTCCGCTGTCAGTCAGGGGGAGTGAGGGCAGCTAGATCACAACAGGCCTGCATCTGTTTCTATTAGTTGCTGGATGAAGTCTCTTTGAAGAGAATTGGGCTAGGTACCAATCTATGAGTATAGCAGAATATCATTAGGCATCATTATGTTGATATTGTATTCTCCAATCATGTATAGTTCACTCTTAGGTCTCTGGGCCATCCAGCTTCTGGGTCCTGGTACTCCAAGCAGTGTGTAGATACTCTCTTGGTATAAGTCTCAGGCTGGACCAGTCATTGGTTGGCCACTCCCACAATCTCTGCACCACCTTTACCCCAGCACATCCCATAGGCAGTATAGACTGTAGGCCAGAGGTTGTGTGTCAGACTTGGTGTTCCAGTCCCTCCACTGGAAGTCTTGCCTGGTCACAAGAGATGGCCAGTTCAGGCTACCTATCCACTATTTCTAGGAGTCTTAGCCCAGGTCATCCTTGTAGATTCCTGGGAGTTTCCCTTGCACCAGCTTTCTCCCTGACCCCAAAATGCCCCCCTTTCTAGTCATTTCTTTTAGTACCCTTCTCCCCAAATTTCTGAAAGACTGCCATATTGTTTTCTCTAGTGGCTCACATGCAATAGAGGGAATATTCCCCTTGCTCCATATTTTTTTCCAGCATAAGCTGCCATTTGTATTTTTAATCTTTGCCATTCTGACAGGTGTAGGATGGAATCTCAGAGTCATTTTGATTTGCATTTCCCTGATGGCTAAGGATATTGAACACCTTCTTTAAGTGTTTCTCAGCCATTTGAGATTCTACTACTGAGAATTCTGTTTAGGTCTGTATTCTGTTGTTAATTGGATTATTTGGTTTGTTGATGTCTAGTTTATTGAGTTCTTTATATATTTTGGAAATCAGCCCTCTGTCTGATGTGGGGTTGGTGAAGATCCTTTCCCATTCTGTAGGCTGCAGTTTTGTCCTATTGACAACGTCCTTTGCCTTACATTTTAATAAGGTCCCATTTATTAACTGTTTATCTTAGTGTTGGTGCTACTGGTGTTCTATTCAGGAAGTTGTCTCATGCATCAATCTGTTCAAGGCTATTTCCCACTTTCTCTTCCATCAGGTTCAGTGTAACTGGATTTATGTTGAGGTATTTGACCCACTTGAACTTGAGTTTTGTGCAGGGTGATAGATGTGGATATATTTGCATTCTTCTACATTCTGACATCCAGTTATGCCAGCACCATTTGCTGAAGATGCTTCCTTTTTCGCCATTATATAATTTTGGTTTCTTTCAAAAATCAGTTAGTCATAGGTGTGTGGATTTGTGCCATGGACTTTGATTTAATTCCATTGATCCACTTGTCTGTTTTTATGCTAAGAAGATGCTGTTTTGTTACTATAGCTCTGTAGTAGAGATTGAATACAGGAGTTGTTTTATTGTACAGGATTGTTTTAGCTATCCTGGGGTTTTTGTTTGTTTGTTTTTCCATATGAAGTTGAGTATTGTCCTTTCAAGGTCTGTAAAGAATTGTGTTATGATTTTGATGGGGATTGTATTGAATATGTAGATTGTTTTAGTAGGATGGCCATTTTTTACTGTTAATCTTACCAATCCATGAGCACGAGAGATCTTTCCATCTTCTGATAACTTTTTCATTTTTCAATTTTCTTCTTCAAAGACTTGAAGTTATTGTCATACAGGGCTTTTGCTTGTTTGGTTAGAGTTACACCAAGATATTTTATATTGTTTGTGGATATTGTGAAGGTATCATTTCCCTGATTTCTTTCTCAGCCCGTTTATTGTTTGTATATAAAGGGCTACTGATTTTTTCTATCTAGCCACTTCACTAAAGCTGTTTATCAGCTGTAGTTCCCTGATAGAATTGTTAGTATACTATCATATCATCTGCAAATAGTGAAACTTTGAGGTCTTCCTTTCCAATTTGTAGCCCTTTAATCTCCTTTAGTTGTCTTATTTCTCTAACTAGAACTTTAAGTACTATATTGAATAGATATGGAGAGAGTGGACGGTCTTGCTTATTCCTGATTTTAGTGGAATTGCTCTGTTTCTCTTCACTTAATTTGATATTGGTTGTTGATATTGGCTTGCTATATATTGCTTTTATTATTTTATATATTTCCCTTGTATCCCTGATCTCCCCAAGATTCTTATCATGAAGGAATGTTAGATTTTGTCAAGGACTTTTTCAGAATTTAAAGCGATGATCATGTGGGCTTTTTCTTTCAGTTTGTTTATATGGTAGATTACATAGACATATTTTCATATGCTGAGCCATCCATTTATCTCTGGCATGAAGCCTATGAAGCATGATTGGTCATGGTGGATGATCTTTTTGATGTTTTCTTGGATTCAGTTTGCCAGTATTTTGTTGAGCATTTTTACATCAATGTTCATGAGAGAAATTGGATTGTAATTCTCTTTCTTTGTTGAGTCACTGTGTAGTTTGAGTATCAAGGTGGCTGTGGCCTTATAAAATGAATTTGGCAATGTTCTTTCTGTTTCTATTTTGTGGATGGAATAATTTGAGGAGTATTGTTCCTCTTTGACAGTCTGATAAAATTCTGTGTTAAAACTGTCTGGCCCTGGGCTTATTTTGGTTGAGAGACTTTTAATGACTGCTTCTATTTCCTTAGGAGTTTTGGTAGATTTAAATTGTTCATCTGATCTTGATTTAATTTTGGTATATGTCTATTCCTTTTAGATTTTCCAATTTTGTGGAGTATAGTTTATTGAAGTATGACCTAATGACTCTCTGTATTTCCTCAATGTCTGTTGTTATGTTCCTCTTTTTGTTTCTAATTTTGTTAATTTGGATATTATCTCTCTCTGCCTTTTAGTTAGTTTGGATAGGCATTTATCTATTTTGTTGATTTTTTTGGAAAGAATCAACTCTCTGTTTTATTTATTATTTGCATTGTTCTCTTTGATTCTATTTCATTGATTTCAGCCCTCAGTTTGATTATTTTCTGCCATGTACTCCTCTTGAGTGAGTTTGCTTCTTTTTTTCCTAGAGCTTGCAGGTGTGCTGTTAAGTTGTTGGTGTGAGATGTCTCCAAATTCTTTATGTAGGTAGGCCCTTAGTGCTGTGAACTTTCCTCTTAGCACTGCTTTCATTGTGTCTCATACATTTAGGTATGTTGTGCACGGGTTTCCATTACTTCTAGGAAGTCTTCAATTTCTTTCTTATTTCTTCCTTGACACAATGTTATTTCCGTTTTAAGAATTGTTCAGTTTCCTTGAGTTTATAGGCTTTCTGTAGTTTCTGTTGTTGAACTCCAGCTTTAATTCATGGTAAACTGATAAGATAAAGGGGTTATTTCAATTCTTTGTATCTGTTGAGACTTGTTTTGTGAGTATATTGGTCAATTTTGGAGAAGGTTCCATGAGGCACTGAGAAGAAAGTATATTCTTTTGTGTTTGGGTAAAATATCCTGTAGATATCTATTAGGTCCATTTAAGCCATAACATCTGTTAGTTCCATTATTTGTTCATTTAGTTTCTGTCTGCATAGTCTGTTTAATGGTGAGAGTGGGTGTTAAAAGTCTCTCCCTATTATTGTGTGGGATTCTATGTGTGATTTAAGCTTTAGTAATGTTTCTTTTGCAAATATGTGTTCTGTTACTTTTGGGGAACAGATGTTCAGAATTGAGACATCATCTTGGTGGATTTTTCCTTTGATGAAATATCCTTTTCTATCTCTTTTGATTAATTTTGGCTTGAAGCCTATTTTGTTAGATATTAGAATAGCTACACCAGCTTGCTTCTTAGGTCTGTTTGATTGGAAAACCTTTTTCCAACCTCTTTTCATATCAATTATCTTAGCCTTTGTCTTTTTATTGTCAAACTGAGTACATTGATATTGAGAGAGATTAATGACCAGTTATTGCTAATTTCTGTTATTTTGTTGTCATTGATGGTGGTGGTGGGAGAGAGAGAGAGAGAGAGAGAGAGAGAGAGAGAGAGAGAGAGAGAGAGAGAGAGAGAGAGAGAGAGAGAGAGAGAGACCCTTCTTTGGGTTTTGCTGGTGTGAGGTATGAGATTTTCTATTGCCTGTGTTTTCGTGGATGTAGCTAACATCTTTAGTTGGAGTCTTCCTTCTAGTACCTTATATAAGATTGGATTTGTGGATAGATATTGTTTAAATTTTACTTTGTTGTGAAACAATGTTTCTTTCTTCCATTTATTGTGGTTGAAAGTTGCTGGATATTGTAGTCTGGGCTGGCATCTGTTGTCTCTTAGAACTATAAAACATCTATCTAGACCCTTCTGGCTTTTAGCGTCCCTATTGAAAAGTCAGGTGTAATTTTGATAGGTCTTCCCTTATATGTTACTTGACCCTCTTCCTTTGCAGCTCTTAATATTCTTTATTCTGTATGTTTAGTGTTCTGATTATTATGTGGTGAGGGGACATTTTTTCTGGTCCAGTCTATTTGGTGTTCTGTAAGTTTCATGTATCTTTACAGTCATCTCCTTCTTTAGTTTTAGAGTTTTTTCTTCTATGATTTTGTTGAATATATTTCCTGGGCCTTTGATCTGGGATTCTTCTTCAATTCCTATCATTCTTAGGATTTTTTTTCATATTGTTTCATATTTCTTGGATATTTTGTGTTTGGAATTTTTTGGTTTTAACATTTTCTTTGACTGATGACTCTATTTCCTCTATCATGTCTTCAATGCCTGAAATTCTATCTTCCATCTCTTGCATTCTGTTGGTGATGCTTGCATCTGTAGTTCCTGATTGCTTAGCCAGGTTTTCCATTTCCATAATTCCCTGACTCTGTGTTTTCTTTATTGCTTCTATTTCTACTTTCAAGTTTTGAACCATTTCTATCACCTTTTTTTTCTTTGCTTTCAGGTCTTTCTTTTAAGGGATTTATATTAATTTCTTCCAATTTTTTGTTTGTCTTCTCTTCAATTTGTTTAAGGCATTTTTTTCATTTCTTCTCTAACGTCCTATATCACCTTCATAAAGTTATTTTTAAGGCCATTTTCTTGTGTTTTAGCTGTGTTGGATTATTCAGGCCTTGCCTTGCTGTCATAAGATAGCTGGACTCTGCTGGTGCCATATTGCCCTTTCTGTTATTGATTGTGTGTGTTCTTACACTGATGTTTAGGCATCTGAATTTGTGATGCTTATAGGGCTAGGTGTTGCTTCTTGTATTTGTATTTGTTGGGTGGGTATTTTGTTCCTTTGTTTCTGTTTTCTGTCTGGTCTTCTGGCCTAAGTGGCTAAGGGTTCTAGTGACTAGCAAGTCTTCAGGTCCAGTAGTGTATCTCCCCTGGGGCTTTGGGGATCATGGGTCCCTAGGTTAGGCCTGGCCTCTAGTAAAGCCAAAATCTTCTTCCAAAGATGTAGACAGAATTATGGACCACAGGAGAGGGAGTGCAGTCTGGGGTTGTTGGGTAGGCTTTAAGGAATGTTAGTGGGCAGTGGGAGGTGCTTTACCTGGGCTCCCTAGAACCAACTTGGCCTCCAGTGAAGCTGTTGGGGCTGTGGACTGGGATATGGAGCCTGGAGTGTGGTACAGTCTAAGATTCTTGGGCGGGTTTTAAGGAGTGTTAGCCAGTGGCAGGGGGCATCTTACCTTGGGGCCCTCTATCTGACCTGACCTCTGATAAAGCCTAACTCTTCTTCCAAATTGTAGTCAGGAATGGAGCCTCGGAGAGGTGATATTGTGTCACCTCTAATAAAACCTTAGCTAATGGGCCCTTTCTAGCTTTTTAACCTCTACAGACACTCCAAATTAAACACAAATCTAAAAAGGAAAATCAATGCTAGCATTTGTATATGAGGGATAACATGGAACATTTATCTTTCTGGGCCTGGATTAACTCATTAGTATGTCTTGCAATTCTATCCATTTCTTGAAAATCTCATAAATTTATACTTCTTTACAACTGAATAAAAGTCCATAATGTATAGGTACTACATATTTATTATCCATTCATCAGTTAATAGGCATCCAGGCTGATTCCATTTTCTGGCTACTATGAATAGAGAAGCAATGTGTTCAGGAAGTTATGGAGTCCTTGGGTATGTGCCCAGGATTTATATAGAAGGATCATGTGGCAACTGTTTTTTATTTTTTGAGAAACCTCTACTTGATTTCCATAATGGTTATACCAAGTGTTCTTCTTACCTACATCCATGCCTACATTTGTTGTTATTTGTTTTCTTGATGACAGCTATTCTGATATGGGTGAGATGGACTCTCACGTAGTTTAAATGTGCATTTTCCTGATGGCTAATTGTGGTGAATATTTTTTAAGTTTTTACTATCTATTTATATTTCTTCTTTCTAAAACTGTTCAGTTGTGCAACCCATTTTTGATTATATTGTTTCTTTTCATGACTTTTAGTTTTTTTTATATTCTGTGTATTAATCCTCTATCAGATATATAGTTGGCATGCATTTTCTCCCATTCTGGCTGGCTTGGTTTTTCTGAGGGGATATTTTTATCATCGAGGAGAAGGATCAAGAGACCTTGGATCTAAGGTATGGATGGGAACAGAAATGTCTACAGCCTTCAGTTCCAGGTGAAGGGTGGCTTTTTGAGGGAGGCCCTTGCCATTAGCTAACCATCTGAGGCCACAAGTTCGCTTTCCCCAGTTTGGAAGGTTTTGAAATTTGATTATGCCTACTATCCCTTGCTTTTTCGGATCTGCATCCTGATAGATATCCAGGGGATTCTGGCTATCAATTCAGTATTGGAGGTCCTAATCCATCCACCAGTGGAACCATGCACCAGTGGGAGGCAAAAGTGTCTCAAGATTGGTGCTACAGAAAGGGCTGTGTCAGGCAAGTGTTGACAATTGCCAGTAGCAGGACAACTACTTACCTGTTGCAGGACTGGAGAGTATTGTTTGCGGAATGCGAGCAGTCTGGGTGGAATAGGGAGCACGTGTGGGTAAAAACTTTGTGAAGAAGGGGAGGAGCTTGGGGTGCCTGCGTTTCTAGTTCTTTCTACCTCTTGAGATCCAGGTGTGGGAAAGTAGCTTTCATGGTCCATATTATTATCTAGAGAGATGTATTGTCTATCCTTTTGGTGGTTGCTATTGAGACTGTAGTAGGTAGCAAGACTGCCTCTAGGAGTTTCTGAGTGCTATTGGCAATGGGTGTTCCTCTTTGTGTTAGGAGCCCCTCTGTTTTCTGATTAGGATGTTGGAGTGGATAATGTTAGAGGTATGCTTGGAGTCAGTATAAATGTTGATCTGTTCATTTTTTGGTTAGGGTGAGGGCTCTTGTTAGAGCTGTCAGTTCTGCCTGTGGAGAAGTGGTTTTCTGAGAAGGGCTGCTATCTCCCTCAGTGTGGGCCAGCTCAGCTATGGTGAACAGAATAAGGAAGTAGGCAGAACAGCCATCCCTCTTACCACTTCCCTCAAGGGGGACATGCGTCCTGACCAAGTGTGTAGGAGGAAAAAGGACCAAGGCCTCCGGGGACATAGGGAGAGTCAAGAATGGAGGTGGAGAAGGACATTCTCATGAAGTAGTAGAGGGAGTAGGTACAGGTGATATGGAAGTGAAGAGGGAGATGGGGGACTGGGAAGGAGCAGTGGAACTGGTGGAAGATCTGTAGGATGCTCATATGGTGTAGGATCATATGCAGGGTTGGAACTGGAGGGGAGGGGCATTTTGGAGGGGGGTGGTTACAACCAAGATTTCAGTGGCTGTGGTAGTTTGGAAGAAAATAGCCCCCAAAGGGAATAGCCCTATTAGGAGATGTGACCTTGTTGGAATAGGTGTGGTCTTGTTGGAGGAAGTATGTCACTGTGGAGGCAAGATTTGAGGTCTCATATATGCTCAAGCCATGTCCAGTGAGACAGACCACTTCCTGTTGGTTGCCAATCAAGATGTAGGACTTTCTGCCCCAGCATGATGTCTGCTTGCATGCCGCCATGTCCCACTATGATAATAATAGACTAAACCCCTGAAATTATAAGAGACCCCATTAAAGATTTTTCCTTTATAAGAGTTACTATGGTCATGGTGTCTCTTCACAACAATATAAACCCCAACTAAGTCAGTGGCAGAGGAATAGTTGATAAGCAGAGCAAGAATTACACAGATAGGGTCAGTCCAGAGAGCACCAAACCATGTACATAAGGGGCTTCAGACTATTTTCCATCCAGTTTTATGAAGCTATCTATATCAATTAAGATACTAAAACAAAGTTCTGAATTCCAGGCAACAAGATTTACATTGAAAGGTGAAGCAAAGTTGCCATTCTCAATTCTCCTAGTTGGAGTTCCTTTAAGTTATCCCTCAAACAGTTTAAGGAGTGTCTTAGCATAGACAGTTTGGAACCCATAGCAGGTATGGAATCAAGATAAAGACATAGGGCCCAAATCAGGACTTTTGAGGTATCCCTTGAGTTTGGGATTGACAAAACAAGCCTGGAAAGTAGGAGTAGGATTCCTAAAGTCATCCTTTCCTGAAGCCAAGAGACCATGGGACCCTGGAAAGTTCCTGGAACTCTTGATTGAGCACATCTAATGGTGAGATGGAGGGGGATTTTTTTGGAGTCCCTGACCCGAGCAAATCTCAAGACAAGACAGAGGGGAACTCCCTCACCACCAAGACCTAACCAGGGCATTTTCAAGTTAGGTTCCACGATTCCTTTGTTCTGACATTTCACGAATTTCTTTGTTCTGACATTTCACGAATTCCTTTGTTCTGACATTTGACTGTGTTAGATGTATGCTCTGTGTTAGCTGTGGAGAACTAGCCTCTTATCTAGAGGTCAGACTATGTCAGAACAAAACAGAGAGATGTGGGAGAAGAAAATGTGAATGTTTTATAAGAAAAGGAGATATGATGGAGGATATATGTTAGCGAGAGTGGTGGATGGCCAGCTCTGTTAGTCAGGTGGGCTGGAAGGGGTTCAGCTAAGGTACGAGACAATCCTGGTTGCCAGAGCCAGAACCACCAGTCTCTCAAGGCCTTGCCTACCAGGATGGGCCCCAAAGTTGGAACAAGACAGAGAAAGGTGCGAGGAGAGAGGAAGATGAAGGGATAGCTGCCTGGGAGAGAGGACTGGCCCTGGCAAACCCATTTAGGCCCCAAACTAGGTTTATTTAAAAAAAAAACCTGCTCAAACATGTTTATTACTGCTCTATTCATGACAGTAAGAAACTGGAAACAAGGTAGATGTCCCTCAACAGAAGAATGGATAAAGAAAGTGTGGTTCATTTATACAATGGAGTATTCCTCAGCTATTAAAAATGGCACCATGGAATTTGCAGACAAATGAATGGAAGTAGAAAAAAATTATCCTGTGTGAAGTAACCCAGGCCCAGAAAGATAAATATGGTATCTATTCATTTATGTGTAGATATTAGCCATTAAATATATGATAGCCAGTTTACAATCCATAGACCCAGAGAAGTTAGGTATAGAGTAAGGGACTGGGGGGCACATGGATCTCTCTCAGAAGGGGAAATAGAATAGATTTTTATGGGTGGGGGTTTGAAAGAGGGAATGTATGGAGAGACAGTTGAATTTGAGGGGCAGTTGAAAACTATGGAAACCTAGTACAGTGGAAACTTTCTGAAATATATGAAGACAATCCTATTGAGATCTGATGATGGAGAAGACAGCGTTCCAATTGCCTCATTTGATGACAAGAGATGGCATCCAATTGAGTTGTTCTTCAAGGGACTCCCATGGAAATCCCCAAACAATCCAGGCTATTGTCAGGACTATAGGCTTCCCTCCACAAACTGAAAGGTGGACCCCATTACTGAGAACAACACCCACACAACTCATAGAACATGGACAAGTCAAGCAGGTACTTACCTGGAGTCTTAGCCTCTATACTCTAGTGTCTTCGGTGGGGAAGGTACCCTGAAGCTGCTGAAAGAAAAACATAAACGCCAACCCAGCCACAAAACCTTTGACCTACAATCTGTCCTGCCTGCAAGATAAGCTAGGATAATGGTAGCACAAAACTCCTGGGAATAGCTAATCGATACCTGATTTGACGTAAGGCCTACTCCACAAGACAGAACCCATACCTGATACTGTGACCGAGAACCAGAGACTAGATACCCAGAGATCTAGGATAAAACCAAACACTACTGCTCTAAAAGAGTATCACTAAAATGACTTCTACTGGCATTCTGCTGTACTCATAGATCCTTACTTTATTCAGGCATCATCAGAGAAGCTTCCTCCTGCAGCAGATGGGAGCAGATTCGAGACACACAGCCACAGCAAGACATTACAAGACAAGAGAGCCCTTGGATCACAGAGCTCTCAATGGGATGTCTCCATCAAATCCCTCCCCTCAATGCTCAGGGAACCCAATGGGAAAGGAGTCAGAAAAAGTGTAAGGGACAGAGGGGATGGAAGATACCAGGAGAACACGGTCCTCCAAATCAACTGAGCAAAAGTCATATGAACTCACAGAGACTGAGGCAGCTTGCACAGGGCCTACACTGATCTGCACCAGGTCCTTTGCATATATACTATAGCTATCAGCTGTATTTTACTGAACTCCTCAGTGCGTGAATGAATGGGTCCCTGATTCTTGTGCTTTACCTTGGGGGCCCTTTTCCTTCTGTTGGATTGCCTTGTCCAGCCTTGATGTGATGGTTTCATTTTTATATTTTATTTTGTTGTATTTTGTTAACTCTTAGAAGCCTGTTTTTTTTTCTAAAGAGACAGAAAGGGGTTGTGTCCAGATGGGAGGAGAGGTGGGGAGGAATTGAAAGGAGTAGGGGAAAGGAAAACTGTGATCAGGATATGCTGTATGAGAAAAAAAATCTATTTTCAATAAAAGGGGGAAAAAGAACTCCAATAAAGCCCCAAGACCCAAAAGTCTCATCCATAGGACCAGCAACAGTCACAGAGGCAAAGGCCCTAAAGACCAGGCATTTCCAGTAGAGTGATGGCTGTTTAGCCTGTATAGTGAACTCCTGAAAAAACAGGTCCCAAGAGTAGACAAGGATAAGAAGAAAGCAAACAGGTCCCAGAGAGAGAGAGAGAGAGAGAGAGAGAGAGAGAGAGAGAGAGAGAGAGAGAGAGAGAGAGAGAGAGAGAGAGAGAGAGAGAGAGAGAGAGAGAGCACCCCCATCTGTGCGGCAGGAACCCCACATGCTCTCTGGTTTCAGCACCAAACGTAAGCTTTTTGGGACAATTAAAGAGACAGAAGGCAGAAAAAGAGTCAGATTCCTGACTTCAACAGACAGGATTGTTTGAAAGAAAGAAGGACAGACACTTTTCTGTGGGAAAAGGAGTGCCTGTAAGGGGAGAAGGTTGCCTGCAACCCTTTATAGGGTCAGCATGAGGGGCTTGAGGATGGGGAAGTTGTTGCAGCCAGTGGTCTACTTGCAGTTCTGCAGGCTTTCCTGGAATTGTCTGCTTCCCTCAAGACAGGTCATCTTGGGAGATAGGTTGTCTCTTCAAATATTTCTTTCTGGGCTGACCAAGCTTCTGGAACGTTGAAGGGATCTTGTGAATCCTGTTTTACAACTGAGCACTCTGTCACTAGGTTTTTTCATTTATAGCATTTCAATTTGGGTTCTCGTTAGTGTTCTCCTTTGTTGAATTCCTCTCTTCATATCTTACCACCTTTCTTATTTCATTCAGCTGTTTGCTTGTGTTCTTTACCAAGAGCTGATTTTCTTTTATTTCTTTGAACAAACTTATAATCATTTGTGAGGGCTAAAGTTTTGTTTTACATTTAAATTTCTGTGCTTAGGAGATCTATGAAACGAAAATGTCTCTTACCTGTAAGCCCCACTTGCCCTAGGACAGATAACTTCCTGGAATACTGGGGGCTGTTGTTCAGGTACGATAAGAAGCCCCGTGTTCTCACTTTTGTAAGCAAGGTTAGTTGTCCTAACTGCACAGGATATGCTTGATCACACATAGGAGGGAGGTAAGAAGGTGTGAAGTACACAGCCTTATGGGTTTTGCCTTTGAAAGCACCGGACTAACATAATTCTCAGCTATTCTCTGGGAATTCTTGGCATGGGCCTGACCAATGTCCATCGTCCTGGTCAATATTTTAAAAAACTTGCTTCAAATTTGTCTCAAAAATTGTGGTAGTGCTCTTATTTTCACCTGGTGGGATTAACACATTCTTTGAATTCTTTGTCTAGGATTTCGTCTGACCATCAATCACCATATATCATTACTGTAGAATTAGTAAGTTTCAGAGGAGTTATGTTGCCTTGGTTTTACATTTTTGTTATATTAATGCATTGGGATTTATGCTTCTGGTGTTATTTGTTTGATTGTTATTTTTTTAAATCAGATGTGTGTGTGTGTGTGTGTTTCACCTGAGGAATTTGCCATGTTCAAGTGGAACTTGGATGTTGTTTTTATCTAAGTCTCTGCTGTTCTATTTTATCAATAAAGACCTGGAGGGCAGATGCTGAGGTAAAAACCTGCTAGCCCAGAGAGGCAGAGAAAGCACCCAGCTGTTTTCTCTTCTGCTGTCATTCCAGAAAGAGATCTTTCTTCTAGCCTTCCCAAACAAAACTCAAACTAAATGTCCTTCCCTTCTACTTTCTGTGCCCCTCTCTTACCTGTCCTCCTGACTTCCTTCTGTTCTCTATAGCTTTTTACTGACAACTGGTTGCTTGCTCTGCCTCTAGTCCTGAGGTTGATTTTATTTAATCATGTTTAAAATATTCAAGCAAAAAGCTCTTGGATTATAGGTGTGTGCTAACACTGAGCCACACCACAGCTAGAAGCAGATTTTTTTTCTTACTAAATAACAAGAAGCAGGTTTTTCTAGTAAATAACACATTCTCAGGGTTCACAGTGTGATCAAATATCCTGCAACACTTGGGTATGGTAGAGTTGAATGTGTAGTGTGAAGTTTGGAATATGGTTCCTTAGAACTAGAACTCAGGATATTTGATATAAACTAAATATTATTCCCTGTTTAGGACGTTGTGTGTTTGAGAAACCAAAACTGCTTCATATTACCCTGTATAGATATTGTACTAGCCAAATAATACAGTGGCCCCTTTGAATTCAATAAAAGTTGGAGTATAAATAATGAACTACAGTATGTAGCAAACTCACCATATTTTAGTTAATAACATTAGAACATAAATAGTGTGATTAGGTATAAGGATTATGCATTAGTTAATTTTCTGTTGCTTTGTTAATCCATGACCAAAAGCAACTTATAGAAGAAAAATAGGGATGGAGGCATAGTAGCAAATTATAGGCATGGTGGCAGGAGCAGGAAGCAGAGTGATCACATCTTCATCTATATCAAGAAAGCAGAGAGAGAAAACTCACATTAGGGTGAGGCTATGAATTCTTAAAACTTGTTTCCAGGGATATACTCCTCCACCAAGGCTATACCATGCCCCCAAGCAATGCTACTATTTGGGGACCAAGTGTTCAAATAATTGAGCCTAAGAGAGACATTCTCATTCAAACCATCATATTCTACTCACCGACCCCCCATAGGCTCACGATCACACCATGATGCAAATTACATTTAGTCTACCTTCAGAGTCCTGATACTCTTTCATAGGCTCAACACTGTTTTGAAGTCTAAAGTACAAGGGTAATGGTGACACCAAGCTTGTGGGAGTAACCAACCAACTCTGGATTTGATTTAAGGCCCATTCCATGAAATGGAACCCATACCTGACATTGCTTGTGTGACCAAGAACCAGATACTAGAAAACCCCGGAACCTAAGGTAAAAACAAATACTACTGGCCTAAAATCAATCAAACAACAACAACGACAAAAACAAAACAAAACAAAAACCAAAACTATAACGATAAAATGACTCTGTCAGGTCCCAAAGAAACCTGACAAATCTCACTCTGTATCTGCTGTTCCTCCCAACAACTCTCACCCAACCCCTACCCTGAACCTCTCCATTCTGGAGTCTGGGCTTTGTTTCCCTTCCCCAGCTTCTCATCCCTGTATAATTCAGCAATTTCTGCTGTGTGCTCTCTGGCTTCACATGTGTTCTTTTGATGTTCTTGGCCTCCTCCTCCCTCTCTCTTCTCAACCTCTCTGTCTCTCCCTCTCTCTCCCTCCTTTCATGGCCCCAGTCTATACCTGACCATGTTCAGTGTGAACTCGTCCAGATGCCTCTGACTGTTTTCTCCCTCCTTCTAAAATAAAACTTTTCTCCTCAGCCATACCTAGGAGTGGTTATATCTTCATTTTCATGTATCTGGTGCTGAAACCCAGGAGTGGCATATAAGGACTCCTTTTCAAGGGGCTCAGCCTCCCTGAACCAAAACTGATTTGACTTTTCTAACGTCTATATGGCATTGATCACTGCCATCTACCTTATTTAACTGCAAATTCTATAGTCCACCTCTTCAGCCACCTCCTCCTCTCGCCTGCTCCATCTCTAGTCACCTACTGGGTAAGTGTCCACTCTCTGGCTCCTGGAGTATCCTACACCCTCCAGAGCGCCACCACATGGCAACTACCCACTAAGAGGCTTGGCTTCATTTGTTCTCAGCTCCTTCCTGGAGCTTTCTTGCTTCCAGCTAGGAACTTCATGCCCACAACTTCTCTACTCCCCTCATGGTCTCTATGATATTCAAATTCTTCCTCAGGTAGAGCTATTTATCCTTATCCTTAGCCCTCAGGGTGAGACTCTTCTCTGTCTCTCAGCTCCTGCTTGGAGCTTATTGAACTTTCTCTCCAGGGGAGTTTTATTTTTGAGACCCTTTCTGCTTTTATCTTCAAACTCAAAGAGTTCATTGAAGTTTCACTCTGTTGCTGTAAATGACTTGGCCTCAGCACAGCTCAATGGACAAAGATGACACACTTGATTTCCAAGTTCTTGAATATTGTAATAACTTCTTGCTCCACACAAAGCAAATGATCCCAAAGTCTCTTATTGCTAAGATTTTTCAAATTTTCATTCTTTCAAATCTTTTATCTCTACAATTTCTCTGTGCTCTACTCTCAAGAAATCTTTGAAGACTATTTTGTAAACAGTCTTTACCTCAGAATTTGTAAATACAATGAGTGTGGTTAAAGAATCTGTAAAATCTGTAACCAAAAATTAGCTTAAAATTTGTAACAAAATGTTGAATCTTTAATTGCTGCATGTTATTCAACTCTTATTTAGAAAAGTTGATCTATTTACTTGTATATATAACGTGAACTCAACTCTAGGAAAATAGATGTTTTTAAATAACAACTATGTGACTTGCCTGCATCTTGGCTGATGATCTCATCAGGATGGAAGCAACCATGTGGCTGGAAGTTATATTTAATAAAGTTAAAAAAGAGTACATGCAATATAACTTTACTACCATTCTTAGTAAAGTGACCACAATGCATAAAACAATTAAGGCAACAATCAAAAAACGTCTTTGTTTTTCAAGACAGGGTTTCTCTGTTGCTTTTGGAACCAATCCTGAAACTAGCTCTTGTAGAACAGGCTGGTCTCTAACTCACAGAGATCCACCTGCCTCTGCCTCCCGAGTGCTGGGATTAAAGGCGTGTTATCGGCAACAATCATAAAATGTCTTTATCATCGTATATCCTTTTTAGACTAAGGAGACAACTGGAGGTCTCAAATATTTTGGTTAGGATGGATTTTTGTGTGATGATAAATTCGTTTTCTAATTTTTTATTTTTATTTTGTGTGCATTGGCATTTTGCCATGGGTGTTAGGTCCCCTGGAACTGAAATTAAAGACAGTTGAAACTGCCTTGTTGCTGCTGTGAATTGAACCTGGGTCCTCTGGAAGAGCAGCCAGTGCTCTTAACCACTGAGCTATCTCTCCAACCCTGTGATGATAAATTCTTAATGTTATAAAAATATACTAAGGTTGACAGAAAGTGACTTAGAGGGGTATGTCTAGCTTCTTATGTTTCTAGTAACTGCGGAAAACCAGGCTTCTAGAAAAAATTTAAATAAGAAACAACATAAGATATATTCAATAAATAAGGTTTACAAATTCCTAAGGCCTACTCAGGTTAACACCACATTTCCCCTTTTTTGTCTAAAATAAAAAAGAAGGTTATAACTAATATAAGAAAAACCATATGCAATAAGTACAATAACTATACATAATATATAGAGACAATAATTATATTAACAATGTCTAATCCATTAGCATTTGTCAAATTCAGAGAAAATACTCTATTATCTATCCTGTTTTGTTGATTCCGAAAGGTTATATTTAATTCATTTCCTATTCTAACTTGCATTACCACATTTCTCTATTTCCCATTTTCTTTTTACAATGAGATCACTGAATCTAATCTCCTTTCTTCAGCATTATTCTTGACCATTACCAATAACAACTTTTACCCAACCCCCTTAAATGATAATAAATATCCATGACCCATCTTTTGGGAATGTGGATGTAGTTCTCTAGATTACTTCTTATAGTATGGAGCGGCGGGCTGCGTTCCACCTGCCAGCTACCAGCCACCGGCTAGCTTTACCCAAAATAATTACATGGAAACTGTGTTCTTTTAAATACTGCTTGGCCCATTAGCTCTAGCCTCTTACTGGCTAATTCTCACATTGTGATTAACTCATCTCTAATAATCTGTGTAGCACCACGAGGGAGTGGCTTACCAGGAAGGATCTTAACCTGCGTCTGATGGAGGAGGGTCATCTTTTTATCTGTTATTTCATTGGTTAAGTAATAAAGAAACTACTTGGTCTCTGATAGGACAGAAAATTAGGTAGGCGGAGTAGGCAGAACAGAATGCTGGGAGAAAGAAGCTGAATCAAGGAGTCGCCATGATTCTCCTACTCCAGACAGATGCAGGTTAAGATCTTCCCTGGTAAGCCACCTTGTGGGCTACACAGATTATTAGAAATGGGTTAGATCAATATGTAAGAGCTATCCAATAAGAGGCTGGAACTAATGGGCGAGGCAGCGTTTAAAAGAATACAGTTTTTGTGTAATTATTCCGGGTATAAAGCTAGCTGTGTGGGCAGCTGGGAGCTCAGGTGCAGGAACGTAGCCCGCCTCCCTTATTACAACATGTGTTCATCTTGGAGAGGAGAGCTATATCGTCTGCCTCACTGCCTTCTTCCTCCCAGCATTCTGTTCTGTCTACTTTGCCTACCTATATTCTGCCCTATCAGGCCAAGCAGTTTTCTTTATTAATTAACCAATGAAAGCAACAGATAGATAGAAGACCCACCTACATCAACTTCCTACTGGTTGGGATTCTGGTAATCTTTGGGGGACCCTGAGGAAATTCAGGATTATTGTAAAATCCTGACTGGAGAATTCTATGAGGCCGAATCATCTCAGTCAGCAGCCTTGAAGCCATTCTAGACGTTGAACTCAGAGGAAAACTGCAACATTGGATCATCTGGGCCATCTGTTCCCCTTGGAGATTTTTCAGGGAGTCTTTCTCAGTCAAACCTTATTCTTCTTGGAATGAATCTACAGCCTCTCATTTCCTGTGGAAACAAAAATACAACCTTTTTTCCAAAGTAACATAACTTTTGACTTAAAGTTTGAAATCAAGGCATTTCCAAAATATATATGTTGGATTAATCCAACAACATCTATGATCAAATGTCTCTTAGCAGCTGTTGCTCCTTCATCCACAGCCAAACAATTCAAAGACAACATAAGAACAAACAGTATACAGACTCTCGGTGTATTTTCTATCTTTACATGGCTTTATTTTTATTATAGCTTTACTCCCTGTTAAGGACTTTATTATTTTAAAACTGTATATTTCTTGTTTTATGACTGTCTATACCTTCTCTTTACTCTTGCAATCCTATGTATATTTTTAAACAAACCGTTTAGAGGTTTGTATTTTTTGTCTGAATATATCTTTACTGCATATTTCTATGTTTTTCTGGCCACATGTGTCTTTAAACTGCTAAGTGGTCTGACTAGAACTAAGGCAGTGGCTTCGGGGACTGATTCCACCCCACTCCTTGGTTCTCTGGGAGGTTAATCTCATGGTGTAAATATGTTTACCTCCAGTTCCGGGAGCCATGATTACTGCCCCAACTCTGAGAAGCTTCTAGGTTCATGCCTCCACCAAGTAGCTTGTCATCCACTGCTCATAAACCTCATTTAAGTGTTTGGTAGCAGGGCCTCTTAAAAGAGCTGCCTGCTTTTGTCACTAATGCTAAGTCAGGACATCATCTCTTAAACGTGCACTGCCTCTGCTTGCCACTAGCAAACAGAACCCAAGAAAAAGCAGTTCCCAAGAAAAAGCAGTTACCAAGAAGCCGTGTTTGACTCCATTTTTGTCTGTTTAGAATCCTTTAAAAAGCTTTTTAACAGCTTTATGTGGAAATTTCAGCCCCGTCTTGGAATGCCAGGTGTAGCATGAATTCTAATTGGTCTTATTAATAAAAATCTGGAATCAGATGCTAGGGGGTGAAAGCTGAAAGAACAGAGAAGCCGAGTGCCAGCCACTAGTTCTTTCCTTTATGAAATCTTTTTTTTTTTTTTTTTTTTGTGGTTTTTCGAGACAGGGTTTCTCTGTGGTTTTGGAGCCTGTCCTGGAACTAGCTCTTGTAGACCAGGCTGGTCTCGAACTCACAGAGATCCGCCTGCCTCTGCCTCCCGAGTGCTGGGATTAAAGGCGTGCGCCACCACCGCCCGGCTCCTTTATGAAATCTTCAGAGTAAATGGGGTATCCTGCCTCTACAGGTTCTCAGACTGAATGTCATCTCTATGAAACCTCAGACTCAATCCTCATCTCCTGTCTCCCCTTGCCTTATATTCCTCTCTCCATCCAGCCATACCACTTACTGTCTCCACCCTACTAGTGATGGAATTAAAGATGTGAGCCACCACAGCTTGGCTCTGTTTCTCTTTTAGACTGATTCAATCTCATGTAGCCCAAGGTGGCATTGAACTCAGAGATCTATCTGCCTCTGTCTCTGTACTGCTGGGATTAAAAGGTGTATGCCACCGTTGCCTGGCCTCTGTGGCTAACTAGTGACTTAGCTATGTACTCTGTTCTTCAGGCATGCTTTATTTGTTAGATCACGAAGAAAATATCACCACACTGACTTGAAGATGTATGTCCAGCCTCTTTTGTCTTTGCTAACTTTATTAAAGGTTTAGCTATTTGGATAAGCTGAACGTGGTAGCTTGAATGAAAATGACCCCCACAATCTCATAGAGGAGCACTATTGCAGGCATGGCTTTGTTGGAGGACATGTGTCATTGTGGGGTGGGCTTTGAGGTTTCCTATGTCCAGGATACTGCCCCGTGTCTCAGTTAACTTCTTGTCACCTTCAAGATGTAGGATTCTCAGATACCACTCCAGCATCACATCTGCCTGCATGCCACCATACCTTCTGTCATGATGACAAGGGACTGAACCTCTGAAACTGTAAGTGAGCCACTTCAATTCAACATTTTCCTTTATAAGAGTTGCTGTGGTTGTGGTATCTTTCCTCAGCAATAGAAACTAAGATGCTGAGTCTTATAAGAAACCGATATTCTGTAATGGTACACTATAAAAGGATCAGGAAATAAAGTTCCTAGTCTCTCTGCAGACAGTATTTATGATTTTATAAATTTCCCAGTTTCTTTGTAGACTTTACTTATGGTTTGAAGTTTTATTTTGATGCTAAAGGATCTTTGATTAAACCTTCAAATCAAAAATTTAAGGTTCAAAGTTAACAGGGATAAAATTATAAATTCATAACCTAAAAGCTACTGACTTGTAAACTGTTAAAGATAATTAAAACATGAAAGTAATTGGTCAGTCACATATAAATGATCAAATTTTCAAGTGCTCAGAAATCAAAATGTAATTAATTTACAGAGATAAGCTCTATTTAGTGTCTTCAGTAAGGTTTCTATTGCTGTGAAGAAACACAACTCTTATGAAGGAAAGCATTTAATTGGTGTTGACTTACAGTTCAGAGGTTTAGTCCAGTATCATCATGGTGGGGCATGGTGGAATGCAGGCAGACATGGTGCTGGAACTGAGAGTTCTACATCTTGATTGGCAGGCAACAGGAAGTGGTCTGTCTCACTGGACATGGCTTGAGCATATATAAGACCGCAAAGCCTGTCTTCACAGTGACATACTTCTTCCAACAAGACCACACCTACTACAACAAGGCCATACCTCCTAATAGTGCCACTCCATATAAGCCTATGGGGGCCATTTTCTTTTAAACCACCACATTTAGCCTCCTATATATGTCTTCAAGGTTAAGACTAAAGCAAGAAACTAAAAGCAAATAAGATTATTTTTAGCTCAGATCTATTTAATAGATAATGGTTCTCAAACTATTCAGAGATCTGCCAATTATGGCTTTTAAAGTGTTTAATGAAAAAAAGTCCTGTAATAGACAGAAATGCCAGCTCCTATCAGTGACCCTAGGGTCTCCAATGAAGATGATGGGACACAATCCACTCTACCTAGATTTGGTGATGCTACCTTCTGGCCAAAGAACTGCGCCATGGCTCACCTGCTGCCTGAACCCTGGACAAACTATGGACACCATTGACTTGACTGCTCTACCCTGTCTCATAAAGATATATCAGTTTCCCCAAGTTCCCCCACCACAGGAAAATCTCTCAAACCTTGTCTGGTAGCCAAAAGCCAATGTTGTACTGCAGCAGGTGAAGATATAATGCTGTCTCGTGTGACTGTGGGACAGCCAAAGACCTATGACTTCTGCCTGCCATGCCCTCCATGAAGCCAGTGAGACCATGAGAAGCTAGGGTAACCATTCAGGTATCAGTAAGTCTCTATCATTTTAATTGATGCATAGGCTATTGGGGTTCTACTCTCTGCTATAATTCATCCTCAGATCTCTAAAGGCATTGATGACTTGCTATGGAACAATGGTCTTTAATCCTGTCACTTATTTTTTTTAATAAAATGCTGATTGACCAGTAGCCAGGCAGGAAGTAGAGGCAAGGCAACCAGTACAAGGAGAATTGTGGGAAGAGGAAAGTCAGTTTGCAGTCATCACCCATATACAGAGGACACAAGTTGAGACTGCCTCACTGATAAAGGTACCAAGCCACATGGCTACCATAGACAAGAAAATGGGCTAATATAAGATGTAAGAAAGAGTTAATAAGAATCCTGAGCTAATATGCCAACCAGTTTATGATTAATGTAGACCTCTGTTTGTTTCTTTGGGACTGAATGGTTGTGGGACCAGAGGGTACAAAATCCTCAGTCAACAATGACTAACTGTAGTTTTGCCAGTTTGACTGCAGCAGGCACCTAACTCCTAACCCCAAGGCTATAGCTGCTTGGTTAATTCATTTCATATGTAAAAATCAAGCCTCACTTTAAAGCTACTAGGTCTCCAGCTGAGAAAGGCATACATAGTTTACCTTGCCTGCAGACTTCATGCTAAAAGAGATAAACTCACAAAACGGGTTTTAACGTAACTTTTTATTATTCCTTTATTTTAAAAAAACTTTCTTTGCAATGATTGCTTTCAATAATCAACCACTTGTGTCTTATTGCAAATAACTGAATGGAAAGAAAATATTTGTAATGGAGCTTTACTGACTTGCCTTCTTTCTCTCTCACACACTCTCCCAATCTATTATCTACTGCTTTTTAAAATCCCAAGCTTCACATAAGGAAAAAAATTAACTAATTGAATTATTTCCTCCATTTTCCAACTTCATCCTTTAGAGGTGCTAATGAAACCATCAGTTAGCTTTTGCTGTTGCAAATGCTTTATAATTAATTTAAAGATTAATTATTACTTCAAAATTAGCATAGCTTTTGTAACTGGATCTTGTTTTTTGACCCTTATTGAAGAAACACAGTCATTTCTTTATCAAGGACTAGCTTTCATATTTTGATGACTGTAGTCAATAATTTTCTGTGTAAGCCCATGGAACAGTTACACTAAGATATTTTACATATCCTGTAATGTATCTAGATAAAGTGTGCATATGTGATTTTTTTGGGGGGGGTAGTCACATAGTTGTACACCCTTTATCACTATGTAATTCTGAAACATTTTTATCAGTCTCCAAAGAAACTCAGAATTGATTAACAGTCAGTCTTTATCTCCCACTCCCACTTTCACTGAGCTTTGGGCAGTCAATTTACTTTCTGTCTCTATTGGAAAATTTTTCTGTCTGGAAATTTCATATAAATTGAATCATACAATATGTGGCCTTTCACATCTAATTTTTTTCACTGAGCATGATGTTGTCAAGGTTCATCTGTGTTGTAACATTTATTACTACTACATTTCCTCTTATTGCCAAGTATTTCATGGTATGAATATATAACATTTTGTTTATTTGTCATTGATTGTTGGACACTGGATTGTTTGCACTTTTAGGCAATCATAAATTTAATTTTGAACTTATAATTCTGTGTGGGATTACTAAGCATCTCCTATATTTTGTCTCCTGCTGAATTAAGTAAGACCTGGAAAGAACACATGGTATAGCTATCTATCTGAGGATCTCAAAGTTAACATTATCCAGCCTATTAAAGAAGAGTCAGAATTTGAACAAGCAACATACTAGTAATGACATTCCTATTCTTTTTGATTCTTGGATTTCTCTGATCTGAAATTAATACAGTTTGGAAACTGAAAGTGAGCACTATGGCACAAACAAATACTTCCAGTAGAAATCTAGTTATGGCTTGGGAAAGGATAGAGGTATTTCCTCAAGATTAGAAGAGGGGGGATCCAACTTATTCTCTTCTTTATCCCACCCTTTATCTAATCATTCAGTGGCAACAGCACTGATAGCCGTAGAAGCCTTTCAGCCTTTCAGAATCAGTACTCTCAGGGACAGGATCCTTAATTTCTATGTGATTAACCACAACAGAGGAGAGTCACACAACATTGCTTTTAAATCTCTCTGCTCTCCCACCACTCACTCATCTTAAGAGTTGAAAAACTGTAGAAGGAAACGGTTTCCAATTAGACAGTGAAGACAAAGCACCAGGAACTGGAAGGAGTGTGGAGAGGAAAGAACATCAGAAAACAACCTCATAAATGTCAATTTTTAACCCATTAAAAATGACTGAAATTAATGCACACTATGCTTTATAATCACAATGAAATCAAACTAGAAACCAATATGGCAAAAATAATGATAAAACCTTGAAACACTTGGAAAATAGCACATTTCTATTTTTCTTTGTTGTTTTCAATATCTGGAGCTTGCAGCTGGCAAATAATTTCCTAAGGAACAAATAATTCATTACAACTTGGAAAAACCTGAAGAGCATTATGCTGAGTTTATGCTAAGTTAATTAATCCTGTCTCAAATGTTACAAATTAGTTGACAGTTTCAAATGTCAAAAACCATGAAAAATTAGCCAGTGGTTAGGGGCAGGGTTGAGGTGTGATTACAAATGAATAATATGAAAAACATGCATGAAAAAGTAGAAACCATTCTATATCCCAATAATGTTGGGGAAGAGTCTATATATCTCTATCTGTCTGTCTGTCTGTCTATTATATATGAACAGTCCTGGTAAAGAATATATAATACACCATGCACCAAAAGGGACAGAATTTTATTAAAGGGCAATTTAATTTTTTCTTTTGTTTAAAATTATAATCCTCTGCTTTATGTAAATGGAGACTGGAGATTGCTCATTTGTTTCCCAGCTGCCTAGATCTGAATAATCACACAGAAACTATATTAGTTACAGCACTGCTTGGCCAATAGTTTAGGCATATTCCTGGCTAACACTTAAATCTTAAATTAACCCATTTCTATTAATCTGTGTATTGCCACAAGGCTGTGGCTTACAAGTGCCAGCATGTTACTCCTTTGGCAGTTACATGGTGTCTCCCTGACTCTGCCCACTCTCTCTATCTCTGTTCTGATTTTCTATCTGGCTTTACTCTGCTAAGCTATTGGCCCAAAAGATTTATTTATCAACCAATAAAAGCAACACATATACACAAGGACATCCACATCAGCTTATATTATAGCTTCCAATTTAGTGCTGTTCTGGGGTTCTTGTTTGTTTGGTTGGTTGTTTGGTTGGTTGTTTGGTTGGTTGGTTTTTTGAGACAGGGTTTCTCTGTTGCTTTGGAGCCTGTCCTGGAACTAGCTCTTATAAACCAGGCTGGCCTCGAAATGACAGAAATCCGCCTGCCTCTGCCTCCCGAGTTCTGGGATTAAAGGCATATGCCAGCACTTCCTGGTCTTCTGAGGTTCTTGAGTGTGTGAATGAGTGGGTCTCTGTTTCTTGTGTTTTATCTTGGCTCTTTTCCTTCTGTTTACCTTGTCCAACTTTGATGTGATAGTTTTTGTTTTATTATATTTTATTTTGTTATTATTTTTAAAGAATGAAAGGATGAATGAATGAATGAATGAATGAATGTAAACCTAGCTACTAGGGTAAAGGTTAACAACTGAACTATCACTTATACCTGCTGTGAGAGGGAAAATCAGTTTCTCCAATGATATATGATGTGGGATGTCCTTTTGTATATATGCTGCTTTTATTGGTTAATAAAGAAGCTGCTTTGACCTATGGCAGGGCAGGATAAAGCCAGACAGAAAATCTGAACAGAAATATAGTTAGAGAGTAGGCAGAGTCAGAGAGAGGCCATGTAGCTGTCAAAGGAGAAATACGTCCAGAACCTTTACAGGTGAGCCACACCCTTGTGGCAATATACAGGTTAATAAAGATGGGTTAATTTAAGATGTAAGAGCTAGCTAGAATCACGCCTAAGCCATTGACCAAATAATGTTGTAATTAATATAGTTTCTGTGTAATTATTTGGGTCTGGGCAGCCAAAAATGAACGAGCAGTCTTGGCTTACAGATATCCTGGGTGTATCAACCACTCCAGGGCAGATCTCATACTTTAGGAGTAATTGACCAATAAATAATGAACTCCACACAATTACTTTGGTATGCTTAATTATTTGCTTACAGTTTAGTCTCTCACCCTTTTTGGGCGATGCGGTATTTTATTTTCTAGGATTTGGGCATTTTATTTTGTTCTTGGTTTGTTTTTTGAGAAAGAACTTAAAGTTGGATGGGTAGGGAGGAGAGAGAAGATCTGGATAAACTTGGAGGAGGGGAAGAATGTAATCAAAATATATTTAAATTTAAAAAATGTTTTAAAAAATAAAAATATAAAATAAATGAGATTAGAGCAATTTTTATTTAATTAAAATATGATCCATGACATATTTTTCTTTAATTATTAGATATATAAATACTGTGTATATGTGTGTATACATAAATGGAAAATGCTGAGTCTGTTTAGTGTTGCTTGTGTGTATATGTTTTTTAAATATAAATCTTGTATGTATATGCTTGTATTGAATAACCAACTAGGGGGTCTCATCCCTGGGGAAGACTGGTTCTTTTTCTTTCTCAGAAGTCATCTATCCGGGCAGTGTTGACGCACACCTTTAATCTCAGCACTTGGGAGTCAGAGGCAGGTGGATCTCTGTGAGTTCAAGGCCAACCTGATCTACAAGAGCTAGTTCCAGGACAGTTAGGGCTGTTACACTGAGAAATCCTGTCTTGAAAAACCAAAAAAAAAAAAAAAAAAAAAAAAAAGAAGTCATCCAGGGGTGGGGTCCCATGAAATTTCCCCTATCCATGTTGGCATGTGCATTGGTGTTATTATTGTTCAGACAGCCAGGCGGTGGTGGCGCACGCCTTTAATCCCAGCACTCGGGAGGCAGAGGCAGGCAGATCTTTGTGAGTTCGAGACCAGCCTGGTCTACAAGAGCTAGTTCCAGGACAGGCTCCAAAACCATAGAGAAACCCTGTCTCAAAAACAACAACAACAAAAAATATTGTTCAGGTCTTGTTTAGGCGGTCCTATTGTTGAGATTTTACGAATGTTATGTCATATCTAAAAGATAAAATCCTGCAGCAGACTTCTTGGCCATATATCCCTTACAGTCTTCCATTCCCCATTTTTACATTGTTTCCTGAGCCTTAGCTACAGAGGTTGTGTTGGAAATGCATCAACTGGAGCACACCACAGTCAGTTCTCTGAATTTTGACCTGCTGTGGCTTTCTGTAATGGTCTCTGTCTGCTTCAAAGAGAAGCTTCTTTGATGAGGGTTGAGAGCTGTGCTTTTCTGTCAGTATAAGAGTGTACATTTAGAATGTAGTTATGAATTATACTGCTTTAGTAAAATAGCAATATTAGGTTGTCTTCTAAGGTCCATGACCTCAGCAGCCATGAGTAGTGGCCAAAGTTGATAGTACTAGGCATGAATTCCCTTCTGTTGAATAGTCATTAAGTCCAACTAGCCTTTATTGTACCTTGTGGTGGTTTGAATAAGTATGGCTCCCATAGGCTCATATAATTGGAAGTTTGGTTCCCAGTTGGTGGACTGTTGGAAAAGCTTAGGAGGTGTGGCTTTGTTGGAAGAGGTGTGTCACTGGGAGTTGGCTTTGAGGTTTCAAGAACCCACACCAGGCAGGGTCTATCTTTACCTGCTGATCAGGAAAGAAAGGTCTCAGCTATTTCTCCAGTGCCATGTCTGTCTATTTCCCACTATGATGATCCTGGACTAACCCTCTGAAGTGTAAGCAAGCTCCCAATTAAATTCTTTCTTTTATGAGTTGCCTTAGTCATGGTGTTTCTTCACAGCAATATAAGATTCACCTTTTGGGGTAACTTGCTGAGCTGGTTATTGTTGTGGTTCATAGGCATTACACTGTGCAGGAGTATTAACTGCAGTGTGCATATCACCTTCCAGTACTATAAAAGCTAGTCCTCAAGGAAGGGGGTTTCAGGCCAAATACAACTTGCATCCTGAGTCCTGTGTCCGAAGGGCATGGTATTTTCAGTTATAAGGACTTAAATTCAACCACTGGGAGGTAAGCAAAGGCTACAACAATAGCCTAACTTGTTTTCTCTTGAACATCCCTGGCCAAAAACTTGAAAGGAAGCTTCTTGTGCCTGGTGCTCTCTTTGTCACATAGTTTATGGCTCTTGGGGACAGCATTATCATCCCAAGTAGCATAACTTCATTTAAACTATGTATTTATATCCACATATTTATATGTTATATGTAATTTTAGCTAAAACGAATATGACTATCTCTGACTATTTTAGACACCCATAGTGGCATCTATCCTTTCCTCCCTTTCCTTTGTATTATCTCCCTCCCTCGTCCCAAATTAAACCCCACTCTCATTTTGTCTGTTTTCCTCTGTATATCACCTGTAAGCTTCATCTTACTCTCTTGAGCTCTTTCCCCACCCATAATCTCTTTTTACTTCCATGGTTTATGTGGTTATTCTAGTTTATATCTAGTTGCCAAAGATTGGGAGATATGATCACAGTGGAGAGGGAAATGCAGTATATGTCTTTCTGGGGCTTGATTGTCTCCCTCAGTATAATTTATTCTAGTTTCACCTGTTTATCCAGGAAGCTCATGATTTCATTTTTATGTACAGCTGAATTACCGGTATTCCATTGTGTGTATGTACCACACATTCAGTATCTATTTATCACTTGAAGGACATTTAGACTGGTTCCAGTTTCTAGCTATTGTGAACAGGACAGCTATGAACAAGTATCTGTGGAGTATGATGTCGAGTCCTTTGGGCATATGCCAAGGAGTGGAATAGTTGAGTAATGGTATATTTATATTTACCTTTCTGAGAACTCTCCACAGTGACTTCAGACTACCTTGACTAGTTTTCTATCCCAGCAAAGGTGAATGAGGGTTCCTGGCTCCCATCCTTGCCAACATTTTTTTCAGTTGTTTTGTTGATCTTGGCTATTCTGACTGAGATGAGATGTTCAATTATAACAGTGTTTCAATAGTCTGCTATATGCAAAACAAAAGTCTTAATATGGATCACAGGGTCCAGCCTGCTATATCCTCCACAGCAGAACAGTTTACCACCCACCCGCAAAGCGCAGGAGTTTAGATTTTTTTATAAGGATAGCCTGAAATGTGGTCCTGTTAAAAATGTATTGTCTCCAAATGAAAAATCATTTTTAGCATTTGGCCAGTTAAGGATTTATGACTTTAATTCTTACCCTTACTTTATGTAAAATCCTGGTCTGCTATATCCCTAGTTGCCTGTGCAGTAAATGTAATTAACATCTGAATTCACAAGATGACTGCAACTATGTGCCAGGAATTAAAGCATTTTTATTACAGTGTGTGTGTGTGTGTGTGTGTGTGTACACGGTGCAGCATATGTGTCTGATCAGAGGATAACATATGGGAGTCATGTGTGTTCTAGAGACTGAACTCAGATCATCAGACTTGGCAGCAAGCCCCTTTACCTGCTCTTCCATCTCAGTGACCCTACACTGTTTTCAGTTGTGGTTCTGAAGAGAATCCTTGCAACTTTAAACACCTTTGGAGGGGAGAGAAGCATTTATTGTTTGTGTTAGGAGAGCACACTGCATTTTAAAGTGCTTTCAAGCTGTCTTTGACTTCTTTATAGCAGTCTAGGGTATACTCCTTCATCTTACTCTGCCCCTCCACTACCTGACTTTCCTGAGATCTGTCTGTGTATCACAGAGAAGTGGCGTCTAGAGCAATAATGGCGACCCGTATTTTCCCACAGAAATAAGCTACTTTGCAGCTAGGTTTTATAACCAGTTTCAGCAGCACCTTTAGGGCCAGTCTTGCTTTGTGTTTTGCTGCCTGGTCTTTCCTTCCGCTGGTACCTGTAGGTGACCTATGGAGAGCTTGAAGGACCACCCCAGTCCACTAACTCACATCAAGTCCCATCCAACCGTTCCCCTACCCTGTCGAAAGAAATGATGAGATGTAAGTATTGGTGATATTTATCTATTTATTAAAACACTTTAAGAAGCAATCACTGAATTGACTTTGAGGACTGGTGTTCCATTTGATGAGGAGGGCTAAGAGGAATAGGCACGCTTTGTGGATCTTTTCCTTTTGTGTTTTCTTTTCTGTTATTCCATGACTATTCCAGCTTCCTCCTTTGACCAGGCCCTCGCCCTGCTACTATTTGCAGGGCCTCTGAGGAAACACAGAACACATAATAGTAAACAACAATGTGTTACAGATTAGCAAACAAATGCAACTCCACAAACCAGATAGCCAATCAAGTCCCTTATTCAGTGGAAAGATGTGAATGGGGTCTGATGTTTTTGGTATTACTTTCTTTCTGTTATACAACTAAAATTCTACTGTGTCCAAAGGGTAGATGATGTTGATCCCCAGTTGTTTCTTCTGGTCAACGTTTAGTATGCTGAAAATATCCTCTTTATTCATCCCTTGCCCTTTTGGGTGTAGTAGAGGACCTTGATGGATAGCTTTAGTCCTCTTACAGTATCGATGCCAGAAGTTGGTGACAACTGAACTCTATTCAGATTTTTCCTTTCCTGCTGTCCTTCTGGCCAAGAATTAGACACTCAATCAATTCTACAGACAGTGATACCAAAGATACAATCAAACCCCAGAGCTTTGATT
This sequence comes from Microtus oregoni, assembly GCF_018167655.1. Taxonomy (NCBI): domain Eukaryota; kingdom Metazoa; phylum Chordata; class Mammalia; order Rodentia; family Cricetidae; genus Microtus; species Microtus oregoni. Next base: position 931,302 of record NW_024544751.1, read on the forward strand.
CTTAATGATTTCTGTACATAACTGTGGTGGATACTTGGTGTCGGGTCCCACCACCTGAGCAACTGTATTACTTCAAATAGTTAACAATGAAATCCTGAAAGGAGCCCATGTTCTCAAGGGCTAAGGAAATGAGAGAGAGAGAGAGAGAGAGAGAGAGAGAGAGAGAGAGAGAGAGAGAATGGGAGAGGGAGACAGAGAGAGAGCTCTCTTCTTTTGTTTCCAAGTAGATGCGTGAACAAGTTCTTAGTATGCCAGCTTCCTTTTCAGGAAAAAATTAGTAATAAACAATTTTGATGGTATCTGGAGCATTTTAAGAAGCCACACTCCTCGTTAGCTTATCAGTTTTGCTCCACATTTGCTTCTAGTCCCCATCCTATAGGTGTCCTTCAACGTTATTCTGACTCAAATGAGAGGACAGGGTGGGAAATGAGCGGGACTTCAGATGGTACAACAGAGAAACAGCAGCATCACAGTACGCAAATACCTACAGCACTTCAGCAAAATAAGCACAGATGGATTCCTATTATGTTTGAATATCACTTGTGATCAAAATAATTACAAGACGTAGCCCTGCTTAGTCATTACCAAGGTTAAGGCTACTGTTTCCCAAGATTTCCTTCTGTTTCTTTAAATTTGCTTATTTACAAATGATCCATTTTGGTAAAGACTTTTCTGAGAAAATTCAACACTGTTCCCAACTGTGTGAGTGTACTCTGGCACAGGCATTAGTTCCTGCTGGAAGGAGGAACAATGACCTTGGTGGTTTGATCTGATAACTCCTCCTTCGAAGAAAGAGTGATAAGAGAAAACCAAAGATGTTGCAACTGCACACTCCACTTAAATATATACACTGTCATCATATTACACATTCTGATATTTAAGTTTGAAATGTTTGCTGTCATCTTTTCCCATTGAGTTTCTTCTCTAGCTGTATAGCTAGGACAGTTTTGTTTGGCAAAGCTATCAGACATTGGGGGGAATACCCCGTTGTTAGACTCTTTTTCTCACCCTTGAAAAGGTGGAACACAGGCAGCTGGTTTAAGAGGGTTCGGCTGGTGGAATTCTACAAAGTTGAGAACCAGTGATCGGCCTCTGGATTGTGCACCTCAGTGAACCAGCCATTGGACTGAGTCAGATAATTGAGCACACTAAGTTTGACTGAGCAGTGAGAAGAGGGCAGTTGTCTGGATTTTTTCTTGAGAAGTGGGAAGGGACACTTTCCAAAAGGTGTGACTTGAGGGTAGGGATGAGCAGCAGGCCTGAGACATTCTCTCTGAGCACTGGACTTTCATTAGATTTGCCTAACCGAGATTGTACACTTAAAAAGATTCAAATTAAGATTTGGAGCCATTTAGGCCTACTATGTTTTCATGAAAGATTTGGAAGCAGAACAGTAGGGAAGCTGAGGCTTTTAGCCTTTGATTCCCCAGATCCATCTTCCTTCCAGTCACCCTGACTGCCCTTTTTCTATTCGGGGGGAAAGGGGGCAAGACATGAGATTTGAAAGTAATTTAAAGAGTGACCCAACAGCCTACCCAATAGCTGCAGCCCAAATTAAGCTTATGGGGAAGGGCACAGGCAGTGGTAGGTTAGTAGGCCCTAACTTAGTTATCTAAAGGGTGGGGCTCTTTGAAATTATTTTTGCTGGGGAAGAGGGCATTAAAACTTGAGCAGTTGCTGATACAGAGCCAGGAGAAACAGAGAAAATGGCAGCATGCCAGCTTGGCCCCTCTTCAGGGCGTTGGTGTTTTTGTTCCCTTTCTGTGACCTGGCTCAGTATTTTAAGTGGATGTCAGAATTAGCTGGGCTATCTGTAGACTCCAGCTACTTCTAAGACACTACAAATGCACCAAAAGTTTAGACGCTCCACCGAGAACTAGGGCAGTTGGTAGAGCTGTGTATTTGTGTAGGATAATAGGGAAGGGGAGGGATTACTGGGCTATCACAATAAATTAGAGGGTCACTTAGGTCGAGTTGTATTTTCAGTTCCTAAAAATATATATATGTACATCTTTATGTCTCTGTATATAATCTATACTGCGGCACAACGGCAAAACATTTAGTTTAAAAATCCAGCGAGAATGCAGGCAAGCACTCCATGGAGGCATGCAGGCTAGGATCAAGGTAAAAGGACAAGAGCCTGTATGGTTGCCATGAGGGGTGAGTTCCAACCAGTGGGCCCACCCAGCCACGAGAGCACCACCTCGACATGTGCGAAGACATATATGTACACATGGGAAAACATGAAGAGTCTATGGGGAAAGGGGAGGAAGCAGAAGTAGAGGAGAAGAAGGGGAGAGAGGGGAAACAAGATGGGATGGAAGGTTAGTGAGGAAGAGAAGAAAGGAGAGAAAATAAAAGGAAAGAGGAGTGGTGAAAAGGAGAGGAGAGGAGAGGAGAGGAGAGGAGAGGAGAGGAGAGGAGAGGAGAGGAGAGGAGAGGAGAGGAGAGGAGAGGAGAGGAGAGGAGAGGAGAGGAGAGGAGAGGAGAGGAGAGGAGAGGAGAGGAGAAAGGAGAGGCTCATATCTACAAGAAAATGTTCACATGATCATTTTAACATACAAATGGATAAGCCTCCAGGACCGTGTTCTCATCTTCTTGAGCCAACTAGGAGCCATCTTTTGAAATTTCCATTTGCATTTGGCAGGGATTGGAGGAGAAACACAACCAAGCCTGAATGCCCTGCCCCTTCATCTTTCTGAGAGTTGGTTACTCATTTCATTCCTTGGTGTCAGGAGTTTCTCTGCTAGTGAAAGAAACCCATTCCAACACTTCCTAAAGAGGTGTACTACCACAATACTTATTGGTCCCAGGCTGTTCACAAAGAATCTATTCCTAATAAACAGTGTAGTTACTCAAGGTACACAAAGAGAAGGAGAACTGAGCAAAACAACTCGGAACAAGAATCTTTGGCCAACAAGAAAAATATAACCCTCTAAGGAGATCTGATTAAGTCCAGGGAAAATATATTAGTATAAGGATTTGGAGGGTCTTTCTTGGTGGTGCTCATTTTTGTTCTGATATAATATAGTTCAGTCTTTTTGAGGTTTTGAGAGTTTTTAGTAAAATTCTCTGTTGAGAGTTCTTCCAGCTTTCAAGGACTATAGCCGAGAACTTGAAGGTGTTGAAGAGTCATCATTTTCTGCTTCATTGCCACGATTTCTGCGACGCCAGAACCTGCCTTCAGAGCCAAAGGGGGAGGGGGTAAGAGAAATAATGAAGTTAGTACTTTGCCAAATGCATAAATGTTCACGCCCGAGAGGGGGCAGAATAGTAGGAGACATACTAGTTTGTTCCTACTGTAGTTACCATCTCTGAATCAAAGAGGAAGCCACTGGAGACCATACAAACTAAATGCAAATAGGATTAATTCTTAGAACCGATTATCTATGGCACTACTGTGCACTCATACCAGAGATTTCCAATTGTCAGATTCTTAAGGAATCAAACCAGTTGGACCATACCCAAGAAAAGATATAGTTAGGTCCAAAAGATTTTCTCTTGACATCAGAAAAAATAATCCTATTCATTAAAACTAAAACTGTTTTCACATGTCTGCTAATGCTATATTTTTGAAGCTTCCATGTTGCCTAAGCACATCAGAATTGGAACAACCGACAATTCTCATAGAGTCTTCTTTTGAGTCCCATTCACATTTCTTTTCATGGTACTTTCCCATTCACAGTACTTCAGGCCAGTAATAAATAGAATGGCATAAAAACAAAATTTATATAGTAGATTTGCATATCCAGGGACTCTAACAGGGAGAAGGGATTTTTGACAGGGCAAAAAACCTTTCCCTAACATCTTAGGGATGTTAGAGATGAATGGGTCAAGCAGTCTGAATGCGGTTTTCCCTTTCCAGCCCACACAGCACCATTTCTTCTCAGGTTCACCCCTGACTAGCCAGTATCCATCTCATTCTCTAACTTACTTGGCATTATCTAATACTGGCTTCTTCCCAGAGCCTCCCTCTCTGACACACCCATGAACACTTCTGAGGGTACTTTCAGGTCTCTTGGAGGTATCCAAGCTGTCGTTCATGCCCTCTACATGTGTGTGATTGACTTACTGAGAAAACCAGGGAGTCTTGGCTTTGATTTCGACTTTTCTCCCCCTTCTCGTTTCTTCTTCCCCAACCTAGGGAATCTGTCTTTCAACCTGCGATATAGACTTCTGCGGTCAGAAGAGTGAGCCTGGGAAAGCATAGCAAGAGTCAGGTCAGAATGTTAGGTGACCTTCTGAAAGCATTTCAATGGGCTCTCTAATGTGATGGAGAAGGATGAGTTTGGAAAGCAGGCAGAGCTCCTCTCAGCTCAGGTAGGAGAGCTGTCCCTCCTCACTATTCATACGTCCTAATAAAGAGATTGAACTTCTGCAAGCGCCCATTCTGGGCCTTCTGCCTTTCTGGATATATCAATAAATGCTCCTTACACAAACTCAAAACAACCTGGAAAATGAATACTATCATTTCTGGATTAGAAAAGCAGCAAGCAGCAAGTACTCAGAGTTAAGGCATGGCTGTGCAAACAGGGATAGGGGAGGAGAAGGCGGTGGAGGAGGAGGAGGAGGAGGAGGAGGAGGAGGAGGAGGAGGAGGAGGAGGAGGAGGAGGAGGAGGAGGAGGAAGCAAACAAAGATGTACACTCTTCCAAGTTTGTTGAGAAAAAAAAGAAAGGAAGAACCAAAAAAGCATAGGTTCAGAGCTTGACCTTTGTATGTGAGGTCACTGTTGCTTGTATGACAGTTCTTTACAAATTAGGAAATGTCTTCCATTTTTTCCACCTCTAGTTGAGAGCCCCTATTTGTCCCTCAGCCCAGCCTCCTCATATAGGGAAGACACTGCCTCACAGGCGACCTGTTTTTTTTGGCTGGAATGCAGAGGATTCTCTAAACAAACTTACTAATTTTGAATGTGAGTTCATTTGTGTAGACAACACAGGCTCTGTAATTCCAGTTCATTCTCCAACTTCTATCTTGTTTATGTAAAAGCATTCTTATTTTACTTCTGCTGCTAGCAAAACGATCCTGAAGTTGATTTATTGCCAGAAAATCTAGCCAAACACATTACAAGAAAGAGGTTTTGGAGTCATCTTCCTTTGAGGATTAGTTATGCCTCCAGTACCTTCCATCAGGGGAAGAGTCCAAATTTATCTTCCTCCTCTTCCTGCACTGATTCCCTTGCTTCTCTAATGCTGCTCCCAGCTGTGTACCCTGACATCCAGAACTGCCCTGTACAAACAGCTTCAAGAATGAGCACAGGCCCTTACCCTCAGTTAGAGTTTTGAAAAGACCAATAGTTGACTCTTGTCCTGATCTCCCCCAGAAAAGTGGGTCTGAACCTTCTATAATCTCAAGGTAAGGGTATTTAGTGTGAGCAACATCTCCTTGGCTTCTGTTCAGTCTGCTTCCTTTCTCCAGGGCTTTGCTTCTCTGGAAATACTGGAGCTCAGAAAGGAGCTTTCTGTCCCGGGTGAGGAAGAGTCACATGGAAATCGGGACCCCAGGGTATAGGCTGAATTTGTCTCATTTCTTTCACTATCCAGTGAGTTTGCTTAGCTCGGGAGCTTAATGGGAATTAGCAGAGGCAGGTAGTAATGGAAAGAAGCGTGAGAATTTGCTTTTCTTACTGCCTAACAGACTGTCTTCCTTCCCCAGAAAGTTACTGATAAAAACTTGAATTACACCAGGCCTTGTAATCACCAAAGATTGGTAAACCTTTTAAGATAATGAGTGGTTCTCAGCCTTCCTAATACTGTGACCCTTAAAAGTAGTTTTCTCAGTTTATGGTGACCCCCAACTATAAAAATATTTCTTTGCTACTTCATGAACTGTAATTTTGCTACTGCGATGAATCATAATGTGAACACCTGTGTTTTCTAATGGGTTCTGTGGCCTCGACCCACAGGTTGAGAACCATTGTTTTTAAGACTTGAATTTGCATATGAATTTACTTCTGAAAATAGTGGCCTTGCATCCGCACCATCCCAAACATGCCTGGCATTTGGATTCAAAAAACAGATGTGAGAAGGCAGGCAGGGATCCTAAAATTTGGGATGAATATTTTTACAGTGAAAAAATTTTGAGACAATCTCTGTCAGATCATGAAGGGAATACTTTACTTTGTTATAGGTGGCCACCTTTGGGATATTTGGTTTATGAGTGAATATGAAAGTTTCCGATCTTAAAAGAGTACTCAAAGTAGTCCAAAACTGACAGCATCTCTGAAACTATTTTATATCGGCTGCAATGTTTGATTTTCCTTTTATGCCACATATTAAATGAGAGATGCAATGGGGGTCAGGTAGCAACAGGAAGATGAGGTGTTTGGAAGACTCAACTATCAGTACGGCCTCGATATCAACCATTTACAACAGCTATCCGCAAACACCTGGTGTATCTATGCTAGTATGTACCAGATACGGTTTAGTTCTGGCAGCAGACACTGAGAAAGGAGAGCGTGTAGCCTAGACAGCAACATGAGCTTTCTCTATTTTTTTTCTTGCTTTAGAATGGTTTTCTTCCTGGTTATTTTTCCATGGTCACCTCCTTGTTCATTTTTGCTCCCTTGTTCTGTCCATTAATGGTGAGGGTATGGAGAGGAGGATGGTTCATTAATGCAGAAGCTAAAGGTCGGTGCATCAAGATGGGCCTCTGCGACATCCGTCCCATATACTGACCCCATCCTATGACTTTACACCAGAAAGTCCCATTCCCTAGGATACGTACCTCTGAAAGAAGGATTTGACCCAACCAGTCAATTGCTAATATCCTTTGCAGCTCCGTATTCATGGCATCCAGGACAGTTTTTAGGGTGGCCTCATCCATAGCATCTCTCAGCTGGCATAGACAGGGAGAACAGTAAGTGCACATTTCTTAGAACTTTGCGTTAGACTCCACTCTGAGTCCATGCTAGTGACCAAGAGATCATGCAGGTAACATCACACTTAGAATGCTGACAAATTATAGCTCATTTGGCCTACAATCAGATTGTTTACTGATCAAAAATAATACTAGCTTTCGACAGCTCTCTTTTCAACAAGAAGATCCAGGAAATAGTCAGATGGTAGAGGTCTCTTTGGAGCTAGGCATGCTCGGTTTCACAAGTGAAGGTCTTTTGTTCAGCATGAATTAGCACCGTGATTTCTGCTTGAGCTTAATGTCTACAACAAGGGTCCCACTCTTGACTTCCAGTCTCTGAAGCCATACCAGCATCCTCCTAAGTAAGAGCTACCACTAAGTTCTGAGCAACTGTGTATATCAGGTACTGTGAATACATCATTCCTCTTACTCTCCCCAATAGTCTCGCAATACCTTACAAGGGATGCGTTTTTTTTTTTATTTCATAGGTAAGAAAGCATAATCAAAGAAGTTTAGCGTTCAAGATTACATGACAAATGTTTGGTGGATAGCCCTGGGAGGCCTGCCCTTTTCTCAAGGGAAATGGAGGAGGAGAGGAAGGGGAGCGGAGAGCGACAAGGAGGAGAGGAGGAAGGGGAAACCATGGTTGGGATGTAATATTTGAGAGGCTAAATTAGTTTAAAAAAAAGGATTCCAGGGCTAGACAGAATCTGCCTAACTTAGTAGCCTCCCTTTTATACAATACTGTCCTGCAGGGTATGTAGAGTATCCGGATGCAAGAGGGAATAGTTATTATACACTATAATTTAAAAGTTTGTAAATCAAGGTGAGAAGGTTAGGGAAAGACTGCCTCAACTTCTCCCTTCCAGGTACAGGGTCTGCCTCTATAGGTTGTTCTGGAGCTTCTAGTTATTTCCATGATTAAGAAACATGTTTGCAAAAAAAAAATAAAAAAAGAAACATGTTTCCAAAAAACATAAAAAAAGAAACATGTTTGCAGACAGCTTGCCCCATATGTTTAAAAATCAAAACCTAAATGGTTACTGATAATAACCTCCCAGCATACACAAGATAAACTCTGTGTGGTGCATGGGAGACATAAGATTCTTTGGCGAGCCCCTCCACGTTCGAAATCAGCAGTACAGAGAGACCATTCCTATTTCACCAGGGAATAGTCTGGGAATAGTCTGGTGTGCATAGCCTTGAAAGCACACAGCAATCCAACCAGGACTCACCACTCCTCTCTACCATGCACTCTACTTCCAGTTTGACATGTCTATTGTGGTCCCTTTCTATTTATGGAATGCTTACTGCTGTAGCAATAGCTAGTGCCAGAAACGTATGGCAACTGGATGGGCAGAGAGTGGAATGGGAGGTTACGGCGAGGCAGAACATGACGTAAGACAGAAACAAATCAACACTAACAAATAATTTGTCCATCCTTACAACTTAAGACAATACAACATGACTCAGATGGATGTGCCAAACACATGCCAAATAAGGGAAGTGGGAATTACTGACTGGGATTCACATCATCTTTTTTAAGCAATATCCCTATTACAGTTTACCTAGAATGTTCTCTAAAGGCCCAGGTGTTATAGGCTTAAGTCTCAGACTGCTGCTATTGGGAGGTGGTGGAGCATTTAAGAAGTGTATCCCAGTCGGAAGTATTCTGGTCATTGTGACCATGCTTTTGAGAGAAACAGTGGGGCCTTAGTCACCCCTTTTCATTCCTAGCCATGAGCTGAGCAGCTTTAATCGACCACATGGTTTTCACCACATAGGCTGAAAGCAAAGGAGCAAACCATCGTGGTTGAGCCAAAACAAAGCTTTCTCTTTGGATGTTGATTATCGTGGGTGTTCATTACAGCAATGGGAGACATTCGACAGAGACAGCTCCTCTGCCGAAACTACTCTTTTTTACTGTCATACCTTCTTAATAGGAGGAATAATCTCCAAATGAAACATGATTTGTACCCATCCCATGTCTATGACAGCCTTCCTAGAGATGCACGGTCATACTGTGCATTGTCCCTGCTACCCTCATTTTGATGTGCACACAGATGTGAAGCCTCACAGGTCCCATAGAAAGGAAGCCTTCTGAGAGCCTCACTTCATGGTAGAGTATGTTCAAGTTGGACTGTTGCCTAACATGGCCCAATTTTCAATCTATGAGCTTCAAGAAAGCCTAAATAGCCACAAGAGGCCAACTTCCCATGTTTACTGATGATAAAATTGAGAATGACATTGAGTTCAGAATTCCAATTGAAATTGTCCAAAGCTAAAAGCCCCTAGGCTTGGGGCCCAGATGATGGAACGATGTGGTCTGAGTGTTTTAGCCATTCTGCTTCTGAGGCAGTGTGACAATTAGATATGTAAGGGAGAGAGGCAGTGGGTCTTCTTGCAATTTCAACCCAGAAGCTCTTCTTCAAATTAAACTTTAATTAGATCAAAAGCAAGTACAACACCTGCCTCAGGGACAACATCAAAGTGAGACAGTTATGAGCAGTGGATTTTATCAGAGTACCATCCCATTGTGCCCGGGCATGAACATAACATTATGAGAAACATGCAGCTAATGCCATCCTCAGAGTCAGTTCATACCCCCAGTCCATCTTTTGAGCCACAGTCATGTACCGAGTACTGGTAGGCACTTAAGTTACAATACTTTGTTGTTTATATAAATCCTCTAAACAAACTGTAAAGGTAGGGGTTCTAATTCCTATCTTGGAGATAGGGGAAACGAATGCAAAGAGGTATAGCTACACTGCTAATGTTGTGGGTTGTGTTGTGTTCTTCTCAAGAGATACATTAAAATCCTATTCTCTACTACTTCAGAATGCACACTTAATATGAAATGATAGTCATTGAATTTATAACTCACTATTAATTTGAGGTCATACTAGACAGGGCAGGCCTTAGTCCATCACTATCAGTGACCCTGGCAGAATATGGCCATGTGAAGACAGAGACATTGCAGATGGAAAACAAGACAAGAGTGGAGTATTTATAAGGTAAGGATCAACAATGATTGCCAGAAACAAATGGCCAGAGCTAAGAAAAAGCAAAGAAAGTTTTTCCTCTAGGGCTTTTAGAGGGATCATGAGCCTGCTTACAATTTGGGTTTGAATGTTGGAGTTTTCAGAATGATGAGATAGTAAGATTCTGTTATTTAAAGTCATATAGTACTTGGTACTTACCCATAGCAGCCTTAGGGAGATAATACGGTAGGTAGCTAATTTGTATTTGAGCTCAGAGCCCTCAGAACTTTCCCTACTTCCTGCTACTGTCTCCATGGAGAAGGTGACACTTACAGACCTGAGAGAAGAGCATCTCTGAGCTCACTCTTCTCACTTGAAGCTTTATCAGGTAGAATGAGAGCACCCTGAATCTGGTGGGCCTAGTCTTTCCCCAGGAGACACTGACCGATTTCATCTAAAATATGGTAGTCCCCATGGGTTGACATAACACAAACAGTAGCACATTCAGGTAACAAATACTGGATGACAGCAATCACAACCAGGATGACTGGAATCACCAGGCAAGCACCTACTTACAATGATCATAAGCCTCTAGCATCATGGAAACCAATATAGAATGTGGCCATATTCAAAAGAGATGTTTTCCCTCCCATGCTCCAGCCCCCTGCACTCACCAAGTTTTCATCCAGGAAAGCTTTGGTGTCATCGTAGAGCCCTTTAAGACCAAATACAACATCCACTGCATCATTTCTGCTTAGAGTCTGAGAGGAGAAGAGAGGAAAAGGAGTGGAAGGGAAAGGACAAGATAGAAAGGAGCCGGTTAGTGAGCATGCAGCTGGCTTCTCCACGGGAAGGTAGGAGCAGACCAGCAGGACACGCCTGGAGGTGGAAACATCATATTAAAAATTCAGCACGGCTGGCCCAGCATGAGCACCAACCAATCCGAACTGACCCCAGCTGTCAATGGTCAACTGTCAACAATGTAGCTCTATTGCTGTGCCCTGCAAAGTGGGCATCACTGATTGTGTGCAGTGGGCAACAGGAAAATAGGGAATTTGCAAACCAGAGGGAAATTTGCAAATCAGGAGACTTGTCCCTAGGTTAAAAGTGCCTTTCCCATGGCACACAGAAATAAATCTAACCATACACATTTCTTCTTGAAACTCACGGCCTTTGGACCTCCTTTGACTAGGACCTGGCCTAAAATAAAGTTAACTCATATTTGAACACATCCTGATCCTATTGTATTTTTACTTATTAATGAAGTTCCACTCATCTTCTTCATCTCCCTTCTCTCCCTCCATCTCCCTACGTCTCTCTCCATCCTTTCCCCCCCCTTCCTTCCCTGCCCCTCCTGTGTGTATGTGTGTGTGTGTGTGTGTGCCTGTGTGTCTCTGTGTGCATGTATATATTTACATATACCAAGGACCATATTCAAGGCTATTATTCTCTGTCACTAAGGTACATCTCCAAACCTAAAGTTACATTTTAAAAGAAGCACCCAAATCTTATGGCAGTGAGTATTGGCATGGGATGGCACATTTAATAGTAAATGTCTAATCTGGACCTGTGAAAAGGGAATTAAAAGCATCTTGGATCTCGGGTTCCGATGATAGGTATAACCTTAGATGATTATACAGGGAGTCAACTGGCATTAGGAAGGTCCAAGACTACGCTTCTTTCCATTTATTAACTATACCACTTTGAGTCTGATGTTGGGGCTAGCTACCAGGAACAATACTGTTTCTCAAAATGATAAAATTTGTCATGGCATTTCCCCAGCAGCCACCTTGGCCTTGGAACAATCCAAGGACTGCCCGCATTCTTATCCAGCATATCACTTTATTTTCAATTTCTGTGTGGTTACATGTGTATGTGCATGTGTGTGTGTGTGTGTCTGTGTGTGTTCCGGTAAAAGCCAGAGATGGGTGTGAGATGTGTTTCTCAATTACCGTCCACCTTACATTTTTGAGACAGGGTCTGCTCCTGGGGCTGGAACTCACTGATATGACTAGACTGACTGGCTAGGGAGCCTCCAAGACCCTTCCGTCTCTGCTTCAGGTAGAGGGATTAAGATGCACGCTCCCATGCCTGACTGTTAATGTGGGCGCTTGGTGGTATAATTCAGCTCTTCATCCTTGCATGGCAAGCACTTCATCTAGGAATCCACAGTCCCAATCCCTATCTACTTTACCCATCAGTTTTCTACCCTATCACTTGCATATGTTCCTCATTTAATATCATTTAATTTTGTTTCACTTTCCTTTTAACCCCTTTTCCTTTAAAGTTTGGCTTCTTTAATTCATTCGCTTCTTTTCCCTCCTTACCTCAATGGGAATACAGGAAGCTGCACCCGCCTCATTGGCACTGTCATGGCTATAGAAGACATCGTTCAGGATGTTAGCACTGGCATTCACAGAATCCATGAGGACAGACACATGCTGGTGGACCTTGCTCAGGTCAGTAAGTCTGTAAGAGAGCAAAAACAGATGAGCTTGTCGCTATGGATTTATGGTGTGAGGAGCTGGCAGATTGGGATAAGAATTGAAACAAAAACCCTGGGTACTGGATTTGAACTCTTTCTTCCCTCTTGCTATTTCTGTTCTTCATTAGGTATCCGCTGAAGGAAATGTTGCTAATCTTCTCTAAGAAGTTACCTTTGTTCCTGTTTGTTTAACTTGGATTTAGAGAGTGCTAGATTGATTAGAGTGAGAAATTAAAATAGAGGAGCGTGCCTGACTCTTGCTGAAACTTCAAGGTCTTTCTGATAGTTAAGGGCAAGAGCAAACTTTTGTTTGTTTGTGTATATTTGCACATACATGCCAGTGTGTGTCTGTGTGTGTCTCTGTGTGTGTAAGTTGCAGGAGTTGGCTCTATCTCTGTTTCTATCATGTGGGACCCTAAGGATCAAATATAGATGGCCAGGCTTGATGAGAAGCACCTCACTTCCTGAACCATTTTACTGGCCCAGAAGAAACATCCTTATTCCTGCTGGGTCTTGGAAAGCAGAAGGAAATAAAAATTCACCTCTGGCTTGAATGTGGAGTGTGAACACTGCCTTATTGTTAATCACAAAGAATACTTCTTGCACAGCCTGTCAGGGCCCTAATTGTAAACACTTAGATTTCTTTCTGAGGCTAAGCGCCCAAGTAGTCAATAGACACCAACTGACTGTGTCTCCCTATCCATGTTTAGGTTTCCCAACCCTGTTTTAAGCTTAGTTCTCTTACCTGCTAATGAGGTTTTCTGCATGCCGAGCCAAGTGCTGCATCTGAGCATACTCGCTATCAGAGAGGCTATCTTGAGATTCCTGGAAGTCCAGGTGGGGTGGTGGGATAGCTCGGATTTCAGAATGCTTACATTCCCACGTTTTCATTGAGTTCTCAAAGTCCTAGAGACGAATGTAAAGGCAAATCGTAATGATTGTTGTAGCTTTGAGGACATGTGGCAGATTTGTCAATGAGTATGACATTCTGTAGGTATCATGGGGTATACATAGGTGGGAAAGAGAAGTGAAGACATCCCTATCCATTCACCTTCCACACCTATTTATACATCTTCTTGTCTTTTTAGTCAGTGTATCTTCTTTGTAAGGCAGTTTAGTTTTTATTGTTAGTACACTGGCTCATGGGACACCAGTCCTGAATGAAGCAAAATATTTGCCTTCTAGAAGTTATGAGAACATAGTGATGGATAAGACAGAAGAACACCTTTTCGGTTTCATTCTTTTCCAAAGGTATATATTATGTTGTGATGGGATTTAGATTCAGAAATACAAAATTTATTTTTCAATCCTATTGTTTTTATTTACTAGATATGTGACTATGCTTAAGGTATTTAAGCTCTCAACATGGAAGGAATTTTATCTTCCTTATAGGGGTTTTGGGAAGAACTATGTCAGACAATAGATGCAATGTGCCCAGCACCATATTGGCATTTTATTAGGTAGGTATTCCCTCCCTCCTACTGATATATTTATGTTCACAATTCAAAAGATAACCCCAAAGTTTGAACAAGTGACCAATAATGATATATTTGCTATCACTGTAGTTTTTTATTTAGAAGAAATGGGTGACATCTGTAAATGCAATATTAAGGAATCTTATGAAGCCCAAAGAGAACATATTCAATGAAGGAACTGTTATTGAGAGAGTAGCGTTCTCCACCACCATGGGTCTTTAGTTTTCTGCGCAGTGCAGGACAACAAGGACAACCTTGTTGAGAGACAGACAGTGTCTTGCAACTTTTTACATTAGTAAAAATGTCTCAGGGAGCTTGTTTATAAATGCTAGCTCTTAGGAGTCACCTCTTTCCATTCAGTTCAGAGAGTTTGGTGTGGGACCTAGGAGTATGCACTTCTGTCACTCAAGGTGCCTGATAAGGAAGGCACACAGAGCTCCCTTTGGGAAATTCTTGACTAGAAATGTGGTAGCTGTGGAGGAGGCAACGTAGGTGCTCAAGTAGAACTTTTCGCTTACCCGATCTCTCATCAACATCTGGGCAGAATTCTTGTATTTAATCTTGATAATGCCTGGCTTCTGAATCCAGGCTTCCCCATCCACCTGCACAGGGATACCTTCTTCACCAAAAATAGTTATCATCACCTCATGGCACTACCAGAAAAGGAGAGAGAGGACAAAAAGGAAAAAATGAGGAAAGTACTGTGGGCTAATCTGGTATTGGTCACAGTGTGAGTGTGTATTTGAAGAGACACTGGCAGAATATATGAATCAGATCATTCCAGGGAGGTGGATCATGTACTACCTATGAGCCTTTTGTGCTTTTGGTCCCTGCCACCTCTATCTTCACCACCTAACTGTCTAACAGATTGCCTACTTCCACTCCCCAGGAACTCCTACAACCAGGTGATTGCTAGGCTCGCCGCACATCCTTGGGCTGAAGAGAGACATTTCCTCCCCTTTTCATCCGCCCAACCCTCACTTACCTGAGTGATTCGATGATGATTCATGTTGACGAGACGAGACATGGCCATCTGCATAGAACCATAGATTGCCACCACCTCTAGCTTCCCGTCGTCCATCGCAGGGGCCTCGTATTCCTAGGGAGGAAGAATCCTGTCACAATTCTCCCAAGAATCCATACTTTGTCTATAATAAATAAATGTGCTTTGAGGACTACTGGTAAAACTTTGTCTAGTATATCTAGTACAAGAAGAAGTGAGAAAACTATATTAAAGGGGAAAAATAACGTGAGGAAGGCAAGGTTGGAAACAGGAATTGTGCTTGCAATACATGTGAGCTCCTGTGGAGATCACAAATTAGCCAATTCCTTCCCTGTCCAGTCCAGCATCATGAATCCCCAAGGCCACTCCTGTCAGTTTCCTGAACTTCTAAGATGAACTCAGAGCAAAGAGCTCATGGCTCGCTTCCCAGGAGATGTTTTTACTGACATTAAGGGATGAAGAACATGGCCTCTGAGGGTAATCTTCTGAGTGTCTTTTGGGCCTTAGTAAAGGGAAAGTCAAAACCCAGGAATCATGTGACATAATTCTGAGGTTCCTGGTTGATTCTCGTGCTCTGGAATGGCAACTGTTTTAAAAAGCTGAACCTACAGACACTGCTAATACGGACTCAAAGCCTATCTCATCTTCCCCCACTGTCTAAGTGCATTCTAGACAGTCCAGTAATCCTTTCTGAGACAACTTAGGAGAGTCATGTCTCCTTCCCACCCGTTCCTCATCGCACACTCACCGCGGTTGCTGTGGTGCTTCCCCAGAAGTTGACACCTCCAGCGTAGCTGGTAATATTGAGCACTACAATGCCTTGAAGGTTTGGCAAGGAGATGGGTTCTCCGTCACACTGAAAGAGAAGAGTTGCTCTTACTGTCTGACTTTTCAGATACCAGCACAATGATCCTTTACAGAGATGACGAGGAGCTTGGGCTTCTCTCCATACTATCATTTTCTTATCTACGACAGAAATAAAACCTCATGCCTTGTTGCCATGGCTGTCTGTGAGGCTCCCAGAGTTTAATTTGAGAAGAACTAAAGATATAGTGGAAAGGTGATTTCTGAGGTCACATGATTTTCTTTCTCCGTGCCCAGGAAACAGGCCCTTTTCTACTAACCTCCAGCTGTATTCGTTCTTCCAGCTTCCTGTAAGAGCGCTGCAGCAGTTCCTTGCTTCCCAGAATACCATACCATAATTTGTTCTTAATGCGGCTACTACAGAGAGAGGAGTAGAAAAAGACAGTCAGAAGGTGGATGATAGATAGGTTAGTGGGTAGGGAAAGACAGGAAGGGAAAACATCATATTTTTTAAGTGCCTTTTGTTTTTTAAATTATACTTTAAATGTATTCTTTGAGAAATTCATGCATGCACCAATGTATTTCTATTATAGTCACCCTTTATTCTCCTCTCCAACCAATTCTTCTGGGATACACTTCACTTTTTTCATCCTCTCTGGTAGGTTGCCCATGTTCTAATGTATGTATAGGTAACACAATTGATTGGGAAAATGGTAACTTTTTGAAAAATTATGATACTTTCATAAATGAGGTGTCTACAGTGGTTTGACTAGGAATGCCACCCATAGGCTCATATATTTGAATGCTTAGGGATGGGGGTGGAACACTTTGATAGGTTTAGAAAGATTAGCAGGTGTGGCCTTGTTGGAGGAGATGTGGCCTTGTTGGAAGAAGTGTATCACGGTGGGGGGGGGGGTAGGTAGGCTTTGATGTTTTCAAAAACCCACACCCAGCCCAGTGTTTCTCTCTTTCGTTTGGCCTGTGGATCAGGATACGGAACTCTCAGCTACTTCTTCAGCACCATGCTCCCTGCCAGGATGATAATGAACTAAAATTCTGAAACTGTAAGCAAGGCCCCAATTAAATGCTTTCTTTTGTAAGAGCCACCTTGGTAAATCACATATCTGGTAACATACTTTGTTCACATCCCAGGCTTTTTCTGAGAAAGAGATTCTAGTGGCAGCGGCAGTGGCAGGGGTGGGATGGTCCTTTTTAAAAATATTTACTTGTTTGTTTGTTTTTATATCCCAACCAGTTTTCCCTCTCTCCTCTCTTCCCACTCCCGCCTCCCCTCTACCCCTCATTCACTTCTCTGTTTCTATTCAGATATCTATGCAGAGGGGCTAGGCCAGTCCCATGCAAGCTTGGGGTAGTCCTTTTAACTTACACATTTATAAGAACTGTGAAGCTGCTTTAAGGGATATCTGTAGGATAAAACTACCAGAAGGTGCCAGGTAGGGCAATACTAATCAGTGAGTCCACAGGACCCAATCTGGAATACCAAGAAGCAATAGAAGTATCTTAGATACTTTGAAGCCCTGTCAAGTAAAAATAGATCTGGAGCCCCCTACAAGGACTCAGTTAATCTTTTAGAAACACCATAAAGTTCAATGCAATCTATTCTCAACAACAGTAATAGAGGTAGCTATATTTACAGAGAAATCTACATGGGTGAACTATTGAATGGAAGTACAGATGTATGATGGCAGGGTGATTATCACAGAGCAACCCAGCCTTCAGGATACACTGTCTGCACTAGGGTAGTCTTGAGACCAACACATTTATTTCCCAAGGACCTCAGGCTTTTCATTGCTTGTTTGATGTAGGAATACATATTGTATCATGATTGTATGTATTTATACAGAGAGCTGAGTCTCTTCCCCTTACTTGTATTCTCCTGGGTGTTCATCTCTTTTGGTATTGAACTCCAGAGAAATTTTTGCGTCTAGTCCAATTCCGAAGTAGTTGTTCATGACACACTTTTCTTTGAAGCGTCTGAAATTGGACAGGGAAGAAGGCAGATACTAAAACAGGAAAGAAATACTACGGCTACAGACATCAGACTTCATCTGCATGACAAAAAAATCACCACCAAGGGAAGGCCTCCTCCACTGGGTACAAGCCATACAGTTCATGAAAAGTATATAGGGAGTCTTTCTGTGTTCAAGAGTAACTTGTTAGTTCTAAGGGAGAACACCCCTTAGAACTGGGACATGTCCCAGAACTGGAGAATGTCTCTTAGTCTGGAAGCTTTAGAGGGATATGGCTCACATTAAGGAAGCAAAATTTGCAATCTTATTTACATTTGTAGCCCTCAGATATGAGTCCTGTTTTTCCACATTCCCATAACTATTTTTTGTGTGTCTTAGTTGCGAATGTATTTTGATGAGTATACATTAGTCTACGTGACTATTCTCAGGGATGCCTGACTCCGCTGTGGCACTTTCCCAGCAGAAAATGTCTCACATTCGAGAGAAAAGTCTGGTAAAGGAGGGACAGCAACAGTGAAACAGGCAGTTTCCAGTCTCTTGTATTCATCTAGGGTGTCAATAGCAGCACTAGAATATTCTAGAACAAGTTGGCATCATCCCATGAAAACTGTGCATACTTATTCCCAATTTTGCACTCAAAGACATCTCTGTTGCTTGGACAAGGCCATGGTGGGAGGGCTTACACCAGGAATAAATCAGTCAGTCCTTTTGCACAGCCGGTGTTACACATTGGCCAGTGCACTGCTTATCCCAACCCACAAGGCAGACCCATGAGCCCTTAAACATGAGTGATGAGATGAAGGATTTGGGGAGGGGACTGTCAGACACCGGGATAGAATTGTTTTCGTAAATAAACTATTTAAGGAACGTTTGCTGTGTGTGTCCTTCTTTTGAGAAACTGAAAAGGGTACAGTTTGGCTGTTCAAGCATAGGGGGATTTAAAGGAATCACGAAACGTACATCAGTTTCACCTCGCTTGACCACAGTGAGAAATTAGGTTTTCCCTAATATCCCACCCCAGTGATCTAAGTGTGGTAGAATTTGGCTGCTGGGCTCTGTTGGAGAGGTAGGACTGGGGGAATAAGTGTCCTTGGATTTTCGATCCAGTCCCCTACATGACCAGTTTTTGGTTATGTAAAAAGTAACACTGAGAAAATAAGTCCTCTGAATAATAACTAACATGTTATGTGTTTATAATGATAGTAACTGCTAATGCATACAGCACTTAAGTATGAGTATCAACTACATAGCACAGTGCAAGTACTTTTCACGTTTAGTGGCAACAAATGGAACAAGCTTATGTGGAGAGTCCAGTAATTATTTTCATTCCATTTGAATTGGGGAGGTCACACAATTAGCCAAGTAGAATCAGAATTTGACTCTGGATATGGTGAGACTGTGTTACCAGCCAGAGAGACAGAAAAGCCATTAAAAGGTCATTCACTTGCATACTTACATCGTTTCGGGTGTAAAATGTAAGTGTTCTAAGTCAAGTTTTTTGAGGTCTTCGCTTTGGAGAGACAGCATAGACGATAAGATGCTACAATAAGAACCTAAACAGGAGAAACATCACCTTGGAGACAGATGCAAACAAAAAGCCTTTCTCCCCACTTGTAATTAGTTATGCTTCCCCAGGTGGGTTCGAGTCAAGCATCATGGTTTTTATCTAAATAAATGTCAGGGTTCTCACGCCACAGAGGCCCCTTAGATCCTTTTAGAAGGAGAGGGACTTCACTGAGGAGAGGGTAAAGCTGAGGCACTTGCTGCCTGGCAGTAAAACCTAATTCGCATCACAGCTCTCCTCAGAGCGCTAGTTTCCAAGTGTCTAACACGATCGTTGCTGTGGACGCTGGTGTGACCCAGTGTGGAGTTTGTAGACAAGAGTGAGGACTCCCCAGTACAGAGTGGGCTCATGTATAAAGTCAGATGCATGCAAACAGATTTCTTCCCTGGAAAGCAGGCAGCAGCAAAGGCTAGAATGGGAGAACCAAGATCCTTACGGTGTCGTGGGCTCATCTGACTGAACTCCTCTGAGTCATCTTCTCCCAGGTAGAAACTCGATGTGAAGTTCTTCACTGATAAGGACTGTCTGCTTTCTTCATCCAGAACTATCGAGGAAAAGCAGAAGGAAGAAATGGAGGGAAAGAGGGAGGGAGGGAAGTGGAGATGAAAAGATGGGAGACTGGTCACATTTATCGAACAATTTCTGGACATTTGCTATGTAGGTAGACTCCTTAGACTCCTCTCCCGTTTTCCATCATGCTGCCTGTTCTGCTCACACACTCTTTATGGCGTCATTTCCAAGTCTCTTAAGATCCATGCTAGAACATTCTGTTTTCTCTGTTACTCTTTTTCTGACATCCCCACAGCACACATAGTTGTGAGTAGATGCTTGGGAGGGGTGCTATGTTTTCCACACCTGGATGGAAGTCACTATCCCTGGCTACCTTCATTTTGTTAGCATATATACTCACATGACATCTGTTCAGACTCGAACCTCTAGGACTATGCTATGCACTTGTGCGCATGTGTATGTGAAATGTGTGTATGCATGGTGTATGTGTATGATGTGTGTGTGTGTGTGTGTGTGTGTGTGTGTGTGTGTGTGTGTGTGCAGGCACTTGCATTCCACAACATACACGTGGAAGTCAGAGACAACATCAGACTCCGTTCTCATTTTCCACCTTTCTTGAGATAAGATAGCTCCTGTTATTATTGCTGCATACACCCAGCTAGCCCGCGAGCTTCCAGTGATTCTCCTGTCTCTTCTTCCCATTTCTCCCATAGAGGCACACTGAGTTTACAGATGTGTCTGTTACCACATCCTGCTTTTACATGGGTTCTGGGGATTCAAGCTCAGGTTGTTAGCTGTGCACAGTAAGTATACTCTGCGCTGAACCATCTTCCTGGCTCAGTGCTCTTGGTTCAAATGTCTCACCCCACTACCCAGGACATTTGAGAGGTTACTATCTTTTTCATCAGCTCATGTGTGGCACAACACATGGGTTCAGCATGTGTTGATCCCCTATCTGGTACAGCTCATGTGTTCAGCTCGTGCCAAAGCTCACATGTTCATTCACTACCTTACTGCCAAGTCTTTATGTAACATGTATTGAGGGAACATGTAGAGATGGGTTATGACAGAGTCATGGGCAAGTCAAATTAATTTGATCTTCATTACTACAGAAAGAGAGACCAAATGATTGTTTAATCCCTCAAGACTAACTATAGAAACAGAAAAAGATTATTTAATTATTCCACTGTTGGCAGAGGCTGTTTGTTCATTCCGGCCGCCCAGACCCGAAATAATTACACAGAAACTGTATTAACTACAACACCGCTTGGCCAATAGTTTAAGCATATAGAAATATGCTAAACTATATGGGCTAACTCTTTTAACCCATTTCTATTAATCTGTGTATTGCCACGTAGTTGTGGCCTTCCATCCAGCGTCTGCCTCCTCTGGTGGCTACATGGTGTCTCCCTGACTCGGCCTACTCTCTCCTCTTCTATCTGCTTGAAATTTTTCCTTACCCTATTCTGTGCTGCAATAAGCCCAAAGCAGCTTCTTTATTAACAATGGTATTCGCAGCATACAGAAGGGAATCCCACATCATTTAACAGTACAAAGGGGAGCTGTCTATTCTTAGAAACATAGCTAAGGTTTCTTCTAAAGGTACCAAGGCAGGGGAGAGTGCCACAGATAAACACCAAAGGCTAGCAGGAAAGAATTCCGTGTTCTGGGGGGACTTCCGCTTAATTCTAACAGCTCAGTTAGAACATAATTTATCTCACAGCATCTTCTTTATTTATTTTCCAAAGGAGCATTATGGAGATAAAGTGTCCATCAAAAATGCTAGATGAGGACGTTGGGCGAGTTTAGAACTTCATCCTAAGCTGCAAGTTTGGAGAGTGTCAAGAATTCTGGGCAATGGCAATTACTGGCAAGCCAGTGGGACCAATCTCATGGTCTGATTACATGGTGCAGGACATGTAAACATGCACACTATTTGCTTTTCAAACAGCCACAGGCTGCTGATTAGCCTTGGCGGCTGAAATGGCAGGAAAAGATAGAAAAGCTTCCATGGCCAGAAGTGAGGCTGACAGAGCTTTCAGCGGTGTTCCTTACATCATGTGTAGCTGTTAAGGATGAGTGTCAGCTCCCAAAATAGGTAAGTATGGGAACCTAAGGCTAGAGAAGGAGAAGTCAAAGAGACAGTATTATCTATACGGAGGCTTTTCAAATCAGCAGCCAGAGGACTGGTTTGGAAGGCAACCTGAACATCGAATCCGGCTAAGTGCTGTCAGTGAGACCAGTTGGCAAACCCAGACTAAAGAAGATCATTAAACCATTCATAGGCGAAACCTGCACTTTCCCCATCTTTCCTGGTCCCAATAGCGCTAAGAATCTTACCTTGTTCCACCTGGAATATGATGAGCTTCAAGGATTTCTGGAGGTCGTGAGCCTTTACAACCATCTCCAGCTTGGACCTCGTGACGTGGTCTAGTTGAGGGACGAAGGGCTCTGGATCTGTTTTCTCACGGGTTCTGTATGTTGAGGCTAGTCGCTCCACAGAGGCAAATTCCTCATCCTCAGTCAGGATATCAATAATGGTGCTGAGTTTATCATACATCAAGTCACTCTACGGAGCGGAGAAAAAAATGGGATATTGTTACGAAGGCCAGAATGAGGAACAGTGATGGTAAGGGGAAGGCTGGCCAGGAGTACTAGGCCAGAAACACTCAACCTAGAAATCCATATGTGAGGTGATGAAGTCCACGCTGTACCAACACCCAAAGAGGATTAGGGGAGTAAGCATCAAGTCTTTGTTTCTGAGCAGCTTTGGGTACCTATGCATGTTTCACACAGCCTTTCTCATGTCGGGCTGGCCCTTTAATTTATGTGGAACATGGATAAAATGACGAAATAGACACATCTTCATGTAGGTATATTCATAGGCATGCTCCTATGGATGCTGGTGTACCTCTGCATAGCGTCTGTGTCTATCCTCACACGTACATATTTCAAGGACGTGCATTTGGGACGTGATTTAAGCTTAACTTAGCTGCGACTCTTTAATACAGTTCCTCCTGCCGGCCCCCCCCCCCCAACCATAAAGTTATCTCGCTGTTACTTCATAACTATAGTTTTCCTACTGTTATGAATCACAATGTAAAGATCTGATATGCAGGACGGCTGATATGTGGCCCCTGTGAAAGGGTTGCTGAACTCCCCAAAGGGGTCGTGACCCACAGGTTGAGAGTAGCTGCTTTAGTAGTTTGTGGTGTGAGACAAGTTCCTTGACCTCCTTGTCCCTCCATGCCTTAGGTCAGCTGTGATAATTAAATAACATGGTACATTAGGGCACTCAGAGCAAGCTCTGACACAAAGTGTGTGCCACGTGTTAGGTACTATTACAGGAGGTGTGTGTTTTCCATTTTTAAATGTGTGCGTGGTGTGCATGTTCATGTATGTGAGTGAGTGAGTGTTCGTGTGTGGGGGGAGAGTGGAGCCCTGAGGTCGCTGTCAGGATTATCCTCAAATCATTCTTCTACCAGATTCATTGAGCAAGATCTCTGTATCCAACTCCCAACTCCCTGATATTCATTGTCTCCAGCCAGATTGTTCTTGGGGTCCCTGTCTCTACTTTCTAGTGCTGTAATTATTATGTTCACCCTTACTGGGGATCCAAACCCCAGCTTTCACGTTTCCACAGGAAGTACTTTAGCTGTTGAGCCATATCCCAAGCCTGGCGTATTTCTAGCGTATGCATATATGCTGGGGCTCGAACCTGTGGCCTTATACATATGTGATAACTAGCATCTACTAACTGAGTTTCATTGCCACCCTTTGGGGGTTTAAATGCACAGATTTTTGTGCATGCTTTGGTATATTAACTCCATTCACTGATGCTTAATGTACACTTGTGTCTATTTATGGTCAGATTCTTGGCTATACCTAGGTAGATGGCGTGTGTGTATGCATGCAAAGTATCAGTCTTCATTTGGCAAAGATGAAGGAAGGAGATTGGGCTTTCCTCATCACGCAGATGTACCAGCTACTCGCCTTTGCCAATACTTGATGATTTCCCATTGTTTTACTTGAAAAAGTGAGTCCTGGCTCCCACAGAGGTGAGACACTAGGAAAGGAAACTTACTTTCAAAATCACAGACTCCACTGCTGTGTTGTTCTGTTTGATTTGGTCCCAGGCCTTTACAATATCAATCACAAAGTCTTCCACTGTTTGGCACAGGAACCTGGAAAAGCGAGGTAGACAGCATATGTGATAGAAACCATGAGACCTAGAGCCCTTATCTTTTACAATAGCATCAACATTCATCTTCCCCCTCCTTCTGTCTCACTTTTGAAACATATCCTGCCTTCCCTGTCCTCTCTCCAACTACACATCCATCTTTCTTTCTTTCTTTCTTTCATTCATTTTCCCTGTACATATGATGAAATAGATCCAGTTCCCACTTGAGCCCCATTTCACCCCACTTCCCAAGTGATGGACTTGAAACAGGTTTACTAACAATTCTTAGTGATAGGTATAAAAGAGAATTTACTTGGTTAATGTTTTCACATTGGGTCAATCAGCTCTAGTTCAGGGGTTACCTAATACAATATAAATACAACGATACAAGAAAATGTCTTTTTGGGATTAGTCCTTCTCAGATGAGAGTGTGGTGGATGGGCCAAGAATCTTTGCTCCTAAGAGTACTAGGAAGAACAAATTACCCAAATATTTTGGAGGAGGTGTGTTGCTTGGCTTATAAGACAGTAGATACCAGGTCCAAACTTCTGCCTTTCCAGGCACTGACAGGTAAGGCATCAGTCCCTGGGTCCTGAGAATTTGGCTATTCCCTGAGCTCTGTGTTGACAGGACCTAGGACCCCAAGCCCCCAGAAGAAACTTCTGTCATCCACT
This sequence comes from Microtus oregoni, assembly GCF_018167655.1. Classification (NCBI taxonomy): domain Eukaryota; kingdom Metazoa; phylum Chordata; class Mammalia; order Rodentia; family Cricetidae; genus Microtus; species Microtus oregoni. Next base: position 955,829 of record NW_024544751.1, read on the forward strand.
AGTTTCTGAAGCCCACAGGTAAGGAGTCCCCAGAGAGCCCCAGCCACACTTCTGTGGATCCCTTAACTCTTAGGCTTAAAATGTAGGCAATCTCTGGAGTATCAGCCTCCCAGCCCATACTTCTAATTCAATGGACTAACTTCAGGTGCTCAAGTCTCAGTGCAGAAATATAAAAATAATGTGACAATCCAAGAAAACATATCTCCACAAAAATAACTCATCCCATACTACTGGACCCCAGTGGAACTGAGAAGAATTTCCAGAGAAACAACTGGAAAGAATGACTGACTATAAGTGAGTCTACACATCTCAAAGAAGACAAGGATATGCGTCACAAGAGTGATGCATAAAATAAAAAGTCAGTACAAGACATAAAAATAGAATTTAAAAAAGACATAAAATTAGTGAAGAAAAGCCACACTGAAATCATGCTGGAAATGAAAGCAATCAGAAAGCAGGACTTCCGGGTAAGATGGTGGATGAGAATCGTGTGCAGCTTATCACAATTGGGAATTAAAAGCATCGAAATATGTTATCATTTCATCAGTCAGCTTCTCCTCCAGTCCTAGTGTCTACTTGATCGGAACCCCAACAAAACTCAAATAACCACGGGACCGACAGAATATCTCCACTAGTGACTTGGACTTGCTGCGATTACAACCAGTGCAGCTGCCACCACCGTGTGGACATTTTACTCCATGTAAAACAGGCTAAACAAACCCTACCAGGATATCCACAAAAGTGGTGTTGGTAGGCATTTCACAGAAGGGCTTCTCAGTGACAGCTGCCAGGGCCACCATCAGTGCCCCAATAGGAAAAGGTGAAGCCATGGGAGCTAAGTGAAGCTCTAACTGGTGCTGTAGGCATCACTCAGCCAGCAGCTGCTTCTGACTTTGTGTGAAGGCAGCGAGTGTGGCTAGACGGAGTTTGCCTTAGCTACTCACAGTCCACAGAACAGAGGCAAGGAAAGTCTACATACAAGACGATCTGGGAGCCCACCAGGGAAGAACTGAACTGGTAAAAAAAAATCAACCCAGAACATGACCAGGGCCAGAACCAGGGAGAAAAAGCAGTGGCTGTGAAAACATTCAGGACCTCCATCCAACTCTCCTCCCTCTTCTCCGGCTAGTTTTTATCTGTCGCAGTAGGCATTCTAGCAGGCCAACACTGTCCCCTACTGTTCACACCTTTCGCTGTTTTACACGCTCTTTTTCTTTTTTCCTTTTCCCCCATATCCATTCCTTAGGATTACATCTCCTAAAGCCCAGAGGCTGACCCTGTTTATGGCATTGGGATACACATCCTTACTGCCTCTTTTTAGGCTGCCATTAATCAGAACTCCCAAATATTAACCTCATTTTTTCTTTGTTCCAAATATTTCAACTCCGATGGATGCCCCTTCCTCTACTTCCAGTGTAACAAGAGAATACTCATCACTAGACCCAATGGGATTATTCACCTCTCCTCCTTTTCTTTTCCATTCTGCTCATACTAACATATCAGTATACACAGTATACTGTGAGGTTCCTTTATTCCCTAAAGTAATCAGTACTTAATAAGTGTCTTCTTTGTAGTCACGTTCTACTCCATTATCAGACTGCTTTAACTACTGGGTGGTGATTGGTGCATCAGATAGTAGTCAACCCTCAGACTGGAGATAGAGTATGACGCCTGGAACACTACTCTAACCGATGAAAACATCCCACAACAGCAACAACCTAGTTTCTCCTGAGTATTGCAAATGAACTCACTGGAAGACAAGAGGCAACCAAATAAAAAAACAGTAAATCGTAACCAACAATGTAACCCCCAAAAGGCTGATCCCAGTGCAAAAATCCAAGTAACATGAAAACCCAAAACAGCTTATCGCGCTCAAAAAATAACCAACCCCATACAAATGACCCCTGGTCAAAATGAGTTGGACAAAACTCCAGGTGCAGAATTCAAAACAGTAATTATACATATGTAAAAATATCTCAAATAGGACTCAAATACTTTCCAATTGAACATGGATAGCTGAACGAAATGAGGCAATCAATACATGATATGAAAATAGAATTTAATACCTAAGAAAACTCAAGCCAAAATAGTGATGGAAATGAAAAACGCACTAGATCAAATAAAATCGTCAGCAAATCTTTCACCAATAGGATGATCATGTAGAAGATAGACTATAGGCGTATGAAGACAGAATAGAGCACTCAATCTCAAATTGAGAGGGATAGACACTCATTCAGGTATAAGACATCTACAAAGTACCAAACAGGACTAGAAAAGAAACATTTCTACAGTTGAGACACTAAGTGTACAGAACAAAGGAGGTTTACTGAAAGCTGCAAATGAGAAACGCCAAGTCACAAAGGCAGACCTGTCAGAATAATAACCCCTGACTTCTCAGCTAAACTGTAAAGAGAGTCATATCATCTGCAAGTAGGGAGACTCTGATTCTTCCTCTCATTTGCATCCCCTTGCTGCCTTTTACTTGTCTTTTTGCTCTAGCTAAGACTTCAGTACATGTTAATAGAGAGGGGGGAGTGGACAATTTTGTCTCTTTCCTGATTTTAGTAGAACTGCTTTGAGGTTTTTCTCCAGCTAGGATGATGCTGGTTGTGGGATTCCTTTGTACTGCTTTTACCATGTTCCCCGTGTCCTTATTTTCTCCAGGACTTTTTTGTTTGTTGGTTTGTTTAACGAGAGAGGGTTTCTCTGTGTAACAGCCCTGGCTGTCCTGCAACTCAATTTGTAGATCAGGCTGGCCTCAAACTCACAAAGATCCACCTACCTCTGCCTCCTGTGTGCTAGAATTAAAGGTGCGTGCCACCACGTCTGGCTCAGTCACTTGAATTTTGATATAAGGATGTCAAAAATACACATGGAAAAAGATAACATCTTTAATGAAATATGTTGGGAAACTGGGATATATACATATAGAAGAATGAAACTTGGTCCTTCTGCACAAAAATCATTCGTAAATGGATTAGAATACAGATATTGGACCCAAAACTCCAAAACTTCTAAAAGAAAGAGTAGGGGATACACTTGAGGATATAGGCTCAGGTAAGGACTTTCTGAATAGAATTTCCAGTAAATCAGGACACAGGAGTAACAATCAAGAAGTGTGACTTCATGAATCTAGAAAGTTTCCGAACTGCAAAGGAGACTGTTAATCAATTGAAGATTGATTCCTATAGAATGGAAAAGAGATCTTTGCCAGCTATATATACATCTGACAAAGCTATGAGTGTTTGATGGGGGAGTGTCATATATCAATCTGTTGATTTCATTGGTTAAGCAATAAAGAAACTGCTAGGCCCATTTGATAGGCCCACCCTTAGGTGGGTGGAGTAAACAGAACAGAATGCTGGGAGAAAGAAGCTGAGTCAGGGAGTCGCCATGACTCTTCCACTCCAGGCAGACACAGGTTAAGATCATTCCTGGTAAGCCAGCTCGTGGGCTACAGCAGATTATTAGAAATGGGCTAGTCCAGGTGCGAGAGCTAGCCTAGAAGAGGCTAGATAGAAATGGGCCAAGCAGTGATTAAAAGGATACAATGTCCGTGTAATTATTTCGGGGCACAAGCTAGCAGTGCGGGCGGCTGGGGTGCTGGGGACGCAGCCCCGCCGCCCTTATTACTACAAGTGTTTCGAATATACAATAAATCCTAAATACCAAAAGCAACACAATTAAACAGTGGGCTATGGACATGAAGAAAGTTTTCTCATGAAGGGAAATGCAAATGGCTGAGACAAAATTCAAAGTGTTTGCCACCATTAGCATCAGGAGAAGGCAAATCACAACTATATTGGTATTTCATTTTACCCAAGTCATATTAAAACAAAAGACAACAAATGCTCTCGAAATGTAGGGAACCGGAAACCCCAATGCACTGTTAATGCGAGTGCCATTTGTTCGAGCCACCGTGGAAATCAGTGTGGCAGTTCTTCAAAAAACTACAACTAGGTGACAATTTGACCTAGCTAGACAACTTCTGAGTACATACCCTAGGGACCCTGTCCTCCACTCCAGGGACAAGTGCACATCCACATTCATAGTGTGCGCAACACAACAGCTGCTTCCTTTTCTGTTATTGTGATAACATATCATGACCCAAAGCAGCTTAATAAAGGGTTTATCTCGGGTGATGGTTTGAGAAAGTTAGATGTCCATAATGGTAGAGAACTCAGGGTAGCAGGAGCAGGCAGTTGAAAGCACACACTTCAGGCATGCACAGGAAGCAGAGAAGGGCAGCAGGAACTAAAGCAATGCTATAAAACCCCCAAAGCCTGTCCACAGAGATGTACTTCATCTAGCCAGGCTCTTGCTTCTAAATGTTCCTTAGCATCCTCAGAAACACCAAATGGGACCAAGGGTTTAAGGGTATGAGTCTATGGGGAAATGTTTCTCATTCAAATCACAACAGCTAAGAAATGGAATTAATCTAGGTGTCCATCAATTGATAAGTGGATAGTGGAAATCTGGCCCCTAGGCACAATGGAATTTTATTTAGCAAGAAAAAAAAAACCCACGCTGCATGAGTTAACAAAGACCCAGAGAATCAAACATTTAATGTGTGAATATTAACATAAAATCTTTAGATTTGTGTGTTTGACATGGAATACCCATGGAATCCAGAAAAGCAGAAAAGGAAACATTGGTGGGGAAGGGGAAAAATGGGTTTCAGGGAGGAAATTTCTTTAATTTGTATTCATCACAGAAGATTTTCATTTCTCCTTCAATTTTAATAGATAAGTTTTGTTGGTATAGTAGTCAGGGTTGACAGTTTTGGTTTTTCAGAACTTGAAATACCTTTTTTTCCAGTCCATTCTGAATTTAAATGTCAAATAATCAGGTGCTATTCTGATGTTCCTGCTTCTGTAAGTGACTTGACCTTTCTCTCTTAAAAGTCCCTTTCCATATCCTTTATTCTCTTCTTAATGTTTTAACTATAATATGTCCTAGGGAGTTTCTTTTCTGTCATGTCTATTTGGAGTGCTGTAGGCCTCTTGGACCTGCATGGGCCTCTTTTCAACTCTGGAGATTCTTCTTCTATGATTTTACTAAAATCTATTTTATGTGGTAGTATGATATTCTTCTCATTCTTTAGTTAATATTATCTGAAGTTTAAGTGTTAGGAAAGTGATATGAAAGGGACAGAGAGAATAATAGAGAAGAAGACTTAGGTGGGGAGAGTCTATATAAATTTAATTAGAGTTACCCTACATAGGGGAGAAGGCTTCTCCCAGAAGCCATAGGCTTCCAAACTAAAAAAGGTGTATGAGATAATTCCTCTCTAGTTGTTGGTCATGGTTGTCCCAGAGAACCCCCCACCTCCAAAAAAGTACAGGGTATTGCTAATGACAGTTGATAGCTTTTACAGGAGTAAGATTCAGGTTTCTTTAATACGGTGGCCCCTCGTAGGTGACCATGTTCCAGTAGACCCTATATTCATTATAAATACTCAGCAGTACAAATTGGACTCAGTGGGGGGGCTGGAGAGATGGCTCCTTGGTTAAGAGCATTGCCTGCTCTTCCAAAGGTCCTGAGTTCGATTCCCGGCAACCACATGGTGGCTCACAAACCATCTGTAATGAGGTCTGGTGCCCGCTTCTGGCGTGCACACACACACACAGACAGAATATTGTATACATAATAAATAAAATAAATAAATAAAAACAAATTGGACTCAGTGGGTTATTAAAGAAAAGAAAGAAACTAGAGGTCACGACATTTAAAAACAGAGGGGATGGATCTGGAGGAAGTTAAAACAAAGAGTTGGGGGGAGATAAATATGATCAAATACATTTTATGAAAATTTCAAATAATTATGTTTATAAAATTAATAAGCCAAATAAAAACTAAATAGAAAACTTACCAATAGGATGGAATGTGGAAAACAGAACATAAGGTAGATGAATTGGATCATTCAGTAAGGAATAAGGAGAAATTATATATATATGAATGAAATATTGGAGAGATTAGATACACCATGAAAACACCTAAACTTCACATGATATTAATTAAAGAATGAGAAGAATATCATACTACCACATAAAATAGATTTTAGTAAAATCATAGAAGAAAAATCTCCAGAGTTGAAAAGAGGCCCATGCAGGTCCAAGAGGCCTACAGCACTCCAAATAGACATGACAGAAAAGAAACTCCCTAGGACATATTATAGTTAAAACATTAAGAAGAGAATAAAGGATATGGAAGGGGCACCTGTAAGTGAGAAAGGTCAAGTCACTTACAGAAGCAGGAACATCAGAATAGCACCTGATTATTTGACATTTAAATTCAGAATGGACTGGAAAAAATGTATTCCAAGTTCTGAAAGATCAAAACTGTCAACCCTGACTACTATACCAACAAAACTATCTATCAAAATTGAGGAGAAACGAAAATCTTCCATGATAAAAGCAAACTAAACAAATTTTCAGTAACTAAGCCTGCTTGACAAAGGATATTAGGAGGAACAATTTAGTCTAAAGAAAAGAATGAACATACCCAGGAGGTCACAGGGAATAAACAATAACAAAAACTATAGGAAGAACTCAAAGTAATGGAGACTGAATAACAGAACACTGAATGATAATGGAGTCAAAATGAAGTTAAGGCCACTCCCCAAAGGCCAGGCCAGCATCCTGAACCACAGGTAAGATTACCCCACTCCCACCCCACCAGTGCCTGCTTAACATAACCCCAAATGTCTCTACCATTCTTGTCAACACGTTCTGTCCCACATCTCTGGCAGAAGCCTCCTCTTCCACCAGAGACCAGGCCAGCTTCCTGAACCCAGATGGTTTCAATGCAGAATTCTACCAGAACTTCCAAGAAGACTTAATACCTATACTCCTTAATGTATTTCACAATATAGAAACAGAAGAGTCATTGCCAAATTCCTTTTATGAAGCTACAGTCACTCTGATACCAAAACCAAACAAACACTCAACCAAGAAAGAGAATTACAGGCCAATCTCGCTCATGAACATCAACGCAAAAATCCTCAACAAAATACTGGCAAAAGGCCAGGCGGTGGTGGCGCACGCCTTTAAACCCAGCACTCGGGAGGCAGAGGAAGGCGGACCTCTGTGAGTTCGAGACCAGCCTGGTCTACAAGAACTAGTTCCAGGACAGGCTCCAAAAAAACCACAGAGAAACCCTGTCTCGAAAAACCAAAATACTGGCAAACTGAATCCAAGAACACATTAGAAAAATTATCCATTATGATCAAGTAGGCTTCATCCCACAGATGCAGGGCTGGTTCAACATACGAAAATCAATGTAATCCATCATATAAATAAACTGAAAAAAAAACATATGATCATTTCATTAGATGCTGAAAAAGCATTCGACAAAATTCAACATCCCTTTATGATAAAAGTCTTGGAGAGATTAGGGATACAGGGTCATACTTAAATATAATAAAAGCTATTTACAGCAAGCCGACAGCTAACATCAAATTAAACGGAGAGAAACTCAAAGCCATCCCACTAAAATCAGGAACACGACAGGGCTGTCCACTCTCTCCATACCTCTTCAATATAGTGCTTGAAGTTTTAGCAATAGCAATAAGACAACATAAGGGGATCAAGGGGATTCTAATTGGAAAGGAAGAAGTTAAACTTTCGTTATTTGCAGATGATATGATAGTGTACATAAGCGACCCCAAAAACTCCACCAAAGAACTCCTAAAGCTGATAAACACCTTTAGTATCGTGGCAGGATACAAGATCAACTCCAAAAAAATCAGTCGCCCTCTTATACACAAAGGATATGGAAGCAGAGAGGGAAATCAGAGAAGCATCAACTTTCACGATAGCCACAAACAGCATAAAATATCTTGGGGTAACTCTGACCAAGGAAGTGAAAGATCTATTTGACAAGAACTTTAAGGCATTGAAGAAAGAAACTGAAGAGGATACCAGAAAATGGAAGGATCTCCCTTGCTCTTGGATTAGGAGGATCAGCATAGTAAAAATGGCAATTCTACCAAAGGCAATTTATAGATTCAATGCAATCCCCATCAAAGTCCCATCAAAATTCTTCACAGATCTTGAGAGGACAATAATCAACTTTATATGGAAAAACAAAAAACCCAGGATAGCCAAAACAATCTTATACAATAAAGGAACTTCTGGAGGCATTACCATCCCTGACTTTAAACTCTATTACAGAGCTACAGTAATGAAAACAGTGTGGTATTGGCATAAAAACAGAGAAGTCTACCAATGGAATCATATAGAAGACCCGGAATTTAACCCACAAACCTATGAACACCTCATTTTTGATAAAGGAGCTAAAAGCATACAATGGAAGAAAGAAAGCATCTTCAACAAATGGTGCTGGCACAACTGGATGTCAACCTGTAGAAGAATGAAAATAGACCCATATCTATCACCATGCACAAAACTCAAGTCCAAATGGATCAAAGACCTCAATATCAATCTGAACACACTGAACCTGATAGAAGAGAAAGTGGGAAGTACACTACAACAGATGGGCACAGGAGATCGCTTCCTATGTATAACCCCAGCAGCACAGACATTAAGGGAAACATTGAATAAATGGGACCTACTAAAACTGAGAAGCTTCTGTAAAGCAAAGGACACTGTTACTAAGACAAAAAGGCAACCTACTGACTGGGAGAAGATCGTCACCAACCCTGCAACAGACAAAGGTCTGATCTCCAAAATATATAGAGAACTCAAGAAACTAGACTTTAAAATGCTAATTAACCAAATTAAAAAATGAGGTACTGAACTGAACAGAGAATTCTCAACAGAAGAAGTTCAAATGGCCAAAAGACACTTAAGATCATGCTCTGCCTCCTTAGCAATCAAGGAAATGCAAATCAAAACAACTTTGAGATATCATCTTACACCTGTCAGAATGGCTAAAATCAAAAACAACAATGATAGCCTGTGCTGGAGAGGTTGTGAAGGAAGGGGTACCCTCATCCATTGCTGGTGGGAATGCAAACTTGTGCAACCACTTTGGAAATCAGTGTTTCGGTTTCTCAGGAAATTCGGGATCAACCTACCCCTGGACCCAGCAATACCACTCTTGGGAATATAGCCAAGAGATGCCCTATCATATGACAAAAGCATTTGTTCAACTATGTTCATAGCAGTATTATTTGTAATAGCCAGAACCTGGAAACAACCTAGATGCCCTTCAATGGAAGAATGGATGGAGAAAGTGTGGAATATATACACATTAGAGTACTACGCTGCGGTAAAAAAACAATGACTTCTCGAATTTTGCATGCAAATGGACGGAAATAGAAAACACTATCCTGAGTGAGGTATCCCAGACCCAAAAAGAGGAACATGGGATGTACTCACTCATAATTGGTTTCTAGCCACAAATAATGGTCATTGAGTCTATAATCTGTGATCCTAAGGAAGCTAAATAAGAAGGTGAACCCAAAGAAAAACATATAGTTGTTATCCTGGATATGGGAAGTAGACAAGATTGCCGGGCAAAAAATTGGGAACTTGGGGGTGGGGTGTGATGGGGGTAAGGGGAGATGGGGAGAGAAAATTAAGAAGGGGAGAATGGGGGGAACTTGGGGAAACGGGATGATTGAGAGAAAGGAAGGTTGGATAGAGGAGCAGGGAATCACATAACTTAATTAAGGGAGCCATCTTAGGGTTGGCAAGAGACTTGAACCTGGGCTCCCAGGTGCCCAGGGCGATGTCCCCAGTTAGCTCCTTGGGCAGCTGATGATAGGGAACCTGAAATGACCCTATCCTATAGCCATACTGATGAATATCTTGCATATCACCATAGAACCTTCATCTGGCGATGGATGGAGATAGAGACAGAGACCCACACTGGAGCATCGGACTGAGCTCCCAAGGTCCCAATGAAGAGCAGAAGGAGGGAGAACATGAGCAAGGAAGTCAGGACCACGAGAGGTGCACCCACCCACTGAGACAGTGGGGCTGATCTATTGGGAGCTCACCAAGGCCAGCTGGACTGTGACTGAAGAAGCATGGGATAAAAACGGACTCTCTGAACATGGCGGACAATGAGGGCTGATGAGAAGCCAAAGACAATGGCACTGGGTTTTGGTCCTACTTCATGTTCTGGCTTTGTGGGAGCCTAGCCAGTATGGATGTTCACCTTCCTAGACCTGGATGGAGGGGGGAGGACCTTGGACTTTCCACAGGGCAGGGAACCCTGACTGCTCTTCAGACTGGAGAGGGAGGGGGAGAGGAGTGGGGGGAGGAGGAGAAGAGTGGGAGGAGGGGGAGGAAAATGGGAGGCTTGGAGGAGGCGGGAATTTCTTTTTTTTCTTTCAATAAAAAAAAAAAAAAGATCACAAACAACAGCCAGGGCCACATGTCACCACCGAAGTCCAGCCATCCCACTACAGCAAACCCTGAATATTCCAACACTGCCAAAACACAAGAAAACTATCTTAAAACCATATGATGATGATAGCAGTCCTTAAAGAAGAGATGAAAATAACAAATAAATAGAAGAAAAGAGAATCAAAAGTGGGAAGAAATCAATAAAGCTCTTAAATAATATCAAGAAAACAAAGAAAAAACATATAGTTGGCAGAAATGAATAATACTGTTCAAGAACCAAAAGTGGAAATAGAAGCAATAAAGAAAACACAAACTGGAATTCTGGAGATGTAAAATCTGGGTAAGTGAACAGGAACTACAGATGCAAGCATCACCAACAGAATACAAGAGAATGGAAAAGAGAATCTCAGACATTGAAGACAATAGAAGAAATAGATACATAGGTCAAAGAAAATGTTAAATCTAGAAATTTCCTGACACTAAACATCCAAGAAATCTGGAATACTATGAAAAGATCAAACACAAGAATAAAAGGAATAGAGGAATGAGATGAAACCCAGCTCAAAGGCCTAGAAAATATATATTTAACACAATCATAGAGGAAAATTTTTCTAATCTAAAGAAGGAAACATGCCTATAAAGATACAAGAAACTTACAGAACACCAATAGATTGGACCAGAAGAGAAAGACTCCTTGGTACATAATAATCAAAACACCAAACACATGGAACAAAGAAAGAATATTAAAAGCACCAGAGAGAAAAAGGCCAAATAACATATAAAGGTAGACCTATTAGAATTACACATGACTTGCCAAAATTAAATCAAAATTAGGTGAACAATTTGAACTATATTTCCTAATAAAATAGAAGTATTCATTAAAAGTCTCCCAACTAAAATAGCCCAGGGCCAAACTGAATCCAAGTACACTTCAAAAAGATCATCCACCATGACAAGTAGGCATCATAGACTTCATAGATTTAGGGGTGGTTCAACATAGGAAAATCTGTCAATATAATCCATCATATAAACAAACTGAAAGAAAAACCCCACATGATCATCACATTAAATGCTGAAAAAGCCTTTGACAAAATTTAAAACCCCTTCATGATAAAGGTCATGGAGAGATCAGGGATACAAGGGACATACATAAACATAATAAAAGCAATATATAGCAATCCAACAGCCAACAAAGCAATTTCACTAAAATCAGGAACAAGACAAGGTTGTCTACTCTCTTAGTATCTATTCAACATAGTACTCAAAGTTTTAGCTAGAGCAATAAGACAGCAAAATGAGATCAAGGTGGTAAAATTGGAAACGAAAAAGTAAAAGTATCTTTTCTTGCAGATGATATGATAGTATATATAAGTAACCCTAAAAATACCACTGGGTAACTCCTAAAGCTGATAAACACTTTCAGTAAAGTAGCTGGATATAAAATTAAGTCACAAAAATCAGTAGCCCTTGGCAAACAACATCCTTCATAATAGGCACAAATAATATAAAATATCTTGGTGTAACTCTAACCAAGCAAGTGAAATACCTGTATGACAAGAACTTCAAGAGAAGATATAAGAAGATGGAAAGACCTCCCAAGTTCATGGATCACTGAGATTAACATAGTAAAAATAGCTATCCTACCAAAAGGAATATGCAGATTCAATGCAATTTCCATCAAAATTCCAACACAATTCTTCACAGAACTTGAAAGGACAATTCTCAACTTCATATGGAAAAGGAAAAAACACCAAGATAGCTAAAACTTGTATAGTAAAAGAGCTTCCAGAGGTACCACCATCCCTGTTTTCAAGCTCTACTACAGAGTTTAGAGCAATAAAAACAACATGGTATTGGCATTAAAAAAGGCAAGTCGATCAATGAAGTTGAAACCAAAGCCCAGACATAAATCCATACATCTATGGACACCTGATTTTCAACAAAGAAGCCAAAATTATACAATGGAAAAAAGAAAACATTTTTAACAAATGGTGCTGGTCTAACTGGATGTCGGCATGTAGAAGAATACAAATAGACCCATATCTATCCCCATGCACAAAACTCAAGTCCAAGTGGATCAAGATCTCAATATAAATCCAGATACACTGAAACTGATAGAAAAGAAAGTAAGAAATAGCTTTAAGTGCACTAGCATAGGAGACAACTTCCTGAACATCAACAGCACAGACAGGAAGATAGACGATTAATAAATGGGACCTAAAGAAATTGAAAAGCTTCGGTAAGGCAAAGGACACGGTCTAGGACAAAATAGCAGGTTCCAAAAGGGGAAAAGATCTTCGGCATCTCTACATCTAACAGAGGGCCGATTTTCAAAATATATAAAGAATTCAAGAAACTAGACAACAAACCAAATAATCCAATTAATAATAGAGTACAGATCTAAACAGAATTCTCAGCAGTAGAATCCCAAATGACAAAGAAACATGTAAGAAGATGTTCAACATTCTTAGCCATCAGTGAAATAAATGCAAATCAAAAAACTCAGATTCTATCTTAGACCTGTCAGAATGGCTAATACTAAAAACACAAGTGACAGCTCATGGTGGAGAGGATGTTGTGGGAGTGCAAACTTGTCCAGCCACTTTGGAAATCAGTGTGGCAGTTTCTCAGAAAACTGGAAATTGAGTTACCTCAGGACCCAGCTATACCACTCTTGGGTATATACTCAAAGGATGCTCAATCATACCACAAGGACACTTGCTCAGCTATGTTCATAGTAGCATTATAGCCAGAACCTGGAAACAACCTAGATGTCCCTCAACCAAAGAATGGATAAAGAAAATGTGGTACATTTACAAAATGGAGTACTACTCAGCTGCTAAAATCAATGAAGGGAACTCAAAAAAAATCATCCTGAGTGACACCCAGAAAGACAAACATGGCATGTACTCACTCATAAGAGGATACTAGCTGCCAAAATCCACACACCCAGAGAGGTTAGGTAACAAGGAGGACCCAAGTGCGGACACTTGGACCTCCCTGGTAAGCGGAAATAGAAGAGATCTCGTGGATGGACTAGGGACTGGTGGGGATGAGAACATGAGGGATCAAGTTGGGATGAGTTGGGGGAGAGAGTACTCAAAGAGAGGACTAGTAAGGGGATCATTTCAGGGTCAGGTGGAAGCTTGGTGCAGGGGAAATTCCCAGGAATCACCCCAGCTAAGGCCCCCCAGCAATAGGGAATACTTAACTGGAACTGGCCATCTCCTTTGCTCTGGCAACACTACCAGGAATTGGGAACCAACTCAGACACACAGCCTTCAACCTATAGTCTGTCCTGCCTATGGCCATATAGGCTGGGATAAGAGATTGGAGTGGCCAACCAATGACTGGTCCAGCCTGAGTCTCATGACACAAGAGTGAGCCCACCTCTGACACTGCCTGGGGCACCAGGACCTAGAGGCTGGGTGGCCCAGAGACCTAGGATAGAACCAAACACAACTGAAGATAAAATGTCAAAGCAATGATATTCTGCTATACTCGTAGGTCGAGGCCTAGCTTAACTGCCATCAGAGAGGCTTCATCCAGCTGATGGAAGCAGATGCAAACCCACAACCAAACTTTAGGTGGAGCTCAGGGAATTCTGCTGCTGAAGAGAGGGAGGAAGGATTGTAGGAGCCAGAGAGGCAAGGAAACCACAAAAAAAAAAAACAAAACAAAACAAAACAAAAAAAAAAACAAACCTACAGAGTCAACTAACCTGGGCTCATAGGGGCTCACACAGACTAAATCAACAACCAGGGATCCTACATTGGCCTGACATAGGCATTCTGCATACATGTGACAGTTGTATAGTTTGGCCTCCTTATGGATGTCCTAACAGCAGGAACAGGGGCTGTCTCTGACTCTTTTGATGGCTTTTTGGGAACCTATTCCTCATACTGAGTTGCTTTGTCCAACTTTAATACAGGAGAAGTGTTTAGTCCTGCCACAACTTGATATGCCATGTTTGTTTTATATCCATGGGAGGCCTGTCCTTTACCAAACAGAAATGGAGGAGGAGTGGATGGAGAGGGCAGAGGGGAGGTGATAGGAGGAACAGGGAGGAGAGGAAGGAGGGGAAACTTTGGTCAGGATGTAAAATCAATCAATCAATCAATCAATCAATAAACAAATAAATATTAAAAATAAGAATGAAATCAAGAAAAAACTTAAATCTTATAATTAAATGAAAATTAAAAAAGACAAAAATAAATATAAAAATGGTAAAATATGGGAAGTAGAGGGGCTAAAAGATTAAAAGGGAACGAGGGTAAAAGATGGGACAGAGAAATGTGGTAGTGAGTAGGTTAAACAAACCTAAGGGTGTTTGAAAAATATGGAAACCCACTTGTTGAAAATTAACACAATTTTAAAAAGAAACAATGGAATTCTCTTTTATGGATAAACAATGTTTTTCCCAGGAGACAAGGTTCATTATTTAAAATTTTATTGCAAGGCATGAGCTACCTCCCTATGAGTTACTTACTGGTCAGGGAGCACCAGAGGTATCTAAAATAACACAAGCTGTCGCACTGCCCTTGGTTACCCACCATAACTACATAGTAAGACTCTATTAGGGAGAACACCATAGACTTTGGCTTCATGACACAGAGGAATCAATTTCAGACCACCTGGGAAGCTTTCTCCCGCTGGGTACCTTTCTGGGTACCTTTCAGAGTGTCGTAAGAGGCAGGCTGCTGGGGAAGGTAAGGCATCAATGATCTCATCCACTGTTGGGTCCTGCAGGCTACAGTCTCATTCTGTGAGGCAAAATGTGCCCACAGGTGCAGAAATGGTATGGCTGTTATGGCGGTAACTATGATTTATGGTTGAATTTGAGGCCCTCTCCAGAGGAAGTGGGGCTAGAGAGATGGCTCAGCGGTTAAGAGCACTGCTTGCTCTTCCAAAGGTCCTGAGTTCAATTCCCAGCAACCACATGGTGGCTCACAGCCATCTGTAATGAGATCTGGTGCCCTCTTGAGGAAGAGACCTGATCAGTCGTCCTCATCAACTTAGACCGTGAAACCCAACATGGGCAAGTTCAACAGAACCACCATATACTGGCTGCCCACGCATGCTTCAGCATTGCCAGGGCAGACATTTCATTCCTTTCTTTTTTTCATTTTCCACAGAAAGTTATTTCACACCTGTTACTGTGGCCTTCTCAAAAGCCCATAGGTTAGAAGGTCATAGGCCCTAGGGTATAACCTGCTGCTATTGGTTTGCTAAGTGGTCATCTTGCCAAATTGCCTTCTAAATATTTGCTTAAGCCTCGTAGACCTGGGCTGCTCTCCACCTTGGTCAGAGAAGCTTCTTTTCACAGCAAGTGGAAGCTAATGCACAGTCTTCTCACAACATTCAGTGAGGATAATAAAAGATTGATTAATCGCACTGCGCGAAAGAAGACACTTACATTAATCCTACTACCACTAAAGCTCAGGGATATGGCAGAAGAATGGAAAGATAGGAAAAGACAGGATGTGTGCTGTCAAGTGCTGTCTTTTGGGCAGGACATGGCCTCTGTACTTAGGCGCTCACAGTGGCTGTGGTTACCTTTAGAAGCTCAAGCCGGCCAAAATCCCAGCCTAGACGGGGTAGATGATGGCCACGGCCCACCCCCTACTGAGATGCTATTGGTAGTAAGCAGTTGCTGAAGTAGGGACAATCACTGCTTTTGAGGACATGGCCACTGATAGGTGTCCCACACTCTAGAGGTTGGTCACACACCCATGCATATGTGGGTAGCATTAACTGAAATAGTGGGTTATCAAAAAAGAAAGATATATATTTGGGGTAGTATGGGGACTATGTGAAAGTCTATGACTGAGTGAAAGGAGGGTAGATATAGTTACGTTTCATTGTATAAATACACATGAAATTTTCAAAACTAATATTTTAATAAGAAAAATCCTGATGTGTGGACAAGGAATGATTTTTAAGATATGGTGTTCAATGAATCAAACATTTTTATAAGGTGACAGGCATTATATGCTATTGTACATTTAAAATGGTTGCTAAAGTTTGGGAAGAATTAAACTACAGGGATACCCAGCCACAAAGAGTTTTGACATTCCCAAAGGCATGCATGGGAGACACTTGTGCTTTTGATTTTGTACTGGGTAGATATGTAACCTATAAAAATGAATAGAGCTTAAATTGGCAAATAATACAAATTTGAAAATAAAAAGCAAACAAGCAAGCAGGTACCCACAAGCACTGAAGAGACCTTTTCCAGAGCCAACTCAGGTGTCTGTGCTGTTGTTATCTAGAATGTTTTGTGTGCCTTCAGTTGCCTTCTTTCCAAATAGCTGCTCGCAATTTTGCCTGATTTTTTGAGCAGCATGACTCCTCCCTCCAGCCTCATATTTTTTTACCTTTAACGTTCGACTCAGGAAATCGGAGTTGAGTGAAAATGATTAGAAAAGACGAATACATACTTTCCTTGGCCTTGAAACCCCAGACTTTCAAAGTGAGCCTCATATCGCATCACCTTAGAACAGCCTAGGATACCCCAGAGGACGAGAAGCAAAGGAAGACTTACCTACAGGAGATGACAACCTCAGTCTCGTAGCTGGACTTCAGGATTCTGTTCAACTCATTGTTTGCATCCTCTAAATGGCGGATGGCAGCAGCCTAGGGGTAGACGGAGGGGTCAGATTCTGAAGCCCCATCTCTTCACAAGCCCGCCCCCAACATCTTTACCAGAAACTCAACTGCCTTTCTGGAAAGAAATTATTTTGAGTCTCAAATCATTCTAAAAATGAGAGGCGCTCTCTGTAAAATGTCATATTCTACAGATAGTAAATAATAAATCTATAATTCTAATTCATAACTTTCCAATACCAGAAGTTTACCTTTTCAAGAAGGTTACTAAGAATACAGTATCCACTCATGAAGTACTGAATATGTGACTGATTGTGTTCTAAGTTATATGTACTTATCATTTTTATGTACTCTCAATATCTACCCTGAGAGGAAAAGATTGATTTTATGCCCATTTCACAGAAGAGAAAACTGAGGCACGGGAAAGGAATTAATCAGTAGCACTACTTAGATTTGATTTCAGGTAGCCTGACTCTTGAGTCTGTATTCCTAATTATAAGTTTTAGACCTTCCTATCACTGCCAAGTTCAAGCATCTACCAAGTGCATATACTTATATGTTTTTAGTATCTTTCAAGGTTTACTGAGTCACAAACCTAAATCAGGATCATCTCTAGTCTGAATAATGTCAGCACCTCCCAGTTTTTCTCCTTGCCTCTGATCTTTAATCATTGTGTTGCCTCCTCACACACCCCGGGGTACAGCTCAATGATGGCTAAACAAACTTAATGAGATGTTAGTGGTGGACACTCCCATTTCAGCTTCCTAATGTGCTTGGAAATTTCTGTATTAAGTAAGGGGGAAAGATGGCTGGGAGATGGCTCAGTTGATAGAGCACTTGCACCAAAAGAATGAACACTTGAGTTTGAATCCCCAGAACCCACATAAAAAAAGCCTAGCATAGTAATCCCAGTGATGTACATGAGATAGGAGGCAGAGACAGGCAGAGCCCCAGAATCTTGTCAGCTATCTGGCCTTCCTAGGCTGTGATGTTCCAGGCCAATGAAAGACTGTCTAACAGAAAGATGGAAGGTGCCAAGGACCACAAACCAGAATTCATCCTCTGACCTCTGACCACAATTGTATGCTGTGCACATGGACATCTACCCCCTACACACACAAACACATTCCCCCAAACTCTTCTAGAATTCTCATTACTCTCAGGATTTAAATCCAAATTTCCTACTGTGCTTTATTAATTAGCCTTTCTTGGGTTGATTATTTCTCTAGTCTCTCATTTTGTATGTTCCATCCTTGATCAACATGCCCTGGACATTATGAACATGTTTCAGTTTTGTTAATATTATACAGCCTTTATTGTCTTTGGGACAGCATAAAAACAGGTCTTGTGATGGTTTGAGGAAGAATGGCCACCATGGGTTCATATATTTAAATAATTAAGGAATAGCACTGTTTGAAAGAATTAGGAGGTGTGGCCTTGTTGGGGGAAGTATGTCACTGGGCGTGGGCTATAAGGTTTCAGAGGCCCAAGCCATGCCCACTGTCTCTTCCTGCTGCCTGAGCATCAACATGTAGAACTCTCAGCTCCTTCTCCAGCTCCATGTCTGCCTGTGCGCCACCATGACAATAATTGGCTAAACTTCTGAAACTGTAAGTCAGTCCCAAATTTTCTAAGAGGTGCTGTGGTCACGGCATCTCTTTAGCAATAGAGCAAAGACTAAAACAGGCCTCCTTTGTCATTTTTCTCCTGGTTATCGTTATTTCTCAGGTCTAAGTTGAAATGAGACTCATTCTGTATGTTTTCCATGACACCTCACAGAGGGACATACAGACATACGTGTAACACTTTATTAAAATGTTACCTTGTCTACCTTTAAATAGCCTCTGGGCTCTGCGCAACAGGGGCTATATAATTTTTCTCTAGCTACTAATGTGTAAGAACATTTCCTAATACAGTACTTCATATACAGTAGTTATTCCACAAACAATTTTGAATGAATGAATGAATAACTAAAGTGACTCATTTCCCTAATGCCAAATGTATTTGCAGTGAATAGCTGCTGACTGATATCTCTTGTCCTCAGAGAGCTCAGCCTCATGGAGTCCATAGACGTACTTCATATTCTTTCTAGGCTTTTCTTCATATTTCACTTGTACTAAAGTGATTGCTCTAAATTATAGCTGAACAATAATCACCTCAAATCTTGGTATATCCATTTTCACCTGTCCTTTTAGCAGTGGGAATTGTTTGGGGTTCTCACGGATCATCACGCTCCATCTAAAATGAAATTTAAACACAAATGTTATTTAGGTCTCTGCTAATTACAAGTGAAATCAGAGTTCAAGAAAGAAGTCAAAGCATTCATGTGCTTGGGGAAGTGGCCTGCAGGGTGAACTCAAGCAGTATACATAACCTCAAAGCATACATAAGAGGGGGTTCTGCTTCACGACATCCCTAGGTGAGTATGATGGAAGGAATTTTTCTCAGAAATCTCAGAAATCAGTGTTTGTCAACCAGAGGTAGCATCATGAGCTCAAGAAATATTTTTATGGAGTATTTATGCTAGATCCTTGCCCAAGAACTAAGGAATAAGAATCCTTGTAATGGCCCCAGATTTGTATTTTGAAAACCCACACCTGACTTATAGTCCTATTTCTCAGATTATAGGATGATGATATTCTTTATTCTCTGGAGCAGAGAAAATATAAGCCAGCTGGCACTGAATCTCCTCCCCTGCTCCCCTTTTAAAGTTTCTCTGAGGGCCTGCTAATACTATAGATTATTTCTCAAGAGTCAGTATGCTTCCACTGGACAACTGACTATGCACTTTGAAGGACACTCAGCAAACCCTTGAAACCTGTCCACAAAGCCCCTGCTCTATGGTCTTTCTGGGGGGAGGTGGGGCTTCTACAATATTGCAGGGCTACATGGCTCTCTGGTTTCTCAATGGACAAGACCTTCCAAGTGAGCCCACCCTTCCATCACAAGGGAGCTGGGTTCTGGACTAAGATGATATAAATAGAAGAGGCACAAGGACATGGCCTTTTAGTCACTCACCTGTCTAGAATTCTCACGTTAGCCTGCTCTATTCTGCTGAGAATATCCAGTACGTTCTTGTTTTTATTCCAGAACGATCCCCAGCCAAGGACCCGAGCGAGATCGTTACCAGTTCCAAGCGGGATGACTGCCAGCTGACACTGCAAGAAAAATAGAGATGCTCTTTCAGATGGTCCTTCCACCATGTTCCACTCGCTGAAGGACTTTGAGGGTGCTCTTTGGGAAGTAATGGGCAGGAATTGGCCTTACAGCCAGGGGTTTTTAAAGAACTGCTTTATAGCAAGAGAAACAAGAGGGTATTTGGAGTTGAATGATATTTTTTCAAAGGAATTGGACCCCATTCTAATAACGGGAAGAACATGTTTAGATTGGTCAAGTTAACCATTAAGCTTGTAAAAGACACATTTATAGATAGGATGAGTGCAGACTTGGGACTTCTTGGACTAGACAGCTCCACATCCCCATTCTTTCTAGCAACGGTTAAACAGACTCAGCCAGACACTCACCCTATCATGCACGTCAAAGGCGTCAATCGTGGATAAGACCCAGCTCACGCTGCCATCTCCACCACAAACCAGCACGCGAAAACGACTAAAGTTCTTGAACATACAGATCCTGCAAGGAAGAAGGGGAAAGGGAAATCATTTCATGATGAATTGGAATTTCTGTTTCTCCCAGTCTATCAGGACCTAAGAACTCCTGCTTTGGCACCCTGCTAACGGGCCACTTTGCCTTCTCTTTCCATTAGCCTCGTACTCTCTGTTGATTTGGGACCACAGCTTCACAAGGCAATCTCAGAAATCAGATCTTGCCTCGACCATCTTATTTTATGCTTAGCTTTGCTCTGGAAGCCACTAATAATCTAGTCATATGCTGAGTCTCAAGAAGAATACTTTGCATGGCTGTTAGTGGCTCCCCAAAACCAGCACTGAATTGGTAGAAGATCCCATAGTAAAATAAGTCTGTAGTGAAATCCCTTTTCTTCGTCCTCTGATGTCAGAGGGCATAGTTTTCTGTCTTGCCAGTCAGAAAACGTGAAGCAAGTGTGGGAGCAGGAAAAGAGACTGAAGTGATTTCTGGGGAAGAGTCATATATTTGTGTATCTGCCTGGGTACAAGGACTAATCATTCTAGCCTAGAATGTGAATTGGTAGTAGACTGTTGTGTAAACCCAACCATACCTCTTTAGCCCATACTTACCCTGCTTCAGGTCCACCCTTCGCCAGGTCAAATACTTGAGACGGATTAAGATATTGCTTGAATTTTCGGAGGAAGACGATTCCTTGATGATCTCCACTTTTGGAGTTGACGAAGACGAGCAAGGGACAGGAACAAGTCAATGGCCAATCGAGGCTCCAGAAGTCAGGCGATACCACTAATTGGCCTGATAGACACACAAAAGAAAAAGAAAAAGCGCAATTGAGACGAGATAAGATATGACCTACATCACATTTTACAGAGACTCACTCTTATGTAAGATGGGTAGGGATGCTGAACTTTTAAAAACAGTGTTGTGCCTGGCAAAATCAAAGGCAGCTCCCACTAACTGACTGGTGGTTCCGAAGGCATTCTAAGCAGTTCTGCACATTTTCAACTGGCAACTACAAGGGAAATCGACTATCTTTCCTTAGCAGTATAACTTGGATGTAATTATCTCCCATAAACAAATGAAATACCATTATCAACAATTTTTAATGAAAGGTAAAATGGTATCATAATAGCAGTTTTCACATTAATTCATTCATTCACACATGCATTCATTCATGCATGCATTCATTCATTCAACAAATATGTATTGAGGATGTTCTCTGTGCCAGTTCTTATTTATATTGGTGGACAAAATATGATTCTTATTTTAATAAAGGTAAAGTTCAAGCCCCCAACTCTCTGATTCTTGGTCTGCACTGATGTGCGCAAGCTCATATGTTGCTGCCACTATGGAGTCACTTGCTGCCACACTTATCCCACCATGATGAACTAGACTGTATTTTTTCAAACTGTGAAATACATCCTTCTTACTTTAAGTTGCCTCTTGTGAAGCATATGTTCAGAGTAATGAGAAAAGTAACTAAATCACTGAGGAGAGGGATATAGGAAACTGAAGTCAGAGAGACAATAGATGCAAGATTTTCCTACAAAGAATTTGCATTATTTTTAAAGAAAACTATTGGCCTATGTAAATATGTTTTCCAGTAGAAAATTAAGAAATAGGAAGATGAAAATTATGTTAATATTACTTACAAGTTAAATAACCATGAGAGCAGAATGGAAATGATTGTTCTAGAATCGTCTTGCAACTTTGGGCACAGTATACTATACTATACCTTGTAGTATATTTCTATGTGAGAGACAGGTAGCTGTATGCTACAGTTGGTTGCCCCCTCCCCAGTTAATTCATTAAACTACAGGAACATCTTAAGTTCTCT
Source organism: Microtus oregoni (assembly GCF_018167655.1). Taxonomy (NCBI): domain Eukaryota; kingdom Metazoa; phylum Chordata; class Mammalia; order Rodentia; family Cricetidae; genus Microtus; species Microtus oregoni. Next base: position 978,197 of record NW_024544751.1, read on the forward strand.
AAGGGTGCATCTTCTCGTATGAATAATAGCAGCATGTTGCAAAGATGAATGCATCGTGATCTGGGCTGCAGAAATGATAGATTCATACTTAGGTATCCAGGCTGACTCATAAGGTTGCTCTGAAGTGGCCGATGTCCTGTACCATTTCACAAGTTTATTCTGTAGTTCAGATGAGAGCACAGAAAGCTGGCCTGTAAAGTATGAAGTACCCCAGAGTTGAGAAAGAGCTACTGGATGATGAAAATCAAGAGCAGAAAATGGCCTCAACCGCCATATGAGTCAGAGTAAACAGGTGGGTAAGTGTGCACCTTTGTCTTCATGTTCAGGCTCAAGGACATAAATTACTCTGGGACAGAACAATAGAGACTTGGCTTGGCAGATTCAAGTGGGAAAGAGCACAGGGGCTTTAGGATATGAGTCAACACCCTGAAGAGCCTCTTAAGAAGAGCTCATGCTTTTGTTCGGCTGCACTAATCCAGTCGCCTAAGCCAGGGGACCACTAGTCTCACTGCCGTTCACTGTCTTCGCGCCACAGAAGGATGCTAAATTGGCGTAAGTCCTGCTTCCTGTTGCCCTTCCTATACTATTAAAAGTCATCTTTAATGATGTTTAAATAAATTTAACCTTTGTAATGGACCTGAGCATTTCTACATCTGTAGAAAGAAGTGACAAATGACACCATGACCTAGGCCCACCCTTCCAGCTTGAAGAAGGTTATGGAGAATGAGTTCTCAACACTATGTGGTAGCAAACATGTTCTGTAATAATAACACAATAATTATGACTTTTGCTACAATATTAACAAAAATTAAACAATTTCTGATAGTTAATTATCTATTCACCCAACAAGTGTTGACTGAATACTCATCAAACAGTGGACGTAGCTCTTAGCTGAACGTATAACAGAGATTAAGGAGTTTCTTCTTTCTGTCAAGACAGAGCTGTCGTATTCCCCACCTATACAGGGAACATTCCAGGGGACACAAACGGCTGAGTGCCAAGTATTTGTTCAGTGAACACCAACTCTAATTTAGCACTTAAAGATACAGTTGTTGATGTAAAAGTGCGGAAAGAACCGAACTTTAAGAAGATACCCACATATTTGTTCTTTTACTGTACCTAAAAGAATTATATATAACTCTTGTGGTCAGCAAATAAATGACGGCTTATCTAATTCCTTTAAGCTCTACACTAAAAAAAAAAAAAAACATGTCTAGGAGATACTGTGAGGATTTGCTGTCTTTATGAACGCTCTGATATGATCACCGAGTTTGTGGACATGGCAGCTGGTAGACAGCAGAATAATAGCAGAATGGTGGTCATACAATAAAATAGTGTCATGGCAGAAGCTTCGTTAGGGCCTGCTTTCCTAGGTCATCAAAACTGAGTCATGCACATTTCTGTATTACATGTTTTGTTAAAGAAACTTTAGTAACAGTGGGAAACTGAGGAATAGAAACACATTAAATAACTTGTCTAAGATCGCGCAGTAAATGATAGGGCATGTTCAGAGGACTAACAGTATAGAAAGCATTAGGGAACTTCTCAGAAATGCTTCTCACCCAGGTGTGCTGAGTCAAAACCTCTGAGGATGGGGCCCAAAACGCTGTGTTTTAATAAATTATTCCTGATGCATCTGATGCATGCTTATGTTTAATAACTACTGTGTGAGTTCCTACTTTACTGTCCAGGAAGTAATTAACTTGGGGAAGTGGGAAGAGACCATTTGAGAAGTAATAGAAGGTTACTTGATTTGAGCTATACCCTAAAGGAACTTATTAAAGACTAAGTAGAGAAAAGTGGGTAATAGGAGGTCTTGAAAATTATTCGGAGCCCCTTGATGGAATCAATGAATGCAGGAATGAATGCGCAGCAGCACTGTCAAAGGCCACCGCAGAAGGTCACCATCTGCTTGCTGGAGAAAAGCTTTCTAGCTTGACTGGGAGGCTGGAGTGGATTAACCACAATACCACCACTAAGATTCTGTGACCGAGAAACACAGAAGAAGATTCCCCTCGAATGGAACATCACATAGGGAATCCTACTCCTTTGAGGGCTTATTTGTTGAGGCTAAGAAGCCCAGGAAGAGTTGAGAAGAAAGGGAGTTTTTTAAAGCCCTTTTTGAGGAAGTCCAGGTTATGTAATGCACGGTAGAAAAAAAGGGTTGTCAGTGTGATATCCAAGTGGACCAAGATTGCTGCTACATGAAAGCCAAAATTAAAAGATGCTTCATTGCACACTAGATGACACAAAATAACAGCCTAGTCCAGGCACTTCTATGTAAGGGAAAGCAATGCCATTAGCTGATGATCCATAACAAGAATCAGACGTGCTGTTGGACAAAAATAACCTCACAGTTGATATAAACAATAAACTTCTACAAGGACAGAAAGCTCAGAACATGCTTGACTTGGGCACAAATAGTTACCATCCCCATTAATATACAGTTGGGATGATCTTGTGGGATGCTATCTCTAGGTAATAGTGAAGGAAACAGGAGCACAAAACCTAAGATTTTAGTCTGAATTCCATCATCAGAGAACTTCCTCTTGCAGTAGATGAAAACAAGTACAGGGACCCTCAGCCAGATATTATGGAGAGAGAGAGGGGGGGGGAGGGAGGGAGGGAGGGAGGGAGGGAGGGAGAGAGGGAGGGAGGGAGAGAGAGAGGGGGGGGGGGAAGAGAGGGAGGGGGAGAGAGAGAAAGAAAGAGATCTTGAACACACACAAAACCTAAGGTTTTAGCCTGAATTCCATCATCAGAGAAACTTTCTCTTGCACTCTTGCAGCAGATGGAAATAAGTACAGGGACCCTCAGCCAGATATGAGAGGGGGGGGAGGGAGGGAGGGAGGGAGGGAGAGAGAGAGAGACAGAGACAGAGAGAGAGAGACAGAGAGAGAGAGAGAGAGAGACAGAGACAGAGACAGAGAGACAGAGAGATCTTGAACACACAGTTCCAAATGAGATTTCTCCATCAAATCCCTCCCATCAGGACTCAGGGACCCCATAGAAGGGAGGCAAAAAGAGTGTAAGAGCCAGAAGAGATGGAGGACAACAGGAGAACATGGTCCTCTAAATAAACATGAGCAAAGCTCAAATGAACTCACAGAGGCTGAAGCAACAAGCACAGGGCCGGCACATGTATAGGTCCTTCATGTATGTATTATAGCTTTCAGTTTAGTATTTTTATGGAAGTCTTGAGTGTCTGCACGAGTGGGTCCCTGCCTTCTGCCTTCTTTTGGGACTCCTTTACTTCTGTTGGTTTGTCTTGTTCAAACTCAGTGTAATGTTTTTGTTTCATCTTATACTGTTTTATTTTGTTATGTTTTATTGTTATCTCTTAGAGACAGAAAAGGAGTGAATCTAGATAGCAGGGGAAGTGACAAGGAACCGGGAGGAGTGGAGGGAGGGGAAACTGTAATCAGGACATATTGTATGAAAAAACAATCTATTTTCAATAAAAGGGGAGAAATGAATGAATGGTAATAATGCAAGAAAAAAGTAGGTTGACTTGGTGAGCAGCCTGAATTTTTTCAGGTGATTAGCTTGTTACTTTTCTCCATTTATCAATTCCATTTTCCCTAAATCTCTTCATTCTTTTTTTCTAGTCAATCATCTCTCATTAATAAAGTTATCAATTTCTTCTCCTCTTTAGTCGATTGTCTAGTAGATGATGTTATGAAGATAAATATTTGAATAGATCTGAGAATAATATATTTATGCATCTCTGAATGAATTAGTTTTTGTTTCTTTATATGGTACTATGAGGCACATGCTTACACTTGCTTCAGACACCTCTGGAAATGGCTCACTCAATAGCCTGATGCTTGTCTGCACCCATATTTTTTGTCAATATTTTTGACACTTACCTGATATCCAAGTGTCTCTATTATTGCTTTGATACTTAAAATATGCACTATTCAATTGTTGGTAGTGATGTTATACCAAGACCCTGAATTCATCATGATTACTTACTGTATAATGTCTAATTTAGAACTCAAGAACCATGTGAAAATAACTTTTAATAAATTCCTATTGACCAGAAAGTGACAAATTATCAGTGAAGAGTACTGGGGCAAAAACCATGCTAGTCTCATATTTGGTAAAAATTCTGATGTTAGTTTCCATTTTAAACATAATATAACCTAGGTTTTCCATAGGTTTTGAACCATTGTATCAAAAGTCTATGAGATTTATTTCCTAGAATAGGTAGTATTTGAAAATCTTTTCAAAACGTTAATAAAATTGAAATTAATTTTGAAAAGTCAGAAAGAATTTTGACAGTCTACAGAGAACATGCCCATACACAATACACATACACCAGAGCACTATACTCGTCACTAAAATGTTTGAAGGTTTAACAGTTAGCTTTTTGATGCACACATACAAATTCACATTTACCCCAGATAATTTGCTAGTTGTGGAGAATAATTCATGTCATCCTTCCCAGCCTTTATACCTTCCCTCCCTCCCCAGTGTATTTCTGAAGTAAAGGTTAACCTACTCACCATCGCCCCGAGGGTCGCACAGCGCCGTAGGTGGTACGATCGATGCGCGACGACTTCCACAGGAACATTCCTTGGAAAACCACCTCTGGCAGGCGCCGTGCACCTGAAACGATAAGAGCACAAGAGAAAAAGGAGGGGGAGAGAGAAGAAGAAAAGATTGATTAGTCTTCGGTTCCATCCCAAGAATTGGGCCTTTTCTATTTCAAGTCTCCTTTTCTGACACTGGTACTATCTACATAAACCTTAACTCACCTGACACCACCCGACCCCATTCTACTGTGAAACTGCAATATCACTTAGGGTGTAGAACTATGGTCCTTTCAAAGGTGTCTTTCCGAAGATTCCCAACTACAGCTACTGCACTGTCACCAGCCTTAGTAGCCTGCAGAATGGGAAATTTCATTGTATTTCAAAAGTCCTAATCCTGATAGGATGTTTATACTTCAATCTTTAGAACAACTGTATGTGGTGGGGAAAGCATCACTGAGCTCATTTTAGACAGGAGCACATGCGAAAGCCCACAGAGGTCAAGGGTCTTAGTCAAGGTCAAATAGCTGGGAAGTGTCAAAGCAGACTTCCGGGCAAGCTGCCACTTTTCCTGGATGTCAAACCTCTTTAAGCTCCACATTCTAAACAATTTCACTTTCTAGGGACATGAGCCTGGCATGGCTATTCAAAGGGAATTAAAAAGAGGCCAGTGGACATAATACTCAGGGAAGAAGCTCACTTCAGTTTCTTCTTATCTTAGAAAACTCAGTTTGAGAGAAACATCTAACCTTAGAAAGTCAAGATCAGAGTCTCTCGATCTCTGTAATATTGATTGTTTTTGGCTCTGTAATATTGATTGTTCCTTGTTATAAAATACTATCCTGTGCATTATAAGTTTTGAAGAGTCTACGAGATACAAGTTGCATCCTTCCCGTTCAGTCCAGGTTTGGCCATCAAAAATGTCTCTGGATATTGGAAAATGTCTACTGGAGCAAAAATTATCCTCAGTTGAGGTCTAATGTTTCCAAGACGTGGTATTATTATAGTTAGAATTATGTTCTTATTAGAATTATTTATTAATCAAGACTTTATTTTTGCTGGCCATATGACCTTGGGTCTATCTTTTTGAGCTCCACATTACTCATATGTAAAATGGGGACAATGAGGCTTAGTTCAATGTTGTTCTAATGATTGAGATCATGAATAGAAAATATTTATTACACAGTGGCAATGATAATTTTTAGATCATTGTTATTAACCATTAATAAAGATTATAAGTTTCTAGGAAATAATGAATGAGGGAGGAATCTTTTCTTAAGGATAGACTCCAGAATTTATTTCTAGTTGTTCATATAGTCATTTGAGAATTCAACTTTTCTCATTGACAGAATGGCTTCATTAATAATAAGCATCAGATTATGAACACTTTAAATCTTTCTCTCAAAGACTCCCTCGTCGTATACAAAAGGGAAGTTACTGAGCTCTGTACTATGGAATCTATATAATGCATTTTGTTGTAAGGGTCTCTGAGATAAATATCTATTTACTTATTTATCCCTGTATAGCTATAGACAGTCCCCAATCTACCTCTTCTCTAGGAATAAGCTTCAAGTATCAAAGCTATGAAAAGAGACTCACCGTAGACGCGCACCAGAGGCAGCGAAAATCCAGAAGCCTTTGATGACTACCGAAGCTCTCATGACATACTGCACAACGAGAGTCGGCAGGTATGTTTCCTTCTACCAACTGATGGGGCATTGTTTGCTAAAGTGGAAAAAGGCAAAAGACAGAAATTAGTGATCAAAGAAGTAAGACTGGGCTAATTATACTCCACACAGAGAACATGAGCTAAGAGTCTCTTGGACCTGCCCTCAATGCTATTGACCAATGAAAGGTGGCAGTTGGGGCTTAACTCAATGATATTCATTGGGTCATTGGATCCTATGGAAGAGGAAGAGACTGCTGTGCTGGTCTAGTGACAGGAAGAATTCTTCCGTTCCCTGTGTGTCATGACTTTAAATGAGTCGGAGAAGGTGTCCGTGGGAGGATATGGCTGGTACTTACTATTTCATCAGCAGGTAGAAAGAGGTCATCGGTTACGGACAAAGTATTCCACTTGCAGTCTTTGCTCGCTCTCAATGCACAAAATTTGTGTGATTTCACCTTGCAGACTGTGAAAGGAGGAAGGAGAAAATAAGTGAGAGTCTAGTAACAATGAGAACTCTAATTCCCTTCCTTAAGCTTCTCTAAAGGTTAGAATCCAAGCACTTTCCATATAGTTTTGACCTACTTCCAAAGGTCTACTTCTATGTAAACCAGTTCCTTTAGATTCTTGGCTAGCTAGGCTTCCTGTTACTCATTTTACATTAAAATAAATAGTAGGAAAGAACTGATTTCTGGCTTTTCAATCCTTCTGACCATATAGTCCCATCTTCATATATCCAACCCTCCGTTTTTATTCATGAGAACACCCCTTCAAGCAAGTTTCTTTTTCCCTCCCACAGGATTAACTTCACACAAAGACTTAGATTGGGTCTGCAATGCTAGGCAATAGGAGACCCTTCGTGCCTAGCTCTCTCCAGTGAGCTCTGCTTTCTAATGGAACAGAAAGGTACCTTCACAGATGATGGTATCTCGAGATAAGGCAGGAATGTTCCGGCGACAAACATTGCAGAACTGTGTCCGAGGACTATGGCTGGAATACCAGTAGTGCATTCCGATAAGGTAAGGATTGTTTTCGGCTGCGGGTATCTAAAGCAAATCAAAGAGAAGAAAAAAAATGGAGGTTAACCACAGAGGTGGACTCGGGAAGACCACAAATTCTGCTGCTAGGGCTAATATAGCCCTAATGTAGGTGACAAAGCATGTGAAAGAGAGGGCCGGTAGGTACAGCTCCCACTTTTTGTTTTAATTTCTTTTGATTACTGGCTTCAGAAGGGAAAAAATTAGATGGGAATTATTTCAAATAGGGACTTAACACAGAAGCAAGGGTCTTTCTTTACCTTGCTCAACCACTATATTAGTTTAGTCCAAGCAAAACTTGTTGATTGGTCTTGGCTCTCTTTAAATAGAAAGCAGAATAAAGAGGTGAGCTGGAAATTGAGGGCTATCCAAATTCTCAGACAAAGCAAGGCAGGTGTAAGCCTCACACACAGAACTCGGCAATACCTGCAAGGCTTTCGCTTTCTTCTTAATACAGCTGCCAAGTGAGCAGAACATTACTCTACTTGGACAACACTTGAAAGACCTTTAAATCCTCTTTGCATGAGCTTTTTCCTTTTTTGAAATCCATGCTTTGACTGCCTACAGCAGTTTCTTGGTTAATCATTTTAATTCATCCAATGAGTTATTAAATAAATACTTCCTGAATCACTATTACATGCTTGCAACTTTTCAAAGCATTTGAGATATAATCATTAACAAGACACAGTCCTTGTCCTTATGGTGACATTTTGCTTACTGTCTTCTTTCATACTAATCACTTTAACCTTTTTGTTATCATGCCTGTGAACACAGAATCTGCATATCGCAGCCTGACATTCACCACTACAGGAAAGGCATAGCCTAGCCGTGTATCAGCAATGGTTTGAGTTGCATGGATGTATAGACACTGGATCCCCCTGACTTTGTTCTGTGTTTCTTTTCACAGGACTTCCACTGTCTTTTCTCTAGTTCCTATGAATGTCTCAGTTTCTACTGCCTTTTTTTTTAAAAAAAAAAAAAAAAGTTTAGGCATAGACTCACAAAGGTTTTTTTTTTTATTTTTGTCATTATTATAATGGGTTGTGCGTATAAAGGCATGGTAAGATTTTGAAAGAACAATACATTCTCTCAGATGTAAGGTGACAATAGTCCCTTAAAAGGGTTGCTGTTGAGGGCTCAGACTTAAGTTTGCACTTAGTCCATTTATTGGAATTAACCAACCAAGACATAGACTGCAGATAATGCTTTCTGATTGCTATTCCCCACGGGTATGCTGGCAATGTGGGAAACTACTGTTGAACTAAAGCGGAAGTTTATTTGGTAAAAAAAGCTACTCTCATGATCTCATAATTTGGAATTGCTTTGCGATGGGAAGTTTATCATACAGTGACACCTGAAAAGCTCTAGGTCTAGAAACACAAGACTGGAAGGCACAGAGGATTGACACTGGCACTCTGAGCTCACAGTTCCTTTCTATTCCCAAGGCTGCTGTCTATAACTAAACAAGCCCCTTTCCTCCTCCCATTTTCCTTCTCTTCCATCCAAATTACCAGGAACCTATGACCGTATGTTGTGTAACATAATAAGCACTGGAGCTACAGAGATCAGTAAGTCACATAGATAAAGGAACTCACTCTACTGAAGGAAACTAACTCTCAAACAGATAGTCACAACATGGTGACAATACATTTTTAAAGACTGTACAAGGCTCTACAGGAGCAAGCAGGAGAAATGAAAAACTCTTGATTATGTATTAACTATAATGGAATTCATATTTAATGGACATTGCTTGGGTTCAGTTGTTAAGAGAGTGGGATTTAGATCTCTCATATTCATCTTATTCTGTGAGAAAAGTTTGATGCAACCAGTCCTGGATGAGTATGTGTGGTAGTTTGAATTGTATGTCCTCCAAAATCCATTCAAGTCCTAACCTTTGGTACCTGAGAATATGACTTTATTGGGAACCACTATCCTAACAGATGTAACCAAGTGGGACTTAATTCAAGGACTTGTGTCTTTCTAAGAATAAGAAAGTATGGAAAGAGATGCAGTCAAAGAGGAGAACACCTTGTGGTAATATACGGTATACAGACACACAAGAGAGAACATCACGTGACAGTGGGTGCAGAGAGTCAATAATCCACCTGCAAGCCAAGAAATATTAAGGTTTGTCTGTAATCACCAGACTGTAGGAAGAGGCAAAGAAAGATCCTCTTTCTAGAGCCTTCAAAGAGACTCGGACCCTTTCATGAACTCAAATCCAGATCTCTACCTGCTAGAAACATGAGAACATAACTGCTGTTCAGTCCACCCAGTTTCTGGTTGTTCCAGCAAGCCTGGAAAAGGAAGAAAGATTTTCAAATTGAGATGCAGATGTTTCTGTATCCGGCACTAACAAGAGGAGAGTGCTGTGACAGTTGTCTAGTATATCAATACTATGAGTTTTGAGACAGATGATCTTGAGAAGACTACACTGCCTTGAGTAGAGTGCTAGTAGGAATACAAACTGCTTCTGGAACAGTCTCCAATGCAAACAAGAGGCATTATAAGAGGGTGGCAGAAAGGAGACTTTTTAGAGTGGAAGAGAACCATTTCATTGTCCTGTTGGATGAAAGCTGTGTGTTCAAATGGTGAACTTGAACTTTTGGCTGTCAAAACTTTCAAGCAAAGTATGAAGGTACAGTCTGTTTTCTTTCTGCTGCTTATAGAAAATAAAAGAGGAAAGAGATATGTTGCTGTGGAAACCGTTCTTAGTCTACTTGGCTTTCCATATACAGAGTGGGTGGCTTAAACAATGGAAAGCTATCTTCTCACTGCTTGGAGATGGGGAAGCTCAAAAGCAAACAATCAACCAATGTACTTTCCAAGGCCTCCTTCATGGCATAGATATGGCCACTTTCTCTATCTGCTTGCACGGTTTTTACTTAATACAGGAATATGAAGAAAGAAAGTGATCCTTGGTTGTTTTTTTTCTCATGAGGCCATCAGCCCTACTGGATTTAGTCCCCATGTTAATGGCTACACTTGACACTAATCACATCCTTCAAGTCTTATTTCTAAGCACAGTCACATTGGAGCTTAAGCTTCAACATATGAATTTGGGGTAGGGTTACAGTTCAACTCATAAAAGAATTACTAAGTAAAAAGTGGGCAGACCTTGAAGATTTGGCAACTTCTCAATCTATTTGTATTTTAAGCACAAAATAGTCACTCTGGTGTCAACATCCAGGGTATGGGTAGACAAAGCTTTTCTGGGAAGATTCAGTATGGGACACTAGGTTTAAATCAGTGATCTCAGCAGAATACGGTTGCCGTAGACTGAAAAGCTCAAGACACAAGACTCGATGAAAGGAGGTTATAAGACTAGTGAGACTCTACAGCAGCCAAGTGATGAAGAAAGCTATCCTGCTGTGGGTTTGCATTGTTCCTTCAAGAAAACAGAATAATGGGTTCCAGTGATGACTTGGAGGCCAGCAATGCTGGTGAGAGACTCCAGTTAGTTATTTTGGCCAACATGGGAGTATGGGCCTATTGGAGGAAGTCATTGCCTCTTTCGTTCCAGAGGGTGGGGTTGCCTCCTAGATTCCAGAAGGTGGGGTTGCTTATTTTTGTTACAGAGAGAAGACACCACTCGGGTGGGCGGAAAGACTGAAGTCAGGTGACAACACTGAGCCACAGAAAATTAGCTGTAGGCCTATAAGCCTAATGAAACTGCCTTTCTGGATCGCCAGCTGTCTTTAGATAAGCAGCCCTTTTAGTCCTTCTATTTTCTCCATTTCAGAATGGGAATATCTGTCCTCCACTACTTCCAATGCAGAAATTTAAAAGCAGATACATTGTTTTGGAGGTGTCACATGCCCACAGGTAGAGGAGAAATATTGCCCCCGAAAGGAACATACACAGAGTCTAGAAAGGAACATGCAAAAAGTCTTTCTGGTACCTCACTGGTATTCTTAGAAAAAGAGAAATTTGAGTACAGACAAAGAGAGAACAACCTGGGAAGCTACAATAAATAAATAAATAAATAAATAAATAAATAAATAAATGCACAGGAAAGCACAATGTGATGGCCCAGGCAGAGACTGGAATAGTACATGGCGAGTCCAAGAACACCAAGGATTTCCAGTAACCACCAAAACCTCGGAAGGGGCAAAGGATTCCTCCTGAAGGCCGTCAGAGAGACATGACTATACTCACACTCTGATTTTGGGTTTCGAGCCTCCAAGATAAGAGAAGACATTTTTGTTTTTGTGTTTTACATTTCTCCAATGTAAGAGAATACATTTCTGTTTTTTGTTTAGATTTAAAGCAGGGTTTCATGTAACCCAGACTGTCCTCAAATTTGCTAGTTAGCCGAGGATGACCTTGACCTTTTCTTAAGTTATAAGAATATAGGGATTTATAAATTACACCCAATTTGTAAATTTGTGTCCTTTAAGTCCCAAAATTTTTTGGTAATTTGTTATAGCAGCCATGGATTGGCATAGGATGTCACTACAGGTATTTCTATTTGCTGATATGGATTTTTAAAAATCAAATTTGACAGTAACTGATGGAAGCAGATACAAAGATCCACAACTAAGCCCTGGACTGAGCTCCTGGAGTCCAGTAGAAGAAAGGGAGGAGAGATAATATGAGCAAAGGGATCAAGACCATGATGGAGAAACCCACAGCAACAGCTGACCTGAGCTAGTGGGAGCTCACTGAGTCTGGACTGACAGCTGGGGATCCTGTATAGGAGACTGAACTAGGCCCTCTGAATGTGGGTGGCAGTTGTGTGGCTTGGGCAATTTGTGGGACCACTGGCAGTGGAACCAATATTTATCTCTATGGCATGAAATGGCTCTTTGGAGCCCATTCCCTTTGAAGGGATACCTTGTTCAGTCTAGATACGGGGTGGGGGGGGCAGGGAGGTGCGTGGGGGCATGCGGGGAGCAGGGGGCTTGGTCCTGTCTCGAATGATGTGACAGACTTTGTTGACTCCCCATGGGAGGCCTCACCATCTCTGAGAAGTGGATGGGGGTGGGGTGGGGAGAAGGAGGGGGAAGCAGGAGGGAGAGTGGACTGAGGTTGATATGTAAAATAAAAAGACTGCTTTTTTTTAAACAAATACATAAATAAATCAAATTTGAAGACAGATTCAAAACTGTAGCAGACATACAAATTGCTAAGAAAGGTTAGTTGGCCTAAACTTCTCAGGGCCTAATTGTTGGATATTTGTGTTTGACTTTTATCATCTCTAAAATACACGCTCCACTGCTCCGATCAGACTCTTACTCTCAATGGATTGAATAGCTGTGTAACTCCCCACCACACACACACACACACACACACACACACACACACACACACACACACGCACGCACACACTCTACTGAAAGCCCAACTCTCAATGTGGCTGTATTACCAGAGAGCCTTTGAGAAATGACTATGTTCTCAGGGTGGAGCCATAATGAATAATATTAGTTCCTATATAAGAACCTTCAGAATTGTCTCCCTTTTCCATTGTCATGTGAAGAGATAGCACAAAACCTGTGCAATGGAAAGTAGGCCTTTGTCAAACAGAGTTTATCAGTAACATCGCCTCCAATAAGAAGCAGATGAATCAATTCCAAGATATGTACACCCTAGTAAGACTGAATCATGAATAAGAGAAAATCAGAGAGGAACAATGACAAGTAATGAAATGAATAGATAATAAAAAGTCATTCACCAAAGAGCATCCCAGGCCCAGAAAACGTCACTGCCTAATTCTATCAAATATTTAAAATAGAAAGAAGGGATGTAGCTGTAATTCAGTGGTAAATTTATTGCTTTGATTGCATGAAGCATGAGTTTGTGCTTCAGAACCACAAGAAATACTAAACAAGTTTCTTAAAATCATCTATAGAATAAAAGAATGAATGATACTCAGAAACTCGTGCTACAAGGCTTGCATTTCCTTGACGCTAAAATAATAGAAAGACTATTATAAAAAATAAATTAACTTACAGGCCAATATCTCTGATGATGATAGATGCAAAAATCCTCAACAAAATGCAAAAAACTGAGTTTGATAACCACAATCAAGTGGAATTTTTTTTCACTGGGATTCAAAGTAGTTTAGCATATTCATATCAACAAATGTGCTATATATTATTTTAACAAATTCAAGTAAAAATTAGTAGGACCATCTCAACAGATGCAAAAAAAAAAGCATTCGACAAAATGCAGCATCCCTGCTAGCTAGATCTCAATAGGTTATAGGCAAGAGGAGTGTACCCAAACATAACAAAGGCCATTGATGACGAATCCATAGATAACACAGCTCTCAACAGTGAAGAGCGGAAAGCTTTCTCTCTATGATCAAGGACAAAATAGATTGCCAAATGTCACTCCTTTTCAGCACAGTACTGGAAGTCCTAGCAGAGCAATTGGGGAAGAGAGAGAACTAAGAACCATTCTAATAGAAAAGGAAAATGTAAAATTGTCTCTATTTGCTGATGATTCTATTATATCCATTGTCCTTAGACTAGAAAAAACATTAAAAATGTTGAGTTATGTAAAGTTGTGGGATACAAAATCAGAATCCAAAATCATTTGTGTTTCTGTATGCTAATAACTATCTATCAAAAATATTAAGAAAATAATCATACTTATAAAAGCAAGTTTAAAGTTTAGTTCTTACATATAAATATAACCAAGGATGTAAGTGATCTATATAGTGAAAAATATTACACAGTAATGAAATAAATCAAAGAAACAGAATTAAATTAAAAGATACATGTTTTTAGGTTAGAGAATTAATACTATGAAAATGTCAATAATACACAGTCTATAGATTCAACACAATCTCTATGGAAATTTAAACATTACATCCACAGAGCTGGAATAAACTACTTTAAACTTGTATGGAGCCCAAAAATAATTTTGAAACAAAGAACAAAGCTAGCGGCATCATACTCCTTGATTTGAAAACATAAAGTGATTATAATCAAAACAGCATGGCACTGGCATTAAAAATATAAACCAATAAAACAGGAAACCCAAAAATAGACCCCATGCATTTATGATCAAGTTTCGGCAAAGTTTTTTTAGAACACAATATGGAGAAAGGGCATCTTAACTATATATCAATCAATATGCAGAGGAATAAAATTAGACATTTCTATCATATGCAAAAATTAAGTCAAGTCTAAATAAGTAAAAGAAGCAAATAAAAGACCCAAAACTATAAAATTACTAAAACCCTAGAAGACACAGCATGATTTTGGACATCATCTTTCTTTACATGACCTTGAAAGCACAGGTAAACAAAGAAAAATAGACTAATGGGATGATATGAAACTAAAGCTTCAACATAGCAGAATAAACCAAGTGAGTGAAAGTAGACAAAATGGGAGAAAATATTTGTAAATCTGAGGAGGAGATAATACCCAAAATATTTAAGAAGTTCAATTAAAAGCAAAGAAAACAAGTGTACCACTAGAGAGGAATATAAAATGATACAAGTGACATGGAAGGGGAAGGTAGATCAAATGAGGGTCTGTTAATTGTAATGAGGGAAGGAGATCAATGCAAAAGGAGAGGGAGGGAGGAGGATAAATAACATCAAGGAGGTCTAAAAAGCCATACGGAATCGTATTACTATTAATTTACTTAAATCACACACAATACAAGTAAGTCTATGTATATACATAATTCAAATGATGTTATTTTACTCAAGCAGACAATATTCCCTGCAAGAGCTATAGACTAACAACACAACTTCTACATCCAAGGCTCAGGATACATTCAGGAAGAGGAGGTGGAAAGATGAGGAAAATTTTTTAAGAGCTAAAGGATCAGAAAATCTACTGTGAGATTGCATTTCCCAGAAAAGACAGGGAAGCTCACCCCTGATGCCTCAATAATATGGCTGCCTAAACAAAACCTGAACAATAACAGCACCAATAGAAACGGGAAATCTTGTAAGGCCCCACCCATAAATAAAGACCCACAGGCAACTAAGAACTGCTGAGAACAGGAGAAATAATCTTAGCCAAGGATTAAACCCTAATTAGTTATCTAATACTAATAACTATCCAGCTCTGAAATCATATACAAATTAGCAACTCTAAATTTTCTGATATATGTAGTTAGATAGATGACTAGATGATCTACTCCTACTATATCCATTGCCCTTAGACTAGAAAAAAAACATTAAAAATGGTGAGTTATGTAAAGTTGTGGGATATAAAGTTAGAATACAAGAATCATTTGTGTTTCTATATGCTAATAATGATATATCAAAAATATTAAGAAAAATATTAAGAAAATAATCCTATATGTGTGTATATATACATACACAAACACACACACATATATAATAGCCTTTTTCATATATATATATATATTTATAGAAGAAGCAAGGTGGGGTACAAAAGAGGGTTTCTGGGAGGAAATAAAAGGGGAAAACAATGTAATTATATTTTAGTTCCCTAAAAGAAACTAATAAAAAATAAAATAAAAAATAAAACACAGTCGTTTAAAAGGTCAACAGACCTGAACAGACCTTTTTGTGAAGGTCAATTGAAAATGCTCCGTATCACTAATCACTAAATGCAAATCAAACCCTGGTAAGATAGCATCCTATTCTTGTTAGAATGCCCTGATCAAAAGAAATGAGAGATACAAAGTATTGGAAAGATATTGAACAAAGGGAGTTTTGAAAAGTCATTTATTAAAATGCAAATTAAGATAACCAGTTTGAAAAACAGCATAGAGATTTCTCAAAGAATTAAAAGCAGAACTACCATATAGTGTTATAGAGTTATTGAGACTGGGAGTATAGGGCTTTAGTATCAGTTTCTATGGAGACTGGAATATCACAAGTCTAAGGTCTGTCTAGGCTACCAAATGAATTCAAGGCTAGCCTGGGCAGCTTGGTAAGCTCCTGATCAAAAATTTAAAATAATAATAATTATTATTTCTTTTATTTCTTGAGATCATATTATAATTACATCAATATCCCTTTCTCTGTCCTCCTTCCAAGCCCCTCCTTGATCGTTTTCAAATACATAGCTTCTCTTTTCATGAAATAATGTCGTTACATGCACATACACATATCTTAATTGTGCAAGAGGTGGGGAAAAGTTTTTAAGAGCCAAAGGACAGGGAGTTTGCTGTGGGATTATGTTTCCTAGGAATGGAAGAAGCTACACCCATAAAGTCTCACCAGGACTGTCAAATCTTAGCTGAATTGCCGACAAGGTAATGTGGACAAGGTAGGAAAGCCCAAGAGGCCTCAATCCTATATAAAGAACTATAGACAACCACAGAATGCTGGGGGGGGGGGGATAGTCTTTTTAGGTCCATATGCATGGAAAATATTTTTCCAACCCTGTGCCCTGCAGTAATGTCTAGTATTGATGTTGAAGTGTGTTTCTTGCCTGCAGCAGGAGGATGGATTCTGTTTTGTATTCATTCTGTTAGTCTGTGTCTTTTTATTGAGGAATTAAGACCATTGATATTGAGAGGTATCAATGACCAATGATTGTTGATTCCTGTTGTTTTGTTGTTGCTGTAGGTGGTGGCGGCAATTGTGGTGGTAGTGGTGTGGTTAGTATGTGTGTGTGTGTGTTTCTCCTCTTTTTAATATACTGGTCTGGTCTGAGATTATTTATTCCCCGTGTTTCCTTGGAAGCAGTAATGTCTATAGGTTGGAGTTTATCTCATAGCAACTGTTGTAAGACTGGATTTGTAGGCACTGCTTAAATTTGGTTTTATCATGGAATATCTTATTTTCTCCATCTATAGTGATTCAAAGTTTTACTGGGTATAGTAGTCTCAGCTGGCTGTTGTGGTCTTTTAGAGTCTGCAACATATCTGTCCTGGTCTTTCTGGCTTTTAGAGTCTCCAATGAGATATCAGGTGTAACTCTAAAAGGTCTTCATTTTTATGTGGTTAAGTCTTTTTTTGGTTGCAGCTTTTAATATTATTCCTTTGTTATGTAAGTTTTGATTATTATGTGCTGAAGGCACTTCCTTTTCTGGTGAAAACTATTTGGTAACCTGTATCCTTCTTGTACCTTTATAGGCATCTCCTTCTTTAGGTTAGTATAATTTTCTTAAAAATATTTCCTGGAACCTGAGCTGCGTTTCTTCTTTCTCTATTCCCATTATTCTTAGATTTTTGTCTTTTCACTGTGTCCCAGATTTCCTGGATATTTTGTGTCAGGAGATTTTTAGATTTAATATTTTCTTTGGCCAATGTACCTTTCTTCTCTCACACCCGCAACACTTAGAGATTCCCTCTCCCATTTATTGTGTTCTGTTGGTGAACTTTGTCTCTATAGTTCCTGCTTGAATTCAGAAATTCTTTCATTGCCAGAATTCCATCTGTTTGGGTTTTCTATGTTGATTCTATTTCCATTTTTTAGGTCTTGAATGGTGTTATTCATTTCTATGTATCTCTCTCTCTCTCTCTCTCTCTCTCTCTCTCTCTCTCTCTCTCTCTCTCTCTCTCTCTCTCTTTCTGTGTGTGTGTGTTTCTGGATTTCTTTAAGGTATTTATTCAATTTTCTCTTTAAGGTCTTCTATCATCCTCATAAGGACTGTTTTAAGATCTTTTTCTTATTCTACAGTTATACTGGAATACTCAGGTCCTGCTGTATTAGGGTTTCTGCTGATTGTGTTTTTGCTGGTGACTAGGCATCTGAGATTGAGATGATTCCAGTTCTAGATACTGATACAGATATCAGTTTTGTTTCTGTTGGGTGGGTGTTTTGTTCTTTGGTTTCTGTTTCTTCTCTGATTTTTAGGAGAGTATGGTGGCTCTATGTTTCCTCTTAGGAAGTTTTCTCTGAACCTGACAGGTGTGGCTACTGCGGGTTCCAGGCAAATGAACCTAAGGAAAAAGCTGATGTAGCTATTTTAATACGACAAGATAGACCCAATCAAAACTAGTGAGAAGAGATAGAGAAGGACACTACATAGTCATCAAAGGAAAAATCCCCCAAGAGGACACTGCAATTCTAAACATCTATGCCCAAAACGCAAGGGCACCCAAGTTTGTAAATGAAACACTACTACAGCTCAATTCACACATTGACCCTCACACACTGATAGTGGGAGACTTCAATACCCTATGCTGAACAGACAGATCATCTAACCAAAAACTAAACAGAAATGCTTAAGCTAACTAATGTTATAAACCAAATGGACCTAACAGATATTTACAAAGCATTTCACTCAAACACAAAAGAATATGCCTTCTTTCTCTGTGCCTCATGAAACTTTCTCCAAAATAGACCAAATACTCAAATACCAAGCCAGTCACATCAGATACAAGAAAACTGAAATAACAGCCTGTTTCCTATCATACTACTACAGACTAAAGTTGGACATCAACAACAACAGAAACGACAGAAAGCTTACAATCTCATGGAAACTGAACAACTCACTACTGAGTGAAAATTGGTTCAATACAAAAATAGAGAAAGAAATTAAAGATTTTCTAGAATTGGATGAAAATGAACATAAAATATATCCAAATTTATGGGACACATGAAAGCCATTGCAAGAGACAAGTTCATAGCACTAAGTGCCTACATAAAAAAGAAAAACCAATGGAGAGCTCTCACGCTAGTAACTTAGCGGCCTGCCTGGAGACTCTAGAACAAAAGAAGAAATCAGTCTCAAAAGGAATGGATGGCTAAAAGTAATAAAACCGAGGGCTGAAATCGATAAAATAGAAACAAATAGAACAATACAAAGACTCAATGATACAAACAATTGATTCTTTGAGAAAATTCAACAAGATAGACAAACCTTTATCCGAACTAACTAAAAGACAGTGAGAAAATCTAACAAAATCAGAAATTAAAGGAGAGACATAACAACAGACACCGAGGAAATCCAGAGAATCATAAGGCATATTTTTTTGTTTTTTTAAGGATATATTTTAAAAACCTATATTCCACCGAATTGGAAAATCTAAAAGAAATGGATAATTTTCCTGATAGATACCACTTACCAAACTTAAATCAGGATCAGATAGACAATTTAAACAGACATATTATTCTCAGTGAAATAGAAAGTCATTAATTTTTTTCAGTCATAAAAAGCTCAGAGCCTAATTGTTTTAACATAGAATTCTACCAGGCTTTCAAAAAAGAGTTAACACCAATACTCCTCAAATTATTGAATAAAATAGAAACATAAAGAACATTGACAATTCGTTTTATGAGACCACAGTTACTCTGATACCCAAACCATATAAAAACACAAGAAAGAAAGAGCATATATACAAAAATACTCAATAAAATACTAGTAAGCCACATCTAAAAACACATCAAAAAGATCATCAACCATGATCAAGCTTTATCCCAGAGATGCAGGGATGCTTCCTGTAATCTACCATATAACATAATCCAACATATAAATGTTATCCACCATATAAAATTCTGAAAGACAAAAAACATATGATAATCTCATCAGATGCAGAAATGGTCCTTGACAAAATCTAACACACCATCATGATATAAGTCCCAGGAGTGATCAGGGATACAAGGGATAGTCATCAACATAATAAAGGTAGTTCACAGTAAGCCCATAGCCAACAACAAATTAAGTGGAAAGAAACTCAAAGCAATTCCACTTAAGTCAGAAACAAGACAAAGTTGTCCATTTTCTTCATACCTAGCCAATATAGTACTTGAAGTCTTAGCTAAAGCAATAAGAAAGTTGAAGGAGGTAATGGGGACACAAATTCAAAAGGGAAAGGTCAAATATCTTTATTTGTAGATAATATGATAGTATACACAAGTGATCCAAAAAATTCCACCAGAAAATGTCCACAGTTGATAACTTCCAGCAAAGTAGCTCAATTCAAAATTAACTCACAAAAAATCAGTAGCCCTCCTATATACAAATGACAAATGGACTGAGAAAGAAATAAGGGAAGTAACACCTGTAAGTAATATACAATATAATAATATAAAATGTATATATATATGCCTGTAAATAATATATAATATACCTGTAAATAATATATTTTTATATTATAATAATATAAAAATAGATTGGGATAACTCTGACCAAGAAAGTTAAAGACTTGCATGATAAAAACTTCAAGTCTTTTGTAGGGTTAAGACAGCCCCTTTAGGGGGCGGGGTTTGCCTCGGGCGAATGCCTGCCAATAAATGGGCATGCGGAGAGGCAGCTAGGCCCTTTTTCCTTCCTACCTCCTGTGCCACGCGGGAACAGGTTCTGTAAGTTTATCATTAAAGTGTGAATATTGTTTAATATCTGCATTGCATTTATTCACGCCGATACAGTCTTTGAAGAAAATGTAAGATGGAAAGGTCTCCCATGCTCATAGATTAACATAGTAAAAATGGCCATTCTACCAAAAGCAATCTACAGATTCAATGCAGTCTCCATCAAAATTCCTATACAATTCCTCATAGATCTTGATAAGCTAATTCTCAACTCCATATGGAAACACAAAATACCCTGGATAGCTAAAACAATCCTGAACAATAAAAGAACTTCTAAAGGTATCATTATTTCCGATTTCAAAATTCATTATAGAGCTATAGTAACAAAACCAACATGGTATTGATTCAAAAACAGGCATGTTGATCCATGGAATGGAACTGAAGACCCAGACATCTAGTCAAACAACCATTGACAACTGAGTTTTGATGAAGAAGCCAGAAAGTCACATTGGAGAAAAGACAGTGTCTTCAACAAATGGGGCTGGTCAAACCAGATGGCCACATGAACAAGAAGTCAAACAGATCCATACTTACCACCCTGCACAAAACTCAAGTTTAAGTGTATCAAAGACCTCAACATAAAACCAGATACATGGAACCTGATAGAAGATAAAGTGGGGGATAGCTTTGAATGCACTGGAACAGAAAAAGATTTTTCTGAATAGAACAACATTAGTGCAGGCACTAAGATGAACAATTAATAAATGGGACTTCTTGAAACTAAAAGATTCTACATGGCAAAGGTCAATGCTATATGGACAAAGTGGCAGCCTACAGAATGGCAAAGAAATTTATCATTCAATAGAAGACTAATTTCCTATCTATCTATCTATCTATCCTCAAGAAACTAGATATCAAAAAACAATTAATCCAATAAAAATGGGGTACAAATCTAAACAGAATTGTTAATGGAGGAAACTCAAATGGCTGAGAATCACTTCAATGTTCAATATTGTGCAAGGAGAGACCTTGGATGACTCAGCTCTAGATGAGATATCGCCATCACATCTCTCTCTGCAAAGCTCAGGCAACCCCACAGAAGAGGAGGTGAAAAGAGTGTGAGAGCCAGAGGGGATGGAGGGCACCAGGAGAACATGGCCCTCTAAATCAACTGAGCAAAGCTCATACGCGCTCACAGAGCCCAAAGCAGCAAGCATTGGACTGCATCAGTTCCTCTGTGTATATTTTATGGTTTTTGGTTTAGTGTTTTTACGGGACTGTTGAGTATGTGAAAAAGTAGGTCTCTAATTCTTATGCCTTCTCTTGGGCTCTTTTCTTCTGCTGTTTGTTTTGTCCAACTTAGGTGTTATGTTTTTTTTTGGGGGGGGGGGGGGCTTTAGAACATCGTTGGAATCTTCCTTCCCTGTCCAAAACGCTTTTCCTACCATATGCCTTCAATGCTGGAGATGAAACCAAAGGCCTCTCACATGGTGTGTTCTACCACTGACTTCCATCCCTAGCCCACTTTGGCTTTTTCTTGTATTTAGCTTCTCTTCTTACTCCACTATATTTTCTAGCATCCTTCTGGGACTTAACCTTGTCTTGCTTGAGGTGATATATAGCTTCCTCCCTGAAGTTCTAGCCTCTAGTTTTCCCCTTGTCTAATCCCTTCTGTGTTTTGTGTATGTGTGTGTGGTGTACACGTTTGTACATATGTGGCACACATACATGCAGGTGTACCTGTGTGCAAATGTGGAGGAGGCCATCATGTATCTACATGTATAGTGCTCCCTAACTTATTTTGTGAGACAGGGTTTCTCACTCAACCTAAGCATTGCTGTCTTAGCTACACTGGTTGGTGAATTAACTCCTGAAATTCAGTTGCCTCTGCACCTCTAAGTTGACAGAATATACTGCAATTTCAGACATTTTATGTGGGTCCTGGTATCCAAATTCAGGTTCTCACATTCATTAGCAAGCTTTAGCCACTGAGCAATCTCCCCAGTGGCTCCAGTCTGTATTTCTAAAGTGAACAACTCTCTCTCTTCAATCTTTCAATTGAAATGTTATCCTATTGTAAGTCTTCCATCCTTTGCCTGGCATGGAAGAACATCTGCCATTAGCACCAGTTCACCTCTTTGACCCTGCTTGTCGTGGCCATATTCCTAAACATTTCCCAGCCATGTTTCATTGTATTTTAAGAAGATTCTCTTTTCTTGGTAATTAGTTTTTTTCTTATAGCAGTTTCCATGTTCAGGACTCCCTGGTGACCCAAACCCTTGCCACTAATTAAGTCCCTCTTATCTTTCAGGGTCAGACTCAAGTTTTTTCTCTACTAATTCTTCCCAGAAGACATGCACATCCATTCCTCTTCTGCATCCCTATACTGCTTTAATATCTGTTTAGCTGAGAACTAACTTCAGTACTAGCATGTTTGTGTATATCTTGTCTCCCTAACTACCTAAACACTCACTGGGCTCAGGAAGCAGAATTCTATCTTTTTTCCAACACATTTGACACCAGAACTGAAATATATATATATTCCATATATATATATGGAATAGTTTCCAATGCTTAGCCAACCACTTTGCCACTACTTTAATAGCTCACTAAACCCATGGTTAACCTTTTGTCACCATCACCACAAATGTCAGGCACTGTTGGCAACAGAAGACAGAAAAGACTGTCAGAGATAAGGTGCATACAAAAGAAAAGCATTCTCTATTTAAGCTTCAAACAAGATGAAATACTAAAGTAGTCAGAGTGCTCTAGCAGCTGAAAGTGTTCCTTAATATATTTAGGTCCCTGAGGCAACTCCACAGATTTGAATTAGGTCCTTATACAGTTCTTCTAAGAGAGTGAGCAGGCCAATTATTCTTTTCTTTTCTAGTGTGGGCTGGGTTGTTAATAGCCAGGTGTTGAATTCAATGGCGTCAATAATGACACATCTATTTTCTGATGGTTTTTCTCCAGGATTTTTGCATTCCTAAACTAATAATTAAAATTCAAAATAATCTACATGACCTTTTTTGAAACTGAAAATACGACGTGATATGTCAGAAACATTCCAGTTTGACCAGAAGTAAGCCGAAAGAAAGGCATTGTTCCCCAAGAATGAGAAAGAGTGAGCAGTAAGGAATGAATAACTCTTTTCTGCTGCCCTCAGTGTCACAGAAGAGATGTATTACTCCATCGGGAAAGGGAGAAGAGCAAAGTAGTTAAATACTAAATGCCAAGTCACACAAACGCCTATTAGCAGATGCTATGCGGATGACTCTCAATTAAGCACTACACATTGTAGGCCTTTCAGAAGGCTTCATGGTATGTTGAAGGCTCCAGCTTAGTCATGTTGCCATGTTACCCCCATCATAGTCATGAGCAGCTGGACGTATAGTGACAGCATCAAGTGGTCAAAAATCCCCAAATATCTTAAAAGTATGTGCAAAGATGATTCTTCTTAAAGGCATTATTTTTCATTTCTAAACCTCATTATTACTGAGCACACTGCTCCAGCCATAATACCCAAAACCATCCTCTATCTTTGTTAGTTATTTAAGACATTAAGCATCTTTTGGGGTTATATTTTCTTCTGAATTAATTTTTTTAATTATACTGAAGATTTTTTAAAGACTATATTCATTTTGCTCCTCTATTGCTATGACTTTCAGGGAAGAATCTTGCTTTAGGATGGATGGACTTTGTATCAATCGCACTCAAAACTGACTTCAAAATTTCCCTTTGATTTACAGTAATATTTATTCAAAAATTTTACTTGGCATCTCTATAATATAGACATTTTTCTAAGTAAATAAATGCCACGATCCTTTCCATCATGCAACTTCCATAGATTATAATTATGGTAGATTTACAGAAGGGCTACCCAAGGCCATATCTCACAGTCTGAATAGTAGCCCTGATTATTTTAGAGACAGTGAAGAAGAAAAAGGCCCCTGATGAGCTGTGGGGGATAAGCTTCTTCTCCTGACTTCTACATTTCTTTTGTGATAGATAGAAAACAGAGGTGGGCTGATTACATAGCCTGGAGTTCTTTTTAAATAGAGTGCTTATTTCTCCTTGATCTGATTCCTTCCTCTTTCTCAGCTTCACTTTCCTGAAGTGTTATTATTATTCTTCTGAAGACAGGAATTAAAACTGCTAATTGCAACTTTCTTAACAATTATGGGACGTTTAAGTTAACTGCATAAATACATGTCATGGATTTCATTTACTGGATGTAACATGACATATCTACCAATACAGAGGAGTCTAAGCTACATGCTTACCAGAGTCTCAGCCCAACTGAATTTTTCCTATTTGTGTGAGGAGTTCTCAACAGGTTTCCAAATGATGTCTATCTACTTCCGGGCTGGCCAGTCTCTGCTCCCAGTTGAGCAGGTCTGTGCTTGAGAACCGACTTCCCTAATGTAGTCCCTTGAGACTACACACTCTGCCCAGAGCTGTGTGTATTTGCCACCAGTTGCCTTACCTTATGGATTTCTCCCTGCTGGACAGTTTTTATGACGTTAATCCAGTCTTCCATGTCTTTCCGACTAGGTGCAATCAGGGAGATTTTTCGATTTGGTGTGATAATCTAAACAAAACATCATATTATTAGTTGCTTTTCACCAACAAAGCTCCCTGCCCTGAGTCTGCCAATTCTCCACAA
Organism: Microtus oregoni; assembly: GCF_018167655.1. NCBI lineage: Eukaryota > Metazoa > Chordata > Mammalia > Rodentia > Cricetidae > Microtus > Microtus oregoni. The sequence continues at coordinate 1,003,242 of NW_024544751.1, forward strand.
AATTAGACATAGGTACCAAGTATATTCCCAGCCACTGCTTGAATATAAGACCTAAGTTTCCAGAGCCACACTCAGCTGCTCTCAGAACTATTCAAGACAGTAATGATTAAAATAGTAATAATCAATACTTTAATGCCACCTCATGTGTGCCAAACACTATTCTGATGCATTTTTAGGAATATTCTTTCAGTCTTTATTATAGTCCCATGAAATGGACATTGCATTTCTTCCCCTTTCGTGGCTAGGAAAACGAAAATAAGGGCAGTTAGATAACTAAAGTCATCCAGAAGTTAAAAAATGAAAGCAGATTCTTTGACTCTTGAGTCCATGCTCTTAAACAATAAACTACAGGTCATCCATTTCTCAAAGGAGCTTGCCTAAAGTGTTTACTTGCTCACTGCTGTTCTATGGAAAGTAGGGAAAGTGTATTTACTTCAATAGAGTTCCTCTCTTTCTGTTTGTGCGCCATACCAGATGTCAAAAAAAAAAATCCAGCTTCTTTCTTTATCATTGGCAGGGAGAAATAAGTGGAAGAACCTTGCCAGGAATAGTATCAAAGCCACACTGAAGGTCATATTTTATCTATTTACCTACGTATGTATGTATGTATGTATGTATGTATGTATCTATCTATCTATCTATCTATCTATCTATCTATCTATCTATCTATCATTGTGTGTGTGAATGATGCGCACATGTATGTATGTGAGTATAGGTGTATATGTGGCAAAGACCATGTGTGAAGGCCAATTTTTAGGAGTTGGTTCTCTCCTTCCTCGACGGGATCCAGGGATTGAGTTCAGATCATTGAGCTTGCATGGCAAACTCTTTTGCCTGGTGAGCCACCTCACTGCTTCAGTTCTGAAGGTCTTAATGATGCAACCAGAAGCAGAACTTGTATTTTTTGCAGATAGTAAGAGAGAATACAATTGGCTATCATGTCAATCATTGCTTCAGGGGCTCTGCTTGTTATTTTATGATGAATGCCTCAAACTGATGCTAGTGATAACCATACTAACATGCAATTTTGGTCTCCTTTTGCAGGTAGTGCTTGATTTTGCGGCAGATAGCCATAGGAGCTGGTTAGGACAATGAATAACCTCAGTCACTCCTTTGTTTTCAATCCAATTCTTAGTTGATCTGCTGGGCAGCAGCCCTGTACTTTCACTAAGATAAAGGGTAGCCTAGCCTCAAGCTGAACCCTAATGGAACCAACTGATGGGGCTGGCAAAAACAATTTTGGAGACGGTGGGAAGGAGCATTCAGGGCTAGTGGACTTGATGCTTTGAAGTGATTATTCTGGTTTAGATATACGTGAATGACCAAAGCGGTACAACGGCCCAGGGACACTAAGCCCTGAAAACTTCTGCTTTCTTCGAAGTACTCTCATCTGTAACCTCACCATGGACTAGATTTTACTGCGGATGACCTACCATGCCAGGGGAAATTATGTCATGCACCTTGGTTATTCTATTTTTTCCTATGGCTTATCAGTCTCTCGAAACTCTCCCCAATGATACTTCTAAACCACCTTTACCAAGAAGACTGATTGAATGCCACAGTAGTCAAAGGCCCCTTGTCCCCTGAAGTCAGCTTGGCTTTATAGCAGCCTTTAATGGAGAGCATGGTTAGTACTCACTGTCCTCGCCATCATTAGGCTAGTGGAAATTTGTATAAATAATAACATTTTGCAATCAAAGAAGACTTGTTAACCCTAATGTTCCCCAAAATGGAACAAACAGATAGAACAACCCTATTTGTTAGCTAGCCCCGCCCGTACACATCCAGCCATTCTCCATCTTACTTACACAGAAACTGTGGTAAAGATTTCTCCAGCTGCTTTCTGCCAAGACAACTTGTGACAGATCAATTGTTTCAAAGTGCGCAAACTGGAAGATAGAGAAGGAGAACGGTAAGAAGCCGTCTGACTAATTAGGCAAACAGACATTAAAAGGTACACACACACACACATACACTGACAAACATTCTTGGCAGTTACGATCGAACCATTTGTTTGTCTAGAGGGCTAAGATTTATATAGGCACATGGTTTCTGTAGACAGGGCAGGTGGCAAGTATAAAACAAATGAAATAGAAACACAACTTCCCAAAAACTTCTCGGTAGACTTGGAGCAAGGCTTGGGCTGCTCAGCAGACTTGCCCAAATATAAACTTAGTGCTGGATAAGATAACAAAATAGACCCTGCCTGGGCAATTTGCAGTATAAATATTATCAAGCCCTAATTTATTGGGTGGCAGCCTTTGACTATGTCCTTGTCATAGCCAGTCTGGAGCCTGTGTCTCCTGGTAGATCGGATGCGGTAGAGACTGCTCAGCTAGCAGCAGAGCATCAGTACCGTCAATACAGACAAGGGTAGTTGATCACTATGTAACCTGTGATGGCATTTAAGACTCCATGCTCAGAACAGCCTAGGATTTGGTCTAAAGCTTTGCTATCGCCACCTTTAAATACCTGATCGTTTGAGTTTGGGGTTTGTGTTTTGTAAATAAAGCCCAATAAGACCATGGGCGGTGACATGAATACGGGAAGCCTATGTCACCTGCACGTTCACTCCCGTTTTGTCATTCTAATTGTATTATCATATGTCTGCACTTAGAATTCCAGTGAATCCCATCATGGTGGTAAGGCAAGTACAAAGTATGCTGTGTCTATGACTGAGCAGCTGTGGGTATTGCCAGTCTACACGTTCTATTGGAGCCACGACTTGCTACAAACATGAATCAAACGCAGTTTTTTTTTTTTTTTTTAAGAAACAAACAACTGGGGAGCCCTATTCTATTCATTCTTATTCCTTGCCTGTCCTTGTATTATGCAACCATTAATGCTGAAAAGGATGGCACTGAAGGACTAGGAAAGCTGGGGCAAACCACTGTGCCTTTTCCATTTACTCAGAAAATGTTGGCAGAATGTGAACATATAAAAAAATAAAAAAGAAAGAGCTAGTTTTGTATACTGCTGGAAACAAAATATACATGCATGTAAGAGCTACTAACACAAATTATATAACGATGGTGGTTCTTTTTATAAGTTAAATGCTCTTATGTTTACATTTAAAAACTGGAATGGTGCAAAAGAAAATTAAATGGCAAGATTTATACAAATTATCTTCTAGAATAACATTAAATCCCAAAATAAAACACCATAAGCCAATGCTTTATATTTTAGTATAAATATGAAACATTTTGTGTTCGTACCATTAATGATATTTTTCCTGGTTTTTGAGTAAAGGGTTCTGCATTTTCATTTTGCACTGGGCCCCACAAATTTTGTAGGCCACTCTGCATACAGAAACTAACCAGGGCCGGGCGGTGGTGGCACATGCCTTTAATCCCAGCACTGGGGAGGCAGAGGCAGGCAGATCTCTGTGAGTTCGAGGCCAGCCTGGTCTACAGAGTGAGTTCCAGGATAGACTCCAAAACCACAGAGAAACCCTGCCTCGAAAAAACAAAAACAAAAACAAAGCAAAACAGAAAATAACTGGGGAATCCACGAAAATGAAGAGACATAGGAACGGGGAAAGATAAAAATACACCACTCATTTGGTCCAAAGGGATTAGTTACAGGAAGAATAGATGCTTTCAACTTCTCCTTTATTGATGACCTTCTCCGCACTCACACATTCCTTGGCACCCAGCCACTAATGCAGATGAAAGGATTCAAAAATTACCGAAGGGTGATGTGCAAAGAGGAGCTTCTGTCCTTGAATCATACAATATCTTAGCTTCCATCTCTTGAAGGAGTTACAGTTCTTAAGCAGCTGTCCTTCCTTCACGATCTTCTGAAAGACACAAACATAGCAGTAGAAAAGTTAGATGAACTTGCGAGATTGTTTATTTGTTCTCTCAGATGGGAAAATTACTTATCTGGAAAATTCTATCTCTGCTACCTAGCTGATGAATAATAGCCTGTAGGCCAGGCAAGAACACAAGGAAATTAGTTCCACCAGAAAAGGCATTGGTTTCTTTTCTCTAAAACGCTCACAGTGGCATAGCCTTCAAGTTTCTTAGGATATATTACTCAAAAGCAGTGAAGAACATCTCCATTTGTGGTGAGGGGAGAGAGAAGAAGGCATGCCTGTATAAATACAAAAATGACAATCCTGAGAAAGTACAAGTAGCGGTGGAAACGGCTAAGTTCAGGAAAGGTAGATTTTCCTTAACTGTCAAGGTTGTAGCCCTAGAGAGAACCTTCAAATCAGCTCTTCCTGAGGATTCTTCTTAGCATATTAAGTTAGATTGTGTCTCTTCACTGATCACAAGCCTCCAATAGCTTACTAATATTTTTAGAAGCAAATATAAATTCCTTATCAAGGCCTTCAAGGGATTCATGAACTGGTGACGGAGCAAGCATGAAAAGGACTCCAAAAGACAATGACCTTCTTCTGATTACTTTCTTTATTTAGCACATGCTCTGGCCGATGATTTTCCACTTATTGCACAACAGACTGATCCTACCGGATACAGAGACTACTTATCATTTTCACCACTGAAGACACTCTTGGTTATGTTATAGAGAACAAACCGACATAAAGACTGCAGAAGTACTCACACTAATAGAGAACCAAACCTATAAATTATGGGACAAAGAGCCAGACAATTAAATTCACCAAATCAAGGCTCTTTCTTTCTTTTCTTTTTTTTTTCCTGTGCAATCACCTTCATCAAAATGAGGATTTACTATTAAGTGGCCAAACTGTTTTATTTAGCCTAACTAGTATATCCTAAACATTTTTAATTAATTGATAATGTTTAAAAGACAAATGTCCAGAAATGCAGGTACTTACTTCTTTTTATTTATTTTTAAGCAGAACATCTGGAAAAGCAGGCCTACGTTCTTGCATGGCAACACTTAGCTGGAACCATGTAGCCACTGCCGTCCTCAGATGAGAGCATGTGACTTCATCAAACATTTGAATTTGAGATTCTGATGTAAACAGGGCTTGGGAGGGTATATTTCTCAGTGCAGAGAGCTTGCCAGAGAGAGCAAGGAGAGGGGAGATTTCTTGAGGTTAAAAGTTTGAATGTGGGGGCCTGGAGAGATGGCTCAGAGGTCCTGAGTTCAATTCCCAGCAACCACATGGTGGCTCACAACCATCTGTAATGAGGTCTGGTGCCCTCTTCTGGCCTGCAGGCATACACAGACAGAATATTGTATACATAATAAATAAATAAATATTTATTTTAAAAAAGTTTGAATGTGGATAGAGGAATTGGTGATAGAAGACAACCGTCGGTGGGCTATCCAAACTAAGGATATCTGAAGAAACTTTATAGAAATTCACTAGTTTACAAGTTAATCGCAAATATACCATACAGAAGGAGACTAAGCAGAAGGAACCTGCATGGGTGGACGATGATTATTCCCAGAAGGCCCAAGTTATTAAATGAAAGCCTCGGTGCTAGGCACTGGATACTGTCCTGCAAGTTAACGGCCAAAGAGGCTCCAGAGGCACCCTAAATGGATGGTAAGACCCTATTGCTAACGACATCATTCACTTTGGAAACAAGACATAGAGAAATCAACCTCAAGTGGCCAGGAAATACACATTTCTTCTCACTGCTGTTGAGCTTACATGTTGTTACAAGGAGCTATGAAAGCTGCTGGGGAGAAAAAGACACCAACAGTCTAATCCAGCACTAGGACTCTGCATACTAGAATACTGACCTGCATGGCAGAATGTGTCTGCTAGTGCAGTAGTGGCATTAAGGTTACACAGCTAACCCATCCACTTTCTGATTCGACTTGAGGCCTGTTCCACAGGAGGGAATTTACACGCGGTACTGTAAATCTATTGACTATTTTCCCTTCCCCTATTTTTAAAGACCTGTAACTGAGATGACCAGGTATCTAAACACCTACTTTCTCTTCTGAAAGACACCTTCTCTTTAAAAATGAGCTATTAAACCTAGAATTTTTTGCTTTGTAACTTGACCATATATCTCAAGAGAATTCATATTTAGTTCAGGCATTTACCAGCTATTTTATGATATAACTATAAGCAAGAAGAAAATTTAATTATCCTTTTCAAATTCCTATTTTATCTATCTTTATACCACATCCTTTCCTTTTGCACATGATCATGAATACAGTGGTTACTCCGGAGCCTATGTTAGTGCTGGGAACTGGATTTGGCTCCTCTGGATAAAGTACTCTTAATTGTGAGCCATCTCTCCACCTTAATAACCCAACATGCAACCCCAACTTGAGAGACTATCAAACGCCACTATTAAGGAGACATTAGAGTTACAAAGTCTATGTAGGAGTAAAGTTTCTCCATGTCATATAGAGTATATATCACTATAAATCAGAAATCAGAAATGGATTCTGGTAAGTTAGGATGTATATTGTAATCTTATTCAGCAAGCATGAAGAAAATAACTTTAAATTTTATCTATACATATACTACATATGGACTAGAATGGCTAAAATTCAAAAGACCAATAACATCAACTAGTACTAAGGATGTGCAGTAATAAGAACTCTTTCATTTTTTGTTAGGAATGTAAAATGCTACAGGCACTCCGTAAGGCAGATTGTCAGTTTCTTGTAAATCAAAGTATGATCCAACAACTGCAATCCTTGAAATGTACCTAGTTCGCTGAAAACCTAAAACATTGCAAATCTGCACACAATTTTTATAGAAGCTTTATTTATAATTTCAAGCCCTGGTTTATTATATGAAGTTTTGTAATTTTTCAATGTAAGCAGATAATGGAAAAAACTTTTTAAGGCAAAGAAAACAGTTTGCAAGCTATGGCTAGCTGCCAGGCAAAGAGTTCACAGTATCTGAATTGCCGCTGCTAACACTCAGAGGAGTTACAGTAAGTTTAGAGCACATGGATAAGGAGTCCATTCATGTAAGACACACGCTACCAAGTTGGAGGCAGATAATGTCAACATAATTTATGTACAGTAGAGATAATGTCTCAGTAAGGATTTCTTACTGACTGTCTAAATACAGGCTCTAGCTCGTCAGCTGTTGAACATATATGAATACCCAAACCCGGATGTCTAAGAACTAAAAGTGGCCACGGTCCTTTTCTTCACAAACTCTGTTCCCTTCAGAGAAGCTTACCATAGTAACCCAATCATTGCTTTAAAATAAACTGATGCATATTTTTAAGGCAGCCTCGAGATGATAGAAGAGGTAGAAGCAAATTTCATTGGATTTCTACAAGCCAATGAGATAGATGCATTGAAAATGGCTTTACCTGTTTGGGGTTACTAAACTGAACCAAAGGCCCGTGAGGAAATGAGGAGAGGCAAAGCTAGCCTTCAGAGAGATGTGGTCAGGGGTGAGCTCTACCTAGGCCCCAGGAGAACTCCCCAGTGCTTCTCGGCCGTTCCCCGTTTGCGGACCACAAACCTCACAGCCCTCTCCAGGCAGCCATGCACTGTGCTGTCTGTTAACTGCCAGACAGCAAACTTGAAGGCTGCGACATTCTCCACTACTTTTCTCAACCTGCAATTATAAATGGTTGCTGGACTCTGCTTTGTCTCCCTCTGACAAGAAAAGTGGGAAGGCCTGGTTAATTAGTACGTATACGACAGAGTGAGCACGAACCCCACCCAACCCCCACTAAACTTTGCCCTAAAAGACATGACCACAGATAGCTGAGAATTAGATTGTGTTCTGTGAACAGCTCTGAAGAGTCATTAGCAGATCTGCGCTAATGAGCTTCCCCGCAAGGGGCAACTAGCCATCCTTATCATTCTAGAGACACAGTGTTCCATGGTGAGCATGAAGAAAGTTCTGCTTCCTTTTTTTTTTTAAAAAAAAATAACAATCCAAGGGTGACTGGAAGAGTAATTAGAATTCATATTTATGTAACACTGTCTAGCTTAATTCTGTCATATGGGAAAAGAAAATCTTTGAACTTAGTTTCTTTGTTACTTTTACTTTTTATTGAAAATATTTTTTCCACACGTTAAATGATTTATCAAGGTATTTTTCTTCTTAAAACATCATCAAATAAGTTGGCAGTTTTCCCGTTAAATAATATTCTGCTTTGTAAACCTTTTGAGATTGTAGCATCCTGGGACTGAAATTGTTGTCAGAAAAACACATCTGTAAGGTACTTACAAAAGGAACAAAGGGATGGGACAGTAAATAACAAAATCTTCTCGATGACCAGATTTACAGGAACATCACTGATTTCATAAAATGGAGCCTAGTCACAATCCTCCTTGTCTAATCTGTCATATTCCTGTTGTGAATATCTGTGTTGTACCCAGTAGGCAGACGTTAGGGTTAAAGAGGTCCTCGTACGTACTGACAAGGCCCACCACCCACCACGTGACGTTTCTTGACCTGAGCGCACAGCAGCCAGGCCTCCTAGTCTTTCTGGCCAGCTGTAATATGAAAACCCAGAGAACTCAAGGGAACTGCACGGTAGGGGACTATTTAGGTTGCTGATGCATCTCTAGCCCCACAGTTCAGTCACCACAAATGCACTAAGTTTCACTCAAATCCCAGGAGTGCAGGATTCAGAAGCCTAGGTAAGCAGGACCTGTATTGGGAAACTTAGCTTCACTTCATTTTGGATTCCTGTCTAGTAAGCCAACCCCTAAATCCATTACTTCTAGAAACTCCCACACCCAGGCCCAGGGAGATTTTCTTCCTCACACTCTCAAAGGCTCGGCGCATATAAATGAATTGTCAATACCATAGTTAGAAAACATCTAAAATCCCTCAATGGGCTCCTGATTACCGACAGGCAATTAGCTGCTGCCTGATGTTTAATTGAGAAAGGGCAAGCACAGCTGTGGCCATGACCTTTTCTTATCTTCCTCCCAAGTCCCCAAAGCTTCTGCTAGCTGCTCAGTCTCTTCAGCTCTGGCTTGTAAGGCTCTGGGGGAACTATTTACCCTTTCCTCATAAAATGAGCCCCTATTGCATAGCCAAATTGAATTGCCCACCCGCCCAATCAAACAGTAGCCAAACATCCATCACGCCACGCAGCAGTACCTGTTGGTAGCTAGCTACTCTTCTGTTTGCTCGCCTTGCTCTTGGGAAGCAGGCTGGCTGGAGTTGATAGAGCCGGACTCTCACTAGGAGTCCGCTTCAGAGGCTATCTTTTTGTCTCCTTCGGTCTAACGTCTATTCTCTTTGTTTTGGGGGTGGGGGTAATGGGAAGGAATCCGTTTCTCAACATGGCCCTGCCAAAGTTGATTCAGAGCCACAGTGTTTGATTTAGTTAAAATGCAACTCTGGGTGCTTTAGGGCTTTAAGAAAGGCCAGATCCAGTGTTTCTCTGAAAGCTTTACATTCCCCAGGGTCTTGTTGACGGGGCAGGAGTCAGACAGACTGGCTCCAGCACTTACTAGCTGTGTGACCTTGGGCAAATCACTTAACCTCTCTGAGCCTCATTTTCCTTGTCAGTTAGATGAGGATACCCTGCAGAGCATATAGCTGCCACTCAGCGTTACTTGTGCCCTGCGAGAACTGTGAGGCTGAGACTCTATTCACACCACCTTTGAGATCTTTAGTTCATGGCTGGCTCAGTGCTATAGCAGAGGGATGAGAAACAGGGAGACGTACTGCCTTTGTTTTTCTAGGAGTTGCAGCCCTAAATTCAGGATAGCCAGAAACATGTTGATCATCCTAGTACTGACAAGGCTTCCCTTCCTGCTGCCTGGGACTGTACAGACTATAGAGAATCTACTTCTGCTACCCAGGACTGTGGAGACTACAGTGAATCTACTTCTGCTGCATTTGATGCTAAGGAGGAAATGTTGAGAATCATCCAGATTTCTATTCTTTGCCAGTAAAATATAGAAAAGACTAGGATGATGTTATATTTATTTACTTTTCCTAAGCAGGTAAAAACTTTAACTAGTCCTTTGCACATCACTCAAAAGATAGTTTATAAACATGTGCAAATGTATGATACACATCTAGTCTTATTCCTGGTGTAATTCATAGTGTTCTGAGTACAATGCTTCTTGGATTTTTAAATTTAATGTATTGGGGGGGGGGGGGCTTACAAGCTCAGTATATGCATTGCATCCTCATTTCTTTTTACAATTGCATAACATTTCATTGTATCAATAGAATGTCATTTATATGGTTTACTATTGATGAATAGTGGTTTCAGATCTTATTCCATTAAACAACCCTTAAACAATTCTCTGCATAGAAGTGTCATTCCCTGACATGAGAGCATCAGTAAGACGAATATCAAGGATTGGTGACAAAAATGAGTCCACTGGGATATTAAAGCTGAAACACTTAGAAATGAAATCGTGAGCAGGGAATCCAGTGACAGGAACCGTGTGAAGGGAGAGCGTGGCTTGTAAGTCTCCTCAGATCTCTGGCTCATCCCTCTTTTCTTTTTGTTTAATTACTGGAGTTTTCTAAGAAGGGCAAGCACTACTAATTACTTAAGGGGTGGGGAAGAGGTAAACAATTCGGGCCCTGGTTGACAAAGTCCAGAAAGTGGTACCTTGGCTTTTGATAATTGGCTTGGGTCTAACAACAACTGGGAAGAATGAAGAGCTCAGCAGAACCCCCCAGACCTGCACGCCCTTGTTGTGTTAATGATTGTTTTGTTGCAGAGTGGCTTGGGCCCTTGGCTAAGCCATCTCAATACTATGGGTTTGTTGAGAGGGATAGGGATGTGAATACTGAACTACAGAGCTCAAAGTCTACTCTCACCACAAAGCTACCTTTTAACTTTCCGGGCTAAGCCTACCCTGTTGGAGGTGATGAAAATCAGGACCCAAGAGGGGCTGCATGAATCCAAATCAAATGGTAACTGAATGGGAGAACCTGGATTGGGCTTTAAGGCATCTTCTTTCAGGTGTTGGGGCTCTTTAACAACTTCTCTAAGGTGAATGAGGGTTTCATGTAACCACAGCTATTGCATTTGCTCCCCGTTAACAGAATCTCCTGAAACCTGTGCAGAGTTCCGGGACTCATTGAGAATCATGGGAACAAAGGAGAGAAGACCAGCAGAAAAATGGCTTGACTTTAAGAATGTTCCTCAGAGGGAGAACTGGGTTAGAGACCTGGACGTTTGTGGAGAAGATTGGCTTTGTCTGGAAATACACAGAAGTGAAGACTACCCGCGGGAGAAGGAAGATCATTTTTTTTCATTTTTTTTTATTATTGAGAAAAGGAAGAAAAAAAAAACAAGTTTCCACCTCCTCCCAGCCTCCCATTTCCCTCCCCCTCCTCCCACCCTTCTCCCCCTCCTCCCATCCTTCTCCCCCTCCTCCCACTCCTCTCCCTCTCCCTCTCCAGTCCAAAGAGCAGTCAGGGTTCCCTGCCCTGTGGTAAGTCCTAGGTCCTCCCCCCTCTGTCCATATCTAGGAAGGTGAACATCCAAACTGGCTAGGCTCCCACAAAGCCAGCACATTGCGTAGGATCAAAACCCCGTGCCATTGTCCTTGGCTTCTCATCAGCCCTCATTGTTCGCCATGTTCAGAGAGTCCAGTTTTAACCCATGCTTTTTCAGTCACAGGAAGATCATTTTTAAGCTGTGAGAGGAGACTCAAAGTTTATAATTGTTCTGGAAAGATGGGAAAGTAATAATGTAAGTGAAAGTTTAATAGGAGCCCCTGATGCGCTAATAGTGCTTCCTTGCTGAAAAGAAGGGAGTTCTAGGGTCAGAGAAAGTCTCTAAGGAAAATACCAGAATATTTTGGACCTTGGCTTCAATTTGTCCAAGATCAGAGAGGCCAGAATGCAGGACGACAAAGCAATATCTGCTTCTAACTGCTTTCTCCTTCACCCTTCCACCTGATTATCAGCTTTCAAAGATGAAATTTCTATCATTTTTCTCCTCTCAGGACTCTGCCAAATCTTTTCAAATTGTAAGCTGCCAGTAGCAAGCCATATGGCCTCTTTATCTCAACCATGTCGTCTAAGACCCCTGGGTCCTACTGAGACTTGTGTGATGGTCTCATTAGAAGCAGGAAAGAAAAGAGAATTTCTCCCCCAAGTTTCAGTTTGACCATTCTCATCCACAGAAAGAGTTGATTCTCGCCACCAAGCACCTCTTTTCCCCTGGCTTTGCTGGCATTATTTCATTGAAGGTGAAAGTAGGAAGCGTCTGATGAAGGGGAAGGGTAGCGGAGACTCAAAGACGTCAACAAGCAGTTCTAAGTCAGAGAGGGTATCAGAGCTTGGGTGTGAACCATGATCCGCCTGACTCTACTTGCATGTCCCCCGTCTAAGATGTCTAGTATAGCAATCACGATGGGTATCAGGCCCAACTTCAAGATCACCTCGGCCCACTTCTTTTTCTACTGAAGGGAAAAGAATGAAACAGCAATTCTTGCAAAGAGTGTAGTTAAATTTCTTGAAAAAGATCAGGTTCTACAAATGATTTCACAAACAGGAAGAAAAAGGAAACAGTCCTTTGGTCAGGTAACTAAAATGCCATAGTCCTCAATTCTTCGTCTGTTTTCACGTTTCACCTTGTAACAACATGCTAGACCAACTGGGAATTCCTAAATCTACAGACTCATGCTTCTAATAGATATAGTAAATATTTAAAAGATATTTTGATGTGCTCTCAACCCAAGACCAAAGAGAACCTTTGCAAATATGTGCTTCATCTAGTTACAACTCATTCAAACAGAAGAACACTGACGATTCGACTTCTTTTCTGGCTGGGCTCCAATTTGTACAACCATGGCTTTAAATGTCTCTCAGAATGTGGAGGTGGTAAGTCATATCACCTAACCACAGGTTCTTGGGAAGTACATGTTAACTTCTGATTTGGGAAGATTGCCTTATTACTAAACTGGCCATCAGCTACTCAACTGACAAGCTGTCCTTGATACAGTGATTAGATAATAAAGAGGGGACATTTGGATTTCAGGATATTCTTAGCCTTAATGAATGGCGCAGAAAATAATTATGAATGGGGTGGACAGAATTGGGTGCTAAACCACTTTGAGTCTACTTGCTTCTTGTGGCACTGGTAGTCTAGGAAAGGTGAAATTGGTAAACTCACTAGTGTTTGTGTGTGACTGCTTAAAATGGGAGGAGGTGGAGGAGGAAAAGGGAGGGAAGGAGAGAGGGTGCAAGAGAGACTGAGTCATGAGGGAGATACTTTGCTCCACCTCATCAGTTTGGGAGAGAATAGAGTAAAATTTAAGGGCAATTCATGGGTAGGACTGCGTTGGGGTGTGGTGCATGGAAATACATACATGAAAGTATCCTCTGCTCAATCCCTGAAGCTGTGGATAGTCTTGTTATCTTTACAAATTTGCCTTACAGACAGTTTAGCAGTTCTACAGACCACTAAACCTGGGGAGGAAAGGGGGAAGGGCAATGGTTGTTGACGTGTTATGGGCCTTGGTTCCAGATAGATTACTGACTAGGTAACAAAAGCAAAAATCTCTAGAAAAAGAAGCTGTCTCTCTCAAGCCTCTTGGAGTAACAACAACAGAGCAATAATAAGAACTGCTAATTTTTGCTGAGCCCTCACTATGGAGAAAGCTTTTGCTAATAATATTGTATGAGTTATCTTTTAACTCCGAAAACAATTCTAAAAGGTAGATGTTATGGTAATCCTACTTTATAGATGGAAACACTGAGTCTTGGAAAGATTAAGTACTTTTTCTACAGGATTAATAAGTGGGAAAGCTAAAACTCCTTGTGAATGACTAGTTACTTCCTCAAGGGAACAACGACAACAAAAATATCTCAATACCATACTTGAAGTCAATTGATAGAAGGATTGTTGGTATAAATCAAAACTTGTTGGCTTTGTGTTGCCTTTGATTTTAATATTAAAAGCTAAAGTAATTAAGTAATCATTATTTAACTTTCATAACATTTTGTAGGCTGATCTTGAGGACCCTTATTTGATTCTGAAGTCAACTTTAGGGGATAAGCAAGGCAAGAAATACTATTGACTTTTGTTTTTGGATAAACATGACTCATAGAAGTGATGTACATAGGGTCATTCGATAAAATGGTACAAGTCTCATTTTTACTTCATCTCCAGATTTTTGTGCGCTTTCTTTTTACCTATTTTAACAAGCAATCAGAAAGGAATCAGAAGCTGATTTCTACTTTCTTGCCACTCTGTAATAGGATCCTATGACTTCACTGCTGGTCAGAAGTAGGGGGCAATCCAATGGGCCACCGGCAGACATCCTCTGGTTAATAAACATAATGCCATGCTGGACCCGAAGGGAAATATTTGTGTGATTTGAATGACTTCTCATAACATTTTCAAAATAACTTGGTCATGCAACTGATGCACAAAACCATCCCAGAAGGCTCTTACTGAAACATATTGGCGTGCTTGTCTTCCTGCTGAATCCCCCTCCCAGGAGCCACTTCTCACAGCGGCTTCTGAGGCTTGACCCTAAGGCTCGCTGCTCCCCCTTTCACAGCTTCTGAAACCCTGTCTAGATCTGCAACTTACTCAAAATGTCTCCCTGTGGGCAAACACCTTGTGAAATCATCCCCACTGCTCTCTAGTCAGGCTGTATTTAAGAGACTAAGGCTGTTCCTAAATAGTCACTGGCTACAGTGATCAGATCCACACTGCTAAGGCCTTAAAGCAAGGCTGACTGCCGTCTGAATTTTGTGCTATTTAACTCATGAGAGCTTATCCAAAAAAAATGGTGACCAAAAAGGTACAAATAAACTACTAAGGAAGGAAAGAGGACAGGGGAGCGAGAACCAGTAGAACTAGATCACTAAGAGAGCTGGAAAGAGGGGAAGAAGCAAAGCAAAGAAACAATAATAGGAAATTTCTATTCCATGGGAGGCTTAGCTGGGGATGTCAGCAAACACGCACAGACTTGTAGATGACAAGAGATGTTCATTCCCTTCCCAGTGATGCATAGGGTTCCCACTGTCCTGTAACAATCTCTACACCATCGTTTGGTTGGTGCTTGCATTATACCCTGATCAATGTGTGCAGCTCTCTGGGACAAAGCAGCAGCCACTGAAAATGGGAAGAGGGCTGTTATCAGCTGCAATCTGAAGAATTGAATCTTGTGCACACACAAAATAAACAGTTGGCAATTTTGATCTGGTAGAGAGGGGGGGACTTTAATTGGGAACAGGGTTTAAGAAATGGAGGGGGCAAGGGAGGGTCCAGTTTAAAACAAACTCACTAATGACAATGTGCACAGAAAAAAAAAACCCTAATGTATGGAGAAACACAGATACTCAGCTGTGCCCTTACTGTCACTTTTATCTCTTTATTCATGTCAATAAAAGTACTATTCTAACTGCGTCTGACATCTGCATATTTTCTGAAATATCTTGCTAGGTACTCTGTATTCATTAGTGCTAACAGAACACAGAAAGGCAATGTTATCCCTCTTCTATTACAGGCAGGGCATGGGACTCATAGCACAGTGGACTCACTTCGGCAAGATCATACACTGTTCCAAAGAGTGAAGAGTTTGAACTCAAGCCTGCCTGAGTCTAAAGCCTACATGAATTTCTTGACATTCCATGCTGCAGCCAATGCCTCTCTTCTGAAAACTGATGATCAATTTGCAGGTGAGAGGGTAGATAGTTTGGGAAGCTACAAGAGAATAGTATGACTGAACCTCATAGAGGAGAAAGTGGAACATAAAATTGAATGCACTGGCACAGGAGAGCACTTCCTAATTATAACCCCAGCAACACAGATACTGAAAGAAACAATTAATAAATTGGACCTCCTGAAACTGAGAAATTTCTGTAAAGCAAAGGACACAGTCAAGACAAAACAGCAGCATACAGAATGGGAAAAGATCTTCACCAACCCACACCAAACAGAGGGCTGATCTCCAAAATATACAAAGAACTCAAGAAATTGGTCATCAAAAAAATAACCCAATTAATCCAATAAAAAAAATATGGGGTGTAGACTTAAACATAGAACTCTCAACAGAAGAATCTAAAATGGCCGAAAGACACAAGGAAATGCTCAACATCCTTAGGCATCAGAGAAATGTAAATCAAAATAACTCTGAGATTCCATCTTACACCTGAGAGAATGCCCAAGATCAAAAACACTGAAGACAACTTATGCTGGAGAGTTTGTAGTGTAAAGGGAACACTTCTGCATTGCTGGTGGGCGTGTAAGCTGATACAGCCTCTTTGGATATCAGTATGGTTATTTCTCAGAAAATTAGGAAACAACCTATCTCAAGACCCAGTAATACCACTTTTGTGTATATACCCAAAGGGTGTTCAATTATGCCACAAGGACATGTGCTCAACTATGTTTATAGCAGCATTGTTTGTCATAGGCAAAACTGGGAAACAACCTAAATGTCCCTCGACCAAAGAATGGATAAGGAAAATGTGGTACATTTACACAATGGAGTACTACACAGCAGAAAAAATAATGACATCCTGAAATTTGCAGGCAAATGGATGAATCTAGAAAACATCATATTAAGTGAGGTAACCCAGACCCAGAAAGACAATTTTCTTAATTGAATATGAAGTCACTTGATCTTACATAACTATATTTCAATGAATGTGCAAGACATTTTACAGGTTAAGTATAAATGTATTATCACTAGTCATGGCACAATTGTGAACCAATTACCACAAAATCTTGAACAAACAGTCCTATTGCTCCATTACAGTTTAACTCTGGTCTCAGTCATGTCTATGGAAAAAGAAAAGGCATTATGTCAGGATATATGATCACCAAAAAAGTGTTGAGTTATTCCTTTTGACTTTTCTTCTTTCTCAAACTGATGAGATGGGTTCTAGCAGGTCTGTGTGGATTATGGCCTCTGATCTAGGTAGGGCTCTACGGAGGACTGATGTACAGGTTTCCATCGCTGAGTAACATGTTACTGCCAATGTAGCCATAACTTCAATTTGTTACCTTGTTACCCCCAGTTTCTGTAGGTTAGAAGTCCAGCTTGTGTGAATCATCTACTTCAGGTGCTCATCATTCTGTGGACTAAATGCCTGACAAGACGGAGGTCTGTCTCATCAGTGATGGGGCTGCCGGACTGCCTACTTCCAAGCTCTCTCAAGTTGTTGGGAGAATTCAGTTTCTTGTAGTTTTCAGCACAAGACTTCAGTTACATGCTAGAAGTCCTGCTCACAGTCTATAAGTTAGCCACAGTTTCTTGCTATACAGCTTCCCCAACATGACTTATCTCATTGGTTGTTTATCTATAAAGCTAATTAAGTGGAAAGAGTCTGCCTAGCTTACTTGCTAGCAACATTATCATTGAAGTGATATTCCATGTTGTGTTGAATAGAAAATAGACTCACTGACTCAGATTACCCTGAAGTTGAAGGGATTATACAAAGGAGAAAATACTACGAGATAAAAAAAAATCACTGGAGGCCACTTTTTAGCGTCTATTTCCCACAACATATCAATGATTCTACCCACAAGAAACTCCAAATCCAATCCAGGAGCACATATATTCTCTCTTTGATACCTCTGCATGTGAGAATTAAAAATCTTTATGTCATGGGCTCTACTAATTTTTATTCATATACTACTATATACTTACAGTTTTAAGGACAAAACTGCCTGATATGACTAAATAGGAATTCTTTTTTTTTTTGGTTTTTCGAGACAGGGTTTCTCTGTGGTTTCGGAGCCTGTCCTGGAACTAGCTCTTGTAGACCAGGCTGGTCTCGAACACACCGAGATCTGCCTGCCTCTGCCTCCCAAGTGCTGGAATTAAAGGCGTGCGCCACCACCACCTGGCTAGGAATTCATTTTTATATACAAAGCAAAACACACATCATTCAGAAAAGTTACTGTTGAGTTTGAAATGAAATGTTTATGGACTCACAAATAATAAGTATGCAGGGAAATCCCAGGTGTCCTTCACCCAGTTCCCCCAGATATCTTGTATAATTACAATACAATAACAAAAGCAGAATATTGGCATTAATACATACAGTCCACCAACTTATTCAGATTTTACCAGTTACATGAATAGTGCATGTGTTTGTGTGTGTGTGGTTCTATAAAATTTAACCATGTGAGCTGGGCAGTGGTGGCGCTTTCCTTTAATCCCAGCACTGGGAGGTGGAGACAAGCAGATCTCTGTGAGTTTGAGACCAGCCCGATGTGGGTTTTCCCTCTATATGCTGTGATTAACATTAATGAATAAAGGAACTGCTTTGGGCCTATAGCAGAGCTATAGGGAAACAGAGCTAGGTGGGAAAAACTAAATGGAATGCTGGGAGAAAGGAGGAGGAATTAAAGAGAAGCCCCACTGGAGCGGGACAGAACTTTAGCCAGTAAGCCACAGCCACATGGTGATACACAGATTACTAGAAATGGATTAAATCAAGTTATAAGAGTTAGCAAATAAGAAGCTAGAGCTAATGGGCCAAGCAGTGTTTTATATAATATAGTTTCTGTGTGATTATTTCAGGGCTAAACAGCTGGGAACTAAGTAGCGGCCTTCTTACAACACCAGCCTAGTCAACAGAACTAGTTCCAGGACAGTTAGGACTGTTAGACAGAGAAACCTTGTCTTGAAAAAAAAAATAACCATGTATGTAGTGGCTAACTGTTACCACATCAAGATACTGAATCACATCACTACAAGACTCCCTTAAACTGTGTGCTTATAGCCATTCTCATTCTTTCTCCCCCATCTAGTCCCTATGCAGTGACTACCAACATCTCTACAACTTGGTTCCCTATTCTTATAGGAATTGAATCAATCAGTATACATCCTCTGGAAACTGGCTTTTACACTTGGGCTCATTAAAGTCATTATGTTGTTCAGAGTATTCTATTGCACAGATTCATCACAATTTGTGTAACTGTTCACTCACTGAATGACATTTGGTCAGTTTCTAGTATTTGGTTATTATAAATAAAGTCCCTATGGACATTTGAACACACATTTATGCATGAAAATAAATTCTTAACTTTTCGGAGGATGTGTCCAATGGTGTAGCTTCTGGGTCACACAGTTTGAAATTTTAAAAATAATTTATCAAATTATTTTTCAGAGTAGCTGTATTAGCCTAAACTTTCTCCAGCCATATGTGTGAAATGTAGCTTCTATATATACTTCTCAGCGAGCAATAATGCCACTATGTTTTATTTTTTGATATTCTACTAAGTATGTAGTGGTATTTTACTATAGTCTTAGTTTGCATTATACTAATTGTTAATGATGGCCCACAATTCTTTTGTTTTATTTGTTATCTATATATCCTCTTAGATGAAGTCTGTACAGAGGTGTCTGTCTTTTTTCTACTTTCTCATTGGAAAATTTCCTTTTTCATTGCTGAAATTTTAGAGTTCTTTTTTTTAAAAAAAATATTTATTTATTATGTATACAATATGCTGTCTGTGTGTATGCCTGAAGGCCAGAAGAGGGCACCAGACCTCATTACAGATGGTTGTGAGCCACCATGTGGTTGCTGGGAATTGAATTCAGGACCTTAGGAAGAGCAGGCAATGCTCTTAACCTCTGAGCCATCTCTCCAGCCCCTTTAGAGTTCTTTATAGACTTTAGAAACAAGTCCTCTGTTGGATAAGTAATTTGAAGATATTTTCTCCTAATCTGCAATTCATATGTTCATTCTTTTAACAGCCATTCACAGGAAGTAGAAATGCTTTATATTTTTATGAGGATTATTTTACCAATTTTTGTCTTAAATTTTTTTATGTATTTTCTTAGGTATGAATGCTCTGTCTGAATGTCTGCCTGCAGGCCAGAAGAGGGCATCAGATAGCATTATAGATGGTTGTGAGCCACCATGTGGTTGCTGGCAATTGAATTTGGGCCTTCTGGAGAGCCGCTAGTGATCTTAACCGCTGAACCATCTCTCCAACCCTCAATTTTTATTTTTATGGATTATGATTTTTAATATCATAATGTTATGTAGTATTTATATGATACTTTTGGAGAAATATTCCCCATGGAGTTCTTTCTGTTGTTCACATCTTTTGAAGTGTTTATGCAGATGCATACATGTATGTAGCTCTGTGTGTGTGCATGCACATACATGCTTACACATGTGTGTACACACACTGCCTGGTCTAATTAGAAGAATTAGAGCTTACTGCTCTGATTAAACTTGTGCATAACTTTTAATTCATATTAATTATTAATATACTATAGTGCAATTAATGGAAATACGTAATCCAGCTAGTTTATCACACTTGCTGTGAGCAGAAGAAAAATAACTCAGAAAGCTATGAATCCTCTTCATATTATACTGCCCTCTATGTAGATTAAAGAAGGAAGCATGACTACTGTATGTACAAGGTTATATAAATCTGTGGAATGTCCACCTTGAAATGGATGTGGTTTCATAACAGCAAATCTTCTAAAATATAAAATTCCTTTTCTTCTAGAAGAAACAGTATTTACACTGACAGCAGTTGAGCATCCAGGCCTAACAAATGCCTAACACCACCTACTTTGGTAAGACACCAACATGAGTCAAAACCACGTGAAACTCACAGGGGAAGACTGATTACATGGTTTTACAAGGAAAATCAGATTCAGATTCAGTTTATATCACCAAGCAGTGACTAATTATCATATATGCCAACTTTTGAGGCTCAACTTAGGCTATAGCATAACAGGTTTTCTGATGCCATATCTTGGTCTGTGCTAATACTTAACTGCTAATTCCTGTTACTTTCACAATAATCATTTGTATTCAGGACAAAGAGTCCAAATGACTTGCTTGGATTTACAGTGGGAATTTCTCTCAAGAATTATTGTACAGAGGTCCAGTTTTTCTGTATCCAGTTTTGAAAAGCTTCTGGGCTTACATGATAGACGTGGCATCATGGTGACGTAAAAGTACTGAACATACTATGTGTACCAAGTCCATTTCCAGGTGAATATTGTAAGAAGTTTATTACTGCGATCAAGATAGAACTTTGACCCTTCATTAAATGCAAAATGAGTAATGTTTCTAGCCTCTGGATTGCTCAAATAAATCCAAGAATTATTTGTGTATTTTCAACATTGAGAGACAAATTAGGCATGGAGCAGGGATTATGGTATCCTTTTTAAGAAAGAGGATCTTTGGAAGGTTTTACTAAATTTCCTTTGTCTCTTTCCACCTCATCCCCAGGATCTCCATCTGTGGCCCTAATACATTTTCCTAGAGTCTAAATGGATGATCTTAAATCAGGCTAGTTAATCTTCTGGGAGCTCCCTAAAGTGTTTTTGATTTGAATTGGCCCCCTTTTTTGGGTAATCAGCACAGCATGCTTAGGGACATCTGGAGGTGGGAAGCACTTTCTAAACATATTGCTGTCCTAATTCTCCTGAGAATGTTCCTCACAGGATTTGACTAAAAAAAAAAATACAATGCTAAACTCCTACATAGAAACAACAAATTCATAGTGGAAGGAAGAGCACTATCAGGGGTAAATCTAGCTGAATGTGCATTAGAATACATAAAGTCTGCTTCCAAATAGATTCACTTTGCTCTTTCGAAGGTCTGTAAAAATCTTAACTGTAAAGCGCCCACAATGAGCACCAGATGACACCACTCCCTTTCTAGTGGTAACAAAGATCAGGTGCAATAGGTAAGTCACAGTCCAAGGAATACCAAAGGTGGTGAAGGCGGACTCCACAAAAGCTAAAGCTCTACTCCCTGACCTGGAACTCCCCCTGCAGGATTTTCTAGGAATAAGAGTTTTAGCTGCCCTAGACCAACTGCAGAGACCCATGAAGGGAAGGCTGGGACGTGGGCTATGTATTTGCTTTGCCAAAATAATTGTTAGATTATGAGTATGAACTAGTGCCATCTATACATATAATGAGTGTTTGACCCTTTTATTTTATAACAGAGGAGAGTAAAGGAGAGATCTCTGTTGTCAGTACTAATCCCATCAATTCAACGTGTCAAGTATCAGGTGCCCTCTACTAGAGAGGTCACCAGTACAGTGAAGGTGCTTGGCAGGAAGTCCAAGTTTCAATGTGAGAATTACAACATGGTTTCGTCAAAAACAAGAAACACATGCCTCTTATGGTGGTAGCCTAGAGAGGAGATCAGTGACGTGAAAGCTACTGGTTTTCGCCACACCTTGCATTCTTCCCCTCCACAAATGAAGACTGGAAAGGGTTCTCACAAACTCTGAAATACTCAGATGCCCCATCAATAACCAAATAGTAAATGGGATGCCTGCTGTGGGAGAAACCACCAAAACTGCTAAGGAAGAGCTCCGTTGTGGGACTAGAAGATACTGATGAGAGAGAAGGCTAGATGCTTAGACCATTTGTTTGTTTTTCTTCTCTATGCCCAGAGATAAAAAAGCCACATACCGGAGAGCAGATACTCTATGATACTTAAGAGAAAGAATGTGTTGGGTCATGCCCAGACCTGAATGTCCAGGCTCCTCAGAAAGAAAAGCCAGTAGGAGACTACTCTGATATTATGAGTTAAAACTGATTGACTACTATTCCTATGTTGCAGTTGACAAAACTGGTCTGCTGCCTACTATTGCTCAGCCATACATCCAAAGGGGCATCCAACATCCCCTACGACCGAACTGACGTCCTCAGGGCTGACTTCTGAGACTACATTCCTGTAACTTTCCTCCACAAATCTGCCTGAAAAATCAAGGTTCCTTTTGTAGACTTGACTTTGACCTAGAGTTGAGCTTTACAGGTTTTTTTCCCCTAAGATCATGGAAAATGTATCTTCTGTGCTACAGACAGATAAGTGCCAATGCTACACACAAATCTTAGCCTTGAAGCCCCTCTAGCCCATTATTCACAACACCTGTTTTCTTTCAACAAAGATTTGGATTTGGCTAGCTGTGTAAAATAGCCACTTGTTTCTGAATGCACATGGCATGAATCCCCGCACATTTACTGCTGCTACGTTACAAGGCCGTGCTGGGTTCCAGAGGTGGTTCTTCATCTCCTAAGCTTCCCGCGCTCTCGTCTCCTCACACAGCAGCTGTTCCCTTTGTACTCATTGCTTTTGTCTATATGACACCAACTCAGGTGGGGGGAGTGCCAGTGAGAACTTGGATGCTGTTGCCCATTCATCTGACCTTGCTCCACTGGTGGGCTCGAAGAAGCAGCTTTTCACTGGGTGACATCTGGGGAGAGAACCTGATCCTGCTGTAGGGCCACACAGACGCTGGCTCTACTTCACACTTTCCACAAGTACTGTGCTGCCTCTATACAACTATTTATAACCATTTGCCTCAACACTGAGCTGTGTTTAGAAAATATGACCATTGAAAAGCAGCATTGTCTACCATAATAAGTCTGGGTGATATGAAGGGGGAAATAGGGAAAATAGGACAGATGCTTTTACTGAGTTGGGGATGAAAACACAAAGAGAAAGAAAAAGAGGAACGAAGGATTAATAACACTAATGATGTTTGAAAAGCCATAAAGAATTAGATTATTTTATATTTGCCTGAAATATTATTATATATTATATAAATATGTATATATATATATATATATATATATATATATATATATATATATATATATAGTGAAGCTGGGCATTTGGGGAGAGAATTCCTCTCACCCAAAGAGCTATAGAAAACATAAAAGAAAGGTCAGTGCCAGGCATTAGAAACCCCCTTTTGAGTTGCTGGTTGGGGGAGTCCAAATAATCCCTCCAAACAATATAGGCTATTGCCTTTGTTATTGGTCAAATCAGAAGGTAAGTCTATTGCTAAAGACATCATACACTTCAGACACATTACTAAGAAGAATCAGACAGGAAGCTTTCTCCCTGAGGACTAGCTTTCAACAGAACAAAAGGGACATAAAAGTTCCCAAGGGAGAAAACAAATCAATAGTTAGTCCTACCCTGCTATGACATCTATTAACCACCAAAAAATGACCAATACAGCTAGAATGATATCTCTAAAGATGCAATAGTGGCACTTATATCTTGACAATAACCAATGACTGTTTGCTTGGACTTAAAGCCTGATCAATAGGAGAGAATTCATGCCTGCATTGTAAATCTAGCCTGCTCTCCATGGCTGGTGAGGTCATGGAACCTTGAGGAAAAAGTATACCTGCCACTTTCCTAAACCAGAATAATTCCGGCTGCGTTCTAAATACTCATCCTTATACCCACAGACAAGTGTAGCTCTCACTTCTTATCCAAGAAGCTTCTTTCGCACCAGATGGAGACCATCACAGAAATCCACAACTAGTCAAAATATGAGGACAACTGACTGTGGGGAGCCCACTGCAGCTCACACAGCTATGGCACAAACTACAGGTGCTCCAAGGCTCAGGAAACCTCACAGAAGGCAGTGGAAAATATTTTTAAGAACCAGAGAACCAGGACATGTACTGTAAGACTGTGTCTTCTCTATATGATAGGGAAGCTATACCCATGTGCTCTCAACAATATGGTTGCTTAAACAAGACCTGAACGATGACATCAATTGACATGCTACTGTGGATGAAGGAGATGTCATGGAGCCTCAACCCCTAGATAGGAGCTATAGGTAATTAAAGACTTCTGAGACAGGGAGAATTAGTCTTCTACAGGAATGAATTCCTTTATTAGTTAATTCAATACCAAGTATTCAGCCTTAAACACACATGCACATACATACACATGCACAATGCACACACACACGTGTGCCTGTGTATGTTTGCAACACCAAATGGAATCAGAAGGCTGTATTTACATATTTCTTCATTTGTTTCTAAATGCGTGCATGTGTATTAATAATAAAGAAAAAGAAGTCATGAATTTGAGGCATGGAGGGGTTGAAGAGAGAAGAGGGTGCTGAAAGTTATGTAAATACAATATGAATATATGCAAATTAAAAAAATTAACTTTAAAGTTCCTTGAATTTAAATGCTACCTTATTTTTTTTTAAGACCAAGTCTCATGTAGCCCAGGCTATCCTTGAACATGTTATGTAGTCAAAACTGGCTTTAAACTTCCTGATCTTCCAGACTCTGCTTCCGGTACGCTAGAATTACAGATGTGCAGCACCACACCTAGTTATACGTGGTAGTATGGCTAAGACTGTGAATTTCACACATGCTGGTAAAGCACTCTATCAACTGGTCTACATCCTCAGCCACGCAATGCCAATGTTAAGCTACCAAGTCTAAGAATTTCCAGAAGACCAGCGACATGCTCTGTCGTGAGCTTCCTCTATGACATCTCAAATATGCCACGGGCTAAATACCTACCCTTTGTTTATTTCCCTTACCAATGAAGAATTCATTCTGCAAGTAGCATCTAATGAAAGGAGTTTCAGGATCACAGATAACTTGTTAAGCAAGAAATGCAATAAAGAAAACCTTCTTCATTACCGTAGAAAATTTCCTCTTATTGATAATAGCCATCTTAGTGATATACCACTCAAATCAATATCCTGTGAGATGATCCAGACTGTGGTGAAAATCTCACATAGGGCAGAGATGGAAGCAAAACATAGTCCTGAGCTGATTAAAGAGTAATAGTCTTTGTTCTAACCATGTCTTAATATACTTGTTTATTTATTCATTTGTGCACTGTCATTCTGGAAACTTCGAGCATAGAATTTAAAATGCTTTCTGAATATCTTGATTAAAAATATGTTTATTTACAAATATGAAGTAAAAGTTTAAAAGGTTTGCCTCAAATCACAAAGGCATAGCATAATAGAATCAATCTCTTATATCTCAACTCTGGGACAATATCACTAGACTAGTATGTTCGTAAATAAGATATATTTATTTTTATTCTCTGTGTACAGTTATTTTGCCTACATGTATGTCTGTCTGCTACCTGTGTGCAATTCCTGAAATGGTCAGAAGAGGGCATTAGATCCTTTGGAAGTATAGTCACAGATGGTTGTTAGGCACTGTGTAGGTGCTAGGAACCAAGCGGGGCTCCATTCTTAATTGATGAGCCACCTTTCCAGTTCCAAAGAATAGTATGATTTTAATCTCAAAAACTGAAGACCTTTTTGAGAATTTTTATCTCAGGCATTACCAAAAAATTTAAATGATGAATCATTTGCAAGAATTTAGAGTTAGCTTTAATAAGTCATTACAACTACCTTAAAACTACATATCACCTTAAGCCTCTGGGTTTGGTTAGCTTTAAAGACTGTCCTAAAATGAAGGCAGGTATCTTCTATTATCTTTTTATTTACTTTATTTAATTAATATTTTTCATTCATTTTACATACCGACTAGCTCAGCAGTTACTTCGACATTGTATCAACTCCATTACCTTAGTTTGGATAATTTTCTGTGATAAAGGGAACTATCCTGGGCTAAGTAAGTGGACTGAAGATTTATTCTGAAGTTGAGCATCTTTTTTTTTTTTTTTTTGATTTTTCGAGACAGGGTTTCTCCGTAGCTTTTGGTTCCTGTCCTGGAACTAGCTCTTGTAGACCAGGCTGGCCTCGAACTCACAGAGATCCGCCTGCCTCTGCCTCCTGAGTGCTGGGATTAAAGGCGTGCGCCACCACCGCCCAGCTGAAGTTGAGCATCTTGAACTTGAACTTTGGTGCTGTGGAATAATCCCCTTGTACACTGTGAAGTTTTGTCATTGTGATTGTCTTAATAAATAAGCAGAGTCGCCAATAGCTGAACAGGATAAAGTTAGGCAGGAGAGGCAGACTAGGAGAATACTGGGAGGAAAAAAGGGCAGAATTTGGGTCACCATCCAGGTAAAGAACGAGTTGAACACACAAAATGGGATAGAGGTAAAAGTCACAAACATCAATGCAGCACATGGATTAACTGAAATGGGCTAAGTTGCGAGACTTAGTCAGTAAAAAGCCTATGTACATATGAATTCATATGATATGAAAGCAGAAGGACGAGTCTATGGAAGAACAGGACTAGTGAGAAAAAAGAAGGGTGAGGAGAGGGGATAAATAAGAGCAAGATACAGTGATATAGTCCATGAAATATAGTAGTGAAATTCCTTATTTTGTATACTAAGTTAGAAAAACACTGATGACAACTTATGCTGGAGAGGTTGTGGAGTAAAGGGAACACTCCTCCATTGCTGCTGGGAGTGCAAGCTGGTATAGCCCCTTTGGAAGTCAATGTGGTGATTTCTCAGAAAATTAGGAAAAAACCTTCCTCGAGACCCAATAAAACCACTTTTGGGTATATATCCAAAGGATGCTCAATCATGTCACAAGAATATGTGCTCAACTATGTTTATAGCAGCATTGTTTGTCATAGCCAGAACCTGGAAACAACCTAAATGCCCCTCGATTGAAGATTGGATAAGAAAAATGTGGTACATTTACACAATGGAGTACTACACAGCAGAAAAAAATGACATCTTGAAAATGGATGGAACTAGAAAACATCATATTGAGTGAGGTAACCCAGACCCAGAAAGACAAATATCATATTACTCACTCATAAGTGGCTTTTAGACATAAAACAAAGAAAAAACGGTCCCAATCCCAGACAACATAGACAACAAAGAAGACCCTAAAAGAGACATATGTGGATCTAATCTAAGTGAGAAGTAGAAAAAGACAAGATCTCCTGAGTACATTGGGAGCATGGGGATTATGGGAGAGGGTAGAAAAAGAGGGGAGAGAGCAGGGGGGAGAGGACAAAAATATATTGCTCAATAAAAGCAATTCAAATTTTTTTTTTTAAAAAAGACAGGCGTACAAAGGCACCACCCCATCACCTACTAGTAAGGCATGTGAAACTACAAAGTCCATTGTGCAGAGTCAGATATATTAAAATTTACCTGCATACCTAAGCATCAAAACTGGTCATAAGTAAATATCATGCCACACATATGAATGATAGTGCAATAAATCATCACTTGCACGTTTCTATTTTTATGTGTGTCTAATTCTCTAGTAAAATTCCTGAGGTGACAGATAGGCCAATTCCTCTGATCTGATCGTTATATGCTCTATCTAGCTACTGGAAATCCAACTATCCCATATATATATATATATATATATATATATATATATATATATTCAACATATGTCAATTAGAGATAGAAGATTGAAATCTACTTTTTGATCAAGCTGTTATTGTGTTCTTCTAAGAGAGTTCTGCTGCTGTTGTGATACAGCTGCCCTCACTCCCCCTGACTGACAGCAGAACTTCCTTGTGGTCTGTAATTGACAAGGATGTTTGTGTTCTTTCTGACCAGTAGGTCTCCACAGAAGCAGTACAGGTATAAAAGATTGCTGGGCAAAATAAGGGTTGCTGTTCTTCCACCTGAAAAGAAGCCTCCGTGTGTCAATCCCAGCACACACACACACACACACACACACACACACACCCGCCAATCTTGGCATCCATGCTTGCCATTTGTGGAATGGCAAGCAGTAGCTGAGCTCCAAAGCCCTTATCCTTGCAGACTTCAAACTCTTGAACCTCAGGCTACATGGTACCATGGAGCACTAATGTGCTTCACAGTAGGACAAACTAAAATATTAGAAAACCGCAGGCATACTAAAGTAAGCCAAGCCCACAGCCATCTAGGACAACTAATTAACACCCATGCCACATTCTTGGCAGCAGCCTGTGTGCCCTCGTGGTGTGGGTGCTACAACTTGCTATAGGAAGATGTACTGCATAAAATGAGGAGTCAGCTCAAATTCCCTCAAAGGGGACTCAATCTTCCAGATCATTCCTGAAAGTCCCCTCACCAGCAAACGCAGCAGAACAAAAGTCCTCCTAATTGAATTTGTAATTCATGTTATACCTAGCATGCATGCATTAAATCTCATATTCAACTGCTTTGAATTAGTTTTGCCATGTGTTTATTTGTGCAGAATAGCCCTCTTTTATTGTACTTGGTTTTGTAAGCTATTTCATATTATTTTTGAATGCAGACAGAGTGTAAATTCTAGATCAATAGTAAATAGCACATCCAATTTATGTACAATTGGCTCTTTTATATGCTTCGTATACAATTTATAGCACACTGGGGCCGCTTATAAAAATCAATGTGTATTCTACACTTAGGCCCATTTTTATAGGACTTAAAACAACTTTTCTGCCTTAAATATTTACAGAGGCTTACAACTTTATGTTGGCTTTTTCATGTATTTGTAGTCACTTCTACGGTTTACCTGGTGTGATGTCTTTGCTCAGGAACACAACTCTGAGCAATTGCGTTCCTATAACTAAAAGTAGTGCTATGAAAATCTATTTTATAAAATACTTGTAACATATTCTGGAGTGGGAGATGACCATATTGCCATGAAAGTATTATCTATCTCAGAATATAGTAAGCTAAATGTTAAAATCTAACTTGCTTCTTTTTTTCTATTTAATGTGTTGTATTGCCAACTTCTTTATTAAAGATCCAATAATAAATTAGGTCTGGAAATTCATGGTCATATCAGCCTAATATAAATAACTTAGAAGGCCATTTGGTTACAAATTCATTTTTAGTATACAAGAGAAGTAAAGAATCATTATTTATTTTATCTTAATATCAGATTTTCCTTTATGATTTCATTAATAAAACTACAAGATTCTATTACTAAAATGTTTTTTTCAAACACTGACTTAAGTGATTGCCAAAGTCACTCTCTAACATATTCTATGAGTCTGTAATACTGCAGATGGTAGGAGGCTTTGCTGGATTCTAAACATGATTTCTTATTCTCACTATATAAAACAATATGATGTGGGGATTGGAGAGATGGCACAAAGGTTAAGATCACTCCATGCTCGTCCAGAGGACAAGAGTTCTGTTCCCAGCACCCATGTCAGGAGGCACTCACTACCACCTGTAACTCCAGCTCCAATGGATCTGACACCCCCTTCTGGTCTCCATAGACACCTGCAGTCATGTGTACATTCACACACATACATACACACAGAGAGATAAATAAAAGTAAAATAGTATTAAAAATTTAATGTGGGAGATTTAATAGAGAAAGTAGTCCAGACTTATGAAAGTTGGAATGCGGATTAAAGACGGCCTGAAACAGTAAACATACAAACACAAACAAGCAAAACTTGTCAGTTTTAGCTTTAATAGGTTCAATGGCATGCAAAGACATTGGTAGTGGTTCCATGGACTCACTTTACATTTCAACCAGGGACCATTAATCAGTAGCCCTGTGATGGCCACATATCAATATGATGTATGTTTGTTAGTTGCCTTTCTAATTTCAGTAATCCATGCCTCATCAACTTTATTTTCTACAATATTTCAGTGTATGTCCTAAAAGTCTACCAAAATGGCCCTTTTAATAGCACAGGGTCTCACTCTTCTGTCTCCATGACCCTGCTAGAAATCAAGTTTAATGTCACTTCTGCAGATACTTTTGATTGTCACCATCTAATTGGGGAGGGATTGCTGTAGTGTCTTCACTTAACTCAAACAAATCCATCATGTTATCCTCCTAAACCTTTTATATCAATGTGAATCTGTTATCAGGAAATCCTTCATGACTGAATGCAGTTCACTCCTCAAAACCAGGCAGGTAATGAATTTTGGAAACTAGAAGTCTTTGTTCTTTTATTTATATTGAAAGAGTAATAGTGTACTTGTATTGTATATCTAAAAAAATCCACAGTCAATTTTTTCAGGTATTATTAAGTGTTCTTAAACAGCCATGCAATACCTCCATATAATACCATCCAGTACTTAAAGTGGCTTAATTGTCATACATAATCAGTTAATGATGTTGTACTACATTGGATAAAAGACACTGCTGTAGCAGTCTGAATTGAAATGGCCCCCACAGTCTCAAGGGGAATGGCACTACTAGGAGGTATGGCCTTGTTGAAATAGGTGTGACTTTGTTGGAGGGAGGATATCACTGGGAGTGGACTTTGAGGTTTCAGAAGTGCAAGCCATACCCAGTCTCTCTATCTTCCTACTGCCTTCTTATTGGGATGTTGATCTCTCAGTTCCTTCTCCAGCATCATGTCTGATGGCATGCCACCATGTCCTCCTGTACAATAATGGACTAAACCTCTGAACTTTAAGTCAGCCCCAATTAAATATTTAACTTTGTAAGAGTTTCCATGGACATGGTTACTTTTTACAGTAACATTGACGAAGACAGAACTTGGTACGAAGGACTGGAGTATTGTTGTGATAGACCTAACCTTGTTTCTTGGCAGGATGTAGACTTTGGGATTTTGGATTAGTGGGCCATACTAATAGGAGCATGGAAGCCAGTGGTGTTGAGGGTGATTTGAACTGTGGAAACCTGTCCCAAGAAGTTCCAAGAAAGAAGAATATTTGTATGTGGCCTAGAGACTATTCTTGTGATATTTTGACAAAGAATGTGGCTGCTTTCTGCCCTTGTCCAAAAAAGATCTGCCTGAGACTACATTGAACAGTTTTGGATGAACAGCTTTGACAGAGGAGATTTCCAGACAGCCTAGTATTGACTGTTTCACATGGTTATTGATGGCCAAACATATGCAGATCTACAAAGAAAAGGAGAATGCTGAAAAGCTAATGAAAGAAAAATAGAAAATGTACAGTTTGAGGAGAAAAGAAGCCCCAGGAAGTATAATAGAGTCAAGTCCAGTGCTCAAGGAGATAAAAAAGTTTAAAGAAAAACCTGATTCTAAATGGAATAAAGGTATGGTGACCTCAGAGAAAGACCTCACCCAGCTAAGCTTCCAACTTGTGAAAGGAATTTTTTAAAAAATGTTTAGGGTCAAGTGTGATGGTAAATGTCTTTAACCCCAGCATTCAGGAGACAGAGGCAAGCAGATCTCTGAGTTTGAGGCCAGTCTGGTCTATAGATTGAGTTCCAGGACAGTAAAATTTAGGCAGT
Source organism: Microtus oregoni (assembly GCF_018167655.1). Taxonomy (NCBI): domain Eukaryota; kingdom Metazoa; phylum Chordata; class Mammalia; order Rodentia; family Cricetidae; genus Microtus; species Microtus oregoni. The sequence continues at coordinate 1,034,912 of NW_024544751.1, forward strand.
AAAGGAAGCCATCAAAGACAGAAAGCTGGTGAAGATGAATGTATTTGAACAAGGGGGTTATATTCCAGCCCCAGCTAGCAGCAGAATTTGGTAGCTTCAGCCACATGGTTCTGCCTTTGGAGTCAAGGATAGAAGAAAGGGTTTATGAAATCTCCCTTCATCACTAAGAAAAGTCGCTGAGGCCAGACATGGAGGCCTAGAGAAGCCATTGTGTGAAGCTGTGAAGGTAAAGCCTGCATTGCCTGAGAAACCCCAGGATACTCAAAATGCCAGAGCCATGGGATACCTGCTGAGGAAAGCTGCTAACTGTATAGAAACAACACAACAAAGCTGAAAGGAGTTAGAGATCTGAAGAGCATTTTGACATCTGATATGGAGATGCTGAGTTTGGAGTCTGCCCAGCTGTGTTTTGGGAGCAGAATGTGGTGGTTTGAAAGAAAATGGCCCCCACAGGTTCAAAGGGAGTGGCACTATTAGGTCTAAGACACCTCGTCAATGTACTTAGCTTTATTTTCTACTGTTAGAAGAATATTCAAGAAATTTTTGAAAAGTCAGGTTCTGTTGGGAAGGGAAAGTAAAGCTCCTTTGGAAGTTCTCCAAAAAAGATTCAAAGGAACCACAGAAACCAAAAATGTACTTCTATTTGCCTCAAATCTGATAGGAGGGAAATTTTCAGTCAAAGAAAGTATTTGTATGTTTGTGAGAAGGGTACCAATTTGATAAGATTTTAAAAGAAAGAATTCTGTTGTTCTGGCTAGGCATCGTGGTTCATACCTGTAATTCCAGAACTTGGGAGGCAGAAGCAGGAAGATCACCATCACCCTACATTCAAAATTATCCAAAGCACAGAGTGAGATTCTGTATCAAAAACCCAAGACAACAAAAAGCAATCTCTTTACTGCTTATGTTCAAATGTATTAATAAAATTATACCACATTATTTTTCATATTGCAAGGAATATGTATAGCAAGGTAAATAAATGATGGGACTATATACTAAACGTAGATAGTAACTGCAGATGATGCTTATCAAGGGGAATTAACTCTAAAGTTCCTTATAAAATAGCACTCAAAGACTACTGATAGAGTCAGGGTTTAGGAGTGGAGACTTCTCCAGCTCCAGGAGTTTGACAGAGCACAGGGTTAAAGGAAACATTCCCTGACTTTCGGGCCTTTCTACTCAAGTTTTGTTCACCAGGTTCTTTTTTTATTTCCCGCCTCAAGCTTCAAAATTGCAGAAGAGAACAGGTAGAGACACTATCTGCAGGAGAAAACGAATAAATACTGAAGCTTCGAATTTGTTATTGTTGTTATTATCAGGATCGCGCTGTGCAGTCCTGGCTGGCTTGAAACTTCCTATGCACCCCAGACTGGCCTCAAACGTGCAGCAATCCTGTTGCCTTTGCCTCGCAAGAGCTGGGATTACAAATGTACATCACCAGTTGGGCGGTGGTGGTGCACACATTTAATCCCAGCACTCAGGAGGCAGAGGCAGGTGGGTCTCTGTGAGTTCAAGGCCAGCCTGGTCTACAGAATGAGTTCCAGAGCAGGATCCAAAGCACCAAAGCTATAGAGAAACCCTGTCTCAAAAAACCAAACCAAACCAAACAAAAACAAATGTACATCAACATGCCAAGCTCAAGGTTACAAACGTAGTCAGTTGATTCTGATAAACAGTGCTCTATGAATGTTAGTGCGTATCATTCTCCCAGCCCTCTACATCTCATTTCAGAGGGATTCTGCAAAGCTTTAGGTATTGATTAGGAGTCTCTGTCCCTGGTCCTGTGCTGAGGAAAATGAGGTAGGAATCCTTGTCCCTGGGAACCAATAATCCCTTTTATAGGATCATTAAGGCAAAAGGCTTAAATAGTAAATGTTATAATGCTTTGGAAGATGAAAATTATGAAGTGCTACAGACAAGACTGAAGATTATTCTCATCTTAATAATGCATTACAGTTGCCTTTTAAATTTCCAATTCAAACTTGTTTCAATTGCATATAGTTTATTAATTCTGAATTGTCTACCACATTTGGTTAATGAAACCTGGATGGATTGGATCTGCTATTTCTTCACAATTGTTGATAATATCATCATATCATCACATGTAAGATACATTTTCTTTACCAGTCAGTGGTATCTAATTGAATATGAAACATAACTGTATATTGCAGACAAAGGCATCAGTTGTATTTTCTGAAATTAGTATACCTTCCTGCATTACATTGGTTTACTTTTTGTTTGCGATAAAGGATGCCGAGAGAATTAGCTATTAACACGATGACTACTTTAACAAAGCATGTGGTAAACAGATAATCGCCACCCACAGTTTTGTCTGGGCATCTAGGTATCTCATTTGCCAGCTTACTCAAAGTAAGTCTCATTTTTAGTTTGCATATGGTGAAAAGTGGTCCAATAAAGTTGCAAAATTTTAGATTTTTCTTTTGCGAACTTACATGAGGAACAGAGTGGAGTTTTTTTTCCTCTCATTTTCTTCAAGAAAAAAAAATGCAAAAGCTAGCTGAACAAATAAATTTGAATATCTACCAGAGTGTTAAAAGTAAATCTGAGATGGAAACTGCCATTTGATACAGAAGCAATCATAACAATTGTTCTTTACAGGATGGAGCAAATATTATCTCAGTTGCATTTCAAATGCATGCATGTCAATCATAACATAGAGAAGCTCAACTAGACAAAATTTAAGTTAAAATTATTATGTGTTTCCTAAAAACAATTAACACAATGTAATAACTGTGTGTGCCGAGGGATGATTGAGAAGGGGAAGGGAAGACATAGTTGCACATTCATTGAAGTCTTACTATGTAGAATGCATGAATATGTTCAGTGAAATAAATAGAAAAATGTAGCAAGGTATTAACAACGATTATTTCTCAGTGGAGTGTTAGAAGAATTTCATTTAATTTTAGAAGCTTTCTTATTTTCGCACTTTCTCAGAAATTAGCACACCTTTATGATGCTGATTTTTGTTTGCTTGCTTATTTGAAATGAGGTGTGCTGAGACAATTGGATATTCACAGTGAATACCTTGTCAAAGCATGTGGCAGCCAGATCAATCATTTATCACTTTTGCTAAATGTAAGTCTCATCCATGTGATCTTTTGAACAGGGAAGGAATCTTCGATTTTTAGCACAATTCTCAGCACATAAAACACACAAAGCAAACACTCAATTATTTTCTAAGAAAAAGTGAATTCAAACTTCTTTCATTTTATAAATAGTATTTTATGAATCCATGAAAAGCAAACTCTACAAGAAAAGACACTGAAAGCAGAACATGGTACGAGGACAACTCAATGGTGGTCTGAAAGGCCCCATGATGAGACTGGGGAAGGGTTACTGCCTGCTAGGTATCTGTCTTACTGGAAATTGCTAGGAAGAATATTACTGTCTTACATTCTATTTTGAACTCTAGATTCTCTGTGGTATTACATGAAATAACAATGCAGTCATTAGCCAAGTCACGTTGGTTTGATTTGGGAAGGAAGTCTATTTTTTTAATAGGTTTACCTTACTAATAGTTTTTTGTTTGTTTGTTTGTTTGTTTGTTTAGATAGGATCTGCCTTCCTGAACATTCAGTTTTCCTGGATGATGGGGTATGTTGCCAAAATTCTTTTGGGGAAAGGAATGCCAGGTTGGGATTAAATTTGTACAGCCTTTTAGCCTTTTATGTTATATCTGAGGTTCACTGGCATGGTTCCAAAAGGATATTTATTATCTTTTCTTTTATATTTCTGGGTCTGTGGAGGGAACTGGGTGGAAAGGTTACTTTTTATTTTCAGATGTCAACCTGAAAAAAAGAATTTTTACTTTTTTCTTTGTTTGGAAAATACCTCTTTATTTGCAGTTCCCTGATGGCTAAGGATGTTGAACATTTCCTTTTTTATTTTTTTTTAAATTTATTTATTTATTAAAGATTTCTGCCTCCTCCCCGCCACCGCCTCCCATTTCCCTCCCCCTCCCCAAATCAAGTCCCCCTTCCTCATCAGCCCAAAGAGCAATCAGGGTTCCCTGACCTGTGGGAAGTCCAAGGACCACCCACCTCCATCCAGGTCTAGTAAGGTGAGCATCCAAACAGCCTAGGCTCCCACAAAACCAGTACGTGCAGTAGGATCAAAAACCCATTCCCATTGTTCTTGAGTTCTCAGTAGTCCTCATTGCCCGCTATGTTCAGCGAGTCTGGTTTTATCCCAGGCTTTTTCAGACCCAGGCCAGCTGGCCTTGGTGAATTCCAGATAGAACATCCCCATTGTCTCAGTGTGTGGGTGCATCCCTCGTGGTCCTGAGTTCCTTGCTCGTGCTCTCTCTCCTTCTGCTCCTGATTTGGACCTTGGGGTTGTAGTCCGGTGCTCCAATGTGGGTCTCTGTCTCTGTCTCCTTTAATCGCCTGATGAAGGTTAATATCCAGGAGGATGACTATATGTTTTTCTTTGGGTTCACCTTCTTATTTAGCTTCTCTAGGATCACAAATTATAGGCTCAATGTCCTTTATTTATGACTAGAAACCATATATGGGATAAAACCGGACTCACTGAACATAGCGGACAATGAGGACTGCTGAGAAATCAAGAACAATGGCACTGGGTTTTGATCCTACTGCACGTACTGGCTTTGTGGGAGCCTAAGATAGAAATCTTTAATAAATAAATAAATAAATAATGAAATATTTTTTTAATTATTTTAAAGACTAGGCACCTGTGCTTTGGTCAGCTGGAAACAGTTGTTATTTCTTTTATTTTTCTTTTCCTTTCCCTGGAAATTAAACATTTGTATGATCAAGGAATCTTTCTCTTAATATTTATTTAAGTGAAAATGCATAGGGTTAACATGTTGGATGTCCAACATGATAGAGGCAAAGGCAAGGAGATTGGCACGAATTTGAGGCTAGCATTATATACATAATAAGGTCACATAGGTGTACATAATGAAACTCTGGAATAAGAGAAGCAAATTCATACATAAAAAGACAATACATCCCACTGATAGGGGATTTTGAGAGTACTAACCCTTTAAAATAAAAGTTAAACACTGGGGATGAGAGTGAATAAGGCGGTTTTTGTTTTCCTTTTTTGGTGAAGTTAAGAGAATCTCTGATTGAAAAAATTCCTTCTTTAATTTTGCAATTTCCTTCTTTTTGCATTAGTAGGGAATAGCAATTCATTACCTTAAGGTTGGAGGATGATAGTCTACCTTTCTTTGTCTTTAAAAATTACAGATGTGGGGGCTGGAGAGATGGCTCAGAGGTTAAGAGCACTGAGTGCTCTTCCAGAGGTCCTGAGTTCAATTCCCAGCAACCACATGGTGGCTCACAACCATCTATGATAAAATCTGGTGCCCTCTTCTGGTGTGCAGACATACATGCAGGCTGTATACATAATAAATAAATTTAAAAAAATTTACATATGTGCTCAGCAGTGGTGGCGTACGCCTTTAATCCCAGCTTTTGGGAGGCAGAGGCAGGCAGATCTCTGTGGGTTCAAGGTCAGTCCGGTCTACAGAGTGAGTTCCAGGACAGCCAGGGCTGTTATACAAAGATACTCTGTCTTGCTGGGCAGTGGTGGTGCACACCTTTAATTCCAGCACTTGGGAGGCAGAGGCAGGCAGATCTCTGTGAGTTCAAGGCCAGCCTGGTCTACAGAGTGAGTTCCAGGACAGCCAGGACTGTTTGTTACACAGAGAAACCCTATCTTGAAAAAAACAAAAACAAAACCCAAACCTCCCAAAAGGACCAATTAAAAAAACACATGTAATTCATTTATCATGGGATTAATCATTTTAAGGTGTATAATCTTGTGGGTTAGAGTGTTTTCGAAAAGCAGCATTAACTAAATCTCAAATGTTTGTCCCTCCTAAATGAAGTCCCATACACCTTAATCTCCTCTCCATCCTTCCTCCTGACAGCCACTCACCTCCTTTCTGTCTTGAGGGACTTGCTTTGTCCTGGAACTGGAAGAAACAACGCAGAGCAACCTAGAGGCGGCTAGAGATTTCAGTTGGAGAACTGGTTTTTGCCTCCATAATTTGCATCAGAGAACAGGCATGGGCTATAGGGTGCGTGTAAGATTTATAAATTCCATGATCTTTTAGAGTCCAAATACTGGTTAAGATGGTGTCTCCTTTTTTTCAATTCCACAGTAGCTTCATGGGTCTGGACGATGACTAAAAAACAATTCTTTCAATTCTTTTTAGACATCCTTTTGATGAATTTTAGATTAGGGGATCAATTTGAATAACTAAGGTACTTGTATCTCTATTTTTTAACTAGTAAAGAAGTTACTAACACAGAGGAAATCATTCTATAAATTGTAAAGAAACATATGAGCAGAAAAAATTGCAAGCCTTCCTATAATGCTCTTTGGCCTCTGTAGGTTTTTTTTCTCTTTTCTTGGGAGGTATTGTGGGTAAAAGTTCTGCCCTTCGTTTTGACAGACCTGCAGAAGCCCCAGCTGGAGATCTTTACAAATACATATAAATTCTACATTCAGAAAGAAAAGATGCGCTGACTAAATACCTCATTAATTTTCTGAGGACATCCTGCAGCGAATACTCAAGAGCTCTCAGAATATAGCAAATAAATGGTAACAGAATCTAAGAGGAAAGAAAATAATTTCGCTCTGACCTTCAACAGGTTAAATATCTGAATCTGTAATTCTAAAGTTGTTTATGGCTACTGAAGATATTCTGGGCACTTAAGAAAAGAAGTATTACCCCTGAAACCAGTGACATCACCCATTAGTCTGCTGCTGCTGGGATAAGGACACTGTTTAGGTATTTAAAAATTGTTAGTAATATTTCTCTTAATTATATTTTCGATGTCAATTCTGAATAATAGTAAGTTGACTTCATTTAGTTAAGGGATATATATGTTTGTGTGTGTATTCATATTCATGTGTACATAATATTCCATATATTAGGTATTTAATATATTATTAAATTGACTTAATTTCTTTAAGGAATATACATATACACACATATATATCAGGCTATTTAAATAAGCATTTAATTCTCACTGATGAAAATGTATTTTCATTTATTTTAGCAGCAAGTGCTTATTGAACAAAGCCAAGGAGTACTGCATTGCACCAGCTACTGAAAAAGGTAGTCCCTACTTTTGAAAAACTCAGAAACAGGTAAGCTAATAAAAATCAAGTAAGACTTACCCAGTATCATATATGATAAATATTTGCTGTTTTGGTGGTTCCAAATCTTAGTTTATTTTTATTTTATTTTCAGGAAATATAAAAAATTATTTTCATAACAAATAAACACACGATGATAAAATTTGGAAAAATTCTGTGTTTTATAAGAAAATATGTGCTCAAAACATCAGCTCTGTGGGCAAAGACTGTACTTTATAGCTTTGTCGTGATGGTAATTACTACAGACATTACCAGGGATCCACAAATCACGGCCACAAATGTGTGCTTCGCCCCACATTTTCATCACTCACTCATACAGTGTGATCATAATTTTAAAACTGCTCAAAATCCATCAAATAAAAAAAATACAAACTGACTTTCTTCAGGCCCAACTGATGAGAGAGAAACAAATATGATCAACTTCACAGAAGTCCCATGCCCCCCAAGAGAGTCATAGTGAATGAAAGAGCCAATTCACACACCCTTCATTTACATTTGCTGCCACCAGGTGGGAGAGCAAAGCTCACTTCCTGGGAATCAGAACAGTTTAGAAGGGAAGGAGCAGATAGGTTTGGTTCACACACGGTAACCCTGGGAGCTATTGGGAAAGAAAACAGGAGGCTCCTTTTAGCAGTCTCTAGTGTCTGCATAGAACTGCAGCTAGTAGGTCCGGAAACCTTACTGAATGCTCCAAACAGAACAAAGTACAGGCAGGAAGATTCTTATCATTTATTGATTTGTTGGTTTGATTATTGAAATATCAGCTAGCAATATTACCTGAGAAAACTTGCAGTCATATTCTCAGCCTCTTGCTTTCTCCTCTTCTGTTAAATTTTTAAGCTAGTTCCACGCTTGCTATAAAGGATTTCTGTGGATACTGAGACTTGTATTGTTTGAAACGGTGCGTGGGGTGGGGTGGGGGTGGGTGGATGGGTGTGTGGAGGATGAAGTGGTGTGGGTGGGTGGGTGGATGTGGGGGTATGGGGGAATGAGAGTCTGTGTATGTGTTATGGGTGGTTGGGTGTGGGTGGGTGGGATGAGTGGGTGGATGAATGTGTGTCTTGTGTGTAGGTTGTGTGTGTGTGTATATGTGTTTTGCGTGTGGAAGTTGGGTAGGTGGCTGGGTGGATGGGTGTGTGTGTTGTGGGGGTGTTGGGTGTGGGGGGGTAGATGGGTGTGTGTGTTGTGGGAGGAGTTAAGCGTGTGTTTTGGGAGGATTGGGTGTGTGTGTAGGAGTGAGTGGATGGGTGTGTGTGTTGTGGAGGGAGTTGGATGTGTGTGGGTAGGTGGGGGTGTGTGTTGTGGGAGGAACTTGGGTGTGTGTGGGTGGGTGGATGGGTATGTATGTTTTGAGTGGGTTGGGTGTGGGGGGTGAGTGGGTGTGTGTTGTGGGGGGTTGAGTGTGGGTGCGTGGATGGGTGTGTTGTGGGGGGGTTGGGTTTGTGTGGGTAGGTGAGAGAATGGGTGTGTGTGTTGTATGGGAGGTCATTGGGTGTAGGGGGTGGGGGTGAATAGGTGTATGTGTTGTGGGGGAGTTGGGTGTGTGGGTGTGGGGGGGTTGGGTGTCAGTGAGTTGGTGGATGAGTGTGTGTGTTGTGTGGGGAGTTGGGTGTGGGGGGATGGATGTGTGTGTGTGTTGTGGGAGGGGGTTGAGTGGGGGGTAGATGGGTGTATGTGTTGTGGGGGAGTTAAGTTTGTGAGTGTGTGTTGTGGGGGGGTTGTGTGTAGATGTGGGTGGGTGGACGGGTGTGTGTGTTGTGGGGGATTAAGTGTGTGTGGGGATGGGCAGATGGGTGTGTGTGTAGTGGGGTTGGGTTTGGGGGGTAGATGAGTGTGTGTGTGTGTGTTGTGGGAGGGGGTTGGGCTGTGGGGGTGGGTGGGTGGATAGGTGTGTGTATTATGGGTGGGTTGTGTGTCTGTGGGGTGAGTGTGTGTTGTATGTGGGGGTTGGGCGTGTCTGTCTGGGTGGATGGGTGTGTGTGTTGTGGAGGGGGTTGGGTGTGTGGGGGTGTTTAGGTAGATAGGTGATTGTTGTGTGGGGCAGTTGTGTGTGTGGGATAGATAGGTAGATGTGTGTGTGTATTGTGTCAGAGGGGGTTGGGTGTGTGTGCGTGGGTGGGTGGATAAATGTGTGTGTTGGGGGTTTGTGTGTATGTGTGTAGCTGTGTTGTGGGGGCGTGTGAAGGGGTGGGGTGGGCGGATGTGTGTGTGTTGTGTGTGGGGTTAGGTGTATGCATGGGGGTGGGTGGATGAATGTGTGTGTTGTGGGAGGGGGTTGGATGTGTGAGGGTGAGTGGGTGGATGGGTTGTGTGCTGTGGGTGGGTTGTGTGTATGTGCATGTTGTGTGGGGGGGGGTAGGAGGGTGGGTGTATGACTGTGTGTTATGGAGGGTTGGGTGGGTGGAGGTGGGTGGGTGGATGAGTGTGTGTGTTGTGGGTGTGGGTTGGGTGTGGGGCATAGATGGGTGTGTGCTGTGGGGGGAGTTGAGTGTGTGTGTGTGTTTTTGAAGCTTTAGGTGTGTAGAGGTGGGTGGGTGGATGGGTGTGTATGTGTTGTGGGTGGGTGAATGGGTGTGTGTGTTACTGGGGGTTTGGGTGTGGGGGGGTGGGTGGGTGGATATGTGTGTGTTGTGGGGGATTGGGTATGTGTGAGGGGTGTGTGTGTAGTGGGGAGGGGGTTGGGTGTGTGTAAGTGGGTGGGCAGATGGGTGTGTATGTTGTATGTGGGGGTTGGGTGTGGGTCGGTGGGTGGGTGGATGGGTGTGTGTGTTGTGGGGGGAATTGAGTGTATTTGTGTGTGTTGTGGGCAGTTGGGTGTGTGTGAGGATGTGTGGGTAGATGTGTGTGTTGTGGGGATTGGGTGTGTGTAAGGGGTGTGTGTGTGTAAGTGGGGGATTGGGTGTGCATGTGGGGGTGGGCTAATGGGTGTGTTGGGGGTGGGTGGATGGGTGTGTGTGTTGTGGGGGGGTTGGTGTGGGGGTGGATGGGTGTGTGTGTTGTGGGGCAGGGTTGGATGTATGTGTGTGTGTGTGTTGTGTGTGGGGGGTTGGTGTGGGGGTTGCGTGGGTGGATAGGTTGTGTTGTGGGTGGGTTAGGTGGGTGGGGGTGTGTTGTGAATGGGTTGGGGGTATGGATGAATGGGCTGATGGGTATTTGTTGTGGGGGGTTGGGTGTGTGGGGGTGTGGGTGGATGGGTGTGTGTGTTGTGGGAGGGAATTAGGTGTGTGGTAGTGGGTGGTGGATTGGTGTGTGTTGTGGGTGGGTGGATGGGTGTGTGTGTTTGGGGGTGTTGCGTATGTGGAGTTAGGTGGGTTGATAGGTGTGTGTGTTGGAGAGTACTGGATTGTGGAGTTAGGTGGGTGGATGGGTGTGTGTGTGTGTTGTGTGGGGTTGGGTGTGTGGGGTGGTGGTGGATGGGTATGTACATATTGTGTGGAAGGGGTTTGGGTGTATGGGGGTGGGTGGGTGAATAAGTGTGTGTGATGTGGGCATTGGATGTGTGTGTGCAGTGTGGGGGGAATGGGTGTGGGGGGTGGGCAGATGGGTGTGTATGTTGTATGTGGGGGTTGGGTGTGTGTGTGCGGGTGGGTGGGTGTTGTGAGTAGACTGGGTGTGTGTGGGGTGAGTGGGTGTGTGTTGTGTGGGGGATTGGGTTGTGTCGGTGAATGAATGGGTGTGTGTGTTGTGTGGGAGTGGGTTGGGTGTGGGGGTAGGTGGGTGGATAGGTGTGTGTGTTGTGGGTAGTTGGGTGTGTGTTTGGGTGGGTGGATGGGTGTGTGGGAGTAGGTGTGTGTGTTGTGGATGGGTTGTGTGTGTGTTGTGTGTGCTGTGGGGAGGTAGATGGGTGGGTGGATGGGTGTGTGTGTTGTGGGGGGGTTGGGTATGTGCTGTGGGAAGAGTTGAGGGTGTGTGTTGTGGTAGGGTTGGGTGTGTGTGTTGTGTACGGAGGGGGTTGGGTGTGTGGGAGTTAATGGGTGGATAGATGTGTGTTGTGGGGTGTTGAATGTGTATGAGGGGTGTATTGTAGTGTGGGGGTTTGGTGTGTGGGTATGGGTTGGTGGATAGGTGTGTGTGTTGTGGGTGGGTTGGGTGTATGTGGGGTGAGTGGGTGTGTGTTTTGTGTAGAGGTTGAGTGTGTCTGTGTGGGTAGATAGGTGTTTGTTGTGTAGGAGGGGTTTGGATGTATGGGAGTTGGTGGGTGAATAGGTCTGTGTGTTGTAGGGTGTTGGATGTGTGTGAGGGGTGTGTGTGTATTGTAGGAGGGGGTTGGGCTGTGGGGTGCGGATGGGTATGTGTGTAGCGGGTAGGTTGAGTGTGTATGGGATGAGTGAGTATGTGTTGTGTGTGGGGATTTGGTGTGTCTGTGTGGGTGGATAAGCGTGTGTGTGTTGGGGGGAGTTGGGTATGGGGGATGGGTGGATGGGTGTGTATTGTAGGGAATTGGGTGTGTTTGAGGGGTGTGTGTAGTGGGGAGAGGGTTGGGTTTTGTAAGTGGGTGGACAGATGGGTGTGTATGTTGTATTGGGGGTTGGGTATGGGTGTGTGGGTGGATGTGTGTGCATTTTGTTGGAGGGGGTTGGGTGTGTGGGAGGGTAGATGGGTGTGTTGTGGGGGGAGTTGAGTGTGTGTGTGTTGTGGTAGGATTGGGTAAGTGTGGGTGTGTGTTTGGATGGGTGTGTGTGTTGTAGGTGGGTTGTGTGTGTTGTATGTTTGTTGTGTGTATGGGGGTAGATGGGTATGTTGCTGTAGGGGGAGTTGAGTGTGTGTGTGTGTGTTGGTGGGGTTGGGTGTGTGGGTGTGTGGATGTGTGTGTGTGTTTTGATGGAGGGGGTTGAGTGTGTGGGGGTGGGTGGATGTGTGTGTACTGTGGGGGAGTTCGGGGTGTGTGTGAGGGATGTGTGTGTGCAGTGGGGAGGTTGGTGTGTATGTGTGTGTGGGCAGATGGATGTGTGTGTTGTGGGAAGATTGGGTGTGTGTGGGTGGGTAGATGGGTGTGTGTGTATTGTGGCAGGAGGTTGGAGTGTGGGTGTTGGGGAGTGGAAGCGTGTATATGTTGTAAGTAGGCTGTGTGTGTGTGTGGTGTGTGTGTGTACGTGTGTGGGGTTGGATTGTGTGGGTGGGTGGATGGATGTGTGTGTTGCATGTGTGCCTTGGGTATATGTGTGCAGGTAGATGGATGTGTGTGTGTGCGTGTTGTGTTGGGGGGTTGGGTTTGTGGGGGTTTGTGTGTTTTGAGGGGGTGAGTATTTGTGGGTGAGTGGGTGATTGGGTGTGTGTGTGTTGTAGGATGTGGTTGGGTGTGTGTGGGTGAGTGGGTGAATGGGTGTGTATGTTGTGGGTGGGTTGGGTGTCTGTGTGTGTTGTGTGTATGGGGGTAGATGAGTGGGTGGATCGGTGTGTGTGTTGTGGGGTGGCTGGGTGTGTGGAGGTGGGTGGGTGCATGGGTGTGTGTGTTGTGGGTGGGTTGGGTAGGTGTTGCGGTAGATGGGTGTGTGTGCTGTGGGGGGACTTGAGTGTGTATGTGTTGTGGTAGGGTTCGGTGTGTGTGGGTGGATGTGTGTGTTGTGTGTGTTGTGTGTATGGGTGTAGATGGGTGGGTGGATGGGTGTGTCTGTTGTGTGGCAGTTTGACTTTTTGTGTAGGTGGGAAGATGGGTGTATGTGTTGTGGAGGGGTGGATGGGTTTGTGTGTTGTAGGAGAGGGTTGGGTGTGGGAGGGTGGATGGGTATTTGTGTAGTAGGTGGGTTGTGTGTTTGTTATGTGTGTGTTGTTTATGTTTGGGTAGATGGGTAGGTGGATGGGTGTGTGTTGTTGGGAGGGTTGGATGTGTGGAGGTGTTGGATGGATGGGTATGTGTGTTGTGGGGTAGTTGAGTATGGGGGGTAGATGCGTGTGTGTGCTGTGGGGGGAGTTGAGTGTGTGTGTTGTGGTAGGGTTGGCTGTGGGGAGGTAGGTGGGTGGATGTGTGTGTTGTAGGGTGTTGGGTGTGTGGGGTAGATGGGTATGTGTGCTGTGGGGGGAGTTAAATGTGTGTGTGTTGGAGGGGTAGGTGTGTGTGGGGCATGGGTGGGTCAATAAGTGTGTGTCTTGTGGGGGGTTGGTTGTGTGTGAGGAGTATGTGTGTGCAGTGTGGCGGGGTGGTTTGAGGTTTGGTGTGGGTGGGTAGGTAGGAAGATGGGTGTGTTTTGGGGGGGGTTGGGTGTGTATGGGTGGATGGATGGGTTTGTGTGTTTTGTGGTAGAAGGCTGGGTGTGTGGGGGTGGGTGGTTGGATGGGTGTGTGTGTGTGGATGGGTGAATGTGTGTGTGTTGTAAGTGGATTGGGTGTGTGAATGTGTGTTGTGTATGTATGGGTAGATGTGTGGTTGGATGGGTGTGTGTTGTTTGGGGGCTGTGTGTGGGGGTAGGTGGGTGGATGGATGGGTGTGTGTTGTGGGGAGTTGAGTGTGGAAGCAGTATTAGGGTGTATTGCTGGTGGGGAATTAAGTGTCAGTGTGTGTTTTGGGTGGGTTGGTTGTGTGTGTGTTGTGTGTATGGGGGTAAATAGGTGGATGGATGTGTGTGTGTATTGTTGGGGGGCTGTGTGTGTGGAGGGGGGTGGGTGTATGGGTGTGTTGTGGGGTATTGGGTGTGGTTGGGAGATGGGTGTGTATGCTGTGGGGAGAGTTGAGTGTGTGTGTGTTGTGGTAGGGTTGGATTGTGTGGGTGTGTGGTTGGATGGGTGTGTGTGTTGTAGGTGTGTTATGTGTGTGTTGTGTTGTGTTGTGTTGTGTTTTTGCTGTGTGTATGGGGGTAGATGGGTATGTGTGCTGTGGAGGGAATTGAACGCGTGTGTGTTTTGGTGGGATTGGGTTTGTGAGTGGGTGGATGGGTGTGTGTGTATTTTGTTGGAGGGGGTTGGGTTGTGGGGGTGGGTGGATGTGTGTGTGCTGTGGGGGGATTCGAGGTGTGTGTGAGGGGTGTATGTGTGCAGTGGGGAGGTTGGTTTGTGTGTGGGTGGGAAGAAGGGTGTTGTGGGGGGGTTGGATGTGTGAGGGTGGGTAGATGGGTGTGTGTGTATTGTGGCAGGAGGTTGGGTGGTGGGGTGGGGGAGTGGATGTGTGTGTTTTGTGAGTGGCCTGGGTGTGTGTGTTGTGTGTGTTGTGGGGGGTTGTGCTGTGTGGGTGGGTGGATGAATGTTTATGTTGCATGTGTGGATTGGGTGTATGTGTGCGGGTGGATGGATGTGTGTGTGTTGGGTTGAGGGGGTTGGGTTTTTAGGGGTAAGTAAGTGGATAAGTGTGTGTGTTGTAGGGGGTGGGTTTGTGTGGGTGGATGGGTGTGTGTGTTGTGGGTGGGTTGGGTGTGTGTGTTGTGTATATGGGGGTAGATGAGTGGGTGGATGGGTGTGTGTGTTGTCGGTGGGTTGGATGGGTGTTGCGGTAAATGGGTGTATGTGCTGTGTGGGGACTTGAGTGTGTATGTGTTGTGGTAGGGTTCGGTGTGAGGTGTGTGGGTTGATGTATTTGTTGTGGGTGTTGTGTGTATGGGGGTAGATGGGTGGGTGGATGGGTGTGTTTGTTGTGGGGGGTTGGGTGTGTGTGGGTAGGTGGGCAGATGGGTATGTGTTGTGGAGGGGTGGATGGGTGTGTGTGTTGTGGGAGATGGTTGGTTGTAGGAGGGTGAGTAGGTGAATGGGTTGTGTGATGTGGGTCAGTTGTGTGTGTGTTATCTGTGTGTTGTGTGTGTTGGGATAGATGGGTGGGAGAATGGGTGTGTGTGTTGTGAGGAGAGTTGGATGTGTGGAGGTTTATGGGTGGATGGTTATGTGTGTTGTGGGGTGGTTGACTATGGGGAAGTAGATGCGTGTGTGTGCTGTGAGGGGAGTTGAGTGTGAGTGTTGTAGTAGGATTGGGTGTGGGGAGGTAGGTAGATGGATGGGTGTGTGTGTTGTAGGGGGTTGGGTATGTGTGGGGGTAGATGGGTATGTGTGCTGTGGGCGGAGTTAAGCATGTGTGTGTTGTCGGAAGGTTGGGTGTGTGTAGGGCGTGGGTGGTACGATAATTGTGTGAATTGTGGGGGCTTCGGTGTGTGTGAGGAGTGTGTGTGTGTGTGCAGGGTGGGTGGTTTGGTGTGGAGGTTTGGTGTGGGTAGGTGGGTGGGTGGGGGGAAGATGAGTGTGTATTGTATGGGGGTGTTGCGTGTGTGAGGGTGGATGTATCTGTTATGTGTGTTGTGGGAGGAGGTTGAGTGTGTGGGGGTGGGTAGGTGGATGGGTGTGTGTGTTGTGACTGTGCTGTGTGTGTTTTGAGTGGGTGTGTGTTGTGTCTGGGGTTGGGTATGTGTGGGTTAGTGGGCAGATATGTGTATGTACTGTTGGGGGTTTGGGTGTCTGTGGGTCGGTGAGTGGATGGTTGTGGGTGGGTGGATGTGTGTGTGTTGTAAGTGGGTTGGGTGTGTGGCTTGAGTGGGTGTGTGTGGGTAAATGGGTGGGTGGATGCTTGTGTCTGTTATGGAGGTATGGGTGTGGGGATGTAGGTGGATGGATGTGTGTTGTGGGGAGTTGAGTGTGGAAGGGGTAGATGGGTGTGTATGCTGGTGGGGAGTTAAGTGTGTGTGTTGTGGGAGGGTTGTGTATGTGCGGGGCTGGGTGGATGGGTGTATGTATTGTGGGTGGGTTAGGTGTGTGTATTGTTTGTATGGGGTAGATGTGTGGGTGGATGTGTCTGTGTTGTGGGGGTATTGTGTGTGGGGTGTAGATGGGTGTGTGTGTTGTGGGAGTGTTGGGTGTGGGTGGGTGCGTGGGTGGTTGGATGGGTGTGTGTGTTGTGGGTGGGTTGGGTGTGTGTGTTGTATGTATGGGGGTAGATGGGTGGTTGGATGGGTGTGTGCATTGTGGGGGTGTTGGGTGTATGTGGGGTAGATGTGTGTGTGCTGTGGAAGGAGTTGAGTGTGTGTTGTGGTAGGGCTGGGTGTATGTGGGTGAATGGGTGTGTTGTAGGGGGTTAGAAGTGTGTGTGAGGTATGTGTGTGTGAGTGGGAAAGTTGGTGTGGGGGGGCATATGGGTGTGTGTGTTTTGGGGGAGTTGGGTGTTGAAGGTGGGTGTTTGTGTATTGTGGCAGGAATTTGGGTGTGTGGGGGTGGGTGGAGCGTGTATGTGTTGTGAGTGGTCTGGGTGTGTGGGGGGGTGTAGGTGTGTATTGTGGGGGGTTGGGTTGTGTGGGTGGGTGGATGGTTGTGTGTGTTGTGTTGTGGTTTGGGTGTATGTGTGCAGGTGGATGCATATTTGTGTGTGGTGTGTTGAGGGGGTTGGGTTTGTGCGGGTAGGTGGTTGGATAAGTGTGTGTTGTGAGAGGTGGTTGTGTTGTGGGGGTGGGCGGGTGGATGGGTGTGTGTTGTGGGTGGGTTGTGGGTGTCTGTGTGTTGTATGTATGTGGGTAGATGGGTGGGTGGATGGTTGTGTGTGTTGCGGGGGTGTTGGGTGTATGTGGGGTAGATGTGTGTGTGCTGCAATGGGAGTTGAGTGTGTGTGTTGTGGTAGAGCTGGGTTGTTAGGGTGAATGGGTGTGTTGTAGAGGGTTAGGGTGTGTGTGAGGTATGTGTGTGTGCCGTGGGGAAGTTGGTATGTGTGGGGGGGGGCAGATGTGTGTTTTGTGGGGGGTTGGATGTGTGAGGGTGGGTAGATGGGTGTGTGTGTATTGTGGCAGGAATTTGGGTGTGTGGAGGTGGGTGGGTGGATGCGTGTATGTGTTGTGAGTGGTCTGGCTGTGTGTGGGGTGTGTGGGTGTGTATTGTGGGGGGTTTGGGTTGTGTGGGTAGGTGGATGATGGTTGTATGTGTTGTGTATGTGCTTTGGGTGTATGTGTGTGGGTGGATGCATGTTTGTGTGTGGTGTGTTGAGGGGGTTGGGTTTGTGCGGGTAGGTGGTTGGATAAGTGTGTGTTGTGAGAGGTGGTTGTGTTGTGGGGGTGAGTGGGTGGTTGGGTGTGTGCTTTGGGTGGGTTGGGTGTGTGTGTTTGTTGTGTGTATGGGGTAGATGGGTGGGTGGATGGGTGTGTCTGTTGTCGGGGACTGGGTGTTTGGAGGTGGGTGGGTACATGTGTTGTGTGTGTTGTGGGTGGGTTGGGTGGGTGTTGTGGTAGATGTGTGTGTGTGCTGTGGGAGGAGTTGAGTGTGTATGTGTTGTGGTAGGGTTCAGTGTGTGTGGGTGTGTGGGTGGATGTGTGTGTTGTGGGTGTGTTGTGTGTATGGGGGTAGATGTGTGGGTGGATGAGTGTGTGTGTTGTGGGGTGATTGGGTTTGCGTGGGTAGGTGGGTAGATGGGTGTGTGTGTTGTAGGTGGGTTGTGTGTATGTTATGTGTGTTGTGTGTGTTGGGGTAGATAGGTGGGTGGATGGGTGTGTGTTTTGTGGGGAGGGTTGGATGTGTGGAGATGTGTGGGTGGATGGGTGTGTATGGTGTGGGGAGGGTTGAGTACAGGGGGGTCAATGGGTGTGTGTGCTGTGGGAGGAGTTGAGTGTGTATGTGTTGTGGGGGTTGGATGTGGGGAGGTAGGTAGGTGGATGGGTGTGTGTACTGTATGGGTTTGGTGTGTGGAGTAGATAGGTATATGTGCTGTGAGGGGAGTTAAGTATGTGTGTTGTCGGAGGGTTGGTTGTGTGTAGGGCATGGGTGGGTCGATAAGTGTGTGGTGTTGTGAGGGGTTGGGTGTGTGTGAAGAGTGTATGTGTGTGTGTGCAGTGTGGGGGCTTGGTGTGGGGTTTTGGTGTAGGTAGGTGGGCAGATGGATGTGTGTTGTGGGGGGATTGGGTGTGTGTGGGTTGATGGATGGGTTTGTGTGTGTTGTGGGAGGAGGTAGGGTGTGTGGGGGTGGGTGGGTGGATGGGGGTGTGTGTTGTCAGTGTGCTGTGTGTGTAGTTTGAGTGTGTGTGTGTGTTGTGGGTAGGGTTGGGTATGTGTGGGTAGGTGGGCAGATGTTCGTATGTCCTGTCGGAGGGGTGGTGTCTGTAGATCGGTAAGTGGATGGGTGTGTATGGGAGGGTGGGTAGATGAGTGTGTGTGTTGTAAGTGGGTTGGGTGTGTGTTGTGTGTGTGGGTAGACGGGTGTGTGGATGGGTGTGTCTGTTATTGCTTATTGGGATAAGTTTGGGGAAGTAGGTAGATGGATGGGTGTGTGTTATAAGTGGTTTGGGTGTGTGTGTTGTGTGTGTGGGTAGATAGGTGGGTAGATGCATGTGTCTGTTATGTGGGGTTGGGTGTGGGGAGGTTGGTGGATGGATGGGTTGTGTTGTGGGGAGCTGAGTGTGGAAGGGGTAGATGGGTGTGTATGCTGGTGGGAAGTTAAGTGTGTGTGTTGTGGGAGGGGTGGGTGTGTGGAGGGGTGGGTGGATGGGCGTGTGTGTTGTGGATGGGTTAGGTGTGTGTATTGTTTGTATGGGGGTAGATAAGTGGGTGGATGTGTGTGTTGTGGGGGTATTGTGTGTGGGGTGTAGATGGGTGTGTGTGCTGTGGGAGGAGTTGAGAGTGTGTGGGTGTGTTGTGGGAGGTCTGGGTGTGTGGAGGTGGGTGGAGGGATGGATTGTGTTGTAGGTGGGTTGGGTGTGTGTGTGTTGTATGTATGGGGGTAGATGGATGGGTGGATATGTGTGTGTGTTGTGGGGGCTTTGGGTGTGTGGGGGGTAGATGGGTGTGTGTGCTGTGGGGGGAGTTGAGTGTGTGTGTTGTAGTAGGTTTGGGTATTGTGGGTGTGTGTTTGTGGATGGGTGTGTTTTTATTGTGTGTCTGTTGTACGTCTGTTGTTTGTATGTTGTGTATATGGGTATAGATGGGTGTGTGTGCACTGGGGGGAGTTGAGTATATGTGTGTGTTTTGGGGGTTGGGTGTGAGTGTGGGTGGGTGGATGGGTGTGTGTGTTGTGGGTTTTGGGTCTGTGTCAGGGGTTTGTGTGTAGGGTGTGGGGGTTGGTGTGTGGGAGTGGGTGAGCCGATGAGTGTGTGTATTGTGTGTTGGGGTTGGGTGTGTGTGGATTTGGATGGGTATTGTGTTGTGGGAGAGAATTGGCTGTCGGGTGGTGGGTGGGTACATGTATGTGTGTTGTGGGTGTGTTGGGTTGTGTTTGGTGAGTGGGTTTGTGTTTTCTGTGTGGGTTGGGTATGTGGGTGTGTCGATGGGTGTGTGTGTTGTATGTGGGAGTTGGGTGTGTGTGGGTGGGTGGATGGGTGTGTGTGTTTTGAGAAGGTTGTGTGTGGGTGTGTGTGTGGATGGGTGTGTGTGTTGTATGTGGGGTTGGGTGTTGGTTGTGTGGCGGTGGGTGGGTAGTTTGATGGGTGTGTTTTTTGTGGGGGGGTCAGGTTGTGGAGGTGGGTGGGTGGATGGGTGTGTGTCTGTATTGTGGGGAGTTTCGTTTCGGGGGTAGATGGTTGTTCGTGCTGTGGGGAAAGTTGAGTGTTTGTGTTGTGAGGAGTTGGGTGTGGGGGGGGATGGGTGTGTGTGTTGTGTGGAAGGGTGTTGGGTGTGTGGGGGGGTGGGTAGGTGGTAGGTTTGTGTGTTCTGGGGGTTTGGGTGTGTTTGTGAGGGGTGTGTGTGTAGTATGGGGGTTGGTGTGGGGGGCAGATGGGTGTGTTTGTTGTCGGAAAAGGTTGGGTGTCGAGGGGTGGGTGGGTGGATGGGTGTGTGTGTGTTGTGGGTAGATTGGGTTTGTGTGGGGTAAGTGGGTGTGTGTTGTGTGTGTAGGGGTTGGGTTGTGTGGGTGTGTGGATGGGTGTGTGTGTCTGAGGGTGAGTTTGGTGTGTGTGTGTAGGTG
This sequence comes from Microtus oregoni, assembly GCF_018167655.1. Taxonomy (NCBI): domain Eukaryota; kingdom Metazoa; phylum Chordata; class Mammalia; order Rodentia; family Cricetidae; genus Microtus; species Microtus oregoni. Next base: position 1,054,851 of record NW_024544751.1, read on the forward strand.
GGTGGATGTGTGTGCAGTGTGGGAGAGGTTTGGGTGTGTGTTGTGGGGGTTTTGGGTGTAGGGGGTGTTGTGGGGGGTTATGTGTGTGGTAAGTAGGTGTGTGTTGTCTTGTGTGGGTTGGGTGTGGGTTGTGTTGTGGGGGTTTTGGGTGTGGTGGGGTGTTGTGGAGGGGTTGTGTGTGGGGTAAGTGGGTGTGTGTTGTCTGTGTGTGGGTTGGGTGTGTGGATGGGTGTGTGTGTTATGTGGGCGGTAGATGGGTGTGTGTTGTGGGTTGGTTGGGTGTGACGGGTAAGTTGGTATGTGTTGTGTGGGTGTGTATGGGGGAGGTGTATGCGTGTGTGATGTAGGGGTGTTTGGGTGTGTGTGTAGGTGGGTGAATGGGTGTGTGTGTTATGTGGGGGGTTGGGTGGGGGGGTAAGTGGGTGTGTGTTGTATGTTGGGGTATGTGGGTGTGTTGGGGTTGGGTGTGTTTAGGTGGGTGAATGGTTGTATGTGTTGTAGGGGGTTTGGGTGTGTGTAGGTGGGTGGATGGGTATGTGTGTTGTGTGGGAGGGGGTTGGTTTTGTGGGAGTGGGTGGATAGGTGTGTGTATTGTTGGGGGATTGGGTAGGGGGGTAGATGGGTGTGTGTGGGGTGAGTGTGTGTGTTGTGAGCGGGTTGGGTGTTTATGGGTGTGTGGGTGGATGGGTGTGTGTGTGTTGGGGGAGTTGGTTATGTGGGTGTGTGTGTGTGTTGGGTTGGGTGTTTTGGAGTGGATTGTTGCATGGGTGTGTGGAGGTGAGTGGGAGGATGGGTTTATGTGGGATGAGTGTGTGTTGTATGTGTGTGAGTTGGGTGTGTGTGTGGGGGTGGATGGGTGTGTGTGTTGTGGGGAGGGCTGGATTGTGGAGATGTGTGGGTGGATGGGTGTCTATGTTGTGGGGGGTTGAGTACGGGGGATCAATGGGTGTGTGTGCTGTGGGAGGAGTTGAGTGTGTGTTGTGGTAGGGTTGGGTGTGGGGAGGTAGCTGGGTGGATGTGTGTGTGTATTGTAGGGGGTTGGGTGTAGGGAGGTAGATGGTTATGTGTGCTGTAGGAGGAGTTACGTGTGTGTCTATTGTCAGAGGGTTGGGTGTGGGGGGCATGGGTGGGTTAATAAGTGTGTGTGTTGTGGGGGGTTGGGTGTGTGTGAAGAGTGTGTGTGTGTGCGCAGTGTGGGGGTTTGGTGTGTGGGTTGGTGTGGGTGAGTGGGCATATGGATGTGTGTTGTGGGGGGGATTGGGTGTGTGTGGGTGGATGGATGGGTTTGTGTTCGTTGTGGGAGGAGGTAGGGTGTGTGGGGGTGGGTGGGTCGATGGGTGTGTGTGTTGTCAGTGTGCTGTGTGTGTGGTTTGAGTGGGTGTTTGTTGTGGGTGGGGTTGGGTTGTGTGGGTTAGTGGGCAGATGTGTGTATGTGCTGTCGGGGGGGGGTTGTTGTCTGTGGATCGGTGGGTGGATGGGTGTGGGTGTGTGGGTGGATAGATGAGTATATGTGTTGTAAGTGGGTTGGGTGTGTGTATGTTGTGTTTATGTGTAGATGGGTGGTTGGATGGGTTTGTCTGTTATGGGGGTATGGGTGTGGGGAGGTAGGTGGATGGATGGGTGTGTGGTGTGGGAAATTGACTGTGGAAGCTGTAGATGGGTGTGTATGCTGGTGTGTTGTGGGAGGGTTGGATGTGGGTGTGTGTTGTGGGTGGGTTAGGTGTATGTATTGTGTGTATGGGGGTAGATGGGTGGGTTGATGTGTGTGTGTTGTTGTGGTATCGTTTGGGGGTGTAGATGGGTGTGTGCTGTGGGGGGATTTGAGAGTGTGTGTGTGTTGTGGTAGGGTTGGATAAGTGTGGGTGGATAGGTGTGTGTTATAGGTGTGTTGTGTGTGTTGTGTGTTTGTTGTGTGTATGGGGGTAGATGGGTCTGGGGTGGATGGGTGTGTTGTGGGAGAAGGTTGGGTGTGGGACAGTGGATGGGTGTTTGTGTTGTAGGTAGGTTGTGCGTATGTTATGTGTGTGTTGTCTGTGTTTGGGTAGATGGGTGGGTGGATGGTTGTGTGTGTTGTGGGGAGGGTTGGATGTGTGGAGGTGTGTGGGTGGATGGTTGTGTGTGTTGTGGGGAGGGTTGGATGTGTGGAGGTGGGTGGGTGGATGAGTGTGTGTGTTGTGGGAGGTCGGGTGGGGAGGTAGATGAGTGTGTGTGCTTTGGGGGAAGTTGAGTATGTATGTGTTGTGCTCCAGTTGGGTGTGTGTGGGTGTGTGAGTGGATGGGTGTGTGTGTTGTAGGGGGTTGGGTGTGTGTGGGGGTAGATGGGTATGTGTGCTCTGGGGGCAGTTACATGTGTGTGTATGTCGGATGGGAGAGTGTGTATGGGGCGTGGGTGGGTCGATAAGTAAGTGTTTTGTGGGGGGTGGGGTGTGTGTGAGGAGTGTGTGTGTGCAGTGTGTCGGGGTGGTTGGAGGTTTGGTGTGGGTGGGTGGGCAGATGGGTGTGTGTTGTGTGTTGGCGGTTGGGTGTGTGTGGGTGGATGGATGGGTTGTGTGTGTTGTGGTAGAAGGTTGGGTGTGAGGGGGTGGGTGGGTGGATGGGTATGTGTGTGTGTATGAGTGGATATGTGTGTGTGTTGTAAGTAGATTGGGTGTGTGAATGTGTGTTGTGTATGTACGGGTAGATGTGTGGTTGGATGGGTGTGTGTTGTGGGGGAGCTGGGTGTGTGGAGGTGGGTTCGTGGATGTGATTGTGTGATGGGGGGTTGGTTGTGTGGGGGTAGGTGGGTGGGTGGATGGGTGTGTGTTGTGGGGAGTTGAGTGTGGAAGGGGTATATAGGTGTGTGTGCTTGTGGGGAGTTAATTGTGTGTCGGTTTTGGGTGGGTTGGTTGTGTGTGTGTTGTGTGTGTGGGTAGATATGTGGTTGGATGGGTTTGTGCTATGGGGGGGGGCTGGCTGTGTGTAGGTGGGTTGGTGGATGTGTTTGTGTTGTGGGTGGGTTGGTTGTATGGGGGTTGGTGGGTGGGTGGATGGGTGTGTGTTGTGGGGGTTTGGGTGTGGGGAGGTAGGTGGATGGATGGGTGTGTATTGTGGGGAGTTGAGTGTAGAAGGAGTAGATGGGTGTGTATGCTGGTGGGGAGGTAAGTGTGTTTGTGTGTTGTGGGTGGGTTGTTTGTTTGTGTGTTGTAAGGGTGTAGATGGGTGGGTGGATGGGTGTGTGTGTTGTGGGAGGGATGGGTGTGTGGAGGTGGGTGGGTGGATGGGTGTGTGTGTTGTGGGAGGGATGGGTGTGTGGAGGTGGGTGGGTGGATGGGTGTGTGTGTTGTGGGAGGGATGGGTGTGTGGAGGTGGGTGGGTGGATGGGTGTTTGTGTTATGGGAGGGATGGGTGTGTAGAGGTGGGTGGGTGGATGGGTGTGTGTGTTGTAGGGGTGTTGGGTGTGGGCGGGTAGATGGGTGTGTGTGCTGTGGGGGGAGTTGAGTGTGTGTGTTGTGGTAGGGTTAGGTGTGTGTGGGTGTGTGGGTGAATGGGTATGTGTTGTAAGTGAGTTGTGTGTGTTGTGTGTTGTGTGTTTCTTGTATGGGGGTAGATGGGTGTCTGTGCTGTGGGGGAGTTGAGTTTATGTTTTGATGGGGTTGGGTGTGTGGGTGTACGGATGTGTGTGTGTTGTGTTTGAAGGGGTTGGGTTTGTATGGGTGGGTAGATGTGTGTGTTGTGGGGGGTAATAAGTGTGTGTGAGGTGTGTTTGTGTGTGCCGTGGGGAAGTTGCTGTGTGTGGGGGGCGCAGATGGGTGTGTGTGTTGGGGGGGATGGGTGTGGGGGGGTGGATGGATGCATTTATGTGTTGTGAGTGGGCTGGGTGTGTGTGGAGTGTGGGGTGTGTGTTGTGGGGGGATTGGTTGTGTGGATGGGTGGATGGTTGTGTGTGTTGTGTGTTGGCGGTTGGGTGTGTGTGGGTGGATGGATGGATTTGTTGTGTGTGTTGTGGTAGAAGGTTGGGTGTGAGGGGGTGGATGGGTGGATGGGTATGTGTGTGTGTATGAGTGGATGTGTGTGTGTGTGTGTTGTAAGTAGATTGGGTGTGTGAATGTGTGTTGTATATGTACGGGTAGATGTGTGGTTGGATGGGTGTGTGTTGTTGGGGAGTTGGGTGTGTGGAGGTGGGTTCGTGGATGTGTTTGTGTTATGGGCGGGTTGGTTGTGTAGGGGTAGGTGGGTGGGTGGATGGGTGTGTGTTGTGGGGAGTTGAGTGTGGAAGGGGTATATGGGTGTGTGTGCTTGTGGGGAGTTAGTTGTGGGTCTGTTTTGGGTGGGTTGGTTGTGTGTGTGTTGTGTGTGGGGGTAGATATGTGGGTGGATGGGTGTGTCTGTTGTGTGGCAGTTTGACTTTGTGTGTAGGTGGGAAGATGGGTGTATGTGTTGTGGAGGGGTGGATGGGTTTGTGTGTTGTAGGAGAGGGTTGGGTGTGGGAGGGTGGATGGGTGTTTGTGTAGTAGGTGGGTTGAGTGTTTGTTATGTGTGTGTTGTTTATGTTTGGGTAGATGGGTGGGTGGATGGGTGTGTGTTGTTGGGAGGGTTGGATGTGTGGAGGTGTATGGATGGATGGGTGTGTGTGTTGTGGGGTAGTTGAGTATGGGGGGTAGATGCGTGTGTATACTGTGGGGGGAGTTGAGTGTGTGTGTTGTGGTAGGGTTGGCTGTGGGGAGGTAGGTGGGTGGATGTGTGTGTTGTAGGGTGTTGGGTGTGGGGTAGATGGGTATGTGTGCTGTGGGGGGAGATAAATGTGTGTGTTGGAGGGGTAGGTGTGTGTGGGGCGTGGGTGTGTCAATAAATGTGTGTGTTGTGGGGGGTTGGTTGTGTGTGAGGACTGTGTGTGCAGTGTGTGGGGGTTGATTTGAGGTTTGGTGTAGGTGGGTAGGTAGGAAGATGGGTGTGTTTTGTGGGGCGTGGGTGTGTATGGGTGGATGGATGTGTGGAGGATGAAGTGGTGTGGGTGGGTGGGTGGTAGTGGGAGTTATGGGGGATGAGAGTCTGTGTATGTGTTGTGGGTGGTTGGGTGTGTCTGGCTGGGATGGGTGGGTGGATGGGTGTGTGTCTTGTGTGTATGTTGGGTGTGTGTGTTTTGTGTGTTGAAGTTGGGGGGGTAGTTGGCTGGGTAGATGGGTGTGTGTGTTGTGGGGGTGTTGGGTGTGTGGAGGTGGGTAGATGTGTGTGAGGGTTGTGGGGGGGTTGGGAGTGTGGAGGTGGGTGGATGGGTGTGTATATTGTGGGGGGATGGGTGTGTGGAGGTGGGTGGCCGGATGGGTGTGTATGTTGTGGGGGGATTGGGTGGGGGGGGGTAGATGGGTGTGTGTGTTGTGGGAGGAGTTAAGTGTGTGTGTTGTGGGAGGATTGGGTGTGTGTGTAGGAGTGAGTGGATGGGTGTGTTGTGGAGGGAGTTGGATGTGTGTGGGTAGGTGAAGGTGTGTGTTGTGGGAGGAATTTGGGTGTGTGTGGGTGGGTGGATGGGTATGTTGTTTTGGGTGGGTTGGGTGTGTGTGGGGTGAGTGGGTGTATGTTATGGGGGGTTGAGTGTGGGTTGGTGGATTTGTGTGTGTGTTGTGGGGGGGTTGGGTTTGTGTGGGTAGGTGAGAGAATGGGTGTGTGTGTTGTATGGGAGGTCATTGGGTGTAGGGGGTGGGGGTGAATAGGTGTATGTGTTGTGGGGGAGTTGGGTGTGTGGGTGTGGGTGTGGGGGGGTTGGGTGTCAGTGAGTTGGTGGATGAGTGTGTGTGTTGTGTGGGGAGTTGGGTGTGGGGGGGTGGATGTGTGTGTGTGTTGTGGGAGGGGGTTGGGTGGGGGGTAGATGGGTGTATGTGTTGTGGGGGAGTTAAGTTTGTAAGTGTGTGTTGTGGGGGGGTTGTGTGTAGATGTGGGTGGGTGGACGGGTGTGTGTGTTGTGGGGGATTGGGTGTGTGTTTGAGGGGGAGGGTGTGTGTGTAGTGGGGGATTAAGTGTGTGGGGGGATGGGCAGATGGGTGTGTGTTGTAGTGGGGTTGGGTTTGGGGGGTAGACGAGTGTGTGTGTGTTGTGGGAGTAGGTTGGGTTGTGGGGGTGGGTGGGTGGGTAGGTGTGTGTATTATGGGTGGGTTGTGTGTCCTTGGGGTGAGTGTGTGTGTGTTGTATGTGGAGGTTGGGCGTGTCTGTCTGGGTGGATGGGTGTGTGTGTTGTGGAGGGGGTTGGGTGTGTGGGGGTGTTTAGGTAGATAGGTGATTGTTGTGTGGGGCAGTTGGGTGTGTGGGATAGATAGGTAGATGTGTGTGTGTGTTGTGTCGGAGGGGGTTGGGTGTGTGTGCGTGGGTGGGTGGATAAATGTGTGTGTTGGGGGGTTGTGTGTATGTGTGTAGCTGTGTTGTGGGGGCGTGTGAAGGGGTGGGGGGTTGGCAGATGTGTGTGTGTGTTGTGTGTGGGGTTAGGTGTATGCATGGGGGTTGGTGGATGAATGTGTGTGTTGTGGGAGGGGGTTGGATGTGTGAGGGTGAGTGGGTGGATGGGTTGTGTGCTGTAGGTGGGTTGTGTGTATGTGCATGTTGTGTGTGTGGGGGGGTAGGAGGGTGGGTGTATGACTATGTGTGTTATGGAGGGTTGGGTGTGTGGAGGTGGGTGGGTGGATGAGTGTGTGTGTTGTGGGTGTGGTTGGGTGTGGGGCATAGATGGGTGTGTGCTGTGGGGGGAGTTGAGTGTGTGTATGTGTTTTGGAAGCTTTGGGTTTGTGAGGTGGGTGGGTGGATGGGTGTGTATGTGTTGTGGGTGGGTGGATGGGTGTGTGTGTTGCTGAGGGTTTGGGTATGTGGGGGTGGGTGGGTGGATGTGTGTGTTGTGGGGGATTGGGTATGTGTGTGAGGAGTGTGTGTGTGTAGTGGGGAGGGGGTTGGGTATGCTAGTGGGTGGGCAGATGGGTGTGTATGTTGTATGTGGGGGTTGTGTGTGTGTGTGTGTTGTGGGAGGGGGTTTTGTGGGGGGTCGATCGGTGTGTGTATTGTGGGGGGACTTGTGTGTATTTGTGTGTGTTGTGGGCAGTTGGGTGTGTGTGAGGATGTGTGGGTAGATGTGTGTGTTGTGGGGATTGGGTGTGTGTAAGGGGTGTGTATGTGTAAGTGGGGGATTGGGTGTGCATGTGGGGGTGGGCTAATGGGTGTGTTGGGGGTTCGGTGTGTGGGGGTGGGTGGATGGGTGTGTGTGTGTTGTGGGGGGGTTGGTGTGTGGGTGGATGGGTGTGTGTGTTATGGGGCAGGGTTGAATGTATGTGTGTGTGTTGTGTGGGGGGGGTTGGTGTGGGGGTTGGGTGGGTGGATAGGTTGTGTTGTGGGTGGGTTAGGTGGGTTGGGGTGTGTTGTGAATGGGTTGGGGGTGTGGATGAATGGGCTGATGGGTATTTGTTGTGGGGGGTTGGGTGTGTGGGGGTGTAGGTGGATGGGTGTGTGTGTTGTGGGAGGGGATTAGGTGTGTGGTAGTGGGTGGTGGATTGGTGTGTGTTGTGGGTGGGTGGATGGGTGTGTGTGTGTTTGGGGGTGTTGCGTATGTGGAGTTAGGTGGGTTGATAGGTGTGTGTGTTGGAGAGTACTGGATTGTGGAGTTAGGTGGGTGGATGGGTGTGTGTGTTGGGGGGGTTGGGTGTGTGGGGGTGGTGGATGGGTATGTATATACTGTGTGAGAGGGATTTGGGTGTATGGGGGTGGGTGGGTGAATAAGTGTGTGTGATGTGGGCATTGGGTGTGTGTGTGCAGTTTGGGGGGGTTAGGTGTGGGGGGGTTAGATGTGGGGGGTGGGCAGATAGGTGTGTATGTTGTATGTGGGGGTTGAGTGTTGGGGGCAGGTGGGTGGATGGGTGTGTGTGTTGTGAGAGGAGGTTGGGAATGTGTTGGTGGATGGGTGGGTGTTGTGAGTAGACTGGGTGTGTGTGGGGTGAGTGGGTGTGTGTGAGGTGAGTGGGTGTGTGTTGTGTGAGGGATTGGGTTGTGTTGGTGAATGAATGGGTGTGTGTGTTGTGTGGGAGTGGGTTGGGTGTGGGGGTAGGTGGGTGGATAGGTGTGTGTGTTGTGGGTAGTTGGGTGTGTGTATGGGTGGGTGGATGGGTGTGTGGGAGTAGGTGTGTGTGTTGTGGATGGGTTGTGTGTGTGTTGTGTGTGCTGTGGGGGGGTAGATGGGTGGGTGGATGGGTGTGTGTGTTGTGCAGAGGGTTGGATGTGTGGAGGTGGGTGGATGGGTGTGTGTGTTGTGGGGGGGTTGGGTATGTGCTGTGGGAAGAGTTGAGGGTGTGTGTTGTGGTAGGGTTGGGTGTGTGTGTTGTGTACGGAGGGGGTTGGGTGTGTGGGAGTTAATGGGTGGATAGGTGTGTGTTGTGGGGTGTTGAATGTGTATGAGGGGTGTGTTGTAGTGTGGGGGTTGGTGTGTGGGTATGGGTTGGCGGATAGGTGTGTGTGTTGTGGGTGGGTTGGGTGTGTGTGGGGTGAGTGGGTGTGTGTTTTGTGTAGAGGTTGAGTGTGTCTGTGTGGGTAGATAGGTGTTTGTTGTGTAGGAGGGGTTTGGATGTGTGGGAGTTGGTGGGTGAATAGGTCTGTGTTTTGTAGGGTGTTGGATGTGTGTGAGGGGTGTGTGTGTATTGTAGGAGGGGGTTGGGCTGTGGGGTGCGGATGGGTATGTGTGTAGCGGGTAGGTTGAGTGTGTATGGGATGAGTGAGTATGTGTTGTGTGGGGGGATTTGGTGTGTCTGTGTGGGTGGATAAGCGTGTGTGTGTTGGGGGGAGTTGGGTGTGGGGGATGGGTGGATGGGTGTGTATTGTGGGGAATTGGGTGTGTTTGAGGGGTGTGTGTAGTGGGGAGAGGGTTGGGTTTTGTAAGTGGGTGGACAGATGGGTGTGTATGTTGTATTGGGGGTTGGGTATGGGTGTGTGGGTGGATGTGTGTGCATTTTGTTGGAGGGGGTTGGGTATGTGGGAGGGTAGATGGGTGTGTTGTGCGGGGAGTTGAGTGTGTGTGTGCTGTGGTAGGATTGGGTAAGTGTGGGTATGTGGGTGGATGGGTGTGTGTGTTGTAGGTGGGTTGTGTGTGTGTTGTATGTTTGTTGTGTGTATGGGGGTAGATGGGTATGTTGCTGTAGGGGGAGTTGAGTGTGTGTGTGTGTGTGTGTTGGTGGGGTTGGGTGTGTGGGTGTGTGGATGTGTGTGTGTTTTGTTGGAGGGGTTGAGTGTGTGGGGGTGGGTGGATGTGTGTGTACTGTGGGGGAGTTCGGGGTGTGTGTGAGGGGTGTGTGTGCAGTGGGGAGGCAGTGTGTATGTGTGTGTGGGCAGATGTGTGTGTGTTGTGGGGGTGGAAACGTGTATATGTTGTGAGTAGGCTGTGTGTGTGGTGTGTGTGTATGTGTGTTGTGTGTGGGGTTGGGTTGTGTGGGTGGGTGGATGGTTGTGTGTGTTGCATGTGTGCCTTGGGTATATGTGTGCAGGTGGATGGATGTGTATGTGTGTGTGCGTGTTGTGTTGAGGGGGTTGTGTTTGTGGGTGGGTGTGTGTTTTAAGGGGATGAGTATGTGTGGGTGAGTGGGTGATTGGGTGTATGTGTGTGCTGTGGGAGGTTGTTGGGTGTGTGAGGGTGAGTGGGTGGATGGGTGTGTATGTTGTGGGTGGGTTGGGTGTGTGTGTGTTGTGTGTATGGTGGTAGATCAGTGGGTGGATGGGTGTGTGTGGTGTGGGGTGGCTGGGTGTGTGGAGGTGGGTGGGAACATGAGGGGTGTTGTGGGTGTGTTGGGTGGGTGTTGTGGTTGATGGGTGTGTGTGCTGTGGGGGGATTTCAGTGTGTATATGTTGTGGTAGGGTTCGGTGTGGGGGGGTGTGTGGGTGGATGTGTGTGTTGTGGGTGTGTTGTGTGTGTTGTGTGTATGGCGGTAGATGGGTGGGTGGATGGGTGTGTCTGTTGTGGGGCGGTTGGGTTTTGTGGGTAGGTGGAAAGATGGGTGTGTGTGTTGCAGAGGGATGGATGGGTTTGTGTGTTGTAGGAGAGGGTTGGGTGTGGGAGGGTGGATGGGTATTTGTGTAGTAGGTGGGTTGAGTGTTTGTTATGTGTGTGTTGTTTATGTTTGGGTAGATGGGTAGGTGGATGGGTGTGTGTTGTTGGGAGGGTTGGATGTGTGGAGGTGTGTGGATGGATGGGTGTGTGTGTTGTGGGGTAGTTGAGTATGGGGGGTAGATGCGTGTGTGTACTGTGGGGGGAGTTGAGTGTGTGTGTTGTGGTAGGGTTGGCTGTGGGGAGGTAGGTGGGTGGATGTGTGTGTTGTAGGGTGTTGGGTGTGTGGGGTAGATGGGTATGTGTGCTGTGGGGGGAGTTAAATGTGTGTGTGTTGGAGGGGTAGGTGTGTGTGGGGCATGGGTGGGTCAATAAGTGTGTGTCTTGTGGGGGGTTGGTTGTGTGTGAGGAGTATGTGTGTGCAGTGTGGCGGGGTGGTTTGAGGTTTGGTGTGGGTAGGTGGACAGATGGATGTGTTTTGTGTGGGGGGTTGGGTGTGTATGGGTGATGGATGGGTTTGTGTGTGTTGTGGTAGAAGGCTGGGTGTGGGGGGTGGGTAGATGGGTGTGTGTGTGTGGATGGGTGGATGTGTGTGTGTTGTAAGTGGATTGGGTATATGAATGTGTGTTGTGTATGTATGGGTAGATGTGTGGTTGGATGGGTGTGTGTTGTGGGGCGGTGGCTGTGTGTGGGGTAGGTGGGTGGATGGATGGGTGTGTGTTGTGGGGAGTTGAGTGTGGAAGGGGTATATGGGTGGGTGTATGTGCTGGTGGGGAGTTAAGTGTGTGTTTTGGGTGGGTTGGTTGTGTGCGTGTTGTGTGTATATGGGTAGATAGGTTGGGTGTGTGTATTGTGGGGGGGCTGTGTGTGTGGAGGGGAGTGTGTGTATGGGTGTGTTGTTGTGGGGTATTGGGTGTGGAGGCTAGTTGGTGTGTGTGCTGTGGGGATAGTTGAGTGTGTATGTTGTGGTAGGGTTGGATGTGTGTGGGTGTGTGGGTGGATAGGTGTGTGTGTTGTAGGTGGGTTGTGTGTGTGTTGTGTGTTTGTTGTGTATATGGGGGTAGATGAGTATTGTGCTGTGGAGGGAATTGAATGTGTGTGTGTTTTGGTGGGATTGGGTTTGTGGGTGGGTGGATGTGTGTGTGTGTGTGTATTTTGTTGGAGGGGGTTTGTTGTGGGGGTGGGTGTATATGTGTGTTGGGGGGGTTCGGGGTGTGTGTGTGAGGGATGTGTGTGTGCAGTGGGGAGGTTGGTTTGGGTGTGTGTGGGCAGAAGGGTGTGTGTGTTGTGGGGGTGTTGGATGTGTGAGGGTGGGTAGATGGGTATGTGTGTATTGTGGCAGGAGGTTGGGTGTGGGGGTGGATGCGTATGTGTTTTGTGAGTGGGCTGGGTGTGTGTGAGGTGTGTTGTGGGGGGTGGTTTTGTGTGGGTGGGTGGATGAATGTTTATGTTGCATGTGTGGATTGGGTGTATGTGTGCAGGTGGATGGATGTGTGTGTGTTGTGTTGATTGGGTTGGGTTTGTAGGGGTAAGTAAGTGGATAAGTGTGTGTGTTGTAGGGGGTGGGTTTGTGTGGGTGAGTGGGTGGATGGGTGTGTGTGTTGTTGGTGGGTTGGGTATGTGTGTTGTGTGTATGGGAGTAGATGAGTGGGTGGATGGGTGTGTGTGTTGGTGGTGGGTTGAGTATGTGTGTTGTGTGTATGGGAGTAGATGAGTGGGTGGATGGGTGTGTGTGTTGTCGGTGGGTTGGGTATGTGTGTTGTGTGTATGGGGGTAGATGAGTGGGTGGATGGGTGTGTGTGTTGTCGGTGGGTTGGATGGGTATTGCGGTAGATGGGTGTATGTGCTGTGGGGGGACTTGAGTGTGTATGTGTTGTGGTAGGGCTCGGTGTGGGGTGTGTGGGTTGATGGTGTTGTGGTAGGGCTCGGTGTGGGGTGTGTGGGTTGATGTATGTGTTGTGGGTTTTGTGTGTATGGGAGTAGATGGGTGGGGGGTTGGGTGTGTGTGGGTAGGTGGGCAGATGGGTATGTGTTGTGGAGGGGTGGATGGGTGTGTGTGTTGTGGGAGAGGGTTGGATGTAGGGGGGTGAGTAGGTGAATGGGTTGTGTGATGTGGGTCAGTTGTGTGTGTGTTATCTGTGTGTTGTGTGTGTTGGGATAGATGGGTGGGTGGATGGTTGTGTGTGTTTATGTGTTGTTTGGGTATATGTGTGCAGGTGGATGCATGTTTGTGTGTGGTGTGTTGAGGGGGTTGGGTTTGTGCGGGTAGATGGGTGGATAAGTGTTGTGAGAGGTGGTTGAGTGTGTGTGGGTGAGTGGGTGGTTGGGTGTGTTGTGGGTGGGTTGGGTGTGTGTGTTTGTTGTGTGTATGGGGGTAATTGGGTGGATGGATGCATGTGTGTGTTGTGGTTGGGTTGGGTGGGTGTTGTGGTAGATGGGTGTATGTGCTGTGGGGGGAGTTGAGTGTGTATGTGTTGTGGTAGGGTTCAGTGTGTGTGGGTGTAATGTGTGTTGTGTGTGTTGTGTGTATGGGAGTAGATGGGTAGGTGGATAAGTGTGTGTGTTGTGGGGCGATTGGGTTTGCGTGGGTAGGTGGGAAGATGGGTTTGTGTATTGTGGAGGGTTGGATAGGTGTGTGTGTGCGTGTTGTGGGAAATGGTTGGGTGTGGGGAGTGGATGGGTGTGTGTGTTGTAGATGGGTTGTGTGTATGTTATGTATGTTGTGTGTGTTTGTGTAGATGGGTGGGTGGATGGGTGTGTGTTTTGTGGGGAGGGTTGGATGTGTGGAGATGTGTGGTGGATGGGTGTGTATGCTGTGGGGGGTTGAGTACAGGGGGGTCGATGGGTGCCTGTGCCTTGGGAGGAGTTGAATGTGTGTGTGCTGTGGTAGGGTTAGGTGTGGAGAGGTAGGTGGGTGGATGGGTGTGTGTACTGTAGCGAGTTGGGTGTGTGGGGTAGATGGGTATATGTGCTGTGAGGGGAGTTAAGTATGTGTGTTGTATGAGGGTTGGGTGTGGGGGGGCGTGGGTGGGTCTATAAGTGTGTGTGTTGTGAGGGATTGGGTGTGTGTGAAAAGTGTGTGTGCACGCATGCAGTGTGGGGGGTTTGGTGTGGGTGGGTGGGCAGATGGATGTGTCCTGTGGGGGGGGGTTTGGTGTGTGTTGGTGAATGGATGGTTTTTTGTGTGTTGTGGGTGGAGGTAGGGTGTGTAGGGGTAAGTGGGTGGATGGGTGGATGTGCTGTCTGGGGGTTTGGTGTCTGTGGATTGGTGGGTGGATGGGTTGTGTAGGTGGGTGGGTAGATGAGTGTGTGTGTTGTAAGTGGGTTGGGTGTGTGTGTTGTTTGTTTGGGTAGATGGGTGGGTGGATGTGTGTGTCTGTTATGGGGGTTGGATGTGGGGAGGTAGGTGGATGGATGGGTTGTGTTGTGGGGAGTTGAGTGTGGAAGGGGTAGATGGGTGTGTATGCTGGTGGGGAGTTAAGTGTGTTTGTTGTGGGAGGGTTAGATGTGTGTGTTGTGTGGGAGGAGGTTGTTTGGGTGGGGGTGGGTGGATAGGTGTGTATATTGCTGGGGTATTGGGTTTGTGTGGGGGTAGATGGGTGTGTGTGTGTTGCAGGTAGGTTGGGTGTGTGGGGGTGAGTTTGTGTGTCGTGGGGAGTTGAGTGTGGAAGGGGTAGATGGGTGTATAGGCTGGTGGGGAGTTAAGTGTGTTTTTTGTGGGAGGGTTGGATGTGTGTGTTGTGCAGGAGGAGGTTGTTTGGGTGGGGGGTGGATGGGTGTGTGTGTTTGGGGTGTTGTTTATGTGTGTGTGTGTGTTTGGTTGGGTGTGTGGGGGTGGGTGTAGGTAGGTGGGAGGAGGGGTGTATGTGGGATGAGTGTGTGTTGTGTGTGTCAGTTGGGTGTGTGTGGGTGGGTGGATGGGTGTGTGTGTTGTGGGGAGGGTTGGATTGTGGAGATGTGTGGGTGAATGGGTGTGTATGGTGTGGGGAGGGTTGAGTACAGGGGGGTCGATGGGTGTGTGTGCTGTGGGGGGAGCTGAGTGTGTGTGTGTGTTGTGGTAGGGTTGGATGTGGGGAGGTAGGTAGGTGGATGGGTGTGTGTACTGTAGGGGGTTGGGTGTGTGGGGTAGTTGGGTATATGTGCTGTGAGGGGAGTTAAGTGTGTGTTATCGGAGGGTTGGTTGTGTGTAGGGCATGGGTGGGTCGATAAGTGTGTGGTGTTGTGAGGGGTTGGGTGTGTGTGAAGAGTGTATGTGTGTGTGTGCAGTGTGGGGGTTTTGGTGTGGGTGGGTGGGCAGATGGATGTGTGTTGTGGGGGGATTGGGTGTGTGGGGGTGGATGGATGGGTTTGTGTGTGTTGTGGGAGGAGATTTGTGTGTGTTGTGGGAGGAGGTAGGGTGTGTGGGGGTGGGTGGGTGGATGGGGGTGTATGTTGTCAGTGTGCTGTGTGTGTAATTTGAGTGTGTGTGTGTTTTGTGGGTGGGGTTGGGTGTGTGTGGGTAGGTGGGCAGATGTTCGTATGTCCTGTCGGGGGGGTGGTGTCTGTAGATCGGTAAGTGGATGGGTGTGTATGGGTGGGTGGGTAGATGAGTGTGTGTTGTAAGTGGGTTGGGTGTGTGTGTGTTGTGTGTGTGGGTAGATGGGTGTGTGGATGGGTGTGTCTGTTATTGCGGGATAACTTTGGGGAAGTAGGTGGATGGATGGGTGTGTGTTATAAGTGGGTTGGGTGTGTGCGTTGTGTGTGTGGGTAGATAGGTGGGTAGATGCATGTGTCTGTTATGTGGGGATGGGTGTGGGGAGGTTGGTGGATGGATGGGTGTTTGTTGTGGGAAGTTGAGTGTAGAAGGTATAGATGAGTGTGTATGCTGGTGGGAAGTTAAGTGTGTGTGTGTTGTGAATGGGTTAGGTGTGTGTATTGTTTGTATGGGGGTAGATGGGTGGATGTGTGTGTTGTGGGGGTATTGTGTGTGGGGTGTAGATGGGTGTGTGTGCTGTGGGAGGAGTTGAGAGTGTGTGGGTGTGTTGTGGGAGGTTTGGGTGTGTGGAGGTGGGTGGAGGGATGGATTGTGTTGTAGGTGGGTTGGGTGTGTGTGTGTGTTGTATATATGGGGGTAGATGGGTGGGTGGATATGTGTGTGTTGTGGGGGCGTTGGATGTGTGTGGGGTAGATGGGTGTGTGTGCTGTGGGGGGAGTTGAGTGTGCGTGTTGTGGTAGGTTTGGGTATGTGTGGGTGTGTGGGTGGATGGTGTTTTTGTTGTGTGTCTGTTCTACATCTGTTGTGTGTATGTTGTGTATATGGGTATAGATGGGTGTGTGTGCACTGGGGGAGTTGAGTATGTGTGTGTGTTGGGGGGTTGGGTATGTGGGTGGGTGGTTGGATGGGTATGTGTGTTGTGTTGTTGGGGGTTGAGTGTGTGGGGGTGGGTTGGTGGATAGGTGTTGTGGGTTTTGGGTCTGTGTGTCAGGGGTTTGTGTGTAGTGTGTGGGGGTTGGTGTGTGGGAGTGGTGAGCCGATGAGTGTGTGTATTGTGTGTGGGGGTTGGGTGTGTGTGGATGTGGATGGGTATTGTGTTGTAGGAGAGGGTTGGCTGTCAGGTGGTGGGTGGGTGCATGTGTGTGTGTGTTGTGGGTGTGTTGGTTTGTGTTTGGTGAGTGGGTTTGTGTTTTGTGTGGGTTAGGTGTGTGGGTGTGTTGATGGGTGTGTGTGTTGTATGTGGGAGTTGGGTGTGGGTGTGGGTGGATGGGTGTGTGCATTTTTAAAAGGTTGTTTGTGTTTGTATGGGTGTGTGTGTTGTAAGTGGGGGTTGGGTGTGGGTGGGTGAATGGGTGTGTGTGTGTTGTGGGAGGGGGTTGGCTGTGTGGCGGTGGGTGGGTAGTTTGATGGGTGTGTTTTTTGTGGGGGGGTCGGTTTGTGATGGTGGGTGGGTGGATGGGTGTGTGTCTGTATTGTGGGGAGTTTCGTTTCGGGGGTAGATGGTTGTTTGTGCTGTGGGGGGAGTTGAGTGTTTGTGTTGTGAGGAGTTGGGTGCGTGTGGGGAGATGGGTGTGTGTGTTGTGTGGAAGGGTGTTGGGTGTGGGGGGGTGGGTAGGTGGTAGGTTTGTGTGTTCTGGGGGTTTGGGTGTGTTTGTGAGGTGTGTGTGTAGTGTGGGGGTTGGTGTGGGGAGGGGCAGATGGGTGTGTTTGTTGTCAGAGGAGGTTGGGTGTCGAGGGGTGGGTGGGTGGATGGGTGGGTGTGTTTTGTGGGTGGGTTGGTTTTGTGTAGGGTAAGTGAGTGTGTGTTGTGTGTGTAGGGGTTGGGTTGTGTGGATGTGTGGATGGGTGTGTGTGGTGAGGGTGAGTTTTGTGTGTGTGTTTAGGTGGGTGGATATGTGTGTAGTGTGGGAGAGGTTTGGGTGTGTGCTGTGGGGGTTTTGGGTGTAGGGGGTGTTGTGGGGGTTATGTGTGTGGTAAGTAGGTGTGTGTTGTCTTGTGTGGGTTGGGTGTGGGTGGGTGGGTAGATAGGTTTGTGTTGTGGGGGTTTTGGGTGTGGCGGGGTGTTGTGGAGGGGTTGTGTGTGGGGTAAGTGGGTGTGTGTTGTCTGTGTGTGGGTTGGATGTGTGGATGGGTGTGTGTGTTGTGGGGGTGGGTTTGTTGTCTGTGTGGAGTGGGAGGGGTTTGGGTGTGTGGGGGTGGGTGGATAGTATGTGTGTTGTGGGTTGTGTGGGTGGGTTGATGGATGACTGTGTGTGTTACGGGGGGTAGATGGGTGTGTGTTGTGGGTTGGTTGGGTGTGAGGGGTATAAGTGGGTGTGTGTTGTGTGTGTGTGGGGGGGGCGGTGGATGGGTTTGTGTTGCTTTGTGTGTTGTAGGGGGGTTTGGGTGTGTGTGTAGGTGGGTGGATGGGTGTGTGTGTTATGTGGGGGGTTGGGTGTGGGGGGTGGATGGGTTGTGTGTTGTGGTTAGGTTAGGTGGGGGGGGTAAGTGGGTGTGTGTTATGTGTTGGGGGTGTGTGGGTGTGTTTGGTTTGGGTGTGTGGGTGTGGGTGAATAGTTGTGTGTGTTGTAGGGGGATTGGGTGTGTGTGTAGGTGGATGAATGGGTATGTGTGTTGTGTGGGAAGGGGTTGGGTGGGTGGGGGTGGGTGTATAGATGTGTGTATTGTTGGGGGATTGGGGGGTAGATTGGGGTGTGTGTGTTGTGGGTAGGTTGGGTGTGTGGGGGTGAGTTTGTTTGTTGTGGGGGGATGGGTGTTTATGGGTATGTGGGTGGATGGGTGCGTGTGTGTTGGGGGAGTTGGTTATGTGGGTATGTGTGTGTTGGGTTGGTTGTGTGTGGGTGGTTTGTTGCATGGGTGTGTGGAGGTGGGTGGGAGGATGGGTGTTTGTGGGATGAGTGTGTGTTGTGTGTGTGTGAGTTGGGTGTGTGTGGGTGGGTGGATGGGTGTGTGTGTTGTGGGGAGGGTTGGATTGTGGAGATGTGTGGGTGGATGGGTGTCTATGTTGTGGGGGGTTGAGTACGGGGGATTGATGGGTGTGTGTGCTGTGGGGGGAGTTGAGTGTGTGTGTGTTGTGGTAGGGTTGGGTGTGGGGAGGTAGCTAGGTGGATGTGTGTGTATACTGTAGGGGGTTGGGTGTGTGGGGTAGATGGGTATGTGTGCTGTGGGGGGAGTTAAGTGTGTGTGTATTGTCAGATGGTTGGTTGTGTGTGGGGCATGGGTGGGTCGGTAAGTGTGTGGTGTTTTGAGGATTTGGGTGTGTGTGAAGAGTGTATATGTGTGTGTGCAGTGTTGGGGTTTGGTGTGTGGGTTGGTGTGGGTGGGTGGGCATATGGATGTGTGTTGTGGGGGGTTGGGTTGTGTGGGTGGATGGGTTTGTGTGTGTTGTGGGAGGAGGTTGGGTGTGTGGGGGTGGGTGGGTGGATGGGTGGGTGTTGTCAGTGTGCTGTGTGTGTGTGTGGTGAGTGGGTGTTTGTTGAGGGTGGGGTTGGGTCGTGTGGATTAGTGGGCAGATGTGTGTATGTGCTGTCAGGGGGTGGTTGTGGATCGGTGGGTGGATGGGTGTGGGTGGGTGGATTGGTAGATGAGTGTGTGTGTTGTAAGTATGTTGGGTGTGTGTATGTTGTGTGTGTGTATGTAGATGGGTGGTTGGGTGGGTTTGTCTGTTATGGGGGTATGGGTGTGGGGAGGTAGGTGGATGGATGGGTGTGTGGTGTGGGAAATTGACTGTGGAAGGGGTAGATGGGTGTGTATGCAGGTGTGTGTGTTGTGGGAGGGTTGGATGTGGGTGTGTGTGTGTGTTGTGGGTGGGTTAGGTGTATGTATTGTGTGTATGGGGGTAGATGGGTGGGTGGATGTGTGTGTGTTGTTGTGGTATTCTGTGGGGGTGTAGATAGGTGTGTGCTGTGGGGGGATTTGAGAGTGTGTGTGTTGTGGTAGGGTTGGATAAGTGTGGGTGGATAGGTGTGTGTTGTAGGTGTGTTGTGTGTTTGTTGTGTGTATGGGGGTAGATGGGTCTGGGGTTGATGGGTGTGTTGTGGGAGAGGGTTGGGTGTGGGAGGGTGGATGGGTGTTTGTGTTGTAGGTGGGTTGTGTGTATGTTATGTGTGTTGTCTGTGTTTGGGTAGATGGGTGGGTGGATGGTTGTGTGTGTTGTGGGGAGGGTTGGATGTGTGGAGGTGTGTGGGTGGATGAGTGTGTATGTTGTTGGGGTGTAGATGGGTTTGTGTGCTGTGGGGGGAGTTGAAAGTGTGTGTGTGTTGTGGTAGGGTTGGATAAGTGTGGGTGTATGGGTGTGTATTGTGTGTGTTTGTTGTGTGTATGGGGGTAAATGGGTCTTGTGCTGTAGGGGGAGTTGAGTGTGTGTGTGTGTTTTGGTGGGGTTGGGTGTGTGGGTGTGTGCATGTGTGTGTGTGTTTTGTTGGAGCGGGTTGTGTGCTGGTGGGTGGATGTGTCTGTATTGTGGGGGGCTTCAGAGTGTGTGTGAGGGGTGTGTGTGCAGTGGGGAGGTTGGTGTGTATGTGTGTGTGTGTGGGCAGATTGGTGTGTGTGTTGTGGGGGGGTTGGGTGTGTGTGGGTAGGTAGATGGGTGTGTGTGTATTTTGGCAGGAGGTTGGGTCTGTGGGGGTGGGTGGTTGGATGCGTGTATGTGTTGTGAGTGGTCTGGGTGTGTGTGGGGTGTGTGGGTGTGTGTTGTGTGTGGGGTTGGGTTGTGTGGGTGGGTGAATGGCTGTGTGTGTTGCATGTGTGCCTTAAGTATATGTGTGCAGGTGGATGGATGTGTGTGTGAGTGTTGTGTTGAGGGGGTTGGGTTTGTAGGGGTGGGTGGGTGTGTAAGTGTGTGTGTTTTGTGGGGGTGAGTATGTGTGGGTGTGTGGGTGATTGGGTGTATGTGTGTGTTGTAGGATGTGGTTGGGTGTGTGTGGGTGAGTGGGTGAATGGGTGTGTATGTTGTGGGTGGGTTGGGTGTCTGTGTGTGTTGTGTGTATGGGGGTAGATGAGTGGGTGGATCGTTGTGTGTAGAGGGGTGGCTGGGTGTGTGGAAGTGGGTGGGTGAATGGGTGTGTGTGTTGTGGGTGGGTTGGGTGGGTGTTGTGGTAGATGGGTGTGTGTGCTGTGGGGGGAGATGAGTGTATGTGTTGTGGTAGGGTTCGGTGTGTGGATGTGTGGGTGGATGTGTTTGTTGTGGGTGTGTTGTGTGTTGTGTGTGTTGTGTGTATGGGGGTAGATGGGTGGTGGATGGGTGTGTCTGTTGTGGGGCGGTTGGGTTGTGTGTGTAGTTGGGAAGATGGGTGTGTGTGTTGTGGAGGGGTGGATGGGTTTGTGTGTTGTGGGAGATGGTTGGGTGTGGGAGGGTGGATGGGTGTTTGTGTAGTAGGTGGGTTGTGTGTATGTTATGTGTGTGTTGTGTATGTTTGGGTAGATGGATGGGTGGATGGTTGTGTGTGTTGTGGGGAAGGTTGGATGTGTGGAGGTGTGTGGGTGGATGAGTGTGTGTGTTGTGGGGGGTTGGATGAGGGGGTAGATGGGTGTGTGTGCTTTGGGGGAAGTTGAGTATGTATGTGTTGTGGTCAAGTTGGGTGTGTGTGGGTGTGTGAGTGGATGGGTGTGTGTGTTGTAGGGGGTTGGGTGTGTATGGGGGTAGATGGGTATGTGTGCTCTGGGGGGAGTTATATGTGTGTGTGTCGGATGGTAGGGTGTGTATGGGGCGTGGTGGGTTGATAAGTGTGTGTTTTGTGGGGGGTTGGGTGTGTGTGAGGAGTGTGTGTGTGCAGTGGGGGGGTGGTCAGAGGTTTGGTGTGAGTGGGTGGGTGGGCAGATGGGTGTGTGTTGTGTGTTGGCGGTTGGGTGTGTGTGGGTGGATGGATGGGTTTGTGTGTGTTGTGGTAGAAGGTTGGGTGTGAGGGGGTGGGTGGGTGGATGGGTATGTGTGTGTATGAGTGGATATGTGTGTGTGTTGTAAGTAGATTGGGTGTGTGAATGTGTGTTGTGTATGTACGGGTAGATGTGTGGTTGGATGGGTGTGTGTTGTGGGGGGGGCTGGGTGTGTGGAGGTGGGTTCGTGGATGTGTTTGTGTTGTGGGGGGGTTGGTTGTGTTTGGGTAGGTGGGTGGGTGGATGGGTGTGTGTTGTGGGGAGTTGAGTGTGGAAGGGGTATATGGGTGTGTGCTTGGGGGGAGTTAAGTGTGTGTCTGTTTTGGGTGGGTTGGTTGTGTGTGTGTTGTGTGTATGGGGGTAGATGGATGGATGGGTGTGTTGTGGGGGGGCTGTTTGTGTGGAGGTGGGTGGGTGTATAGGTGTGTTCTTGTGGGGTGTTGGGTGTGGGGGGTAGTTGGTGTGTGTGCTGTGGGGAGAGTTATGTGTATGTGTGTTGTGGTAGGGTTGGATGTGTGTGGGTGTGTGGGTGGATGGGTGTGTGTGTTGTAGGTGGGTTGGATGGGTGTTGCGGTAGATGGGTGTATGTGCTGTGGGGGGACTTGAGTGTGTATGTGTTGTGATAGGGTTCGGTGTGTGGGTGTGTAGGTTGATGTATGTGTTGTGGGTGTTGTGTATATGGGGGTAGATGGGTGGGTGGATGGGTGTGTCTCTTGTGGGGGGTTGGTTGTGTGTGGGTAGGTGGGTAGATGGGTGTGTGTTGTGAGAGAGGGTTGGGTGTGGGGGTGAGTGGGTAGATGGATATGTGATGTGGGTCAGTTGTGTGTGTGTTATCTGTGTGTTGTGTGTGTTGGGATAGATGGGTGGGAGAATGGGTGTGTGTGTTGTGAGGAGGGTTGGATGTGTGGAGGTTTATGGGTGGATGGTTATGTGTGTTGTGGGGTGGTTGACTATGGGGGGGTAGATGCGTGTGTGTGCTGTGGGGGGAGTTGAGTGTGAGTGTTGTGGTAGGATTGGGTGTGGGGAGGTAGGTAGGTGGATGGGTGTGTGTGTTGTAGGGGGTTTGGTGTGTGTAGGGGTAGATGGGTATGTGTGCTGTGGGGGGAGTTAAGTATGTGTGTGTTGTGGGTGGGTTGCATGTGTGTGTTGTGTGTATAGGGGTAGATGGGTGGGTGGATGTGTGTGTGTGTTGTGGGGGGATGAATGTGTGGGTTGATGTGTGTGTGTATTGAGGGAGTGTTGTGTGTGACGGGGTAGATGGGTGTGTCTGCTGTGGGGGGAGTTGAGAGTGTGTGTTTGTTCTGGGAGTGTTGGTTGTGGGCTCGTGGGTGGGTGGATGGGTGTGTGTGTGTTGTGGGTAGGTTGGGTGTATGAGTATGGGGGTAGATGCATGGGTGGATGGGTGTGTTTGTTGTGGGGGTGTTGGGTGTGTGTGCTGTGGGAGGAGTTGAGTGTGTGTTTGTGTTGTGGTAGGGTTGGGTGTGTGCATTTGTGTATGGGTGTGTTTGTGTTGTGTGTTGGTTGTGTGTGTATGTTGTATGTATGGGGGTAGATGGGTGTCTGTGCAGTCAGGGGTGTTGAGTGTGTGTGTTTTGGTGGGGTTGGGTGTGTGGGTGCGTAGATATTTTTGTGTGTGTTGCATTGGAGGGGATTGGGTGTGTGGTGGTGGGTAGATGTGTATGTGTTGTGGAAGGTTGCGTGTGTGAGGGGTCTGTGTGTTTGCAGTTTGGGGGTTGGTGTGTGTGGGCAGGTGGATAGATGTGTGTGTGTGTTGTGTGTGTAGGTTGGGTGTGTGGGGTTGGGTAGATGGGTGTGTGTGTATTGTGGAAAGAGGTTGGGTGTGTGGGAGTGGGTGGGTGGATGCGTGTGTGTCTTGTGGGGTGGTTGGTTTGTGTGAGTGGGTAGATGGTTGTGTGTGTCGCGTGTGTGTGTGGTGTGTATGTGTGCAGGTGGATGGATGTGTGTGTTGTGTTGAGGGGGTTGGGTTTGTGGAGTTGAGTGGGTGGATAAGTGTGTGTGTTGTGGGAGGTGGTTGGCTGTGTGGGGGTGGGTAGATGAGTGTGTGTTGTGGGGGGTTGGGTGGGTGTGAGGTGTGTATTGTGCAGTGGAGGGCTGGTGTGTGTGTGGAGGTGGGTAGATGGGTATGTATGTATTGTGGGTGGAAGATGGGTGTGTAGGGTGGGTGGGTGGATGCGTGTTTGTTCTGAGTTGGCTGGGTGTTTGGGGGATGTGTGGGTGTGTGTTGTGTGTGGGGGTTGGGTTTGGTGTGTGTGTGTATGGTTGTGTGTGTTGAGTGTGTGGGTTGGGTTATGTGTATGGGTGGATGTGTGTGTGTGTGTTGTATTGGGGGGGTTGGGTTATGTGTATGGGTGGATGGGTGTGTGTGTGTTGTATTGAGGGGGTTGGGTTTGTGGGGGTCAGTTCGTGGATAAGTGTGTGTGTTGTGGGGGGGGGGTATGTGTAGGTGAGTGGGTAGATGGGTGTATGTGTGTGTTGTGGGAGGTGGTTGGGTGTGTATGGGTGAGTGGGTGGATGGGTGTGTGTGTTGTGGGGTGGCTGGGTGTGTGGAGGTGGGTGGGAACATGGGGGGTGTTGTGGGTGAGTTGGTTGGGTGTTGTGGTTGATGGGTGTGTGTGCTGTGGGGGAGTTGAGTGTGTATGTTTTGTCGTAGGGTTTGGTGTGTGGGGGTGTGTGGGTGAATGTGGGTGTGTTGTGTGTGTTGTGTGTGTTGTGTGTATAGGGGTAGATGGGTGGATGGATGGTTGTGTGTGTTGTGGGGAGTTGGGTATGTATGGGTAGGTGGGCAGATGAGTGTGTGTGTTGTAGGAGAGGGTTGGGTGTGGGGGGTGGATGGGTGTTTGTGTTGTAGGTGGTTTGTGTGGGTGTATGTATGTGTTTTGTGTGTTGGGGTAGATGGGTGGGTGGATGGGTGTGTATGTTGTTGGGGGGTTGATTATGGGGGGTAGATGGGTGTGTGTGCTGTGGGGGAGTTGAGTGTGTGTGTGTGTATTGTGGTAGGGTTGGGTGTGGGGAGGTAGGTAGGTGGATGGGTTTGTGTATTGTAGATGGTTGTGTGTTTGTGGGGGGGTAGATGGGTATGTGTGCTGTGGGGGGAGTTAAGTGTGTGTGTGTTTTAGGAGGGTTGGGTTGTGTGGGGCGTGGGTGGGTCGATAAGTGTGTGTGTTATGCGGGTTTGGGTGTGTGAGGAGTGTGTGTGGTGTGGGGGTTTTGTGGGGGGGTTGGTGTGTGTGTGTGGGCAGATGGGTGTGTGTTGTGTATGGGGGGTTGGGTTGTGTGGGTGGATGTATGGGTTTGTGTGTGTTGTGAGAGAAGATTGGGTGTGTGTGGGTGGGTGGGTGGATGCATGTGGGGGGGTGAGTGCGTGTGTGTTGTGTGTGTGGGGTTGGATGTGTGTTGGTAGATGGGCAGATGTGTGTGTGTGCTGTGGGGGCGTTGAGTTTTGTGGGTGGGTGAGTGGATGGGTGTGTGTGGATAAGTGGATGTGTGTGTTGCAAGTAGATTGTGTGTGTTGTGTATGTTGGTAGATATGTGGTTGGATGGGTGTGTGCTATGGGGGGGCTGGGAGTGTGTAGGTGGGTTGGTGGGTGTGTTTGTGTTGTGGGTGGGTTGGTTGTAGGGGGGTTGGTGAGTGGGTGGATGGGTGTGTGTTGTGGGGGTTGGATGTGTGGAGGTTGTAGGGGGGTTGGTGAGTGGGTGGATGGGTGTGTGTTGTGGGGGTTGGATGTGGGGAGGTAGGTGGATGGATGGGTGTGTATTGTGGGGAGTTGAGTGTAGAAGGAATAAATGGGTGTGGATGCTGGTGGGGAGTTAAGTGTGTTTGTGTGTTGTGGGTGGGTTGGTTGTTTGTGTGTTGTGTGTAAGGGTGTAGATGGGTGGGTGGATGGGTGTGTGTCTTGTGGGAGGGATGGGTGTGTGGAGGTGGGTGGGTGGATGGGTGTGTGTGTTGTGGGAGGGATGGGTATGTGGAGGTGGGTGGGTTTATGTGTGTGTGTGTGTTGTTGGGAGTGTTGAGTGTGGGTGGGTAGATGGGTTTGTGTGCTGTGGGGGGAGTTGAGTGTGTGTGTTGTGGTAGAGTTGGGTGTGTGTGGGTGTGTGGGTGAATGGGTGTGTGTTGTAGGTGGGTTGTGTGTGTGTTGTGTGTTTCTTGTGTGTATGGGGATAGATGGGTGTCTGTGCTGTGGGGGGAGTTGAGTTTATGTTTTGATGGGGTTGGGTGTGTGGGTGTATGGATGTGTGTGTGTTGTGTTGGAAGGGGTTAGGTTTGTATGGATGGGTGGATGTGTGTGTTGTGGGGGGTTATAAGTGTGTGTGAGGTGTGTTTGTGTGTGCCGTGGGGAAGTTGCTGTGTGTGTGTGTGGGCAGATGGGTGTGTGGGGGGGGGCAGATGGGTGTGTGTGTGTTGTGGGGGGGTGGGTATGTGAGGGTGGGTTGATGGGTGTGTGTGTATTGTGGCAGGACTTTGGGTGTGTGGGGGTGGGTGGGTGGATGTGTGTATGTGTTGTAAGTGGGCTGGGTGTGTGTGGGGTGTGTGTTGTATGGGGGATTGGGTTGTGTGGGTGGGTGGTTGTGTGTGTTGTGTATGTGGTTTGGGTGTAGGTGTGCGGTGGATGCATGTTTGTGTGTGGTGTGATGAGGGGGTTGGGTTTGTTGTGGTAGGTAGGTGGATAAGAGTATGTGCTGTGAGAGGTGGTTGGGTGTGTGGTGGTGAGTGGGTGGATGTGTGTGTGTTGTGGGTTGGTTGGGTGTGTGTGTGTTGTGTTATGGGAGTAGATGGGTTGGTGAATGGGTGTGTGTGTTGTGGGGGGCCGGGTGTTTGGAGGTGGGTGTGTGCATGGGTATGTGTTGTGGGTGGGTTGGGTGGGTGTTGTGATAGATGGGTTTGTATGCTGTGGGGGGTGTTGAGTGTGTATGTGTTGTGATAGGGTTCAGTGTGTGTGTGTGTGTGTGTGTGGATGTGTCTTGTGGGTGTGTTGTGTGTATGGGGATAGATGCGTGGGTTGATGGGTGTATGTGTTGTGGGGCGGTTGTGTGTGTGTGGGTAGGAGGGCAGATGGGTGTGTGTTGTGGAGGGTTGGATGGGGGTGTGTGTTGTGGGAGAGAGTTGGGTGTGTGTGTGGGGGTGGATGGGTGAGTGTGTTGTATGTGGGTTGTGTGTATGTTATGTGTGTGTTGTGTGTGTTGGGATAGATGGGTGGGTGGATGGGTGTGTGTTTTGTTGGGAGGTTGAGTACGGGGGGTCAATGGGTGTGTGTGCTGTGGGGGTTGTTGATGTGTGTGTGTGTTGTGGTAGGGTTGGGTGTGGGGAGGTAGGTCGGTGGATGGGTGTGTGTACTGTAGGGGGTTGGGTGTGTGGGGTAGATGGGTATATGTGCTGTGAGGGGAGTTAAGTGTGTGTGTGTTGTCTGAGGGTTGGTTGTGTGTGGGGTGTGGGTGGGTTGATAGGTGTGTGTGGTGGGTTTTGGGTGTGTGTGAAGAGTGTGTGTGTGTGCGTGCAGTGTGGGGGGTTTGGTGTGGGGGTTTGGTGTGGGTGCATGGGCAGATGGATTGTGTCTTGTGTGTGGGGGTTGGGTATGGGGGTTGATGGATGGGTTTGTGTGTGTTATGGGAGGAGGTTGGGTGTGTGGGGGTTGGTGGGTGGATGGGTGTGTGTGTTGTTTGTGTGTGTAGATGGGTGGGTAGATGCATGTGTCTGTTATGTGGGGTTGGGTGTGGGGATGTAGGTGGATGGATGGGTGTGTTGTGGGGAGTTGAGTGTGGAAGGGGTAGATGGGTGTGTATGCTGGTGGGGAGTTACGTGTGTGTTGTGGGAGGTTTGGGTGGGGGGGGCGGGTGGATGGGTGTGAGTGTTGTGGGTGGGTTAGGTGTGTGTATTGTGTGGATGGGGGTAGATGTGTGGGTGGATGTGTGTGTTGTGGGGGTATTGTGTGTGGGGTGTAGATGGTTGTGTGTGCTGTGGGGGGGAGTTGAGACTGTGTGTGTTGTGGGAGGGTTGGATGTGGGTGGGTGGGCAGGTGGATGGGTGTGTGTTGTGGGTGGGTTGTGGGTGTCTGTGTGTTGTGTGTATGGGGGTAGATGGGTGGGTGGATGGGTGTGTGTGTTGCGGGGGTGTTGGGTGTATGTGGAGTAGATGGGTGTGTGTGCTGCAATGGGAGTTGAGTGTGTGTGTTGTGGTAGAGTTGGGTTGTTAGGGTGAATGGGTGTGTTGTAGAGGGTTAGGGTGTGTGTGAGGTGTGTGTGTGTGCCATGGGGAAGTAGGTATGTGTGTGGGGGGCAGATGTGTGTGTGTTGTGGGGGGTTGGATATGTGAGGGTGGGTAGATGGGTGTGTGTGTATTGTGGCAGGAATTTGGGTGTGTGGAGGTGGGTGGTTGGATGCGTGTATGTGTTGTGAGTGGTCTGGGTGTGTGTGGGGTGTGTGGGTGTGTATTGTGGGGGGTTTGGGTTGTGTGGGTAGGTGGATGATGGTTGTATGTGTTGTGTATGTGCTTTGGGTGTATGTGTGTGGGTGGATGCATGTTTGTGTGTGGTGTGTTGAGGGGTTTGGGTTTGTGGGGGTAGGTGGATGGATAAGTGTGTGTTGTGAGAGGTGGTTGGGTTGTGGGCGTGAGTGTTTGGTTGGGTGTGTGTTGTGGGGTGGTTTGGGTGTGTGTGTTTGTTGTGTGTATGGGGTAGATGGGTGGGTGGATGGGTGTGTGTGTTGTCGGGGTCCGGGTGTGTGGAGGTGGGTGTGTACATGGGTGTGTGTGTGTTGTGGGTGGGTTGGGTGGGTGTTGTGGTAGATGTGTGTGTTTGTGTGCTGTGGGAGTTGAGTGTGTATGTGTTGCGGTAGGGTTCAGTATGTGTGGGTGTGTGAGTGGATGTGTGTGTTGTGGGTGTCTTGTCTGTTGTGTGTATGGGGGTAATTGGGTGGGTGGATGGGTGTGTGTATTGTGGGGCGATTGGGTTTGCGTGGGTAGGTGGGTAGATGGGTGTGTGTGTTGTGGAGGGTTGGATAGGTGTATGTGTTGTGGGAGAGGGTTGGGTGTGGGGGGTGTTTGGGTGTGTGTACTGTAGCAGGTTGGGTGTGTGGGGTAGATGGGTATGTGTGCTGTGGGGGGAGTTAAGTGTGTGTGTTGTATGAGGGTTTGGTGTGGGGGGGTGGGTCGATAAATGTGTGTGTTGTGGGGGTTGGGTGTGTGTGAAGAGTGTGTGTGTGCATGTGCAGTGTGTCGGTTTGGTGTGGGTGGGCAGATAGATGTGTCTAGTGCGGGGGTAGGGTGTGTGTGGGTGAATGGATGGGTTTGTGTGTGTTGTGGGAAGATGTTGGGTGTGTGTGGGTAGGTGGGCAGATGTGTGTATGTGCTATCGGGGGGTTGGGTGTCTGTGGATCAGTGGATGGATGGGTGTGTGTGGGTGGGTGGGTAGATGAGTGTGTTGTAAGTGGGTTGTTTGTTTGGGTAGATGGGTGGGTGGATGCATGTGTCTGTTATGGGGGTTGGGTGTGGGGAGGTAGGTGGATGGATGCATGTGTGTTGTGGGGTGTTGAGTTTGGAAGGGGTAGATGGGTGTGTATGCTGGTGGGGAGTTAAGTGTGTTTGTTGTGAGAGGGTTGGGTGTGTATGAGGGGTGGGAGGATGGGTTGTGTGTTGTGGGTGTGTTGGGTGTGTGTGGGATAAGTGGGTGTGTGTTGTGTGTTGGGGGTGTGTGGATGTGTTGTGGTTGGGTGTGTGTGTAGGTGCGTGGATGGGTATGTGTGTTGTGTGGGAGGGGGTTGGTTGGGTGGGGGTGGGTGGATAGGTGTGTGTATTCCTGGGGGATTGGGTGTGGGGGGTAGATGTGTGTGTGTGTGTGTTGTGCGTAGGTTGGGTGTGGGGGGTGAGTTTGTGTGTCGTTGGGGCTTGGGTGTTTGTGTGTGTGTGTTGGGGGTTGGTTATGTGGGTATGTGTGTGTTGGGTTGGGTGTGTGGAGGTGGGTTGTTGCATGGGTGTGTGGAGGTGGGTGGGAGGATGAGTGTATGTGGGATGAGTGTGTGTTGTGTTTGTGTGTTTTGTCGGTGTGGGTGGGTGGATGGTTGTGTATGTTGTGGGGAAGGTTGGATGTGTGCAGATATGTGGGTGGATGGGTGTGTATGTTGT
Source organism: Microtus oregoni (assembly GCF_018167655.1). NCBI lineage: Eukaryota > Metazoa > Chordata > Mammalia > Rodentia > Cricetidae > Microtus > Microtus oregoni. The sequence continues at coordinate 1,083,369 of NW_024544751.1, forward strand.
GGGGGGTTGAGTACAGGGGCGTCGATGGGTGTGTGTGCTGGGGGAGGAGTTGAGTGTGTGTTGTGGGGGTTGGGTGTGGGGAGGTAGGTAGGTGGATGGGTGTATGTATTGTAGGGGGTTGGGTGTGTGGGGTAGATGGGTAAGTGTCTGTGGGGGGAGTTAAGTGTGTGTGTTGTCTGAGGGTTGGTTGTGTGTGGGGCTTGGGTGGGTCGATAAGTGTGTGGTGTTGTGAGGGGTTGGGTGTGTGTGAAGAGTGTATGTGTATTGTGCAGTGTGGGGGTTTGATTTGGGTGGTTGGTGTGGGTGGGTGGGCAGATGGATGTATCTGGTGGGGGGTTGGGTGTGTGTGGGTGAATGGATGCGTTTGTGTGTGTTGTGGGAGGAGGTAGGGTATGTGGGGGTGGGTGGGTAGATGGGTGTATGGTCTGTCGAGGGGGTTCGGTGTCTGTGGATCGGTGGGTGGATGGGTGTGGGTGGGTCGGTAGATGAGCGCGTGTGTTGTAAGTGGGTTGTGTGTGTGTGTTGTTTGTATGGGTAGAGTGGTGGGTAGATGCATGTGTCTGTTATGGAGGTATGGGTGTGGGGATGTAGGTGGATGGATGGGTGTGTTGTGGGGAGTTGACTGTGGAAGGGGTAGATGGGTGTGTATGCTGGTGGGGAATGAATTGTGTGTTGTGGGAGGGTTGGGTGTGGGGGTGGATGGGTGTGTGTGTTGTGGGTGGGTTAGATGTGTGTATTGTGTGGATGGGGGTAGATGGGTGTGTGGATGTGTGTGTGTTTTGTGGGGGTATTGTGTGTGGGGTGCAGATGGGTGTGTGTGCTGTGGGGGGAGTTGAGAGTGTGTGTGTGTGTTGTGGTCGGGTTGGGTGTGTGTGGGGGGGTGTGTCTGTTGTGGGTAGGTTGGGTGTGTGTGTTGTATGTATGTGGCTGGATGGGTGGGTGGATTGGTGTGTGTTGTGGGGGTGTTGAGTGTGGGGGTGGTAGATGGGTGTGTGCTGTGGGGGGATTTGAGTGTGTGCATGTTGTTGTAGGGTTGGGTGTGTGTGGGTGGATGATTGTGTTTGTGTTGTGTGTATGTTTTGTATATGGGTGTAGGTGGGTGTTTGTGTTCTGGGGGGAGTTGAGTGTATGTGTGTGTTTTGGGGGATTGGGTGTGTGTGTGGGTGGTTGGATGGGTGTGTGTGTTGTCTTGGTGGAGGTTGTGTGTGTGAGTGGGTGGGTAGATAGGTGTGTGTGTTGTGGGGTGTTGGGTCTGTGTATGAGGGGTTTGTGTGTAGTGTGTGGGTGTTGGTGTGTGGGTGTGGGTGAGCGGATGAGTGTGTGTGTTGTATGTGGGGGTTGGGTGTTTGTGGATGTGGTTGGGTATTGTGTTGTAGGAGGGGCTTGTCTGTCGGGTGGTGGGTGGGTGCATGTGTGTGTGTTGTGGGTATGTTGGGTTATGTGTGGTGAGTGGGTGTGCGTTTTATGTAGGGGTTGGGTGTGTGGGTGTGTCGATGGGTGTGTGTGTTGTGTGGGAGGGTTGGGTGTGTGGTCGTTGGTGCATGGGTGTGTGTGGTGTGGGTGAGTTGTGTGTGCTTGTGTGTTTTGAGAGTGTTGTGTGTATGTAGGTGTGTGTTGTGTCTGGGTGTTGGGTGTGGGTGGGTGGATGGGTGTGTGTGTGTGTTGTGGGAGAGGATTGTGTGTGTGTGTGGGGAGGTTTGATGGGTGTGTGTGTTGTGGGGAGGTCGGGTTGTGGAGGTGGGTGGATCTGTGTGTGTTGTGGGGAGGTTCGTTTGGGGGGTAGATGGTTGTTCGTGCTGTGTGGGGAGTTGAGTGTGTGTGTTGTGAGGGGCTGGGTGTGTGTGTTGTGTGGGAGGGTGTTGGGCGGGTATTGGGTGTGTGGGGGGTGGGTAGGTGGTAGGTTTGTGTGTTCTGGGGGGTTGGGTATGTTTGTGAGGGGTGTGTGTGTGTAGTATGGGGGTTGGTGTGGGGGGCAGATGGGTGTGTTTGTTGTCGGAGGAGGTTGGGTGTCGAGGGGTGGGTCGGTGGATGGGTGTGTGTGTGTTGTGGGTGGGTTGGGTTTTTGTGGGGTAAGTGGGTGTGTGTTGTGTGTGTAGGGGTTGGGTTGTGTGGGTGCGTTGATGGGTGTGTGTGTGGTGGGGGTGAGTTTGGTGTGTGTGTGTAGTTGGGTGGACGTTTGTGTGTAGTGTGGCAGTGGGTTGGGTGTGTGTTGTGGGGGTTTTGGGTGTGTGGGGTGTTGGGGGGTTATGTGTGGGGTAAGTGGTTGTGTGTTCTCTGTGTGTGGGTTGGGTTTGACTGGGTAGTTTGTGTTGTGGGGGTTTTGGGTGTGGCGGGGTGTTGGGGGGGTTGTGTGTGGGGATGGGTGTGTGTGTTGTGGGGGTGGGTTTGGTTTCTGTGTAGTATGGGAGGAGTTTGGGTGTGGGGGGTGGGTGGATAGTGTGTGTTATTGGGAGTTTGGGTTGTGCGGTGGGTTGATGGATGGCTGTGTGTGTTATGTGGGGGGTTGGATGGGGAGTGGATGGGTGTGTGTGTTGTGGGTCGGTTGGGTGTGGGTGGGTAAGTGGGTGTGTGTTGTGTGTGTGGGTTGAGTGTGGGGGGTGGATGGTATGTGTGTTTGTATGTGATTGTAGGGGGTGTTGGGTGTGTGTGTAGGTGGGTGGATGGGTGTGTGTGTTATGTGGAGAGTTATGTGTGGGGGGTGGATGGGTTGTGTGTTGTGGGTGTGTTGGGTGTGTGTGGGGTAAGTGGGTATGTGTTGTGTGTTGGGGGTGTGTGGGTGTGTTGGGGTTAGGTGTGTGTTGGGTGGATGTGTGTGTGTTGTGTGGAGGGAGTTGGTTGGGTGGGGGTAGGTGGATAGGTGTGTGTATTGTTGGGGGATTGGTTGTGGGGGGGTAGATGGGTGTGTGTGTGTTGTGGATAGGTTGGGTGTGGGGGGGTGAGTGTGTGTGTCGTGAGGGGTTGGGTGTTTGTGGGTGGGTGGATGGGTGTGTGTGTGTTGGGGGTTGGTTATGTGGGTATGTGTGTGTTGGGTGTGTGGGGGGGGGTTGTTGCACGGGTGTGTGGAGGTGGGTGGGAGGATGGGTGTATGTGGGATGAGTGTGTGTTGTGTGGGGGGGTGGCTGTGTGTGCGTGGGTGGATGGGTGTGTGTGTTTAGGAGGGGTTCAGTGTGGGTGTGTGTGTGGATGTGTGTGTTGTGGGGGGTTAGGTGTGAGGGTGGGAGTGGGTGCACTGTTGTGTGTGTGTTGTGTGGGAGGGGTTTGGGTAGGTGGGTAGGTGGATGGGTGGGGGGGTTGGGTGTGAGTGGATGTGTGTGTCGTGGGGGGTTGGGTGTGGGGGGTGTGGGGGGTGGATGGGTGTGTGTGTTTTGTGGGGGCTTGGAAGTGTTTGTGTGTGTTGTATATGTGTGTGTTGGGTGTGGGGGGAGTGGGTGGATGGGTGTCTGTGTGTTGTTGGGGCGTTGGGTGTGGGGAGGTGGATGAGTGTGTGTGTAGAATGGGAGGGGGTTAGGGGTGGGGGGTGGGAGGAGGTTGGGTGTGTCGGTGTGTGTGGATGGGTGTGTGTGTGTTGTGGGGCATTGTGTGGGGGGGGGTGAATGGGTGGGTGGGTGGATGTGTGTGTGTTGTGTGGCGCAGGTTGGGTGTGGGGGGTGGATGTGTGCTATTGTGGCCGGGGTGGGGGTGGGGGGTGTATGTGTGTATTTTCCCAAGCTTTCCTCAAGGAGGCAGTATTTGAGAATACTTACCCCAGGTAATAAGGCAATCTATTTGTACAGAATGTTAAGATACAAGGCAGCTGTTTGTAGCTGCTACTTGCTTGAAATAATGCAGAAGAAAATGACCCTGTGACTGAATATCTGGTGCTGCCAACTGCACCAGAGGGCAATTGCTGTTCTACTTGGAAGATATTGGAGAACTGAACTCCTTTATGATGTGAGCATTTACCTAGATCTTTTGCATCCTTGGGATCTCCAGGAGCCTTTAGTAGTTTATCTACAGGTTCTTCTTGATGGACAGTCAGGGTTCCTGATCGGTTGTACAAATATGAATGTTAACAAATGCTTGACTCTTTCCAGGGCAAAGGCAGCCCCCTGGGGTCTTTGTCTCCTATGAACGCGGTTACAGGCCAGTGAGCCACCCAGGCAGTATATGTGAACTGTTACAATATAAAGGAGACTGCCCTGAGCCCCCTTGCCTTGATCCTCCATATCTGGCAGCAGGCATTTTCCAGTCAAGTTGGTAGAATATGCTTTCAGAGAATGATTTTCACTGGGGATTGGAAAAGGGGTCCTGCCCCCTCCCCCATCTGTCTTCCTGATGCCTTTGCGGACCACCCAGGTAATTAAGGGGCTAGGCCAATAGGTCTTCAGCCTGGTTCCTCAAATTTCACTTAAGATGGGCACAGGTCAGATGATTTTTGCTCATCTCCCACTCAACAGCTTAATGAAACCCTTCCAAAAGAGACAACGGCTAGCCTCAGGCGTATGATAATCAAGGGGTTTAGCTAACCACCCTCCCTTTCTTGAGATCTCCCCAAGGTGGGTATCTGCAGGAAGGGGAAATCTCCATCCCTGATTTTGAATTGTTCAAGTCACTATCATTTCATTTTATTTATTGAAATAAACGGCCACCCCTTTGTCTTCTTTGAAACTTTCACTGCAGGACTTTATCACTGCAGATATTTGGCAAGCTATTTCATGATGCCAGTTCTACCCCCAAACCCCTGCATTCTGCATTCTACAAGTGTGCAGTCCACAGCAGCAGGATTTCCAAGACATGTCCCTAGCCCTGCCAAGGGGTAGGAGAGGCTGCCGTTGTTGGCATGTTGTGTTATTTGCTTGTGCTAAGGTGAAGCACGCGCATTATTGTGATTTTCACGGTTTTCCGTGGTGGGAACCAGAGCAGAGAGAAAATCAGGTAGACGGGAGATAGATATTGAAAACCTCCCTCCCTCTTCTGACTTGGATTAGTGCCAGAGGACCCTTCATTCATCTCCCCGCCCCCGCCCCGCGCCCCTTAGTTAAGTGCGGTGTTTCATAAGGAATTGCTGTAGAGCGCAGAGATGAAAGTTGCGGTTCACACACTCTGCTCACAAACCCCAACTCATGTTTTCACGTCTCTAAACAAGGACTGCAGTACTATTCCAACTGGTCCTGGTTCGGGAGACAGTGGCCCGCTTGTGACGCCTCGCGTCACTGTATCACTGTGTTTGCACCTACCTGCTGGGAAATCCTGCAGACAGACAGAACGGTGGCTTCAACACACGCAGCCTCCCCCACCCCCCAGCGAACCTTGCCCTTCCCCTGCAGTGCGCGTGGGCGCCGCCCTTCCCCTTGCCTCTGCCTGGAGTACCAGTGCCCAGCAGTGGACAGAGGCACCAGGGACCTCCCTAGAGTGTCTTCAGCAGCATCTTAGTTGATATACCCCCTCTTCCTCAGTGGCAGGGAGGGGGGCTAGCGGGCAGAGGCTCTGCAGCTTGGGCCTCTGCGGCAGTGAGTGTGGCAGAGGTGTGTCCCATCACCCTCCCCCCCCTCAGGCTCATCCACTTAAGTACCTTGAGCCAGCCCCAAATACTTCAGGTATCTTGCGTTCCCTGAGGGCGCCTCTCAGGGCTTTTTAAAGATATAGAAGCCCACTGCACTGTCACTTCCTCCCATGGGGAAAACTGCTTTGACTCCCACTTTGGCTTTCTCCTCTTTTCCTAACCCCAAGCAACCTACTCTTTTTTCCCACATGTTGCTTCCCGCCTCCCAACCACTTCCCGCTTCCTTGACACTTCTCCCTTCCCCAGGCTCTCCCATCTTTCTGGCCAGTGAGTGGCAGCCAAAAGGATCCAAGGGATGCCTGGAGTCCCGCAAACTCCATAGCCATCCGACCTCACCTTGGCACCCCCTCCCCCAAGGGGTCTTTTTCTTACCTTTACTTTGGACCAAGTTACTGGCGTTCTGGGCGATGGCAATGGAGATGGAGATGACTTTTGACCACTCTCTCCAGGGTCTATCTGACATTGCAACAGTTGTAGTGCTAAACTCATCCTTGGACTCTCTGAAGTTGGCTCAGGGCGCGACTTTGGGGCCCTCTTCCTGGCAGGTTTTGGGGCTGACTCTAGGACCAGCCCTATGTCAAGATCTGTGGTAGGCTCTCTAGTCGTTTTGGGGGCCAACGCTGATGTTGGACCCGGGTCAGGTTCTGGGACCGGCTCTGAGGCCGGCTCTGGAACAAATTCTGGGGCCGGCTCCTGGGCCGGCTCTGGGACAAGTTCTGGATCCGGCTTTGATTCCGGCTCTGAGTCTGGTCCTGGGTCCGGCTTTGGGGCCGGCTCTGGGGTTGACTTTGCATCTGTTTCTGTGTCTGGTTCTGGAGTTGGCTCTGGACAGGGTCCCAGAGCAGGTTCTGGTTCTGGTTCTGGTGGAGGAGCCGGTGGCGGAGGAGCCGGCGGCGGAGGAGCCGGCGGCGGAGGAGCCGGCGGCGGAGGAGCCGGCGGCGGAGCGGGAGGCGGCGGTGGCGGCTCTGGGGACTCGGCCGGCTCCTCTCCATCCTGAGCTTGGGCAGTGCCCTGGGCCGCTGAATCTACCCCGTCCATTGTAGCACACCGTCTGGGGTCCAGGCAGCCAGCGACCCTAAGATTGGAAGGCTGAAGAGCCCTCGGGCGGTCCGCCCACTCTTATCTGACATCCCTTTGCGGGGTGCCAAACTTTGCACCCGCTTCGCTCCATGGCTAGCGCAGCTCTGATCTAACCCAGGGGCGCGCAGCGTCTCCCGGAGCTGGAACACGCCCCTTGGTGAGCGCAGACCTCTTCGTAAGCAGCCACGGGTTTGATGGGCGGGAAAGAGTAAGGCTTGAGAATGCGACTGGGCAGAGCGCTTGATGACCTCTTAGCGACGTGCGCGGGAAGGGAGGGGGCAAAAAAAGAGGAGGGGGAGTGGAGTGCCTGGTGGGGAGGATTTGGAGCCCGGCCGGGGTTAACTCTTTAGTGACATGACCGAGAGAGAGAGAGAGACAGACAGACAGACAGAGAGAGACAGAGAGACAGAGACAGACACAGACAGAGAGACACAGAGAGGGAGAGAGACAGAGAAGTTGAGGGTCTTTGCAATTCTTCTACACTCTACGGAGCCGCTGCTGGTCTTAACAGCTTCCATAAGGTTTGCCCTCTCACTTCAGCAGCAGGTGGATCTAGCCTGGGACCAACCTCTTGCCCTCCCTATCCACTTCTCCCAATCTCCAAGTCAGGATGGACAAATAATCCATTTTATTTAATTTAACCCAGGAAAAGAAATTAAGATGCAAAGATTGGAAAAAGAGGAGATGGGGGCGCGGGGGTTGAGGATGGGGAGACCCTCCTCCAAGTGTCTCCGGAGTCTTGGGTTTATTTTATTTTATTTTATTTTATTTTATTTTATTTTATCTAAATCAGAATAGTTGAGGAGGTTGCTGTTCCGTACCGGGTTTGCGGCTCGTTGGGAAAGCAGCGTTATGAGGGAGAACTGGAGCCCTGGCTTTCTGCAGCCTGCAGATGCAGCCCAGCGTGCCAGACATCAAGGCGAGAGAGTGCCCTGGCAGTGGTTGGTGGCTAGGCTGCGAGCTCAGCAGCAGAGGTTATGCTGCTCTCCGCAGCTATCTGGCATCTGTCTGGCTAGGCTTCGCTATAGGAGAGACTGTCTTCTGCTTTTACCAGGACTTTATAAGCATCTGCGGGACTTCTAATCTAACTTGTGTGTGTGTGTGTGTGTGTGTGTGTGTGTGTGTGTGTGTCTGTGTAAATGAGCATGTCCTAGACTGAGAAAAATATTTCACACCCATACCTCTTTTTTTTTTTAAAAAAAAAAAAAACCTCCGGAAGCACTCTGACATTAGGAAAAATGTGTTGCGAAAAGGACAGGTTGCTGCTGCAGCTCTCGTCCCTCCAGCGACATTAGGAGACTTGAGAAGCGCTGTCCTGGTTAGTTATGTGCATGGACCTACAAACCATCATCTTAGACCTCGACTTTAGACGCCAATATGCTGCCATATAAAATGAAAATTTGAGAAGTCTTCCCATCAGCCACAACCGGGTGGGGGAGGAATACCTATAAAGCTAATTTGAAATATGACAAGTGAATTTATCTCGCACACAGAGAATGCTGCAGTTTGGACGGCAGTGCTCCATCTGCAGCCCCTCTTCCAGCCATCTTTTTTCAGAGTACAACATTGGCTGGTACCTATTTCTTTGTTAGCTGATATTCACCAATAATTTTCTAGAATCTGCAGTAGTTTTCTGTTCTCGACACCATGTCTTAGCAATGAATACCACTGAAGACAATCTGGTATACCCCCCTCCAAAGACCAGAATCTATGATGCAGTCAGCATCTCTCTGACACTTGCTGCAGCATCTTTACTTAAATCTATGATTCGGAATACATGTCACACTGCTTGACAATGACAAAGTCCAGCACAGGGACCAACTCTAACCTCTAGGATGGGAGAAACCCAGAGGTGCTGAGCCCTTCACCTTTCTCACTTAACAGGCCTCTTTCTTTCTACCTTATGTGCCTACCTGCTTCCCGTTCTTTGGGGTTTTTCTTCCCTCTCTGATCCCATACTCAAAAACAAACAGAACAAAACAAACTAACAAACAAAACAACAAGCTGTGTTAACCTTGTGTGTTCATAACTGAAAGCCACGTGTGTCATATCGAACCAGTTCTAACCCAGGCTTGGGGTCACTTTTCAGTGTTTTACACCCCGGTGTAAATGAAACAAACCCCAAAACACCCTTCAAAGGAACGTGTGTCCCACATTTAAATGTTTCTTTTACAAAGCTTCAACATGGAGTCAGAAAGGCTGATGGGTAGGCAGTCACAGAAGAAGATGGCCTCTCAGGTTTTGACACAGATGATTTGGTCATCAAACATGACAAGCAGGAGGAGACAACTTGGAGTTATCACTGTATGTATATTCAAAGAACTCTTGTTTGTAGTTCTCTCTATGCTCAGTCCCGATGTGCCTAAAATTTATGGTGTGATCTCTTGCTCCAAGTTCATTTGGGTGTTGTGTACAGTGTTTGCTCCACTAGGGTAGGTTGCTGGGCCTATACACTGCCAGGATTGTATTCTGGTTATTATGATTATTATGTATTATGGTTAGCTTTGAGTCTTCTAAAATTATTTCTCAGTGCTTCCAAAGATGTCTGTTCCAGTTGGAGAGCAAGGGCTGACTGTGTTTTGTCTGCAACTAGTATACTTCCTCTCCCCCCATAACCTGTTTTTAGTAAAAGCAAAACCAGTACAAGTTTGCATAGAATAGATGCCAGAATGCTAGTGTGTCTTCTTCAGGCTCTACTCCAGCGATGAGACCAGAGTAAGATTTAAGACATGTTTGTTAATCAGCTCATGCATTACAAGTTACTGGGCAGGGTAATTTTTTTTTCTGCAGTGATTTTCAGCAGAATTTAGTATTTCAGATAGCCAAGGATCATTTAAGAAGAGGCCAGAGATCCATCACAACATTGAAACTCATCTTTTTCTCATTTCGTTTTCATTATTGAATGTGAGCTATAATGCACTGCTAGAGGGGCCCCTTGACCCTGGACCAATAGTTTTACATTTCTTAAGTCCCCTGTTTTACAGAAATTTTAAAGGGAATTCATTACCTTTCAATGAGTCTTAGCAGCTGCCTACCTTTCCCACATTGCCACCTTGGCAATATTCAAAGCCAAAATAGAATCTTTTATAATAATCTTCTAAGTAAAGTAAAGAGATTGGGTGATGAACAACACATAGCTGAGTCTGATAATTTAGACGGGATCAGAATGCAAACCTGTTATCCTTTACTCAGTTTGGTTTCTTAGGGTTTAAGAGATATGGAGTTGTAGATTTAGAAAGTTGCGTTCATACAATGTGTTTTGACTTCTAAACTACATCTAAATACGTTATCTCTCTTGAGTCTCATAACAAATGTGTAAGAAAGAAAGTCTGGACTGCCACTGTACATTCCTACCCCTGGACTTTTATAGACAAGAATGAGATTAAACACCATGTCTTAGGTCACAGAGATAATTGGTGGTTGAACAGCTATCTACAACGTGTGTCTCTCAACTCCCACTTGAGAAAAACCAGAGCACAGTGCTGATTTGGGGACTGTAAAACAATGGCTGTGTAAATTTTTCTGTACCTCTGTGTATTCCGTCACCAAATACCAAGTGGTGCTGTGAGTGAAGTGGGGATGACTTCTTGAAAATATCTTGAAGTAGGTCTTGATGGGTAGTTAACAAAGATCAGCATGGAGGAAGCATAATATATATTGTCAGGCAAAGAGAAAGAAAGCAATGGAAAATCATGGTGCGAATGAGCCAGGGTGACTGAGAACAGGGGACAATACCAAGGATTGAGTGGAGAGGTTAAAGCAAAGTAAGTAATCGAAGTAGAAAGTGTTAAAAGTCTTTGAAAGACATACTTTCTTCTTTCAAAGCTAATTGAGATCCAACAGAAGTTGTTTTAGTATAGGGGTGATAAGGTAAAACCACTCAGTTAGAAAAATTATTCTTTGCTTGTTTGTTTGCTTTTTTTAAGACAGAGTTTCCTTGTGTAACAGCACTTACTGTCCTGGAGCTCTCTTTGTAAACTAGGCTGACCTCGAACTCACTGAGTGCTGGAATTAAAGACCTGTACCACCATGCCTGGCGAGAGAAACTTTTCTTGACGGTATATTTTATTCTGGAAGAATCTACTAGCCTACTTTTGTTCCTTGAAGTCATATCCAGTTCACTTGGAGTCATCTGTAAAATCACAACTCTTTATTTTTGCTGCAACCTATAGTTTTGGGTCTGCATTGCCAAGGCTAGTGCTCTAGCTCCAGATAAACAACTTAACCACCTCCATATACATTTGGATTCACTCTGGAATAGGTTATCCATGAACAAAATATGCTAATGGAATTTCTAATATGAATTCTAACTAATGCTAAATGATCAGAGGATAAGAGAACAGGTCATTGTAGGCAGGCAGTAGTGAGATGGTTGTTGTGGATCTGAGGACAGTTTGAAGGAAGTCTTTGTAATGTCTTTGACATACTATGGCTTAGAAAAGGCTTTTTTGGGGCTTTTTGTTTTTGTTTTTGGGATTTTTTTTGTTGCTGTTGTTTGTTTTTATACAGGGTTTCTTTGCTGTGTAACAGCTCAAGCTGTTCTGGAACTAGCTCTGTAGACCAGGGTGACCTTGAACTCACAGAGATCTGGTTGCCTCTGCCTCTCAAGGACTAAGTTTGGGGTTGTAACTAAAGGTAACTAGTCTAACAAGCTTAAGACAAGAAGATAAGGAGGAGATAAGAGGAAAGGATGGAAGGAGGGAGAAGGAGAGAAAGAGAGAGAGAGAGAGAGAGAGAGAGAGAGAGAGAGAGAGAGAGAGAGAGAACCATGACTATAATTATAGCATCCCAGAGGTTAAAGCCAGAAGTTTCTGAGTTCACAGCTTTTCTGGGCTATGTAGAGAGTTCTTCGGGTCTCAAACTATGGCCAAGACACTTAGATAGTTGGAGTTAACTTGTTGCTGGGCCATCTGATGGTGATCAACTGTAAAGGATAGGAGATGAAAAAAAAACAGTGGTTAAGCACACAAAGACTAATAATATTGTTACTAAGATTATAACAGACATAACCCGTTGTGCCATGGAAATCCAGCGATTTAGTTCCAAAGTGTTTTTCCCAATGGAACGATGCTTTAAATGGTTTAAATATGATTTTGTACTTCATATAAGGCAGATGAGACATTAGTAACACTTTAAAGAATATATACTTTGAGTTGAATTAAAAGGCCATCGCAAAATATCCTGATAATCATTTTTTTTTAAAATAAAAGAACTAGCTCTGATATGTATAATGTACTGTTGCAAATTATTACAATCATTCTCTTAAAGAGGAGATGACTGGAAATTCAAAAGTACTTGAAGTGGGTGAGAGCCCAAAGACCCAAAAGCTGTCATAATTGGTATCTTTGGCATAGTCTTGGACCCATATAAGGAATGAATTTTCATTTTGAATACAGGAGAACAGAAAAAAATGCTGGCCACAATCAAAGATGCCTGTTAAAAAAGCATAAGTTTACTTAACATTTAGAATGTGCTTGGCATTATAATTTATATAGATTTAAAATTTTATTAGCATATATTACTTGTACAAACTAATGGGTTTCATTGTGACATTTCATACACGTATATAATATATTTTAATCATCTTTAATCCTGTTATCATATCCCACCCCACCCCCAGATGCTGTCTCGCAGTTAGAAATTACATTGGTTTAGGAAATTGTCAGTAGAAGGTTGTAATCTGGTTTCCATGTCTCACCAGCCATAGGTAGTGGGCTAGGTTTACAGGACCAGGCATGAATTCTCTCCTTTTGAGAGAGCCTTAAGTCAAACTTGACAGCCATTGGTCACCCCCTGCCCCAGATGTAAGTGCCTTTTGAGAAATCTTGCATGAATGATCATTGCAGTTATACAGTATTGTTTAGGGGATTTTGTCAAGAAAAAAGTCTTAAGTTCTGTAGCACAATTAATAAAAACCCAGAGACAGATATTGGAGTTCAGCTGAAGATCAGAAAAGCAAAGCAGCCAAGCCACTAGCTAGTTCTTACCTCTACCAAGGCTCAGACAAAGTGATGATCCTATTCTCAGCCTGACTGCAGACTGCAATGCTCTCCACCAAAGCTCAGACTGCAATGAGCTCTTGTCTCCTCCTGCCTTATATTCCTCCACCCAGCCATGTCACTCCTGTCTCCACCTCCCTAGTGCTGGGAATAAAGGCATGTGATTCCGAGTGTAGGGAGCACCTCTGTGTGAGCTCTGTTTCTCTTTTTAGACAGAGTCAATCGTGTAGACCAGGGTGACCCTGAGTCCTGGGATTAAATGTATGTGTCACCACTACCTGGCCTCTAGTGGCTTAGCTCTGCACTCTGATATTCAGGCAAGCTTTATTTATTAAAACACAAATAAAATATCACTAAAAAGTTTCAGTAAAAATGCAATTTCCTTCAAAATATTTTTGATCCAGGAATTATTATATCCATGTGCATATAAAAACTAACTATATATACTTTGTATTTTTTAAATTGTTCAAGGACAAATGTGAACTATTTCTGTAAAGTTACTGGCCAACAAATGTTGTGTAAATTATTGCACAGTGTTTTAATAAGATAGAAAATTCCATTTTTCAATAAAACTAAATGTTGATTAAAGTAGCACTTTTAATCCTTCTTTATACTGATAACTATAAATTAACCATCCAAAGCCATTATAAATTTTGGATACTAATGCTAAGAGAAAAAATTTAAGTTGTTTTGTCATGCTTCTCAATCACAGACCAGGTAAAACTTATACATCTTGATTTACTCCTATAAAAACATGGATGTTTATTATATAAGTAATTCTAAGAATTCAAATCATTTCTGTTATAGCAATGTAAACTGTGAAAGTTTTATGAAGAGATGAAGTAAAGGGGAATGCATAATATGTTATAAGTGTATCATTAATAAATACATTTACATTTCAAAAAGAATTAGCTTTTTAACCAGGAAGGAATAAACAGGAAAGCTTTTAATCACTGTTCAATTGAACAAGGATTTTAATACAAATACCTCTGAATGACTTCCCCAAATACTTAAAGGAAATCGTTCCTCGGGAGATCCTCCTTTACAAGTTTAAAATCAGAAGTGATGAATTCAGCTGTCAATTCCTGGAACTTTGAAGGCACAGTGACGATGAAGAAAATATGCTTATAACTTGGTGGAAGTACCAAAAGTTATCATTAGGATTTCTATGGCACCTAGTCCTCATGATCTCTGCTCAGAGAATTTAGATGAACCCTTCAGAGCATGATGTAGAAGACACTTTATTCCAGAGTAGGGGAGAATATACTCCCCAGGGGTGAGAGTGGACAGTGGCCCGAGACATTAAACCAAGGAGAGAAAGTTATAAAGGACAGGAAACAGGTAGGAAAAGAAATTTAAGACAAACAAAGAGTTGCTTATAGGCTAAATTGTGAGGAATAAGGTTTTCTTCTTCTGTGAGTAACCCACTCTGTTCGGAGCTGCTTCCTTATCCCTGTAGTTTTCCTTCTTCATTGAGACAACTTAAAGTGCACCTTTTCTCCAAGTGCTCTGTGTTAAAAGGAATCATGGTGAAAATATTTACACAATTGAAGCAATTTACAAGTACAAAATGCCACCAATCCAACTGTTTCAGATTAAATTAACACTTTTTAGATTAAATTAGCACATTAAAACAGCCAGTTCCATGACTCTGTCTAAAGACGTTTGTCACTCAAGCCTGGTAACCTGAAGTTAATCCCCAGAAGCCACTTGAAGAAGCCAGATGTGGTGGTATACATCTGTAATTACAGAACTCCTAAAATACGATGGGTGACAGGAACAGGAGATTGCTGAGAAACTTGTGGAGCACCCAGCTTGAGTAAGAAACAAGGTAGAGACGAGAGGGACTCTACCTTAACTAGGTCGAGGAAGAAAACTGCCACTTGAAAGCTGTTCTCCGTCTTCCAAGTATGTGCCAGGGCATACATGTATATATATATATATATATATATATATATATATATATATATATATATATATATATATATATATATCAGGTGCAAACACACGCACACACACACACACTTCCCCCACGGGGAGACAGAGACAGTTTCAGGACTGTGTCACCAGTCACCTTCTGGTTTTAAGTCTACTTCCTGTGGTTGTAACCCCTAGGATTACAGCAAATTTTGGTAGTGCCTGTTCCCATCAACCACATCCCATATGCGACAACCAGACCAAGTGGCCCTTTCAGCTTCACAGAACTCTACAACGGCAAATGGGTCTCATGACATTAACTTAGCTTTGGGACAAAGACAATACCATCTGACTCTAGAGTTCCTTGGGATTGCCTCATTCATCCATTTCACAGTTAATACCAAATATCACCGACACGGCAGATTACTTGTTTGAATGCCTGTGATTCACCAATGAACAAGGCACTAAAACATCCTCGCTCAAATAACATCTCAGTATAGGACTGGGGTGATACACACATTATAAAGTCAAGGAAATACATGCACAGAAATTGTTTCAGAAAAGTGATAAATGTGATGCAAACAACAATAGCAAAAGAAACGCAAACAAGATAATAAGCTAGGAAGTTCACAAGGAAGCGTCTTTGGCCAAGCTAGCTATTCATTTACTTACTCTTCCAGCACATTAAAACAGTTGGAAAGTAACTTTACTAATACTAATGTCAACCACAAAGCTGCTAGATAAAGTTCAGAATTTTTGTTTGCTACTCACTTGATAAGCTTTCAACCTTTTTACCATTATTCACCAGACATTAGCATCTTGTCATATTTGTTTAGTATGTATTCCCGTTCTCTCTTTGTCACTCTCTCCCCCCTCTCTCTCCTCTCTATCCTCCTCCCTCCATCCTTCTCCCAACCCCCTTGTTTCAAAGTTAGTTGCAGTCATCTTGATTTTGCTTCTACAAACATTTCAGTATGTATCTCCTAAGGAAAATAGAATCATCTTTCATAATGTATGCAATAATCAAATTCATGAAAATTAGCAACAGTAAGTTCATAATGTTTAATATACAATACACTCTGTTTTCTCCATTTGTCAAAGCAATGATCTCTATACAAGTTCTTTATAAAATATGGGATGAAATTATAGATTGCACTTAGATTTTGTCTTTTTAAATCTATAATAGATCCTAACTCTTATCTTCATTGCACTGGTATTGTTAGAAAAGCACAGACCAATTGACTTAGAGATTGGACTTCAATTGGCATTTGATTGAGGTTGTTTGCAATTATATGTTTATGGAGTGTTTTTCTAAAGAAGCTACTTTCTGATGAGTCCTGAATAAAGGAGTCTGCAATAAAATGATCTAGAGAAAATTATTCCAGGCAGAGGGAACAGCAAGTAATAAAGGTCCTCAAATGGGAACAAACTTGTTTGTGGGGGAAAAAAAGCAGGCGAGCGTGGCTCAAGGCTGGTGATCAAGGGCAGAGTAGTCTGAGAAGTAAGACCGTTCCACAGGGCTCAGATGGTAACGAACCATAGAAATTTAGAAGGTGCATTGTTGAGTCGCTGAAGAATTTGAGCACTTTGATGTTATGATAGGAATTTTCACTTAAAATTAGTTTTTACTTTTCCAAAACATTTTTTTGATTTTAATAAAACTTTTAATTGTTTGTGATAGAAGAAAATTATTTGTCACAGCTGTAAGAACCCTCCTCCTCATTATCTATTCTCCAGAAGGAACTATGTAGAACAGATTTGCAAGCTAAATAATACACTTATAAAGCTCATTCATAGCTTTTCAGATTATTGCTTCTTTATGAAAAGAGATTAGTTCAATATTACCTTAAGCCTCCCAGACATGGGAAGAAATCTCCCACTGTACCACTGTCCAAGCACAATTATCTCAAAATTTATTAGATCACTATTCAGAGTATATATTATTGTAAGTATGCATGTTCTATAACTGAATTATATAGCATACTATGATTACTTTTGCTTTCTTGTATATATGCTTGCATTTAATGGAGCTGATAACAGTCTTTTTATTTGTTTACTTTTATACACATAGTAATAGCTCATCTCCAGCCTGTTCCTCAATTGACTAAACATTTACCAAACACGTGCAGATGCATAGAATCTTTTATCTTTTGGAGACATCCTTTGAGACTGTTTAAATCTATTCCAATTATCCTCTAAATCTATAAAACTCTTTCTTCTCTGATGTACCTAGTAATTATAAAGGTATTTCACAGTCATCTTCTAGATATTGTGAGAAAAGTTAGAAAAGTTTTGAGATGTCTGAAATGATGATACATGCTGGTCTCTTATAATGTTTTTCTCTAGAACCTATTACTTTCTTTGTTTGCTATTAGTGCATACAACATCCCATTAATATCTCTTTGAGCATACTTAGTGCCTCCTATTATGTTGAACACTTTGTGGATACTTTTTGTTTTAAAACTCGCTATCAATTCTGGAAATATTTTATTGCATTACTGAAGTTTTTCTCTGGTTTTTCTATTGTTTTCTAGACTTTGTGTAATTCTTACGTCGAACTTCTCTCACTGATACTGTAACTTGATGGCTATATTTTTTTGAAGTAGGGTTTATTCTGTAGTCCAGACTGATCTCAAAATTGCAATCCTTCTGCTTTAAGTCTTCCAAGTGCTAGGATAACTAGTGTGTGCCACCATGTCATGCCTACTTTTGTCTTTTTTCCCATTTACTAGTCTTCCTGATTGTTCTACTTCTGGAAATTTTTTCTCAGCTTTATCTTCCAACACTTCTGCAATGCTGATGTATAATTATGACACTCTCCAAAGTGCAGGTTCCATTGGTTAAGGGCATGGTACCCAACAAGGTTTTCTTCACTTTAGATGCCAGGTACCAAGCATCCGTAGGATATTGAACCTTCAGATCAACTGACTACACATTTCAGAATTTCAACATTCCCCTCAGGCTTGAAAATTCTCTAGAATAACTCATATAACCCATGTGAGGATTGTGTGTATGGGAACAATTTTATTATTAGAGTCCCATAAAATCAATTAAATCACAACTAACAAAATGAAAAGTCCTATATAGGATGAGGTCTAGAATAGTCTCTATTGTGGAGTTTTTGTATCTTTTTCTATGAAATCTGAATGGATCGAATGGATCATCCTTTTGGAACAATAATGTTCATCAACTAGGAGGCTTGCCCAAACTAGAGTTTTTAATGGGGGTTGTTTACCTAGGCCTGGTTGGTTGAAACATCTGATTGAACTCAGTCTCTAATTCCAATCCCTTTTTACCTTGAGAGAGGCTATTTTGAGCTGATATCATCTAATTCAGAGCCTTAACTCTTTAATCATGCTATTTGGTATGTTGAGGCCAGGTTTCATCCTGAAATAATCATCTAGGTGCTCACCTATGAGTCACCTCTTTGACCGAAGTTTAAACGTCATTCTAGAGGCTTAACGTGAAGAACAGAGTTGTCTACCATTGAAGAAATGTCAAAGGTTTAGAAATTGTTCCACGAACCTGAGACAAAACTGTAATTATAATAGAGATTTCAGAAAAAGGAATTTTAAGAACAATTTTGTTTTCTGAGATTTTTTTTTTTTGTATAACATGTTGTTCTTGTTTGAGAGATGCAATATGTTCACTCATCCCTTTGAGGATAATGATGTCATTAATGTCGCTCTGATTCTTTTCTCCCATGTTTTTCATTTTGAGTGTTTGGTTTGTTTGTTAGTTTAGGGACTACTTTCATATTAATTACAGTCATTTTATGCTTATGAATAGGTTCCTTAAAACCTAATTAGATAGACAAATTACTTAGCACTTGAGTTTGGAAGTGTGTTCCTTTTGTATTGCAGTATAGTAAGTTACCACAAACTTAGTTACTTAAACAATATATATTGACAGGCTCATAACTGCTGTCAGGAATTTACATGTATGTAGCTGAATCTGCTCAGATTCTCCATCAAATTCAGTACATGTGATAAGATGCGATCACATTTGGAATTTAAAATGAGGAATTTGCTTCCAAGATCATTCAGGCTGGATCCAGAATTCATTTTCTTATAACTATATGACTGAAGTCTTGACATTTTCTTGCCTGTTGACTGGGCCAGTCAATGCTCCGTAAGGCTTTTTTGGCAGTTCTTTGTCATGTTGGCTTCTCCATCATTACCTCTAATTTCACCAAATCCATTAACTAAGATCTTGGCTTTATTCTGCTAAGGCAGATCCTTATATAATGTTAAGTTAGCAACTTTGTCTTTTCTGCTATCTTAGAAACAAGGCACATAATCCCAAGGCATTAAAGAGACTTAGTTGATTTTTTTGGTTCTACCACAGAATTGTGTTATATACCCCAGGCTGGCTTTGCACTCATAGCCCTCTGTATCTCAGCTTCCAAAGTGCTGGGATTACAGAGGTGTCTCACCACATCCTGCTGAAATCAACATCCTTTGTTTTTTCTAGAGTTTATCACATTTCCAAAGAAGAGTCCTCCAATGTTCTGCTTAGTGTTTGCAACTCTTGAAGAACTAAATGGAGTACAGGACTAGAAGCCTCACTAATAAATACGAAAACTTAAATTTCCTGTTATAGACATAAGAGATAGAGATAATAGAGAGAAATGATAGAGATAGAGATGACAGAGATAGAAGTGCTAGAGATAGGAATGATAGAGATAATAGAGATGACAGAGACAGAGATGATAGAGATAGAGAATATAGAGGTAGGGATGATAGAGATGGAGATGATGGAGATAGAGATGACAGAGACAGATGATAGAGATAGAGATGATAGAGGTAGGGATGATAGAGATAGGGACGATAGAGATAGGGATGATAGAGACAATAGAGACAGAAATGATAGAGATAGGGATGATAGAGACAGAGAAGATGGAGATAGGGATAATAGAGCTATGGAAGATAGAGCTAGAGAAGATAGAGACAGGGATAATAGGGCTAGAGATGATAGAGCTAGGGATGATAGAGCCAAGGATGATAGAGCCAAGGATGATAGAGCTAAGGACAATACCACTAGAGATGATGGAGCCAGGGAGGGTAGAGCTGGAGATGATAGAGCTAGGGATGATAGAGCTAGGGATGATAGAGCTAGGGATGATAGAGCTAGGGATGATAGAGATAGAAGTGATAGAGATAGAGATAGAGATGATAGAGATAGAGATGTTAGAGATAGAGATGACAGAGATATGGATGATAGAGATAGAGACGATAGAGATAGGGATGATAGAGATAGGGATGATAGAGAAAGGGATGATAGAGATTGAAGAGATAGAGATAATGAACTTTACTGTGTTCAGTTTTACCCCAGTCCACAGACCTTTTGCTTTACCCACTCTAGACCAGTGGTTCTTAACATTCCTAATGCTGCAACTCTTCAGATGCACTCCATCATGTTGTGGTGACCCCAGCCAAATTATTTTTGTTGCTACTTTCTAACGTAATTTTGCTACTGTTATGGATCTGTGTTTTCCGATGACCTTAGATGGCCACTGTAAAAGGGTCATTTGTCCTCCAGGTTGAAAACCACTGCTCTAGAGACTAAATCTCACATTCAAAGGGATCTGTAGTAAATCACGTTTTCAGCACACTTGCACACACTCTGTACTACAATTGATGTCACCAAGCGAGCAAATATAATACTTCTAAGATCACATTATTATCATAGAGATACCCTAACTTAAGCAATAGCCACTCCCAACAATAGCAGCTACAATAGGTCTTCTTTATGGAATGATTACTGCAAGACTGGTTCCACATTGAGGAATGTCTACATGTTCTTTCATTTAATTTCTTTAACTGTCCTGTGAAGCAGATTCATTCATTACTACAGAATCCTTCAAGTAGGTCCTTTCCAACTCAATCCACTTGTGGAGGAAGATTGTATCACTACAAAATGGGGCTCTAGAAAAGCCAGAGGTGTACATCAGCTGCTGCTATCCCTACTTCTTTGTTGCTATCTCCACACTTTCAGAAAAATTTATCATCTTTTTTGTCACACTCCCTCTCAATCCTTTAGGAATCTTTTCTTATTTCTGCCTCCAGATCACGAAATCCCTCTCCTGTGTTTTATGATTTCCCAGAATGTTCATCTTTCTTCCGACTGCAACCTTAAAACTTGCTTATGGGAGGAATGGAAGGTCCAGGTAGAAATCAGGAACATTTGATGCTATCTGCAATCTCTCTAGAGAATTTCAAAAAGAGAGGACATGAGACTGAGGGTGTCTTCATTGTTCACTTGAATACAGCCTAGAAAATAAAAACAAGAAAAACAAAGACCTCAATTCAGTTTGAGACGTTTCCTTGAGGAGCAGAAGTGTAAGTGAAATGAGAGTAGATATTATAGGATATACCTGTCTTCCCTTGTTACAAATTATGTAGGAGAAAGTGTAGAAGGATATGTCTGTCAGCTCAGGCCATCCTAACAAAACAACACAGACCATGTTGCTGAAACAGTAGGCACTTATTCCTCATAGTCATGAAGGATAGAAGTTTGAGATAAGGATGTAAGGTTGGTCAGGTTCTAGAAATGGCTCCCTTTTCCTGTACTGTGGGGGTGGCATTAGCCAGCTCTCTTGTATATTTTTTATAAGGTCATTGATTTTATTGTGAAAGTTTCACCTTCATGATAACCTCAGAGGTGCCAATCTTTAAGTCCCATCATGTTAGTTAGGGGCTTGGGAATTGAGTTTCAGCACATGAATTGTGAAATTCGATTCAGTACCTAAGAGAGGGAATTAAGCTCTGAGTATCCGCTTTAGTATACTTCAGTAGAGAACATAGGAAGACCTTGACATTAAGCTCTGAGTATTCGCTTTATCATACTTCAGTTGAGAACATAGGAGGACCTTGATGTTAAGCTCTGAGTATCCGCTTTAGTATACTTCAGTTGATAACATAGGAAGACCTTGACATTGTGCTCTGAGTATTCGCTTTATCATAATTCAGTTGAGAACACAGGAAGTCCTTGACAACCAAATCAGTCAGCAAACCTAGGTGAGATTTCCATAGGCTGTTTTGTCTCCTTTGTGCCTTTAGCCATGAGAGCACCTGTAGAGCTGATAGTCTTTGTTTCTAACTCTTTTGTTCTGCTGAGTCCTGAATAGATTTCCACTCTTCTCTAAATCTCCTTTGTATTATATTAAGTTTCATTAAGATATGCTTCTGATACAATGATTAAAAAAGATTGACTGACTATATACTAAAACATCATTGACTTTCCTCCCCTGAGAGATTCTTTCTTTGTTTGACTAGTGAAGGGGGTGAGGGCACATCAGAGAACAGAATTAGTAAAAGTGACTCACCTTCTCTAGAGACAAGAATGACGAGTGTAGCTTTTACAGTCCTGACAGCATCGAATGTGTGCTCTCTCTCATCCATGGAAACAAAGTCGTGGAAATGAAACTGAAGAACTCAACTTATCCTTACTTCCCTCCTCTACTTCTATGTCTTCGGTTATCTTAAAGGCTACTATTTTCCTTATCAGTGCCAAGAATGAGCATAATAAAGAACAAAAGAGAATATTAAGTGACTAAGCAGCTTTGTTTCTGGTTATAGCTATAGAACCTTCTATTATTTCTCTAGGCATCTTCAGAATACAATTCATGTAATCACTCGCCATGAGCCAAGATGTCTGTGCTCCAGATTCCCACGTCTGTACACAAGCAACTGTGTCTCTTTGTTTGAGCATGAGGCAGAGAGTGGTTTTCTAGGGAGTCAAGTATATCTAGCCTTTCACCAAATTTTATTAAGCACGCACTGTGTATCTGAGGTGCAAAATCCCGAAAATGTGTTTCCTTCCTTTAACTCACTTATAGTGTCATACAAACACCTCTCTTACGTCCCAGCTACATGCAAATTGAGTAGGAATAGTAGGACAGGTGTGATGATTGGATGTCTGGAAACAGTGCTACTCTGGCGGCAGAAAAATGGTATTTCTTTGCTCCTGGGAAACTGGAGATATGTTTAGAATGGAGGTAATAGTTAAGACATATTTTATAGATGGTGAAGAATCCAGGCATCATGGCACATGTCTTCATTCCCAGAACTCAGGAGGCAGAGGCAAGTAGCTCTCTATGAGTCTGAAACCAGCTTGGTTTACATAGCAAGTTCCAGGGCTATATATTTCAAGACCTTGTCTCAAAAAGCATAATGGAAAAGAAGAGAAAAGTCATCCTAGCCTAAATAACTGTGTAAATTGTATGTGTAAAGATACAGCTACATAAAAAAGCATAGCCATGTTCAGAATCTACAAGAAATTCAGTTTGATTGAATCAATGTTCGATGATTTTTTTTTCTAGAATGAGAGCATAGAGTTATTATGAAGGGATATCTTTTTTTCCCCCTTGTTGAGACAGGGTTTCTCTGTAGCTTTGGAAACTGTCCTGGAACTAGCTCTTGTAGACCAGACTGACCTCAAACTCACAGAGATCCACCTGCCTCTGCCTCCAGAGTACAGGGATTTTAAAGGCATGTGCCAACACCACCCAACTGAAGGGCTTTTTTATATTATGCTAAAGTACTTGGACTCAGCATTGAAAACTCTTGTATGACATAGCATTATTGGCAATTTCTAAAGTTCACTCAGGAAACTATAGGGAGGACAATTTGACAGGAGGAAAAATGGATTCAAAGATACTGAGAGTAGTTCTTTCTTTTTTAATTTATTTATTTATTAAAGATTTCTGCCTCCTCCCAGCCTCCCATTTCCCTCCCCCTCCCCCGATCAAGTCCCCCTCTCTCATCAGCCTGAAGAGCAATCAGGGTTCCCTGACCTGTGGGAAGTCCAAGAACCACCCACCTCCATGCAGGTCTAGTAAGGTGAGCATCCAAACTGCCTAGGCTCCCACAAAGCCAGTACGTGCAGTGGGATCAAAAACCCATTGGCATCCTCCTGAATTTTAACCTTCACCAGGCGATGAAAGGAGACAGAGACAGAGACCCACATTGGAGCACCGGACAGAAATCTCAAGGTCCAAATCAGGAGCAGAAGGAGAGAGAGCACGAGCAAGGAACTCAGGACTGCAAGGGGTGCACCCACACACTGAGACAATGGGGTTGTTCTATCGGGAACTCACCAAGGCCAGCTGGACTGGGTCTGAAAAAGCATGGGATAAAACTGGACTCGCTGAACATAGCGGACAATGAGGACTGCTGAGAGTAGTTCTAAAACTCCGTGTAAAAAGTGATAGCGTTTCAAACAAAGGCAACGGCAGAGGAGACAATGAGAAGGAGATGTGATTAAATGGCAATTCTAAAGAAACTTCAATAGGCTATTGTGACCAGTTGAATACACTCACTGTGAATAAGAAAAGGTTCTATGTGACTCTAAGTTTTCTGCTTTAGGTAACTTGGAAAGTGATAATGTCATTAATAAAAATCAGTTGAAACAATCCAGTAGGCAGTTGAATATATGGGTTCAAAGTAGAAGTGTGATGTGTAGGTTAGAGATAAGACCTTTGCTTCATCAATATGTATGTGGAACCATGGGAGTAGAGAAGACTTTCCTAAGATTTTGCAGAATGACATGAAAAGAGTCTTCTATTTGTCCTCTGGAAACAGGATCATTGAAGGGATAGGCATAGTAACAGAAATCGATAAAATAGAATTGCTATCAAGAGAGACAGGAGGAAACCTCAGTGAGATGGAAGGTATGAACCACGTTGTCAAAACATGACATGAGCAGAGTCTACTAGAGTCTGCATGCTGGGGTTTAGCTATGCTGAAGAGAATGTTTACTAGAATGGTGGCAGGATGCTCCTACTCCAAATGGGATGAGAAACAAATTGGAAGAAAGTAGGAACAGTGAATTCAGACTACTCCTATTTTTTCTTTCAAGTATGGATTAATAAACAATCCAATAATAATGAACTTTGCTCTTAGTATCTCTTGTACTCTGGTGTTGGTTTTTATTTGTACCTAATGTACATCAAATCTGTTTATTACTGTATGGTTTATATAGCATATATGAGTAAACATACCGATATGAAAATGTACTTTTGAGAGGGTGATGGTTGATCACAGTCTTGAAGATCCCTTCTGAACAGTATGTTTTGCACACATACTGAGATCTTTGGTTCTGGAAGATAATACGTGACTCAAAGTAGCCCCGTCCCCAGTTTGGCGAGAACGTTACTACTTAGGGCATTTGTTCCTCATAGAAGCATCTACATTTCTCACCACTACATTACTTTCCCCATGGACTTCCATTGGGGGAGGAGATTATAAGTCAAAGATGAGGAACCCATGTTCATTCCTCAAGGAAGTAAGAAAACTAAAACCAAAGACTACACAGGTGGTGGTCCACAACATTTTTCCAGTTTGACCTAACTGTGAAAACAGGACATATCCAGTCAGTAGCCAGTTTATTGCAGTTAACTCAGGAGACCATAATGATGACTAGTTTCATTAAATACCCAGATTCTGTCTTCACAATTTTATACCAACTTCTTAATCACTCTATGTCCAGGATTCCGGTGTAGAAAGTGAGTCAGGGGAATAGACGAATGCTTCAGATTTCAAATGTCCCCCCAAAGGCCTGTGTTATTCACAGCTGGTTCCCAGTTTAGTGCTGTTGTTGGAAGGTGGCATATCCTTACAGAGGTAGGGCATAGGAGAGTTTGTTTGATAGTTGGAGGCATGCCTTTGAAGGGGAATAGAGTCCTGCCCATTCCTTTTTCTCTTTTGTTACTTGGCCATGAGGGGTTTAGTTTTGCTTTATCACACTCCCCTTCAACAATATGCTGCCTATCTTAGCGTGTCTTCTATTTCTGTGATAAAGCATTGGTCAAAAGAACTTGGAGTGGCAAGAGTTTGAGTTATACTTTATAGTTCATCGTGTAGAGTAGTAGCTAAGGGTAGGAACTGAAGCAGAGACCATGTAGGAACACTGCTTACTGGCTTGTTCTCTGTGGTTTCCTCAGCTACATTTCATATACAAACCAGGCCTACCTGTAGCAATGCGGGCAGTGGGGCTTCGTCCCCAGTACCTCAGCCGCCCGCACGGCTAGCTTTACCCGAAATAACAACACACAAACTGTATTCTTTTAGACACTGCTTGGCCCTTTAGCTCTTGCCCTTACTGGCTAATTCTGATATCCCGATCAACAAATCTCTAATAATCTGTGAGCACCGGTCTTACCGGGAAGATTCTAGCCCACGTCCATCCTGGGTCAGAGCTTTTTTGCGTGTGTCTGCCCAGGAGCCGGGAGCATGGCATCTCTCTCAGGCGTCTGCTCCCGAGAGGAGAGCTGTCGAGTCTGAGCTCACTTCCTCTTCCTCCCAGCGTTCTGTTCTGTTTACTCCTCCCACCTATCTTCTAACCACTGAGGGCCAAACAGTTTCTCTTTATTTAACCAATGACCTTCCTCCATCATTTCCCCTTTTTTGGTTTAAACAACAACAACAAAAAAAAAGGCTTTAACTTTACATAGCAAAATTACATATAACGAAACAGTTATCAAGTAAAAGTTACAATAATCTTTATCATAACTAAGGAAAACTATAACTATAACTAACTATTCTTAACTTCATCAAAGACTCCAGAAAGATACAATACTACCTAAGCAAACAAGAAAAAAGCAACTTTTAAAACTCTAGAAATGACAGAGACATCTCGCTGCCTGGACAGTCACCCAAAGTTCCTCTGTACCGTTGGGGCATCCATCTTCAGCCTTCAGGCCCATGGTATCCAGCAGACATTTCCATAAAGCAGGAAAATTCAAAGTCAGTTCAGTCACTATCTGTTGTGTCCTGCAGAATGTCTCGCAGACTCTTTCATGAATCAGGAACCCCGAAAGATCATCTCACCTTAGGCAAGTTCAGTAGTCATCTCTCTGTGGGTTCTCTGTGTCCAGTTTATGCAATAGTCCAGGCAAGAGCAGTTTCTTGCCCAAATGGCTATCAAACTCCATAACAAGCCTCTTCGATACCCATCTTCCTCTTGAAGTAGATTGGTGCTGCCAGGAGCAGAGTGTCTCATTGTCATGAAAAGTCCTAAGTTATTAAAACATTTAAAATGCCATATTCTATAATCTTTGAAAAATATGAAGAATGCCTATCTAAAATATATCTACGCACATCTAGAAAATATTAACTAACATGACTACAAACTTGATTATTACTTATGATTATCCATCAACAACCTATATTTCCTAATTATACATTACATTTTAATAATGAACTACACAATCACAATACCTTAATCAATATCAGAAATACATATAAATATAACAAAATTGACCGTAAATCTCTATCAATAAAGCAGATTGTACTAATGCAAATTATTCATACCTATATCATATCCCCCTTTAAATGTAAAAGAACGTTTATAAACCATATTTGGGAACATGGGCGCAGTTTTTTCTCTCCAAACTGCTTCCTGCTGAATGGGGGCGTCATTAATTAGGTCTTTCATGGTATAACCTGTGTGCTCAGTTGGCAGTTGAGCGAAGCAATTTTCTGAAGATGTTCACAGCAACCCTTCAGGAGGGCGTGGTCCATCATACCAAATCGGAATAGAAGAAATGAACAGGGTCTCATCCTCTGTGAAAACAAAATAAGAAACTCCTTTCCAAAGCATCATGTCCTTAGATCCAAATTTCAAAGTCAAGGCATCAAAATATCTATGTTGGATTAGTTCAGCAGCATTTATAAATAAATATCTTTTAGCATCTGTTGCTCCTTCCTCAGCATTTAAATAATTTAAAGAGAGCATAATAGCATACAGTATCAAAATTCTCTGTGTATTTTCCATCTTTGTGCAGCTTTGTTTTAACCTCTATTTTGTTTATTTTTACTTTTAACTCTTTGCTTTTTGAGACAGGTTCTCTGTATCTTTGACCTGAAGTAACTCTGTAGACCAGGCTGTCTTTGAACTCTCAGAGATCCGCCTGTCTCTGCCTCCTAAGGCATTCGGGATTAAAGGTGTACACTACTACACCTTGAACTCACAGAGATCTGTTTGTCTCTGCCTTCTAGGCACTGGGATTAAAGGCGTGTGCTACCACACCTTGAAGTCACAGAGGTCAATCTCCCTCTGCCTTCCAAGTGTTGGGATTAAAGGTGTGTACTACCACACACAACAACTCTCTTCCTTTTTTTTTGTTTTTTACTTTAAGAACTTCACCTTTTAGTCTGCATATATTTTTAACACACTGTAAACCATTTAAAATTTTCTTTGTCTTTGAATCTCTCTTTACTGTATATCTCTCTTTTTCTGACCACATGAGTCTTTAATTTACCAAGCAATATCAGTAGGATTAAAGGC
The DNA here is from genome assembly GCF_018167655.1 of Microtus oregoni. Taxonomy (NCBI): domain Eukaryota; kingdom Metazoa; phylum Chordata; class Mammalia; order Rodentia; family Cricetidae; genus Microtus; species Microtus oregoni. The sequence goes on from NW_024544751.1 coordinate 1,111,197, forward strand.
GTGGCTTTGCCGGCTAGATGTAGCCCATTCCTTAGCTTTCCAGCCTCATGGCTGAGGTACTGGCTGTAGCCATGTTTACTGCCACAACTCTATGGCATTTCAAGGTTCCTGCCAGCAAGCGAGCTTCAGCAGCCTGTGCTTGCAAACCTCACAAACCGCCTACATAAAAGACTCAGAGTTTGCCCTGGCAGGACAGCCCAGAAAGCCGGCATTTTTAAACGACACAGCTTTTTTCCTGCTACGGCTGAAAACCAAAAAGCATGCATTCAGCTTTTCATCAACACCATTTAAGTGTTTCGTGGCAGGACCTCTTAAGAGCTGCAGGGTTTTGCAGCTGAAGCTGAGTCAGGAAGCCTCTATTAGATGAGAGTGCTTGCTTGCCTCCATCACCTACCTGACTAACGATGGCACTGTCTACAGTGGGCTGGAACTTCCAATATCAATCCACAATTCAGAAATCGCCCCCACAGACTTATCTCCAGGTTGATTTGATCAAGGCAATTCCTAAGTTGAGATTTCCTCTTCCTTGGTATGTATATGTTTGTAACTTGCAGTATAGTACCAAGGCAATATGGCCAACCAAACACAGACTGATTCTTCCAAATTGTGAGTCAAAATAATCCTTTTCTATTTTATTAATCTTCTGTTTCATTCTTTGAAAACTTCATACATGTGTACAGTCTCAGTTTAATCCACCTCAACTCCCTCTCTTCAGCATCCCTGGATCCCTGCAACACATCTTCTTTCCAAATTCACATCCTCTTTTGAAAAGATGATTATCTCAGGTATTTGTTACAGAGACAGAAAGATGACTAACACATTTAGTCACTTGCTTTGATGTTCTACTCTTTCAAGAATTGCAGTGGTAAAATAAAAGAGAAAGTAAAAGCAACAGGCACACAGCTCTTAGCTTTTCCTTTAGTTGAGTGTTTATCTAAAGGCTGTTTTCTGGCCATGAGTTGGGGCCATCAGGATAGCATAAAAATGACATGTTCCTAATTTTTATGTGCTTATGGAATATTGATCTAGACATGTGGAAAAGCAAAGAATGAATGCTGTTTTAATGCATTAATAAATGCCTGGGTTCTAAGATTTGGAACCTGAAGTTTATTTAATATAAGAAGCTTGTTAAAAATATGTAACCTTATAGCTAGGTTCAAAAACCCAACTTTATCCATTATATAATTGAAATGCTATATATTTGCCACAAAATAAGCATAAGTCTGTTGTAATATTAATAATTAAGCTAAATGAACTATCAGGTTATATGCATAAGTCATGGGTTTTAAATGCTGATACTTCAAGATAAGCTGGCTTAAATAAGAGTGTGATTAAAATAGATGAATATTTTGTGGAGATTCTGAATAGAGCTTTTGGCACTTCCAAGGACTTTAGAGATTGATGTACAGGTTCATTATCATGATTAGATTTATTCTAAACCACACAGTTCTTTATTATTTCATTCAGTTATATGAGCACCACTCTGAACAGAGTAAGGAAGAAAATGCTAAGACGATTAGACATTTGTAGTAGTAGTAATTTTTGAACCATCAAACACTTGGATCTTAATTTCTATACAACCTATTTTCTCCATACAAGTTAAGAGACACAATCAGAGCTTCTATAATTAACAAGTCTAGCATCTCTGTGATTTGACAGAATGAAGATATGTTGTCTGCTCACCTGACAGTCAAAGTGGTCAGAGAGGAGAAATCTCCTCTGATTCTTGTAATTATTCAGACATCCAGTTTCTCTTATTTTGTCTTATCATCATCTTCTACATTCATCCACCTGTGACTTCTTATAGATCGAAAAAGACAATACAGCAGTTTGTGGAATAGATATCAATGTAATTCTACCATTATCTATCAGCAAAAAAAATTATATCAATAAGATATGTGTCTTTCCCATGAATATTTAAAACTTTCAGTGTTTTTTAAAAGGTTAAAAATTCTCTATGGGATTGGCACAGAAATGTCTACAGAGTATTTTAATCATTGGATAGAAACAATTTTAGGATGATACATTAGATATAATGATACACACAACATACAATCTAAAACTACAGTAAAAAATTTAAAAGATAAATTAATGGTATAGGAGGTCCTTCTGTCTTTGTGTTGCTTTCATTGGTAATAAGGAAACTGCTTTAGGTCCCTGATAGGGCAGAACTTAGGTAGTTGGACACTGTAATTAGGCCAAGGCATCAGGCTACAGAATGGGAAAATATCTTTACCAATTAAATATCCAATAAAGGGTTAATATTTAAAATATATAAAGAATTTTTAATGGACATCAAAATACAAATAACCCAACTGAAAACAGTGTGCAGAACCAAATAGAGAGTTGTCAAAAGATGAAACACAATGGCAATGAAAGAAAGCCATGGTCAACATCCTTAGTCATCAGGGAAATGGAAATGAAAACTACTTGAGAGGCCATCTTACCCCAGTCAGAATGCCCAAGATCAATAAAACAAATGACAGCGCATGCTTGTGAAGATGCATGAAAAGGGGACGCTTATTTATTGCAATTGGGAGTGCAAAATTGTACAGTCACTATGCAAATCTGTGTGGCAGTTTCTCAAAAAGATGAAAATCAACCTAAAAAAGATCCAGCTATACTACTCTTGTATGTGTATCCAAAGCACTCTGTATCTTACTAAAGGGATATTTGTTCATTCATATTCATTGCATATATATATATATATATGCTAGAAATTGTAAACAGCCTAGATGTCCATCCAATGAATGAATAATGAAAATGTAGCCCATTTTTTACACAATGAAATATTTATCCAGCTGTTCAGAAAAATGAAATTTGCAGGAAAATGAATAGAACTATTTAATAAAATCATCTTGATTGAGGTAACCAAGACCCAGAAAAGCAAACATGGAATGTTTTCTCTTATATCTAAATATTAGCTTGTAAGATTTATACATGTATGTTTCATTTAGAATACCCTCAGAGGTTAGGTAGCTCATAAGGGACCAGTGACAGGAAGGAATAAAAGGGACCCAAGAATACAAGGATTGAATGAGGAGGAGATGGGAGGGCTGGGTAAAGGTGGGAATGTGAGAGAGAAGACTAATACTAAAGGATTTTTGAAAATCCATATGGAAATTTTCTTCCACAGAAGCTTCCTGAAATATATAAAGGAAATTTAAATGGCATTACCATATAATGGAAGAAGACAATGCTTCAACTAAACACATATCTTCTTCTATTAGAAATCCATATCAAAATGCCAGAAGAAGTAACTTACATGCTTAGTGATGTGAGTGATTTATATTCTAGACATGCTGCTTATCACTCTGTGGTCCATTATAACTGACAGTTTACTGATGGGCACTGATACATGAACTATTGTTTGAGTATCAGTGATCTGTGAAAGGATGCAGACAGGGAGAAAAGAGATTTCAGTTGTGGACCCTGGAATAGGACCACAGTTGTGGGGGAGAGTAGGGTAGTCATAAAAACAGAAAGAAATAAGATCCTGCACTAATGTATAGTATCTAAAGACAGGTAACAGAAACTTCCAGGAATGCAAGGAACGTGAGCAGGGCTGTTAATTGTCATGAAGAAGTAAATGCTGAGAATTCTGAGAGAAAGCCAATGGAGTTCTCATTCTCTGTGTCCCTGTCTCTGTTTCTTTCTATGTCTGTGTCTGTCTGTCTGTCTGTCTCTCCCCCACCTCTGTGTGTGTGTGTGTGTGTGTGTGTGTGTGTGTGTGGCTGCACACATGTGAGTATTCTGTAAACACTAGCTTGAATATTTGGGAAGACATATGACATTATTGAACAACCATTCTGTGTTAGAAATGTACCATGTACTCTACAATCATTACCTCATTCCATGGGCTTGTTGATTAAATAAAAGAGGATAAGAGTGGTGAAGAGGGTGGTGGTGGCACAGATCTTTAATCTTAGCAGAGGCAGGGAGCAAAGCTCTGTGAGTTTGAGGCCAGCCTGATCCACAGACTGAGATCCACACAACACATTGAAATCCTGTCTTGAAAAACAAAAACAAATCAAACAGCATTTTTTTTTCTGGTGGTGGTGGCATACACCTTTAATCCCACCACCAGGAGGCAGAGGGACATAGATCTCTGTGAGTTAGAGGTCAGCCTGGTCTACAAGAGCTAGTTCCAGGACAGCCATGGATAAACAGAGAAACCTTGTCTCAAGAAACAAAAAACAGCAACAACAGAGTGTTGAGGAATAGACAACAGGGTGCTAGAGACTAAGGAAGTGTGGATAGAAACAGAGTGCTAGAAACTAAGGAAAGTGTGAATAGACAACAGAGTGCTAGAGACTAAGAAAGTGTGGATAGACAACAGAGTGCTAGAGACTAAGGAAAGTGTGGATAGACAACAGAGTGCTAGAGACTAAGGAAGTGTGAATAGACAACAGAGTACTAGAGACTAAGGAAAGTGTGAATAGACAACAGAGTGCTAGAGACTAAGGAAGTGTGGATAGACAACAGAGTGCTAGAGACTAAGGAAGTGTGGATAGACAACAGAGTGCTAGAGACTAAGGAAAGTGTGGATAGACAACAGAGTGCTAGAGACTAAGGAAGTGTGAATAGACAACAGAGTGCTAGAGACTAAGGAAGTGTGAATAGACAACAGAGTGCTAGAGACTAAGGAAAGTGTGGATAGACAACAGAGTGCTAGAGACTAAGGAAGTGTGAATAGACAACAGAGTGCTAGAGACTAAGGAAAGTGTGGATAGACAACAGAGTGCTAGAGACTAAGGAAGTGTGAATAGACAACAGAGTGCTAGAGACTAAGGAAAGTGTGGATAGACAACAGAGTGCTAGAGACTAAGGAAGTGTGAATAGACAACAGAGTGCTAGAGACTAAGGAAGTGTGGATAGGTTAATACAAAGAATAGTTGCAGAAAAAAATAGAGATAGGAAGAAGGACGTATCATGGTAAAGTATAAAGTAGAGGTATGTATAATAGAACTCACTCCTTAATTACTTATTGTAATCAATAAGGTGGAGGCATGATTAGGTAGAGCAGCATTAAATCAGAAGAGAAGATATACAATATGCTGTAGGGAATGTGATGGGGGACACCAAAATAAATATGCTTAAAATAAGATCACTTCATGATCTCTTTTACTGAGGCTCCAAAGGACAGAAATCAGTAATGTAGAAGACAAGGGTCGCTTGTGCCATTGGCAAAAGTGTAAGATAGTGGATAAATTGGAGCTACCAACCTCAAAATATTTTTCTCTGATCCTGAATTTCCAATAGCATGATTTCTTGCAGGGATTTATTTTAAACAGACAATTGTGACAACCCACAGTCCCTTCTCTAGGTAAGGATGTCATTGATGAGTTATCAAAAAAGGCGTGGGAAGCTTCCAGCTGCATCCTCCCCTCAAGAAATCATAAGAGAAAAGTACCTTGTAGAAAGAAAGAAGTTCACAGGATCATTGTCTCTGCCTCTCCTTAAGTGGCTTTAATACAAAATGGGCGGCTGTAAGCCTGTCTGACATAGAAAGAGACAGATTATTGGGTGACGTACAGTGAGCAGGACACTGTCATAAGGCTCTTCCTGAGGACAGGGAAAATTGAAGCCATTATAAGAAGGAATGAAGAATGGAGACTTGCTGATTAATAGCAGCTCAGCAATGACAGCCACTGAGATGGAGGATCATAAAAATTCCCAGTAGGATTGCAGCATGACTCTCAAATCATTTCTGTACAGACTCTGTCCAGTAGTGAGCTCGGGAAATTTCAGGCATTGCTGGTTTCTTATTCCCATCTCAGATCTTGAGCAGTTGGAATTCCACTCTGCTTTCTTTTCTCCTTTGCTTTAAGACGGTGGTCAAAAGGAGAGGCAAAGAGAGAGGAGAGAAAGCACACACTTCCCTACCTTTTGAAAGAGACTTTCGCAATTGATTTGAGGCAGAAATGTACAATTTCCACACTGGTAATGCATGTATGTATCTGGAAGAGTTAGTGTGCAATACAAATGGGCATTCTGAGTAAATAAAGCACCATGAATGTGGGCACAGTAAAAGCAGGGTCTTCTTATAGAAGTGAATGTATCAGCCATGGCCCCAGCCCTCAAGAAGTTTGGATTTTTGTACACTATTTTTCTCAGCTGTCTGATCCTTTGCAGATACTCCTTGAAACACTGGCAGTTTTGGAATTAGGACCTACTTTGTCTATCCTAGCAGAGATAATTGCATTTTGAGGTACCTATGACAAAGGGCTGCATTTTAACCATCACTCATGGGAGAAGTTTGTGGAAAGCTTGATTACCAGGAAATTGAAATATTGCTAAGCCCATGACTACATACAGGCGGGATTAGATAATGAAGACTCTGCAGTGGAAGTGGGGCCCTGGGTTGAGCTTTAAGGAAGTGTTAGTGGGCTTGTTTTGTGTTTGTCAGGCCCCAAGGAAACTGGGACAAATGGCTAACTGTAATGTCTATTAGCATACCAAAGCACTTGATGGCCTCCCAGCTAACTCAGTACCTGTGGCTCCTTTCTGCTGTTTTCACCCCACCCCCTACCATAAACTTCTTCCTCCCTGGGCTGGGCTTCCCTTCCTCCAGCTTCTGATTCTTGTGTAAACCTGCCATTTCCGTAATCATGTGCTCTTCTCTTTGCTCTCTTGGCTCTCTTGATCTGCTTGCCCATCCCCCACAACTTCCTCTCTTGCCCCCTGCCCTCCCATGGTTGGGTTCAGTTTTGCTGGTAAGTCCACCACTTTCTGGCAGTGTTCTGAACTCTTCCAGATACCTCTAGCTATACTCACTCTCATATCTACAATAAAAACCTTCTCAACCATACCTTGAAGTTGTATGGCGCCATTTCATTAAGTGTTAACCTTCCATGTTGCATTAGTAGCACCTAGTGGAAGTTAGTCTAAAGATAATGAGGTCAATAAGAATGTTCCATGGTTCAGAATTCCTAAGCGTGGACTGTGGATGGTTGTTGTTTGAAAGTGAAGCATCCTTCAGAGGCTTATGTTCAAACTCTTGGTCCCCACTAGTGGTGCTGATTTGGAGGGTTTATGGGATGTTTGGGAGGTACAGCTTTGCTTTAGGAAGTGGGTCACTGCCGGTGGGCATTGACATTTTATAGCATGGCCCTATTTCCTGTTTGTTTTCTGCTTCCTGACTGCACATACAATATGCCTGGTTGCCCCTTGCTTCTGCTCTTTTGTCTTCACTACCACGATGGGCCATGTAGTATATTTTCTTAAAATTTGAGTTAAAATCAACTCTCATTTCTTAATTTGCTTTCGTCAGGTGTTTTCGACAGCGAGAAGAATACTAATACAGCAATCTAGAGTTGGTGCTTTTGGAACAGAAGTCTATTCTACAGACTGTAGGATTTCTCATAAAGATGTCAGTGGATGTCAGACTAGGGTAGCAGGAGATGCTTACCTAGATAAAGAACAGCTGGTGCTGCACAGCCTGTCTCTGGCTTTACAAGCCTCAGCTTTAATCCAGCCTCAGCCCCTTCCTCCTCCTCATGCCTACCTTTTATCCAGGCCTAACAGAGTTAAAGGAAGCAGCCCTCTCCATGGAAACTCCTCCCCCGCAGTGATTCAGGCGGGCCCCAGGGGATCACCTTACATGGTAACTGGTGTTTTGCTCACTCCTCCATCAAATTCTCTAGTAGGAACAGGATGGATAGAGAGGCCTCCTTCTCCAAACCTACTATGAGAGCAGTGTGGAGATCTACACCCTGTCAGTGAAAGGGAGAGGTGACGTGAGAGCCTCAGAAACCATGCCTCTCTCTTTTCTCATCATCTTTGTAGCTTCTAATTGGCCCAAGGAGGAGGTTAATATAGATTCCTTCCTAGGCTTTCTATTGAATGGTTGCCATGGAGACTAGCCCTGGCCTTTGCCTTAGCCTGTTGGCAGCCAACAAATGGTTCCTGGGCTGCTTTCCTTGTTACTATGACCCCCTTTTCCAGCACCTATTTCTATCTCAGTGCTGCACAAAGAAGGCATGAACTGGATTCAGCCATTTAACCTTTGTAGTTCAGCATCTACTATGTGCCACACAGGCTTAGGTTCTAGACAATCATTGGTGGTAAATAAAAGCAATAAATGCATAGTCAATTAATTTAAACCAGGTTGAATTAATCAGAACTGGGCAAGTTATTGAACTAGCAATACTGCAAAGGATCTTAACTGCTTTTCATGATAACTTATTTTACTAACATTTATGAAACATCTTCAATAAACAAAGCACACTATTCAGGCTACTGAAGAGATAGTATTATATAAGGCCTTTTCTTGCATAGAAGTTGCTTTCTTAAAGAATAAAACATAATAATCAAGTATATAATTGTATTATATAATGATAAGGGCTATGAAGGTAATGATTTAGAAAGTAATCAATGTTGGGATACAAAACTACTTTTATTTTTGTTTATTTTGAATCACAGCTTTTCTATGTAGCCAAATCTAGTCTCAAACTTGTGATCCTCCTGTACCTGCCTCCCCCGTGCTAGGGTTATAGGTGTGCCTAGCCACATCCAAAATGACTCAATGAAGTCAAGGAAATGACTCACTTAAGACTGAGAAAGTCAACAGATGTCAGGGGTGTGAATTATTTACAGGATGGAAAGAAGACCTGAGAAAGTTGAATAGTCAAAGGAGTAGGTAGGAGTTGAGTCACCCTGCTCCTGCCGAGCCACAGTACAAAGCTGAAATTTGGTTCTCCTCTGATGCAAAGCCATTGGAGAATTCTAAGCAGTGATCAGGCACTCTGTGCTTTATATTTTATAAGAACACATTTGGAAGCAGTGTAGATGTACTGTGCAAAGAAAAGAGTAGAATCTGGGAGGGCAGTGGAGTGGCTTGCAGCACTGTTTAATTTAAAAGTTGTGATGAGACAAGAGTGCAATGTAAGCCACAAATTACAAAGACTGACTATGCATGCCTTGAGTTTAAATTCGTGGCTTGCAAAAGTGTTGGGCTGTATTCGTTATATTGCTGCTCATCTTGGTGAACTGGGACCTTTCAGATTATAGATGAGACCAAAAACATCTAATTTATGACCTTTTTTCTATGTGTAGGAATGTGTGTGGGGGGGAATCTCACTGTTTTCTCATTTAGTTCTCTAAAATTAGCTCTAGTTTCACCTAATTAATACACACCTAAAAGGGAAAAAGCAGAAGAATCACATAGCCTAAAATAAACACAGAAGTATGGTTAGATCTACAGAATAACCTTCTTTGATACTATCTATGAAATCTTAAACTAGAAGATTAGAAGATAATTTACTCATATTATATGTTCATTTTTATCTGCTTTTCCCAGTCACTAACATGTTTTTATAATATTATTTTTTTTCTAGTGCAGTTGGTTTTTTGTTTCCAGATCATGAACCAATCTTTACTAATCTTTAAACTCTGTGCCAATAGGTCTAGAGAACAGAGAAATTCAATTCAACCAAGCAAACATTTGTTAGTCTGCTTTAGCCAAATAAGGAAGAAGGTAAGTTGCAGAGAAAATACAAAGATAAATTAGGTTAATTCCTTGCCTCCATCACCCCTGGCCCCCAAAGCATGGAACCTTAGGAGGGAAGCAGCTGGTATATGGCCAGTTATCACATCAGGCAGCTAGATTAGAGCACTCTGAAAAGGAGCTATGAATGTGGAAAGAGCAATATGTTCTACTGGGAAAGGTTGAAATGGCTTCACAGAGATGAAGTTTCTTTGATTTATGCATTCAGGAGCTTTCATTGAGTACCTATTACATGCCAGAACATGTGACAGATGCTAGGACTTCCATGGTAAATAAGACCCTATACAAGCAATTATTATCCAATGTGCTGGGATTATGTGAGGGTGAATAGTACAGGATGTTGGTGGTAGAAATGAATGATGTTAAGTATCAGCTGTGAATAGGTTTCTATTTAAAAAATTAGATTGTTGAGAAATTCGTACAATGAATTTTGATCATATTTTCCCTGCCCGTTCCCCCACTCCTCCCAGTTCTCTTTCTCTTTACTATCCATGTGTTCTCTCTCTCTCTCTCTAATATAGTCTTTGCTGCATGTGTGGTCTTTCACTAGATTGTGTTCACCCAGCCAGTAGCAACACTCTTCAAGTAAATTGACCCTTTCTCTCCCTTCAGCCATCATCTGCCAATAACTCCTCAGCTAGGGGCTAAAGTTAGGACTTCATGTTTACCTCTTCTCTCCATACTAGGATTTGGTCTGGCTTGCAGTTGCACAGGGCTTGTGCATGCTGTCATAAACACTGTGCGTTTGTACGTGCAACTGTCCTATTATGTGCAGATGACAGTATTTCCTTGTATGCATTCATTATTTCTGACTTTTATAGTCTTTCTTTTCCCTTTTTCATATTGATTTCTGAGCTTTGGAAGGAGGTGGTACAATATAGATGTTCTATTTAGGGTTGAACACTCTTTAGTCTCTTGTTCTTTGTACCTTGACTAACTATGGGTCTTACTGCTAATTATCACTTACTGCAAATAGAAGCTTCTCTGATGAGGGTTGAGGGATTCATTGATCTATAGGTACAACAATAATAAGTCATTAGGAGTCAGTTTAATATTATGTCCATTTAGAAAGAATAATAGTAGGTTCTCTCCTGGGGCCCATGACCTGTCTTACCCACAGGTTCTTGGCTTTATAATGATCCACCCAAGGGTTCCATTTTTTTTTTTTTTGAGAGGTACTTAAAGCCAATCAGAAAGTGGTTGGTTGCTCTCATGATGTTCAAGCCACTAATTGTACCAGTGAGGATATCTTGCCAGGCCACTTTTTATTTTAGGCCACAGGGTTCACAACAGGATAAAATGGATGATTACTTGTCTCCCTTTTTTTTTTATTGAGAAAAAGAAATTTCCGCCTCCTCCCAGCCTCCCACTCCTCCCCCCCTCCGCCCACTCCTCTCCGCCTCCCTCCACTCCTCTTCCCCTCCCCCCAATCCTCTCCCCCTCCCTCTCCAGTCTGAAGAGCAGTCAGGGTTCCCTACCCTGTGGAAAGTCCAAAGTCCTCCCCCCTCCATCCTGGTCTAGGAAGGAGAACATCCACACTGGGTAGGCTCCCACAAAGCCAGAACATGAAGTAGGATCAAAACCCAGTGCCATTGTCCTTGGCTTCTCAGCAGCCCTCATTGTCTGCCATATTCAGAGAGTCCGGTTTTATCCCATGCTTTTTCGGTCATAGTCCAGCTGGCCTTGGTGAGCTCCAATAGATCAGCCCCACTGTCTCCGTGGGTGGGTGCACCCCTTGTGGTCCTGACTTCTTTGCTCATGTTCTCCCTCCTTCTGTTCCTCATTGGGACTTTGGGAGCTCAGTCCAGTGCTCCAGTGTGGGTCTCCGTCTCTATCTCCATCCATCGCCAGAACCCAATTATGAGTGAGTATATTCCTTGTTCATCTTTTTGGATCTGGGTTACCTCACTCAGTATACTATTTTCTATTTCCATCCATTTGCATGCAAAATTTGAGAAGTCATTGTTTTTTACCGCTGAGTAGTACTCTAATGTGTATATATTCCACACTTTCTTCATCCATTCTTCCATTGAAGGACATCTAGGTTGTTTCCAGGTTCTGACTATTACAAATAATGCTGCTATGAACATAGTTGAACAAATGCTTTTGTCATATGATAGGGTATCTCTTGGCTATATTCTCAAGAGTGGTATTGCTGGGTCCAGGGGTAGGTTGATCCCGAATTTCCTGAGAAACTGAAACACTAATTTCCAAAGTGGTTGCACAAGTTTGCATTCCCACCAGCAATGGATGAGGGTACCCCTTCCTCCACAACCTCTCCAGCAGAGGATATCATTGGTGTTTTTGATTTTAGCCAATCTGACAGGTGTAAGATGATATCTCAAAGTTGTTTTGATTTGCATTTCCCTGATTGCTAAGGAGGTTGAGCATGACCTTAATTGTCTTTTGGCCATTTGAACTTCATCTGTTGAGAATTCTCTGTTCAGATCAGTGCCCCATTTTTTAATTGGGTTAATTAGCATTTTAAAGCCTAGTTTCTTGAGTACTTTATATATTTTGGAGATCAGACCTTTGTCTGTTGCGGGGTTGGTGATGATCTTCTCCCAGTCAGTGGGTTGCCTTTTTGTCTTAGTGACAGTGTCCTTTGCTTTACAGAAGCTTCTCAGTTTCAGTAGGTCCCATTTATTCAATGTTGCCCTTAATGTCTGTGCTGCTGGGGTTATACCTAGGAATCGATCGCCTGTGCCCATTTGTTGTAGGGTACCTCCCAATTTCTCTTCTATCAGGTTCAGTGTGTTCGGACTGATATTGAGGTCTTTGATCCATTTGGACTTGAGTTTTGTGCATGGTGATAGATATGGGTCAATTTTCATTCTTCTACAGGTTGACATCCAGTTGTGCCAGCACCATTTGTTGAAGATGCTTTCTTTCTTCCATTGTATACTTTTAGCTCCTTTATCGAAAATGAGGTGTTCATAGGTTTGTGGGTTAAGTCTGAGTCTTCTATATGATTCCATTGGTCGACTTCTCTCTTTTTATACCAATACCAAGCTGTTTTCACTACTGTAGCTCTGTAGTAGAGTTTGAAGTCAGGGATGGTAATGCCTCCAGAAGTTTCTTTATTATATAAGACTGTTTTGGCTATCCTGGGTTTTTTGTTTTTCCATATAAAGTTGATTATTGTCTTCTCAAGATCTGTGAAGAATTTTGATGGGACCTTGATGGGGATTGTATTGAATCTATAAATTGCCTTTGTAGAATTGCCATTTTTACTATGTTGATCCTCCCAATCCAAGAGCAAGGGGGATCCTTCCACTTTCTGGTATCTTCTTCAATTTCTTTCTTCAATTCCTTAAAGTTCTTGTCAAATAGATCTTTCACTTCCTTGGTTAGATTTACCCCAAGATATTTTATGCTATTTGTGGCTATCGTGAAAGGTGATGCTTCTCTGATTTCCCTCTCTGCTTCCATATCCTTTGTGTATAGGAGGGCGACTGATTTTTTTGAGTTGATCTTGTATCCTGCCACGATACTAAAGGTGTTTATCAGCTTTAGGAGTTCTTTGGTGGAGTTTTTGGGGTCGCTTATGTACACTATCATATCATCTGCAAATAATGAAAGTTTAACCTCTTCCTTCCCAATTCTAATCCCTTTGATCCCCTTATGTTGTCTTATTGCTATTGCTAAAACTTCAAGCACTATATTGAAGAGGTATGGAGAGAGTAGACAGCCTTGCCATGTTCCTGATTTTAGTGGGATGGCTTTGAGTTTCTCTCCATTTAGTTTGATGTTAGCTGTCGGCTTGCTGTATATAGCTTTTATTATATTTAGGTATGACCCTTGTATCCCTAATCTCTCCAATACTTTTATCATAAAGGGATGTTGAATTTTGTCAAAAGCTTTTTCATCATCTAATGAAATGATCATATGGTTTTTTTTCTTTCAGTTTATTTATATGATGGATTACATTGATAGATTTTCGTATGTTGAACCAGCCCTGCATCTCTGGGATGAAGCCTACTTGATCATAATGGATAATTTTTCGGATGTGTTCTTGGATACAGTTTGCCAGTATTTTGTTGAGGATTTTTGCGTCGATGTTCATGAGTGAGATTGGCCTGTAATTCTCTTTCTTGGTTGAGTGTTTGTGTGGTTTTGGTATCAGAGTGACTGTAGCTTCATAAAAGGAATTTGGCAATGACTCTTCTGTTTCTATATTGTGAAATACATTAAGGAGTATAGGTATAAGCTCTTCTTGGAAGTTCTGGTAGAATTCCGCATTGAAACCATCTTGTCCTGGGCTTTTTTTTAGTAGGGGTTTTTTGATGACAGCTTCTAATTCTTCACGACTAACAGGTCTATTTAGATTGTTCACCTGGTCCTGGTTTAACTTTGGTATATGGTATTTATCTAAAAATGTGACCATTTCTTTTACATTTTCCAGTTTTGTGGCATACAGGCTTTTGTAGTAAGATCTAATGATTCTTTGAATTTCCTCTGTGTCTGTGGTTATGTCCCCCTTTTCATTTCTGATCTTATTAATTTGCATATTCTCTCTCTGCCGTTTGATTAGTTTGGATAGGGGTTTGTCAATCTTGTTGATTTTCTCCAGGAACCAGCTTTTTGTTTCATTGATTCTTTGGATTGTTTTCTGTGTTTCTATTTTGTTGATTTCTGCCCTCAGTTTGATTATTTCCAGTCTTCTACTCCTCCTAGGTGAGTCTGCTTCTCTTTTTTCTAGAGCTTTCAGGTGGGCTGTTAAGTCTCCAATGTGAGCTTTCTCTCTTTTGTTTAAGTGGGCACTTAGTGCTATGAACTTTCCTCTCAGGACTGCTTTCATAGTGTCCCATAAGTTTGAGTAGGTTGTTTCTTTATTTTCATTGAATTCAAGGAAGACTTTGATTTCTTTCTTTATTTCTTCCTTGATCCAGGTGTGGTTCAGAAGTTGACTGTGTAGTTTCCATGAGTTTGTAGGCTTTCTGGGGGTAGCATTGTTGTTGAATTCTAACTTTAATCCATGGTGGTCTGATAAGATGCAGGAGGTTACGAATATTTTTTTGTAACTGTGGATGTTTGCTTTGTTACCGACTATGTGGTCAATTTTTGAGAAGGTTTCATGAGCTGCAGAGAAGAAGGTAAATTCTTTCCTGTTTGGGTGGAATGTTCTATAGATGTCTGTTAAGTCCATTTGATTCATTACCTCCATTAATTCTCTTATTTCTCTGTTAGGTTTCTGTCTGATTGACCTGTCCATTGGTGAGAGAGGAGTGTTGAAGTCTCCTACTATTAGTGTGTGCGGTTTGATGGCTGCCTTGAGTTTTAGCAATGTTTCTTTTATGTACGTGGGTGCTTTTATATTAGGGGCATAGATATTCAGGATTGAGACTTCATCCTCATGAATTGTTCCTGTTATGAGTATAAAATGCCCCTCTCTATCTTTTCTGATTGATTTAAGTTTGAAGTCCAGTTTGTTAGAAATTAGTATGGCCACACCTGCTTGTTTCTTAGGTCCATTTGCTTGATAAGCCTTTCCCCAGCCCTTTACTCTGAGTAGGTGCCTGTCTTTGTGATTGAGGTGTGTTTCTTGTAAACAGCAGAATGTTGGATCCTGTTTTCGTATCCAATCTTTTTGTCTGTGCCTTTTTATAGGTGAGTTGAGTCCATTGACATTAAGTGATATTAATGACCAGTGGTTGTTAACTCCGGTCACTTTTTTAGTAGTAGGGTTTGTGTATTTCCCTTCTTTGAGTTGTGTTGGTGAAGGGTCTCTAGATGTTTGAGTTATTGTGGTCATTGTTGGACTCCTTGGTTTGTGATTTTGCTTCTATTACTTTCTGTAAGGCTGGATTTGAGGCTACGTATTGTTTAAATTTGTTTTTATCCTGGAAAAGTTTGTTTTCTCCATTTATAGTGAACGAAAGCTTGGCTGGGTATAGTAGTCTGGGCTTGCATCCATGGTTTCTTAGTTTCTGAAGTACATCTATCCAGGACCTTCTGGCTTTCATTGTTTCCATAGAGAAGTCAGGTGTAAGTCTGATAGGTTTACCCTTATAAGTAACTTGACCCTTTTCCTTTGCAGCTCTTAATATTCTTTCTTTATTCTGTATGTTTTGTGTTTTGATTATTATATGGCGAGGAGATGTTTTTTGTTTTTGTTTTTGTTTTTTTTTGTCCAGTCTATTCGGTGTTCTGTATGCTTCTTGAACCTTCAAAGGAATATCTTTCTTTTGGTTGGGAAAGTTTTCTTCTATAATTTTATTAAATATATTTTCTGGACCGTTGAGCTGTACTTCTTCTCCTTCTTCTATCCCAATTATTCTTAGGTTTGGTCTTTTTATTGTGTCCCAGATTTCCTGAATGTTTTGTGATGAGACTTTGTTGGTTTTGCTGTTTTCTTTGATCAGTGTGTTTATTTTCTCTATGGTAACGTCAGTGCCTGAAATTCTTTCTTCTATCTCTTGTAATCTGTTGGTAGTACTTGTCTCTGTAGTTCTAGTTCGTTTACCCAGATTTTCCATTTCCATCCTTCCCTCAGTTTGTGTTTTCTTCATTGCTTCCACTTCATTCTTCAAGTCTTGAACCGCTTCCCTAACCTGTTTGATTGCTTTTTCTTGTTTCTCTTGGTTTTCTTGCGTGTCTTTGAGCTATTTATTCATTTCCTCTACCTTTTTGTTTGTGATCTCTAATTGTTTATGGCAATTTTTCACCTCCTGTTTAAGGTCTTCTATTATTTTCATATAGTTCACTTTTGAGTCGATTTCTTCTAATTCTTCTGGAGTAGGGTGTACAATTCTTTTTATTTCGGGATCCCTGGATTCTGGTGATGTCATGTTGCCTTTCAGATTGTTGGAGGAATTCTTGCATTGGCGCCTTCCCATCTCTTCCTTCATATGGAGCCAGGAGAGGCCTGGTGTCTTGGTCCAGTCTTTGCTGTGATTGACTTTCTGGCGGTATCTCTTCAGTGTAGAAGCAGGAACCGTTCCCGTCCAGATGAACTCCTCAGCACCAAAACATGGACGCCTGGTAGTCCAATGACCCGAGGACAAAAGGGGGAACTTGTGGGGCAGGGTGGGGACGAGTAGAACACAGGACACCCTGCCTCACAGGCTGAAGGTGCATGTGCTCCCTTACCGGGGGTCCTTGAGGCCTGCCACATAGGTAGGCTCTCACCGCTCTGGGTGGGTAGCCTTAGTGTAGGAGCAGAAAACTGTTCCTGAGCAAAGGACCTTGCAGAAAACGAAGACTTGGGGGGGGGGGGGGGTCGTGTGTAAGAAAGACAGCCCTGCAGAAGGAGCTGGGGGAGGGGGGTTTGTGCTCTCTTCCGGGACAATCCGCCCCTGGATAGCACACACTCACCCGTCCAGATGGGATTCCTCAGCAACTAAACAGGGCCGCCAGGTAGCCCAATGATCCGGGGACAAAAGGATGAACGGAGCAGGGAGGGACGGTATCCAGAAGAGCACAGGAGAGCCTGGCGCATGAGCTGAAGGTGCCCGGGCTCCCTTACAGGGGACCCTGAGGCCTGCCCGGTAGGCAGGCACTTACCGCCTCTGGGTGGGTAGCCTTAGTGTAGGAGCTTAAAACTGTTCTTGAGCACTGGTCCTAGCATACAGCAGGGCAGGGTTGGGGAGGGGTGCTGGGGGGCTGGGTCGTGCGAAAGAAAGACAGCCCTGCAGAAGGAGCTGGGGGAGGGGGTTTTGTGCTCTCTTCCGGGTCAATCTGCCCCTGGATAGCACACACTCACCCGTCCAGATGGGATTCCTCAGCAACCTACTTTTCTCCTTTGATAGCACCTTCTAACACCATGGAAGCTAGTCAGTAGAAATGCAGTTTCTAGGTCAGTACCAGCTTAATATCTCCATGATCAGTGCTTCAAGCATGTGGTGTTTTCAGGAACAGAGTTTTGCCATTAAGTTCTGGAGGCTGGCATTAGCCTGAAATGGTGGGAAATAGCTGGGATTTCACTAGCCAACAACTCCAAAAAGGGAAAGTCCTTTACCTTTACTGTCACTGGGATACTTTTTATTTGTTATGTTATAGACTCCAATAGGGACATTGTTATCCTATTGTAGGGCTACTACATTATAATTAACTATCTTACCTCTCTTTCCCTCTCTCACCACCTGCTCATATATATACATACACACATACATGTGTATATATTTAGTATATATTTATATACAGAATATACATATATGTATTATAATATCTATCTATCTATCTATCTATCTATCTATCTATCTATCTATCTATCTTTCTATCTATTCTCCTACAGTAGGTTTCCATATAACTATTGAAATACAATTAATAAAAAGTCAGAGACAGATATTGGGGTTCAACCTGAAGACCAGAAAAGCAAAGCAGATACAACCTCTGGCTCTTACCTCAAACTCAGTCCGAAAATAATGATGCTGCCTTCAGGAAACCTCAGAATAAGACTGAGAGTGAGAGCTGTCTGCTCCTGTATTATAATCCTCTCTGTTTCTGGGATTGAAGACGTGCACCATTACCACCTGCTTTCCATGGCAAGCTAGTGTGGTTACTGGGATTAAAGGTGTGTATCATTGTGGCTACTGGGATTAAAGGTGTGTGTCATTGCTGCCTAGTCTGTAAGGCTGGCCAGTGTGGCTGTTTGATTTTTCTGATCCTAAGGCAAGATTTATTTATTAAAATACAAATGAAATGACACTATAGGCTATTTTGAAAATGACATCATAAATCAAATAGACCTAACAGATGTGTTGTGGAATACTTGTATAAACTATAAAGATGTGTCTCTGCCAAAGGCGTCTTCTGAGTGAATGGTTTAATAAAGAGCTGGATGGCCAATAGCTAGGCAGGAGAGGATAGGCAGGATTTCCAGGAAGAGAGAAGAAGAGTAAGAGGAATCTAGGTATGCAGTTTTTACCAGAGACTCAGAACACGTCAGTGTGCCATACTAAGGAAAGGTAACCAAGCCATGTGATAGAAAATAGATTTAAAAATATGGGTTAACAGATTTTCAAACATCTGATTTTTGACAAAGAAGCAAAAAATATCAAATGGAAAAAAGAAAGCATATTTAACAAATCATGCCGGAATAACTGGATATCAACATGTAGAAGAATGAAAATAGACCCATATCTATCACCATGCACAAAACTCAAGTCCAAATGGATCGAAGATCTTAACATAAAGCCAGCCACACTGAACCTTACAGAAGAGAAATTGAAAAGTACACTTGAGCGCATTGGCACAGGGAACCACTTCCTAAATATAGCACCAGCAGAAAAAAAATAACGGCAGCTTGAATTTTGCACGAAAATAGATGGAAATAGAAAACATTATTTTGAGTGAGGTAACACAGACTCACAAAGACAATTATCACATGTACTCACTCATAGGTGGTTTTTAAACATAAAGCAAAGAAAACCAGCCTACAAATCATAATCCCAGAGAACTTAGACAACAATGAGAACACTAAGAGAGACTTACATAGATCTAATCTACCTGGGAAGTAGAAAAAGACAAGATCTCCTGAGTAAATTGGGAGCATGAGGACCTTGGGGGAGGGTTGAAGGGGAGGCAGGGAAGGGAGCATAGAAAAATGTAGAGTTCAATAAAAAAATCAATAATAAAAAAATATGGGTTAATTAAGTTATAAGTGCTAGTAGGAAACAAGTCTAAACTAAAGGCTGGCTTTTATAATTGAAATAAGTCTCCATGTTATTATTTGGGGGCTAGTAATCCAAAGAAAGTCTGACAACAAAACTTGCTATATTTGGCACCCAAAGTCCAGCATGTAAATCCCCATAGAGCCTGAAAAAGCAGAAAAAAAAACCTTGAGGCTTTCTGGCAACCATCATCTCTTGTGTAGGTTTGATGCTTTGAGCATACAGAGGCGTGGCTCTTTTAAGAGGCCCTGCTACTAAGCACTTGAATAGGGTTCATGAGCAACAGGCAGCAAGCTACTCAGTGTCAGGAAACCAAATAGAAATGGCTACTACAGCATGGACCCAGAAACTTCCTGAAGTTGTGGAAGAGAGACCAGCTCTAGGTCAGGTGGCAGGCATGAGGCTCTGCTCTCACCAACCCCAGGGTGGGGAACTTATCCAATCACCAGGTCATGTGCTAAGTTAACCACATGGGGAAGAGTATAGCAAGGTGCTGATTGGCTCATGTGTTCAGAAAAATGATGGAGAAACTCAAAAAGTCAGTTCCAGACCGAAAAAAAAAAAACCAACCTCAAAATAGATGTATAGATGTAGTATGCTCTAAAATGTCCCAAGATTGCAAGGAAACATGGAGGAGGACTCAAAAATTCAAATAGAAAATAGGAAACATTTATTTTGGCAGACCTCTATAAATGATCAAAGACGAATGCTGAGAGTACAAATAAGTAACATTGTAATTGAAGGATTACTGGACAAGGGTGCAGATGTGACTATCATTCTCCAGAGTCTTGGCATCCAAATTGGCCTCTTCAAGAAGCAGATGTTCAATTCCTAGGAATTGTTTATCTCAAGTAAAACAAAGCACGAGGTGGGTTGAATGCATAGGGCTAGAAGGACAGAGAGGAAGGCTGAGGCCATATGTGGCTAATATAGCTGTAAATTTATGGGCTTGCAATCTACTGAAGCAAAGGAATACTATGATTAACATTCTTGCAGTCCCAGAAGTGAGACATAAACCAACTCATGTTTCTAGGAAGGGTAGTATAAGGTATTATAAAAAAAAAAAAAACCACTCACAAGCCATTCAAGCTGTACAAAAACATAAAATAACTAGCAAATCTTAAGAGGTACCAATGGCCCTACCTTTAGAGTGGTTAACTGAGGAACCAATATGGATTAAACAATGGCCTTTAACAGAAGAGAAACTGCAGGCTTTAGAACAACTGTTACAGGAGCAAATAGATGCTCACTGTATTGAAGAATCAACCAGTCATTGGAATTCTCCTGTATTTGTTGTTGAAAAGAAATCTGGAAAATGGAGGATGGTGACAGATCTAAGAGCTGTTAATAAGGTAGTTCAACCAATGGACCCTCTACAATCTGGAATTCCTTTGCCTTCCCTATTACCTAAAGTATGGCCTCTTATAGTTATTGATTTAAAAGGTTGTTTCTTCACTATACCTTTACAAGAAAAGGACAGAGAAAAATTGCCTTCATAGTACCTACTTACAATAATTCTCAGTCTATTAGGAGATATCAATTCCCACAAGGAATGCTCAATAGACCACCCTGTGTCAATATTTTGTAAGTCAGCCATTGGAAATAACATGTAAACAATTTCCTTAATCTATAATTTGCCATTACAAGGTTGACATTTTGCTATCTGATTCAAATGTAGATACTTTGGAAAGAATGTTTGAAGAGGTAAAAAAATTTAGCCTAAATAGGGATTACATATCACTCCTGAAAAGATACAAAGAAGAGATTCTATCAATTACCTAGGGTATAAAATAGGTTTACTGAAAATTAGAACAAATAAAGTTCAAATTAGGAGAGATCAACTGGGACTCTTTGTGACTTTCAAAGATTGCTAGGAGACATTTCCAATCCATAACCTTCTGTTGGGATAACACCTGATCTAATAATTCATTAAATAAAACCTTAGATGGTGACAAAGACTTAAATAGTCTCAGGGAATTAACAACCGAGGCTAAGAAAGAATTGACTTTGATTGAAGAGTAATTACAGGAAGCACGTGTGGACTGGGTGGATCTGAGTCTTAACTGCATTCTAGTAATATTGTCCCCCAGAATTTCTCCTACAGGAATTTTAATGCAGAAGGAAGATATTATCTCAAAAAAGATCTTTTCGCCACATAAAAAGGGTAAAAAATTAAAAATTAATGTGGAAAAAATTTCTGAATTAATTATAAAAGGAAAATTGAGACTTCGTCAACTAGCAGGTATAGACCAAGCTGAGATTATAGTACATTTTGCTACTGATGAAATTAAAAAATATGGAAAGGCAATGAACCCTGGCAAAGAGCTTGTGATATTTTTTAAGGAGAGATTAATACCACTATCCTAAAAGTGTTAAAATTAACTTTATAAAGAGAGATAATTGGATCCATCCTCACATTGTACATGGCATACCAATAATTGGAGCCCATACATTCTATACTGATGCAAATAAATCAGGAAAGGCAGGTGTTGATGTGGCAGTCCCCTTTGTGTGCTGTGATTACCATTAATGAATCAAGAAACTGCCTTGGCCTGTTGATAGGGCAGAACTTAGGTGGGGAAAACTGGACTGAATGCTGGGAGGAAGAAGGCAGAGTCAGAGAGCAGCCATGGAGCTGCCAGAGTCAGACATGCCGAATCTTTGCCAGAAAGTCGCTGCCACTTGGTGATATACAGATGACTAGAAATGGGTTAAATTAATATAAGAGTTAGCCAATAAGAAGCTGGAGCTAATGGGCCAAGCAGTGTTTTAATTAATACAATTTCTGTGTGATTATTTCGGTTCTGGGCAGCTGGTTTGAACAAGCAGCTCACCCCAACACGGTTACAAATCAGAAGCTCTAGATAAGGTGGAGCAAAGCCCTTATAATTCCATCCAAATCAGAATTATATGATATTCTCATAGTACTAAGGGCCTGAGACCTTTTGAGTTGCTTTATGGCAGGCCCTTTCTCCTTAACCATCACCTCCAAGTCCAAACTCCTCCACTCGTGGGGTACCTACCCTACCTCTCCCTCATGAGGTCCCTTCTCTGTTCACACGCTGACAGTTGTCTTTTTGCCACCACACCAGTAGACTCTAATGCCCCTAAGCCTGCCCTGCTATCCCCAGGAGACAGAGTACTCCTCAAACAGCTAACTCCTAGGTCTCTTGAACTTCGATGGACAGGACCTCACATGGAAATCCTCACTACCCCCTTGGCTGCCAAGCTCCTGGGACACCCATGTTGATACCATCTCTCCAGGCTCAAGAGGGCACCTACTCAGGACACTTGGTCTGTCCAATAGTCAGGACCTTCCACCCTCTGGTTTTCCAAGATGCCACAATGAAGGGCCTACCTGCTCCTCATCCTGGCACACTAATCTTTGGTGATACAAACAAGATGGGTAATAACAATATTTTTTTCCTAGACACCTGCTTTCTTACCTCCCCCAAGGAACAGATGCCTGGTGTCTCTGGGATGACAGTACATAGGATGCCCTTCCAGCCACACCTCTCGCTGAGTGTGGGGTACTAACACCCAACTCTCCCTTCCCCCATGTTGCCTCATGTCCAAGGAAGTAGCCAGACTTGAGTCAACACCCCTTTTTCCAAAGAGAGCCTAAATGTTGGTCATAAATATGACCTCAGCTTCCTATCACCCCTTATACAAACAGTCTGGAATGTAAATCCCAACCTCTGGCCTTCATCTTTGGAGGCCCCGCCCCTGTGCCCCTTGACTCCTCACTGAGGAGGGTCAAGGTAGCCTGCCAAACATTGAACCCTCCCCAGAAAAGGTCAAGACCACTCCCCCAGTCTATTTAAACTTCTCCCCCAAAAATAAACATGTGGTTTTCCCAGTTACCCCCCCCACCCCCGTGGTTGCATTGGTGGCTTCCGGGTCCCTCCCTGGGGGGGGGGGGCTACCTGATAGCACAGGATTCCAATTAAACCTGGATATCTTTTAATTTGGATTGTTTTAGTTTGGCTTTACTGGGATTTTTGCGTCATCAGAGAGCTTGTATTAGAAATATTCCTAACAGGTTAGGATAACTATTGAAACATTTAGCATGTTTCTTGCTTGATATTTTTTATGCTGTTGTAATTCTAATTTTTATACTTGATATTGTTCTTATTGTACATAGTTTTGTATTGGGTTTGAAACTCTCTCATTTAGACAAAAACGGGGAGTGTTGTGGAAACTCTTTCAACCAATAGACTTTAAGATACCAGCACACTTTGAGCATGGTCTCATGTATTATAAATGCAGATGTAAAGCACGTGCAGGCCTCATGGCTGCTGAATTAATTTCTAGTTCCCAGCATATGCAGAGGACTGCAGATCGCTACTCTTTCTGTGAGTTCACTCTCTATTAAATAATCCTTTATTATACTCCATTCTGAGCTAGTATGGGATTATTTTATTATAAATTGTAACAGGTATCCCCTTGATTTTCTTTAGTTGCCTTCTTGTTTTAGCTAGAACTTCAGGTACTATATTGAATAGGTATGGAGAGAGTGGACAGCCTTTTCTTGTTCCTGATTTTAGTGAAATTGCTTTGAGTTGCTCTACATTTAAAATGATGTTGGCAATTGGCTTGGTGTATATTGCTTTTATTATATTTAGGCATGTCCTTTGTATCCCTGATCTCTCCAAGACTTTTATATAAAGGTGTGTTGGATTTTGTCAATTGCTTTTTCAGCATCCAGTGAGATGATCGTGTGGGTTTTAATCAGTTTGTTTATATGGTGTATTACATTGACAGTTTTTCATATATTGAACCATCCTTGAAAGTCTGGGATGAAGCCTAATTGGTCATGGTGGATAATCTTTTTGAGGTGATCTTGAATTTGTTTTGGCAATATTTTATTGAGTATTTTTGCATTAATGTTCATGAGGAAACTTGTTCCATAATTCTCTTTCTTAGTTGTATCTTTGTATGGTTTGAGTATCAGTGATTTGACTATAGCCTCATATAAAAAAAATTCTCAATCTTCCTTCTGTTTCTGTTTTGTGGAATAATTTGAAGAGTGTTGGTATTAGCTCTTATTTGAAAGTCTGGTAGAATTCTTTGTTAAAACTGTCAGGTCCTAGAATTGTTTGGTTGGGAAACTTTTAATGACTGCTTCTATTTCCTTAGGAGTTATTAGTCTATTTAATTGTTTATCTGGTCTTTATTTAACTTTGTAAAGTGGTATCTACCAAGAAATTTGTTCATTTATTTTAGGTTTCCCAATTTTGTGGAGTACAGAGTTTTGAAGTATGACCTAATGATGCTCTAGAGGCTGTTGTTATACCCTTTTTGTTTCTGATTTTGTTGATTTGGATGTTCTCTCTCTGCCTTTTAGTTTGTTTGGATAAGGATTTATCTATTTTGTTGCTGTTGTCAAAGAATCAACTCTTTGTTTCACTGATTTATTTTGTATCGTTCTCTTTGTTTTTATTTTATTGATTTCAGTCCCCAGTTTATTTCCTGCCATCTACTCCTCCTGGGTGAATTTGCTTTGTTCTGTTCTAGAGCTTTCAGGTGTGCTCTTAAGTTGCTAGCATGATATCTCTCCAAATTCTTCATAGAAGCACTTAGTGCTATGAACTTTCTTCTTAGCACCTCTTTCACTGTGTCCCATATGCTGGAGTATGTTGTGCATTTATTTTCATTGAAATTCTAGGAAGTCTTTAACTTGTTTATTTTTTCTTTGACCCAGTGGTAACTCCGTAGAGAGTTGTTGTTTTTTTCTGAGAGTTTGTAGGCTTTCTGTTGTTTTTGTTGTTGGAATCCAGGTTTAATCCATGGTTGTCTGAAAAGATACAGGGGGTTTTTTCTTTTTTTTTTTTTGTATCTGTTGAGACTTACTTTGTGACTGAGTATACAGTCAATTTTGGAGGCAGTTCCATGCGGTACTGAGAAGGTATATTCTTTTGTGTTTGAGTGAAATATTCTGTAGATATCTGTTAGGTCCATTTGAGTCATAATGTCTGTTATTTCTGTTATTTCTCTGTTTAGTTTCTCTTGGATGACTTGTTCAATGGTAAAAGTGAAGTATTGAAGTCTCCCACTATTTGTGTGTGGGCTTGGTATGTGATATGTGATTTGAGCTTTAGTAATGTTTCTTTTATAAATGTGGGTGCCCTTGTACTTGGAGTATAGATATTCAGAACTGAGACATTATTTTGGTGGATTTTCCCTTTGGTGAATATGAAATGCTCTTCTCTATCTCTTTTGAATAATTTTCGTTAGAAGCATATTTTGTTAGATAGTATGATAGTTACACCAGCTTGCTTCTTAGGTCCATTTGATTGGAAAATATGTTCCTAATCCTTTATTCTGAGATAATGTCTATCTTTGATATTGAGTTGTGTTTTCTGTATGCAGCAGAATGATGTATCCTGTTTTTGAGTCCATTTTGTTTTTCTGTGTCTTTTTATTGGTGAATTGAGTTCATTGTTATTAATGGATATTAATCACCAATGAGTGTTAATTCCTGTAATTTTGTTGTCGGTGGTGGTAGTGTGTGGGTGGGTATATGGTGGTATGGGATGTGTGTATGTGTCTCTGTGTGTTTCTGTTTCCCTTTTTTGGGTTTTCCTGGTGTGAAATCATCTATCGCCTGTGTTTTTGTGAGTGTAGTCAATTTCCTGGCCTTGGATTTTTTTTCTAGTACCTTCTGTAGGGCTGGGCTTGTGGCTCTATATTGTTTAAATTTGACTTTTCCATAAAATATCTTGTGTTCTCCCTCTATGATCATTGACAGTTTTGCAGGGTTTAGCAGTCTGGGTCAGCATCTGTGGTCTGTTAGAATTTGCAAGACATGAATTCAAACCCTTCTGGAATTTAGGAAAAATGGTCATCTTACAAAAATCAATCTGTAGATTCAACACAATCCCAGCACAATTCTTTTCAGACCTTCAAAGAAAAGTACTCAGCAACATATGGAAAAGCAAAAAATCCAGAAAAGCTAAAACAATCCTGTACAACAAAGGAACTTCCAGAGGCATCACCATCCTTGATTTCAAGCTCTACTACAGAGTTATAGTTCTAAAAACAACATGATAATGACATAAAAACAGACAGGTGTATCAATGGAATCAAATCGAAGACCTAGATATAAACTCATACACCTATAGACATCTAATTTTTGACAAAGAAGCCAAAATTATGCAGTGGAAAAAAACAAAGCATCTTCAACAAATGATGCTGGCATAACCGGGTGTTGGCATATGGAAGAATACAAATAGATTCATATTTATTACTCTGCACAAAACTCAAGTCTAGGTGGATGAGAAATCTCAACATAAGTCCAGATATGTTCAACCAGATAGAAGAGAAAGCAGGAAATAATTGCGACCCTATTGGCACAGGAGACAATTTCCTGAACAGGACACCAATAACACAGACACTATCAACAATTAACAAATGGGACCTCATGAAATTGAAAAGCTTCTGTAAGGCAAAGGACACCATCCATAGGAAAAAAACGACAGCCTACAGAATGGGAAAATATCTTCACCAACACTACATCTGACCCATGTAAAGAACTCAACAAACTAGATATCAACAAACCAAATAATCCAATTAAAAATGGGGTACATATCTAAACAGAATTCTCAACAGAATAATCTCAAATGGCTGAGAAACACTTTAGGAGATGTTCAACATCTTTAACCATCAGGGAAATGCAAATCAAAACAACTCTGAGATTCCATCTTACACCTGTCAGAGGACTAAAACCAATAACACAAGTGACAGCTGGTGCTGGCAAGGATGTGGAGAAAGAGGAACTCTCCTCCATTGCTGGTGAGAATACAAACTTTTAAAGCCACTTTGGAAGTCAGTGTGGCAATTTCTCAGAAGACTGGGAACCAATCTATCACAAGACCCAGATATAGTGGTCATATAACCAAAGTATGCTCAGTTAGATCAAAAGGACACTTGCTCAACTTTGTTCATAGCACTATTATTTGCAATATCCAGAACGTGGAAACAACCTAGATGTCCCTCAATGATGGAATGCATAAAGAAAATGTGGTACATTTACACAATGGAGTATCACTAAGCTCTTAAAAACAAGGACATCAGTAATTTTGAAAGCAAGTGCATGGAAGTATAAAACATCCTGAGTGAGGTAACCCAGACCAAGAAAGACAAACATAGTATGTACCCACTCATAAATGGGTATTAGATGTAAAATAAAGAATAACCTGTAACATGATTAATAAAAGCCCAGAGACAGATACTGAGATTCAACCTGAAAGTCAGAAAAGCAAAACAGCCTGCCACTGGCTCTTAACCTCTACCTCAATCTGAAATGGCAATCTTGCTTCCTGGAATCTTAGAATGAGTCTATGGTGAGAGCTGTCTCCTCCCATCTTTTTTGTTTGTTTGTTTGTTTTGGTTTTGCGAGACAGGGTTGAGAGCTGCGTCCTCTCATCTTATATTCCTCTCTAGGTCTGGAAATAAAGGTTTGCACAATTACTGCCCAGTTTCTATGGCAAACTAGTGTGGCCACTGGGATTAAAGGTGTTGTTACCACCGCCTGGTCTGTAAGATGGATCAGTGTGGCTATCTTACTCTCTGATCTTCAGGCAAGCTTTATTCATTAAAACACAAATGAAATATTACTTCAATAACCATGACAATAATCCACAGCCCCAGAACGGCTAGATGACAAAGAAGGTTTATGGGGGCAATACCCAGATCTCCTTTGGAAGGGGAAAAAGAGCAGAATTTTTGAGTGGACTGAAGGGGGTGGCTAAGGGGATGGAAGGGAAGACTATTGAAAGAGACTACTGGAAACGGGGCACATTTTAAGGTCAGTTTCACAACCTGGCACAAGGGAATCTTCCTTCTCACAAGAAAGACCCCAGCTTAGTCTCCTAGCAATAGCAGATACATAGCCTGATCTTTTCATCTCTTGTGACCAGATTGGTGCCTAGGCCTCATCTAGCAACTGATGGGAGGAGATGCAGACCCACAGCCAAACATTAGGTGGAGTTCAGTGAATCCTGTGGATGAGGAGGAGGGAGAATTGTAGGAGCCAGAGGTGTCAGTGATACCGCAAGAAAACTCCTAGAACTCACAGAGACTGAACCGACAACCAGGGAGCATGGACTGACCTAAGAACTTAGCATGTAAGTTATAGTTGTGTAGTTTGGTCCTCTTGTGGGACTCCTAACAGTGGGAACAGAGGCCATCTCTGACTCTCTTACCAGCCTATTCCTCATACCGGGTTGGGATCCTATTCCTCATACCGGGTTGCCTTGCCCAGTCTTAATACTTGGTGAGGTGCTTAGTCTTACTGCAAGTTGATATGCCATGCTTTGTTAATACTCATGTGAGACCTGCCCTTTCCTAAACAGAAATGGAGGAGAAGTGGATTTGGGGGTGATAACAAAGGGTGGATGCTAGGGAAAGGCCTGGAAGGAGAGGAGGGAGTAGGAACTTTGGCCAGGATGTCCAGTAAGTAAGTAAGTAAATAAATAAATAAATATCTTTTTAAAAAGAGGTAGTTGGAAACAAGTCTAAACTAGAGTCCAAACTGTCATAATTAATAATAAGTCTCCATTTCATTATTTGGGGGCTGGTGATCCAAACATGGTCATATAAGAAAGCTTGCTACGCAGATATCTACAGAGCATTGCACCTAAACACTAAAGAATAGACATTTTTTTTCCAAAACCCTGTGGAACTTTTTCCAAATCAACCTCATATTAGGAAACAAAGCAAGTCTCAGCAAATATAGGAAAATTGTAATCACACCCTGCATTCTAGCTGACCGTAACTTAATAAAGTTGGATATCAGCAGCAACTTTCTATAGAAAGTACAAAATTTCATGCACAGCAAACTATTGAATGACAACTGGATCAAGGAAAAAAATCAAGAAGGAAATTTAAAAAAATCCTAGAATTGAATAAATATGTAAACACAATATACCAAAACCCATAAGACACAATGAAGGCATCCTGAGAGAAATGTTTATAGCACTAAGTGCCTCCATCAAAACAGAAACATGAGTGACACAAATTACTAACTTAATCATGCAGCTTAAAGCATTTGAAAAACAAAGCACTCTCCCCAGATAAAATAGAGAGGAAGAGAAAATCAAAATCAGAGCTGAAATTAATTAAATTGAAACAAACAAACAATACAAAGAATCAATGAAGCAAAGTGTTAGCTTTTCTGAACAGATTAATAGGTTATATTTCTTGAAAAGAATGCCAGCCCAGCTCAGAGAGAAGAATTTTGGGATAGAAATGAAGGTCAATCTAGGAAGAGGAAGTAGCAGATAGCAAGGTTTGGAGGTATTCACAGGGAGAGTCAGAGAGGATGAGTGAAGATACATAGTAATCCACTGGCACTCTATCAGGGAAATCATAGCTGGAATCTGAAATAAGAGATGTTTGTTTCTCCTTAACAATCAGTTTTTTACAACCAATTACTCACAAATAAATGTTTTTAAAAGGTAAAGAACTATTCATAACCAATTTGCACAATGGTTCTGCCACCCAATTCATAACCCCAAACTTAACTTTATGTACGTGATTTAATTAGTGTTTATAATTAGTATCTATACCACCCCTTTATTTTAGGTTTATATGTAAAAGTGATATTGCTGAATTGTAGGGTAAATAGATGTTCAACTTTAGTAGATGGCATCAGTTTCCTAGAGGGGTTGGACCAATTAACATTCCCACAAGTGTATCAGCATTCCTGTTGATCCACACATGTATCAGCACTTTGTACTCTCAGTCTCTCTAATTAGAGCTATTCTGAAAACTATGGAATGATAATTTATTATGGTTTCAATATTTATTTGATAAGATATGGTAAAATATCGTCTTGTATGTTTAAATGGCCACACCTATTCCATGTGTTTGCCCACATCTATACTGTGATAAAGCAGGACTACTTTTGAGTAGACATGAAAAGATACATAAATTGGAGTCATATCTCATTGGAAGAGTGCTTGCCTAGAATTCAAAGTACCCTGGGTTCCTTTCTCAGCACTGCAAAGAAAACCTGCACAGAATCATGTCAAGGTTTGCTTAATAACCTGAGGGATCTAAGTTAAAAGTGTACATGGGAAACCTATGAAGGTAAATCAGGAGTCAAGGGCTTTCTGTTCTTTCAAACATTGAGTGGCATATTGCTTGCTTCCCAGAGGTTGAAGGTATATCCTTATTGCTGTGGGATAACCCTTCTGTATGCTGTGAATATATGTTGCTTTCATTGATTGATGATAAGAGTACTTTGGTCTATAACAAAGCAGAATATAGCTAAGTGGGATAGTCAAACTGAATACAGGGAGAAAGGGCAGAGTTGAGAGAGAGATGCAAGCCAGTCACCTAAGAAACTATATGCCAGCAGACCAGTAAAATCCATGGCAACAAGGCAATACAAAGATTAGTAGAAATGTGTTAGTTTAAATGTAGGAGCTAGTTAGTAATAAGCTTGAACTATAGGCCAGCAGTTTGTAATCAATATTAATCCTCTGAGTGATTATTTAGAAGCAGTTGTGGGGCAGGACAGAACAGAGAAATATCCATTTATACCTTATTGCTGAAGATATCATACATTTCACACACAAGACTTGGGGGCCTCTTCCCTGAGGATTATCTTTCATAGTGCCAGAACATTCAATAGTTCAACAGTCCTACATAATGCCTATTATCCATAGCAATGACCAGTATGACAAGATACTCCCAAATGTACATCTTGGTGGTAGCCAACAGCTGTATTATGTAGACATAAGACCCACTCAACAGGATGGAAATCGTGTCTGATACTAGAAACTTGTCCAAAACTTTCTGGGGCTGGTGAAGTAACAGATCTTAAGGAACCTACTATTATCACTATAATAAACCAAACTAATTCTTAACTCTGTCCTAAATTTTTATTCTTAGTCTCACAGGAAAATGTAACTCTCACTCCTAACCAACAAAACTTATCTTTTCTATAGACAGAGATGTTTACAAAAAGTCACAACTGGTCAAAATGCAGAGACCAATTAATAATGGGGTGTCAGGTTCAAGGGATGCATCTACAACACAACTCCAATACCTAAGGGTTAGGGAACATCACAGAAGAGTGGGTAGAAAGATAGTAAGAGTCAGAGGATCAAGAAATCTGCTGTGAGATCATATTTATTAGAAATGACAGGGAAGCTATACCCATGAAACTTCAGCAATATACCTACCTAAACAAGACCTGAACAATGGCAATGCTAGCATACATGCTAACGTGGAAGTGGAAATCTCATGGGCTTCTCCCATAGACAAAAGCAACTAATGACTGCTCAGAGATGGAGAAATTGTCTTTCTTAAGGAAAAGTCCCTCAATTGTTTACCCAATATCAATTAATCAACCTTGAAATTATTTACATACAAGTAACACTAAATGGACTGAGGAAGTTATATTTATGCACATATGTAAGTGTAATGATAACAAAGAAAAGGAGGCCATCAATTTGAGAGGAAGCAAAGGGACAAGGGAGGTATAGGAGCAATTGGAGAGAGAAAAAGGAAGGGGGAGATGACATCATTGTATTTTGATTTCAAAAGATTGAAAAAATCTGAAAGATAAGAAATGGAGTAATATGATCAGATTTCTACTTTAGAAGGTTTTCTTTGGGCTTAGTACATAGAATGGATTAGAGGATTTATAATGAAACCTGCTGGGGCTCTTTCAGTAATAGAAATGGAAAGATATTGGAAGTTGAACTTGGATTGGGACAGCAAAAATTAACAAAACTGGGCAATTTTGATATTTGCCAAAAATTGAGAAATATGAGATTTTTGTAGCTGATCTCTGGGGAGAATGCCTAAGAGAAAGAAGTAAAAAATTATTTCTAGTTTTCAGAATAGGGGCCATGGATGGTAGAGATGAGACACATAGATACAATAAATAGTATTTTGTCTGTTGTTGATTTCTTCAAATAGTCATTGAGATTATGAGTATGGGATATTTATATATGTATGCACACATATAAGTATGTATGTTTGTGCCTTTTTAAAATGGTTGTTTTTTCTTCCCATCCTTTTTTTCCTTCCATCTTTTCCCATCTCTCTTTTCTTTCTTTTTTTTTTTTTTGAAATTGGTCTCAATATGTAGCCCAGGCTAGATTCGAATTCATGATCTTCTTGCTGCAGTCTGCCAGTGCTAGATCACAGACATGTACAACCATATCCTACTTCATATGCTCAAGATTGTTGTTTGAGAATGTTGAGGACTTTTAGTTGCTAAATTTAAATCATGTTTTCTCAGCTTCAGTAAACTTGTCATTTGGGGCCGGGCAGTGGTGGTGCACACCTTTAATTCCAGCACTCAGCAGGCAGAGGCAGGTGGATCTCTGTGAGTTCGAGGCCAGCCTGGTCTACAGAACTAGTTCCAGGACAGGCACCAAAGATTCAGAGAAACCCTGTCTTGAAAGGCAAAACCAAACAAAAAACAAAAAATAAAAAATAAAAAAATTATCATTTAGGGTGAATAATAAATATAGTTGGTAGTAAACTAGGCATTTAGATAAAACTCTTCATTATAGAGAATAGACCTGCATATTATAAGATATTTAACAATCTCTTTTTACTTCTCACAATAAAATCACCTACAAGTAAGGACTATTATTCCAAATGTTTATTTCAGTATTGTTAGTCAATACATGATAACAGAAGACATGGGATTGGATGAAAGAATCCAGAAAAGTCATAAATACAAAAAGACAATTTGGGATTTCTAGATTAAATATGATCATGAGAAGCCAAATGAGATTAATGGAGAGAAATAATCAAAGCATACAACAACTAAAGCGTTAGGGAGGAAACCTTATCAATTCAGAGAAATGCGTTGAGTGATGATGCTATTAAAAAGTACAGACAAGTAGATTTCGGGAGGTTTGGGAATAGGGGAGGCAAAGTAACCATGCTTATAATAGAGGGAATGAGTTATCTTATGAAATGCAGGACAGTGCCAAACAGTGCTATGACCTGTCATATATCATCTTCTAAGGGGCAGTACTGTCGCCAAGGGGAACACTAAAGGAGTAAACTATCAGAATACTTATCCCATAGTGTAGTAATACATTTTTAATGCATCTGCTCTTCTTTATGAATGTCTAGAGGCAATGTCTTATATTGTACTCACCTTTGTGTCTGGAATACCTACTGAGTATATGGCTTATAAGTGACTCAATAAGTATGTGTCATATGAAGATATGAAAGTCTATATTTCTTCTGTTATATTAGTTTAAGACAGAGAAATAACCTGAATTCTTTTAGTAGCTAGACCCATGAAATTATAATGTGCCAAGAAATGATGAGTTGTTTAAACAAAGACCATTAAACTTGAATTAAATCTCAAGGTAAGACAGAAGTTGATACAGCAGGGATGAAGGAAAGGGTGAGATGGAGGTTTTAGTTAGTATTCCAAATAGGAGATATTCACTAAGCCCATTGTATTTGACTGAACTTGGCTGGATTTGTAAAGTAAAGTTTAATAAAATGCACAAATAAATGCACATATATTATTAAAAGTTTTCCTCAAATGGCTTCATGGAGATGAAATGAGGCTTATAGTGGGTAAATGACTTATGTTCATCTGACCAGGCATCTGGCATGAAGGCTGTGGGTAAGAAGAACAAGCCAGGTTGACTCCAAGTTATCACAGACAGGGGCCCAAAGGAAAGAGCTTTAAAAATGTTCATCAAGGGATTATGGCAAGATGTTCTTGCTGGTGGGACTGAGGAACAGGAGTTCATAGACAAGAGCTGGTATTTGAAATCTATACAGATTTATATATCTTTTAAGAGCAATGGGTCACTTCAGTTTTCTGAACTGCAATTTTTAATCTTCAAGCTGATAGACTAAATTATAGCTCACAGGATGGCTCTGAGAATTACATGCTACAATGAATAATAGGTATTTTTAGACTAGGTTGCGCTATTCAAACATTAGGTGTCATTATCATTTTCAAGTCCCTTGTTTGCTAATGAACTTCTAGAAACTCTTTTCAGTGTGTGAGATAATATCCATCCTACAGACAGCATTAAAGCCCTTTAACTGACTATGAGGACATAGAATTATTTTCTTACAAAATACAGAAAAAATGCCTTAAAATAGGCTTTTTTTCTAAACTATGTGATCAAACTTTATGTGTACCCCAAAGGATTTATGATCATTGTAGGTTGACTAGCCATGGGATATTCCATTTCTTGGTATGATCTTTGGGATCAGGATGCTCTCTGGGAGGAGAAAAGGGTCAATAAACAGCCCTATGTACATATTCTCCAAAGGAATTAAAGGTAACCTTCAGTCATCATGCTAGAAGGTGTCTACTCTCCTTTTCTAACTTAACATAATTCCTTGGAGAGCAAAATCAAGCTTCTACTTCTCTAGAAAAAAATATTTGGTCATATGGTACATCTATTTTTAGTTTTTTGAAGAACCTCTTCTACACTGTTATCTAAATTAAAGCAAACTTGTCAATAGCTCATTTAGTGAAGTGCAAAAGACCGCAATTAAAAATGAATTCTGTGATTTTCCACTCAATTAATACAGAAGTTCTGTATTTTCATGCACCTACTGTGTGTCTTCTCTGTACTAAAGACTGCTCCTTATCCTAAATGAGTGAACAGAAAATACAGTGAATCATACATGCAGACTTAGAGCAAGATGTAGGTGTAGACTCCTTGTTCATATCCTGGCCACTCAGACTCAAATAATCACAGAGAAACTGTATTATTTAAAACACTATTCAACATATTAGCTCAGGCTTCTTATTAACTAACTCTAACATCTTTTTTTTTTTATTTTCGAGACAGGGTTGCTTTGTAGCTTTTGGTTCCTGTCCTGGAACTAGCTCTGTAGACGAGGCTGGCCTCGAACTCACAGAGATCTGCCTGCCTCTGCCTCCCGAGTGCTGGGATTAAAGGTATGCATCACCACCGCCTGGCCTTAACTCTAACATCTTAAATTAACCCATTGCTATTAATCTGTGTATCAGCATGAGGCTGTGGCTTACCTGGTAAGGTTCTAGTGTGTCCTTCTTCAGCAGCTACATGATGTCTCCCTGACTCTACCTACTCCCTTTCTCCAGCTCTGTTCTGATTTCTTGCCTGACTTTACTCTGCTATGCCATTGGCTGAAACATATTTATTCATCAACCAATAAATGCAACACATGTACAGAAGGACATTCCACATCATCAAGATGCATGCTATGGATAGGAAAGCCGTGGTCCTGAGAAGATGGGCATTATTGGAGTTTGGTAGAATTGAGAGGGCAAGGATTTGGTGAAACAGAGGCAGGAATGCATTTGGCTAAGGTTTTTGTTTCTCTGTGAAGGAAAAATTTATATCTCCCCCAAGTTTCTATAGGATTATGCGTGCATATATACGCACAGATCCTGACTCATACAAATCTCGAACACTCAATGTGATGGGCACTGAATTAAGCATCGAGTGCACAATTATAACTGGAGTTGGCTCATCACATCAAGCACCTCTTAAAATAGCTAAACCTCAAACACTTTTAGCTTTATTTTTACCACATGTTCCCCCCATCACCTTAGTTTCTTTGGGATTTCATTTTCTAATTTTCTTTTTCCTTATCACTTATTTCCACCGTTTTGTCACCATTCATCTTTTATTGGAGGAGTCAAGTCAGTGGAGTGCAAATATCTACAGTCTATCCCCGAAGTCACCCTAGCCACTGACATGGACCATTGCCCTAGTTTTATAGCAGGCAACACTGCTATTTTTGTTTTGTTTTATTTAATTTTACCATATTCATCATTATTACCAAATGTTCCAAAGGGTCTATATGCCCCTTCACTTCCCTCCATTGTCCTTTTCTCCTAAGTTTATTAGTTCTTTATCCTCTCCCCATCCACATCTTTAGGTTACATAAATTTTTTGAGTTTTAATGGCAATGAGCAAGCAAGTAATAAATTCTGTTTCTCTAGTTGTGTTATTTTAAAGTAACTTTCTGATTTCTAGTCTGGTCTCAGAGATATCAATTATAAACTATCTCTGGATAGCTAAAATGTATGTTGCTATCTGAATTTTGTCTTGCTACACACGTGTGCTTTAGCATGCTTTCAGAGAATCAAGTTCACACTTGATACAACACTAATGAGATTATCTGTGGTAGTAAGAAGCTTGCAATTATCTTCTTTAGGCATTAAGGTTTATATATTTGTTTTATTACTTCTTTTATTCCTAATTCTGTTTTACTTAGGCTGATATTAGAATGAGTTTGCATTTCCTGAGTACACATTAAGTGTTGGGAACAGGAGGAGGGAGCCTGGTCATCGACAGTGCAGGAGCTTGGATGTAGCCTCTGCAATTGTGGTAGGGGCAAATTTGAGCTCAAAATGACCACAGACATTTTGCAAAATAAATTATCCATGGGCTGTAATCAAGCATGGAGTGTGCTTTAAATACTATAGTAGCTTTCAAGCCATGAAGTGGGCTTTTTTTTTTTTTTTGGAGCAGCTCTTTTTGCAGGTGCAATAGCTTCTCATAATAAAGCAGTATAGTGTCATTGGTACTAACTGTGATGCAGAAGCTAACCTTTGAGGTCATAGCAACCCCAAAACAGGGCCAGCACAGGGCATCATAAAAACGCTCCCTGAGACTAAGAAGCCCAAGGGTAGTAGCTTTCTTGATGTCAGAAGGCTCTGGGTAATTAATTTATTGAGTATAACCTCTAATTGATGAGTAGAAGTGTCTTAGTGTTGTACATATTCCTGTGTTAAAATGCCATGTCCAAGGCAACTTACAAAAGAAAACATTGAATTGGGGGCTTACAGTTCCAAGGGATTTGAGTCTATGACCATCATGGCGAGGAACGTGGCAGCAGGAAGGCTGGTGCTGGAGCTTACATCTTGATTCATGAGCCAGAAAGAGTTAACTGGGAATGGCATAGGTTTTTGAAAACGTCAAAACCTGCCTTTTAATGTCACATCTCCTCCAATAAGGGTACACGTCCTAATCTTTCACAAACAATTCCATCAATTAGGGACCAACTATCCTAACATAGGAGCCTGTGGTGGCCATTCTCATTCAAACCACCATAAAAAGGTTCAGAGGTGTGAGTCCAGCCTCATCGATATGGATTAGGATTTATAGTAGAGTCCTGGTCCAAGAGGAACTGATGTTAAGGAAAATCTCAAGGCAGACAGACAAATGCATAGACAGATATTTTGTCATACTGCCTGCGCTAACGGAGTAATTGGCAGAAACTGGAAAGACAAAAAGAAATATTAGAAATCAGAAGATATTCAAAAGCTTTGTGTTTAGCCTTAGCCTGCCAAAAGATTGATAGTGAGGTTATGTTGAATCTCACTGAATGGTGGGATACAGATATTAATTTTTATTCATCTAAAGATACAGATACTAATTTTTCATCAATTCACACATACTTTTCTTTGAAGGCAAAATGGGTCTTTTCAATCAATAGCATCTCTCAATGGCCCTCAGTCACCTTTTTCATCTTGATGATTATGAAAGTTTTATGTAATTTAAAACTGGATGCCATTTTATCTTATTTTATTTTTTTTCAAGTTCGAAAATTTTTAATTAAATAGTTCTCATATGTACTGTTCCACATTGTGGAATTAAACTATGCAGAACATTGAACTTTTGAAAATGGCACAAACACTTACATGAAGACTATATTATGTATGATAAAGCCCCTGTTGTCCTTACCAGGTAACAAATCCAACTTAAATTGCAACTTTCTAGGGAAACTATATTTGTATATTTCAGGTGCGCCAGGATTCCACACTGTTTCAAAGACGGCCCTGGTCTCAATCCTTAGGTCAGAGCAGGTGCACTCTGTAGGCACCTATTAGCAACTTGACCTTGGCAAAAGGTGATTCCATCAACCTTATAAACAACTTACAGGAGCTGGCAACAGGGCTGAATGAGTAAACAAAGTGACTCTCCAGAAAAACAGGAAGTTGAAATTTATTATTTAAAGCTTCAGCTTGTACACTTCATGTTCCACAGAGCTGAACAATAACTTCTTTACCCAAAAAGTTTTCATGGAAAATAAAGAGCAGGGGGGCTGGAGAGATGGCTCAGGGGTTAAGAGCACTGACTGCTCCTCCAGTGGACCCGGGTTCAATTCCCAGCACCCACATGGCAGCTCACAGCTGTCTGTAGCTCCAGTTCAAGAGAATCTGACATCGCTATACCAATGTGCATGAAATAAAGTTAAATAAAGTTTTTTTTTAAAAAAAGAAAATAAAGAGCAGGACACCAGGGCCTTCTGGTATGTTTTGAGGAGGCTGTAATTAAATGCCATTTTAGATTTGAAATGTTCATGACTTCTCAAGATTGTCTCATGCTGATGTCTGGAACCAGCTCTTACGAACTCCAGCTGTGAAAGGTAAAGCTGGTAAGAAGTTATTGTGTTAGAACTTTGACAACCATATCCCATTTTTGGCTCTAATGGGAGTCACTGTCAAACCATAACTCTACTTAGTTGTCACATGGACTGTGAAAACAATTTATTATCCTGGTCCTTAAGACCCATGAGAAGTCTATTACATTTATTCCTGGTAAGTTCATCTTTCTTTTAACCTTTGTACAATTCACTTATTCATCAAATATTTAATGGTCCTTAGTTACTTTCCTATTGTTATGATGAGACAGTATGACCAAGAGTGTAACATGATGGGGCTGGCTTGTTGGGGTGGGCGTAATTTGTAACAATGAACAGGGGCCTGCTTATTGGGGGTTTCTGTCCCAACCGGTACCCCACAGCCGGCAAGCCCCAAAGAAAATCACACAGAGATCTGTATAAGTTATAAAGCTGATTGGCCCATTAGCTCATGCTACTTATTAGCTCTTTTAGCTTATATTAACCCATTATTCTGATCTATGTTATCCATATTGTTCAGTACTTTTTTCAGCTGGCAGATCACACCCTTCTTCCTTGGTGGTCTGCACAGGACTGGGAGGAATCAACTTCCTCCTTCCCAGAATTCTCCTGTTTTCATTGCATCACCTCTACTTCCTGTCTGGTTTTCCCACCTATTCTTCCTGCCTGGCCAATCAGCGTTTATTTAAAACATGATTGACAGAATACAGATAATTCTCCTGCACCACAAGGGAACTTAGAAAAACAAAACGTTTGATTGGAGGCTTGCTTATAGTTCAGTGGGTGAGTCTATGACCATCATTGAAAGCATGGCAACAGGCAGGCAGGCAGGCAGGCACAAAGCTGGAGCAGTAGCTGAGAGCTTACATTTGATCCATAAGCACAAGGTAGAGACATAGACAATGAGACTGGGCATATCATGGACTTTTGAAACCTCAAAGCTCATCCCCAGGGACATACCTTTCCCCAAAGGGCTACAACTTTCCTCCAAAGAGCCACATCTCCGAATTATCACCAAAACAGTTCCTCCATCTAAGACCAAGCATTCAGATATACCAAAGGGCCTATGGGGGCCTTTCTCATTCAACCCACCACAGCCAAATCCTGTGCTGCATGCTGAATTACAAAGACAGCTCCCTAAGGCCATGCACTGGAGTGGAGATAAGCAATGCCAAAGCAGATAAACACTAAGTTTCGAGTGTGTGTAGAGTTAAGCAGAAGCACATAAAAGAAGTATTCCATCTAGACATGCATTTAGAGGAGAAAAACCTAAAGTAATAGACTCACTTAGCCTCTTACTGGCTGTATAATCCCTCTGTGCTTCACCCTCTCCCATTAGAATGGTGATAATAATAGTGTGACCCATGGAACTGCATAGATAAAATGGATAATGGATGTGAAGCTTTTAGGACCCTATCTAGAGAAGGAAAGACGTTATGTAAGAGTTAAATGAACCAAGAGAGGCTCTTCAGTGGCTTGATTTTGAGTATTCAAGCAGCTCCTTAAAAGATGAGAATTACTTGAAAAGGGCTGGGCCAAGTACAAATAGCACCTGATCCATTTTGAAAATTGCAAAGTTTGTAGGTCCTAGTGTAGATTATGTATTGATAAAGAAAATGGAGTCAATGACAGGGAGTGCATCATCAACACATAGAACGAAGCCTTATTTGCCATGACAGAGGGTTTGGGTTTGACCTTTTTAAAAAGGCAGTATTTGGAGAATTTTTAGGCATAGTAATCCACTTTTCAGCCTGTGAGGTGTTACTGTTGCTACCTAATTTAATAAGTGGTACATGTACAAATAGAACGGCTTGTTCACAGTTCTGCATCAGAACGGAATGAACTTTAATTTGAATTGAGCTTATAGAGAGTGAATGCTTAATCTTTCCATCCCACAACGTCGCCAAGAAAATACAAAACAAAAAAACAAAAAAAAAACAGGTTTGTGTGGAAAATAATGAGCTTAGTTTTTGAAAATATGTTAACTATGAAATGCATGCAAGATACTTAGGTATTTAAATCCTGTAAGTAATTATTAGGTATATGGATATGGAGCTTGACAAAAATCTTCAGATTTGGTATTTATAACTAAAAGATAATCACTATAAATTGAAAATTTTTGTCTGATAGCCTCTATCAGATGGAAAAAAAGTAAGAAACTTCAAAATCTCTCAGATAGGAAAAGGAGCCCAGAATGTTGACTCCGAGTGAACAATAAGCAAGGGACAAAAAGGGCTGGAGACAACCAACACACACACACACACACACACACACACACACACACACACACACACACACCATATACATAATTTTAAAATAAAATAAATCTTTTTAAAAAAGAATGAAGTAAGAGTTAATTGAGTTAACAAAGACAGACATTTATAGTTTAGGATTATAGGAACTTCCAGTTGCAGGAAGCTAAAGCAAACGTTCTTTTCCTCATTGAATCTAGTTTAAAGCCCTGGTAGTTATATATAAAATGAAACCAAGAAGACTATGAGAGGTATATAATAGGAGAGAGTTGAGCTAGAGATCTCTAAGCTCAAGGAACAAGGTGAATTCTGTGAGTTTCGTTTGTGCTTCAAATATTCAAGAACGAGTTCTAGAGATTTACAAAAACACCAACAGATTCAGACAAAAATAAAGTCCCTAGGAAAACCTACTCTCTCCAGAAAAAGATTCAGGAAAGGAGAAAGCAGCAAGGGCAGAAAACTCTAACTAAACACTAGAAGTGCCTGGTGGCTCCACCCACCACTGTCTGCAGAGGTCAGGGGAGGAGCCTGGACAGTCACCTCATTCAATTTGTACCAAGCCACCCTGACCTAGCTTAATGTAAACAATAAATTAAATAAATAGTGTTGGAGATATTTAATTGTAGGGAGCAAAAAGCCTCGTGCACACAGATAAGCACTAGAGAAGCCAAGACAGTTAAGCACACAGCTTACCGTCCAGAAATACTAGGAATGATATCGTTTTTACAACCTGGTGATCCGTTGCTGTCTGATGAGACAGGCTCTGACATATCTCTCAGAATTTATGTTTTTCCTTATCCAAGACCCCCTTGTTCCTAAATCTTGAGCATTGCTTTGAGACCATAAAACCTACTCTTATTTGTGCTGTCATTGTGCTTCACAACAGCCTAAGTGACATCTGTGCTATGTTAGGGCCAGGCCAATCCCGACACCCACAGGCATTTACCTCAGTCAAGCTCCCTACCCCTAGATCTTGGGCCCTATCTCTGAGTCAACAGTTTCCATTCTTATGAAAGAAGCCAGAGGTGCTTTGTAAGGAATCTCAATGTAAACATGCCTTAAATTGTTATGTACTTGGGGCTGAATTAATTGTTATCTGAATACTTTTTTTTTTCAAAAATTGTGCCGTGCTTAAATATGACTAAAGCAAAATGATCTGGGCCAGACTTTAGAAGTCCTGGTCCAACCCAGTTGCAATAAAATCGGGATGAGCCGAGTTTCATTTTTAACTCTTTGTGGATCATTTTTTTTCCCTGCCTGCTGCAAAGCCCGAAAGGAAATCACCACATTTGATCACACTGTGTAAAGTATGTCACTGTGACAGGTTTAATAAAAAGCTAAAAGGCCAATACCTAGGTAGGAGGTATAGCAGGGATTTCTGGACAGAGAGAGCTCTGGGTAAGAAGAAAGGCAGAGTTACCAGCCATATCTGGAGGAAGCAGGATGGGCAAAATGGAGAGAACTGGTGGCCCAACAATAAAATAGGAGATTGTAGGATTATTAAAATCTGTAAAGTCCACACCACTGGAGTTCCAGAAGAAGAGGGCTAAAGTGTAGGAGTGAAGCATTTGGAGAAAAGTAGTTTAAGTTTTGCTAGATTT
Organism: Microtus oregoni; assembly: GCF_018167655.1. Taxonomy (NCBI): domain Eukaryota; kingdom Metazoa; phylum Chordata; class Mammalia; order Rodentia; family Cricetidae; genus Microtus; species Microtus oregoni. The sequence goes on from NW_024544751.1 coordinate 1,153,552, forward strand.
GGCAGAAGGTATAAGCCTATTGATGCTAACTGAACTGAAAATATAGTAAAATTTATGTCAAGTTAAATCAGAGTCAAATTTTGGAACACTAAAGACAATCAAAATCCTATTTTGAAAGGAACCATAGAATTATCACCTCATTAGAAACCATGGTGACCAGAAGGAAATGGTATGTGATATTTTAGTGGCTAGAAAGAAATAATAGCTAAATAAGAATTTTCTACCCACTGAAAATACCCTTTAGATATGATAGAGAAATCAAATATTGTCGGGGGAGGAAATTAAGAATTTGTGATCTTTGAACAAATTTATCTTAAAAGAATAACTAACGGGTAAGCTTAAAGCAAAAGGAATTTGGAACACTAAGAGGAAAGATGTGAAGGCACAAGGAGCAAGAATATTATATATAAGACAGATTTATACTACTTTATTATTCCAAATTTCATTTGTTGAAGACTTACCATGCAGTACCTTGAACTATGACTGTATTTGGAGATTTGATATTTTAAAAGGTAATTAATACGTAATGAGGTTATATGGATGAGTCTTAACCCAATATGGCTAACACTCTTATAAGGAGATTTGAAAATATATATATATATATATATATATATATATATATATATATAGCTAGATATATTGGTATATGGCTATAATCTCATTTCTCAGAAGTCTGTGGCAGGAGAATTGCTGGTTCAATGCTGGCCTGAGATGTATAGTTAGACCATTTTTAAAAATATGGAGGGAGGGCGGAAGGGAGAGAGATCATAAGAGATGCCATAGCAGGAATGTAGTCATTTGCAAGCCAAAGAGAAATATCTCAAAAGAACATGAAGCTTCAATGTTTTCCTATTGAACTTGCAACCTCTAAAACTATACATATGTTCTCAGAGGCTGAACTATCTTTGTGGAGGAGAAGCCAGTAGGAGGTGGAAGGGGACAGGAGAGGGCAATGGAGTGTGAATCTGAGCAAAGTTCAATGATATACATGAATGAAAGGTCATAATGAAGTGCATTAATTTGTACATGAACTGCTGTGAGTGACTATCCTCCAAGTCAACAACATTTTGGGTCATTCATCATTAATTGCATGTAACCTTGGGGAGGGGTTGGAGAATATAGGCTGGAAAAGACTAAGGGAGTAGAGCTCATCGATAGAGCTACAGGGAAGTCCTCATCCCTGCTAGGCAAAGCTTTTCAGGTGTAGCCTGTTGGGAAAGGAGTGCCCACATTCTTGCAAGTAACCCTTTACCTATGTTCTGTTAGGAAGCCCAGTAAACTCATTGGCTCCTCAGAGTAAACTTTGACAGACTTGTGCCTTTATTTGTCATTGGGATCTTAGAAGAATAGGTAGATATTGCTTATGTTTCTCCCAGGGAAGAAAATTTAGCAACATTAACTAATTTTTTAAAAATTTAAAAGAATCTAAGTAAACAGGAAGTACATTGTAAGCATCTTCCAAAACTCTAGAATTGACAGAGACATCTTGCTGCCTGGGTAGTCACCCAAAGTTTTTCTGAACAGTTGGGGCATCCATCTTCAGCCTACAGGCTCATAGTATCCAGCAGATTTTTTACGAAGCAGGGAATTTTAAAGACACTTCCACCTATATTGGCAGCTTTTAGTCACTTTCTTCTGTGTCCTGCAGAATGTCCAGCAGACTCTTTCATGAAGCAGGAACCCTGAAGGATCATCTCACCTTTAGGCAAATTCAGCAGTCATTTCTCTGTGGGTCCTGCATGTCCAATTATGCAGTCCAGGCAAGAGCATTTTCTTGTCCAAATGGCTAGCAAACTTTATAAGGAGCCTCTTTGATGCCCATTATCCTCTTGAAGTAATTGGTGCTGCCAGGAACAGATGTGTCTCATTGTCATGAAAAGTCTTAAGCTCTTAAAACATTTTAAATGCCATATTCTGGATATCTCTGAAAATTTTGAAAATTACATATCTAACTGAAATATATTTCTATATATCTTGAAAACCTAACTAATATGACTACAAGCTTGACTATTATAGATGGTTATCTATTAACCTATATTTTTAAATTATATATTACATTTTAAATGAGCTGCATAAACACAATCCCTTAATCAAGAGCAGAAATTTACATCTAACAAAATTGACCTTAAGTTTGTATCAATAAACCAAGAACCATACTAATGCAAATCTCTATAGCATATCCCCCTTTAAATGTAAAGAAACATTTATAAACAATATTTGAGAATATGGGTGTAGTTTCTCCAAACTTCTTCCTGCTGTTTACTGGGCAAAGTATTTTCTCTTGAGAGGTGTGCACAGCAACTTTTCGGGGGGGGGGGTGGTCTTGGTCCATGAAACCATATTAGTTTGGAAGCAATCCACAGGTTCTCATCCTTTGTGGAAACAAAGAACCTCTTTTCCAAAGCAACATATCCTTAGACCCATATTTTGAAATCAAGATACCTTTTGAAATATATATGTTGGCTTAGCTTAGCAGCCCCCAGAATCAAATGTCTCTCTTCAGTCAAAAAAAATCAAAGATATCACAATAGTATATATAATCTAGACTCTTGTGAATTTTCCATCTTTATATGGCTTAGTATTATTTATTTCTTTAATATATGACTGTCTGTACTCTGTCTCTTACAGACTTTGTTTTATTTTTTTAAAACCATTTACTTCTTTTCTAACTCCCTATACTCTTTTTCTTCTTTCTCCCAAGCCTTCATACATTTATCAACACTGTGACCCATTTCAAGGTCTTTTATGTCTGAATCTGTCCTAGTGTGTATCTGTAATTCTTTACTGTCTTGAATAGCTTTTAAAATGGTAAACATCTTGGTTGTAGCAGCTCTGGATACTGGCTCCACCTCTCTCCAATTTTAAAATGGTGGAGGTACCATTACTGTCAGCTCTGGTACCACCATGTAGGAGTCATGCTCAGCACTTTAACTCTGAGAATGAATATGCAGCACATAAACCCTTTTTATCTGGGTAATGACTAGATTGCCATGCAGAACATTGCACAGCCTATAAATATCTCTGTGTATGGCAGCAGAAATCTGCTATGCTCTCCTGCCTGTGCACTCCTAGCAGTCCTGATCCTGCCGCCTGCCCAGGTTGGGGGGTGCTGAGCGACAGGCATATTCTCAGCTACTTTCCCAAGAGGGCATATAAGCACCTGGGCCTACAAACCCCATTCAAGTGTTTCATAGTCGGACCTCCAGAAAAAAATCAGAGTTCATGCTGGCAGTACGGCCCAGAAAGCCAGCATTTCAAAACCATGGCTTTTTTTTTCTGCTACTACTGAATCAGGAAAACCTCTCTTAAAAAAGCTGCAGCATGCCACTAGCAAGAAAAGCCCATTAAGGAAAATAAATGGGGCAAAACTTTGTTTTTTAGTGTCTAGAGTTCCTTTTCATGCCCTCTCAGCTTTTATATGGGTTTAGTCCACCATGTTGTCATGCCAATTTGTTGGAGGAAGGGTTGCTTGTTGGTTCCTGGCCACTTAGCCCCAACATAATCACACAGAAACTGTATTAATTAAATCATTGCTTGGCTCCTTAGCTCTAGCTTCCTACTGGCTAACCCTTACATATTAAATTAACTCATTTCTATTAATTTGTGTATTGCCATTTGGCTGTGGCTTACTGGCTAATGTTCTGTCTGGCTCCAGCAGGGCACCATGGCTTCTCTCTGACTCCACCTCCTTTCTCCCGGCATTCCACTTAGTTTTCCTTGCCTACCTCTATTCTTTTGCCCTATAAGACCAAGCCAGTTTTATTTATTAATTTACCAATTGTATTCATAGCATACAAAGGGGAATCCCACATCACAACTAGGCCCTTGCATCCTGTGCTTTGTCTTGTCTGTTGTGTCCACATCGGATGGAACCAACATGTCAGGTCTGACTGAATAAACAACAAAAAAATTGTAATATCAAGTCAGTATAACCCCACCTCAGATTCTCTAGTCCTATACAAATGTTCTCCAGTGAGAACTACCTAGATGAACCCTAGGACAGAGGACATAAAAGAACAATTCTAAACTTCATCAAAGAATTCAAGGAGTTTAAAGAAGACACAAGGAGACAGCTCATTGAATATAAAGAGAAGAAACATAAAGAAAAACAAAACAAAATAATGCTGAGATGATGTCCCTTGCCCCCCCAAAAGAAGATCACTTTCTCTTCAAGCTTTCCTTTGTTTTCCTCTTCTGCACTTGTCCTGCACTTGTCCTTCTGTCCTTAACTTAGATACCAAGCCTTTTCAGCTTCTGGAATTAGTATCCTCTTCTTCATGTTTCTAGACTATTCTGTTTTATTCCATGGTTCTCTTTATTCCATATGACTGTAGTTCTGTGTTTATGTGTTTGTCTCTCACTAGACTCTCAACTCAACAAAACCAGAGATTGAACCCTGGTCATAGTGGTATTTCAAGTAATTCGTACAGTGTCAGGTACATCCAGACACCAAGTAGTGGCACAAAATCCTAACCCAAGTAGGACATGGTACTGTTTTATAGCTGTGCACTACAAAGGGATAATAGAGAGGAAAAATTTAAAATAAGGACTGACCTCGGAAATGCAGTCCCTTTGGTGGGCAAAATCATTTGCTTCAACTGTTTCCCTCACATACACAGAGATATTTGTTCAAGAAAATCAATTGTCATGCCTTACCTCTATCCTTCCTAGCCTCATATACAGTACAGAATATGTAGCAACATTTTAGAAATGCTTTCTGATGTTAGTAAACAATGCTGGGGAATCATTTTGGCTGCACATGATTTGGGGGTGCATCTGCTTAATAACTTCAGACAGGAAGCTAGAAGACACATTTCCTCTTGTAACCGTGACCCTACTTTTCTTTCAGGCATTTGCCCCTTCTGCTTCTTGCCCATTTCAGAAATTCTCCTGATTACTGAAGATGGGGTTCAGGTGTCTCTTCACTACCGTTCTCAGCTCTGGACCCACACAGATGTCACCAGAGAGCAATTGTTTGGGAATGAGTTAGGGTCCTATAGTAATTAATCCTTTTCCTTTCTGAGTCATAGTATCTATCTGTCAAGGCGAAAAATCAATTAGATGTTTATTTAGTTCTAAAATTCATCTGCTTCTGTTCTTTGACGCTTTATTTCTAACCTTACAGTATGCAGCTGTCCTATGGACCCCCGCCTTACATACAATTCTGTTAGGCCTCAGATTTAAATCATATAAAGTAGATCCCTGGGAAACCTCCCAATATATGAATTATTAATGTTCCCACCACACAGTCTCTGTGTGAATATTTACTTACATTGCTGGATATCTACTCCTGACAACAAATCACCGTTTGAATGGTTTACTGACGCTTTCTCTTGCCCTCAGTGATTCAGCTTGCGTCTTCCTTTCACCTTGAGAATTGTGCAATTCTTTTTTCCCTTGTGGAACTCTGACACCGAACAGTAAAAAGGATGTCAACAACTGAATCCCAGTGTTACTGTCTTTCTTTTTCAATTTCTCTTAGAGATTGCTGCATTTCCCCTTCTATTCTGTATCCTCCTCCACCCCTGACTGCCTTGAGTCATTTCCATAGCTAAGGGATTGAATTCTGCTCTCCCCACTTCATAGCTCCAAGCGACTGTAGCCACTGTATTGCTCAACAAGATTCTTAATTTTCTCACTGTTTTAGTTATTTCCCAGAGGAAAAAAAAATTTTCAGATACGTCAGCCTGTGCCACAGGGCTTGATCAACAGTTGCTGCATCTGACCTCTACCTTCTCCTTGGTCTTAGCTATCCTGTATTCCACCCACTCCCACCCTTCCGGATTCAGATCTCATCTCCCTTCTCTGCCCCTCCCTTTCTTCTCCTCATTTCCCACCACAGCCACTGCAGTCCTCCTTAGAGCCGACATTATTTTCTGCCTCCAGACAGAGAAGCCTTTTATTCTCTCAGAAATTCCCGGAGTTAACCACCCTTTGCTGCCTCCACTGGGAGTGGGTGCCTAACGCATTGATTTAATTAAAGGTGGAATAAATGGAGTTGCAGAAACACTTTGAATGGTAATTCTCTAGCTTGTTATAAACCACTTTCTGCACCGCCTTGCAAATTGGAAACTTTAGAAGATTGTATAATGTTTTACTCCTTCTAATAGGATTGGGGCGATCTACTTCGATTGCTTTATACTTTTCTGTAGATATGGGGTGTCTCAACTATGTCAGTAGGGGTTCTGGTATAATATGCTCAACTCCAATATCTAGGTGAACCTGTGTTAGCTACTATTGTCATGCCAGAAAAGTACTACTATGACAGACAGAAGTGCCTTTAGGAGATATGGTCTGGATGAGAGAGCCATAATAAAGGTTCTTGCTTGCTCTAATGGCCTATCCATTAAAAACACCTAATAAACATTACTGAAACACATTTGCCAAGGTAACATTGAAAGTGTTAATGACAAAGTCAGCTGTTTTGTTTTGTTTTGTTTTTAAAGCAGTACAAGAGAAATGAAAGGTAATTTGTATAGTAAAAGGGTAACTTAAGGGGAGACAAAGATTTCGACAACTTATGTTAGGACAAATCAATAGGTCTGTTGCTGGAAGGACTGAGAATTATTATAGACTTGTTTCAGTCTAGAATGTTTTCTTCTTCTTAAATTGAATCCCTGCAGTCCAGAAACAGAACGTGTCTCACCTCCCTCTATGTTCCACCCTGCCCTAATGAAGAGGAAATTGGGATTTAGACAGATTCAAAATTCTCAACCCAGGAGTCTTTTACTCTTTACGGTTAGCCTAGTGATGCTTCTGGTTTACCAATTTGAGATTGTTCTATAAGATTCAGCTGCCCATTTCTATTCATCTTCTGTCCCCAGTACATGGAGAGGAAGCTTAAACGTCACCATCCCAGCAAAGTTAGGGATAGGGAATAGCTATCAATCTGCCAGTCTTCTCTCATTCTTACAGTGGAGTTAGTAGAGGCTTGCTTTTGTGCAGTTATCTGTTGTGGAATATTCCTTGACACTGTGTGAAAATGCGTCACTGTGATTGGTTTAATTAAAAGCTAAATGGCCAATAGCTAGGCAGGAGATATAGGTGGGACTTCTGGACAGATAGACTCTAGGAAGAAAAAAGGTGAAGTTGCCAGTCAGACACAAAGGGAACAAGACATTCAGGAGGAGAGGGAAAATCACTAGTCATTTGTTAACACACAGATGAAAAAAATCTTTCTACAGTTATGTCTATGTGTTGCCGTAGTTGGATCTGGACTTCTGAAAATCACAATTATATCCTGGAAGATAACAAGGATAGTGTTACAAGAAACTATTTAATAAAATCATAAGTGGGATGCCTCAGCATTAGTTAACTCTTTCTGCTAATTACTCTTTGCCATGTACACATTGTGGGTAGTAAGTAGGACAGTTGAAGATCAAATCTAAAGCTCTAACACCAATATATGTTTCTCTGAAATGGAGTTGGAAGGTTAGGCTCAGGGTTAATTCCCAAAATGATTGATGATGCTCTTGCTAGATTTATGGACATGAATTTGTGAGTTCTATGTTCTGTAGTCTGACACAGATGCATCCTTCTGACCTCAGAATAACACGGAGTTTTGAAAAGCAGCTAGTATGAAATATTGATTTTCTCTGCTGACCCCATATCTCATTTCTTTCTCTTTATTCCTCTTTTGCTATCCAGTCATCTTCCTAAGGAGGGTTTATGATAATGGGTTGCTGGGAGTAGAATGGCCAATGTCTACTTCTAGCTAACTGGGCTTAAGATGGTGGAAACAGCACATTTGAGATGATTTAAAAGATGAATAACTTGTATTTGAATTCTATTGCCATTATTTTCTTTGCTGTCTTATATAGGGCAAATTAATTTCTTTGTATCTGTAAAATAAATCACGATTATTAGCACCTAACTAATTATTGTAGGTATTGAGAGTATTAAATATCATTACAAATATAACACTATAGGAAACATGCTTACTACCTAATAATCTCTGTATGGATGCTTGCTATGACTATTCATAGAAAGAACACTGAGACTTAACTCAAACTGTTCTTTGCAATCTGTGGATCACTTCTTCCTGTTTTCCCTATTATTCCCACAGAGGATGAAGAAATATTGATGTCATATTATTGATTCCTGTGATATCTAAATGAAATAATGTACTTAGGATACGTGTTACTAAGTAGATATTCAATACATTGCTATTATTTTTTGTTTTATTCTTCTGTGCTTGAATCCTTAAAAGAATATATATTTTAAGCTATGGTAAACCCCAGGTAAGCAATAAGATCCTGTCTCTGACTTGATTTCTCTAAGAATTTTATACTCATGTGATATCTTCTAATTCAATTATATTTGTATTACTTACTTAGGCAATAATATCATTGCTGCCACGTATGAAGCTACTTTCTGAAATTCTACCACAGTGGCTGTGGAAGGGAGCTATGCATTTTTTCTTTGAGAACCCTTCCTTTGCTCTGTGCTTTCCACAGTCCTTTTCTCTGTGTTCCCACAGCATGCTACGGTACTTTTACCTCTGCTAGAGTTTATTGAAAGAAATGAGTGCTTTGTAACAATCTCCTCTGAGATTGAAACATTCCATTTTTCAAAGAAGCTTCTTAAGCAGGAAGAAAAACAACTCAATATAGCTTCAGAAAGTCCCTGAAACTGACCAGATTCACCAGCAAGAGTAAACAATGAGAACAGAGTCTCCAAATAGACTGAGACAAACAACTCTACAAAGAAGATTCCCAAACAAGCCAAGCTACAAAGAAGCACTAGACAAGCTGCCTGAAAGAAGCAGAAACCAACCAAGCTTCCTGGAAGATGTTTAGACTAATTGAGATACCTGGAAAGAACACCTTCCAACTTAGTGATCTGCCTATAGGCTGTTCAGTGTGCTCCAGGTTCACAGTTTTATGAGGTATCACCCAGGCTGGGCTGGGCTTTGTGGCTATAGCTATGTCTTTGAGTCATTTCTGCTCTTGTAAGTAACTCCTCACCCATATTCCTGTAAGTAACCCCAATAAAACTCATTGATTTACTAAGTTGGACTTTGGTAGTATCTGTTCTTTGGTCTGTCATGGGTTCCTTATTGGGGGTCAGTAGATCTAACTTATACATCTTTCCAAGAAAAGTTTTGTCACATAACATGAGTGATGAAGGAAAGACAGAAAGTTCTATAAAAAGCTAATCCTGGGTTCTAGAATATGTAGACATCACCCTGTCACTGATGAAAAATGCAATTAATGTTTGATGTACAATACCTTCATAATTCAAATTTGTTTATGTTTTATTTTCAAGGAGAAATTGTGGATTAAGTTGGAAATTGACTTTTGTCAAATAGATATTCATATTTTATTTTTTTGACAAGCTCTATGCTACTAGGCATGTTGGAAGTATAATAAAAATTGAAATTTCCTCTCAATGAGCTTAGAATCAAGCTCGCTAGATGAGAGAAATGTGTAAACAGAGATCTAAGGATTTGCATCAGTGGAGAGGAGAATGGCAGAGTGATTTTTGGATTGTGTGTAGACACTGATAATTCCAGAGTAGAAAGGCAAAGAAACCAAACATAAGCTAGAGAAAAAGGCATCATGGCTCCAGTTTACAATGTGGAATTTTATTTGGGCCCAAATTAATAGGGCTATATGGGAAGATGTGTCAGCTATATAAGGTCCGATGTATATATCACTCTGAAGGAGGCAGTACATTCAAGGGTAGATTGGACAATAGAAGCCTGTAGAAAAAGCACATTCAGGCTATATTCAAGTTCAGTCATTCAAGAAGGCCCTATTATAAAGTTTAGTCTAGAATATTCTTTTACTTCTTAAATTGGATCTCTGAAGTCCAGAGTAGAAAGAGTATGTCTTCCCATCTCTTTGCATACACATATTTATGGGGTACCACATAATATTTCAAAATGTTCATAGGCACAACTTACCTAATTTTACAATAACTTCATCATGAAAATACTGCTAATTTATGCTTTGTAAGATAAAGTAACTTAATGATGTTACACAGAAAGTAAGCAGTAGAGGCATAATTGAATTCAAGAAGCACCCTTTAAAGAATTGGAAGCCAAAAGAAAGGTTAGAAAATGGTGCCAGTTTTCTCTTAACTTTATGCATGGTTTATTTTGACTCATACAACTATATATTCTATCTTTTATCTCAACAAACAAAGAATAATAATAATTACCCTGTATCAAACACCAAAGTTCTATGATCTAGACACTATTTTAAATTTTAAGTTCTTTGTTTGCTTTCATTGCCCTGTAATTCTGCTTATTCTGTTTGTTGGTAGGTATAATTGATGTCTTTTTGCTTTAAACATTTATTTAAATTTTAACTTTTTGAGAATTTTATACCTAGTACTGTATTTGCCCCATTTCCATTCCCCACTCCTCCAATTCTTTTCATATTCAAAACACTCCCTTTGAGATCAGTGACTTCTTCTTTATTAGTTATATAACAACATACACACATAGTGTTGTTCATGTGTACAATATTTAGTTCTGACCAAGTGGACTGGAAAAAATTAGAAATCTTGTCTCTAACGAAAACGCTCCCTTTTTTTAGTCACAGTTGATTGCTTGTGGCTCTTCGTCTAAGGCTGTGTTTTGTAAAATTTCCCCTACCTACACTGTCATGCTCACAACTTTTATCATTGTGCGAACCTTGTTTAGGAAACCATATTCTTACAATTTTATAGGTGCATCTTCCCTGTTATGTCTAGACAACATTATTGCACAGAAGGTGTCTTGGTCTTATGATTCTTATAGTCTTTCCATTGCCTCTTTTGTGATGTTCCCTGAGCTTTGCCTATAGGGGTTGAATTTTAGATACATCTGTTGGAAGTGGGCACCCCACAATCAGTAGTTCTTAGCGTTTTGACCAGCTGTGGATCTCTGTAATAGTCTCCATCTACTTCAAAAAGAAGCTTCTTTAATGAGGAGTGAGAACTGTACTTATCTGTGGGTAGAGGGATAAGAGAAGACAGAAATTATACTGGTTTAGAAAAATGGCAGTAGGGTATATGACCTCTCTGTCATAAGTCCTTTATGAGCATACTTATCTGTCAGTGAAACTCCAGGAGGTAGGTTCTATAATTCTTTCAATTTTACAGAGAACAAAACTAATTTTCCCAAAGCTTACATGGCAGAACTGAGATTTGAACTGAATAGGTACTGCTAATTTGTCCATAAGATGGGGGCAGCTCATAGAGGGGTTGGGCTTTGGAGATACCTTACCTCTGGAAAACAAAAACCAGCCTGAAGGATGACAAAATTTATCTCTTAAATATGACTTTCTGGTTTTATGGTCCATTTCTTTTCTCTAATTACATATTTGACATACCCTTCTTATGTGGCAGACTTTTCCTGGGTAGACATGAACAGATGTATGCTCACCACAGACAGGGAACTAACAACAGTAAAAGTATGCATATCACCAAGGTCCAACTTGGTGAACCAATGAGTTTTATTAGGGACATTTACAGGGGCATAAATTACTCTAAGACAGTTGTATTATTAAAGGCAACCCCAAAAATTGGAAACCTATAATAAATCCCATACCCTACAGCCAGCACAACAGGTTGAAGAATGCTCTTTCTAAGTGGCTTTGTTGGTCTGGGCTTATTCCAAGAAACTAAGCTAGCTGTTTTGTTTCTTCTAGACAGTCAGAGTAATCTCTGCTTCGTCCAGATGGCTGAGGTTGTCTAGAGTGACTCTCAGCCCTCTTTGTTCTTTATGTACTTTTGGAGAGGTAGAATCCTAATCTGGTCAGTTTCAGGGACTTCCTGAAGCTATTCTGAGTTGTTTAGTTTCTGTTTTAATGAACTCTGCTAAGTATTTCACTCCCCTAGAACATCCCGTTGTTTCACCTCCCTGTAAACATCCTGTCTTATGAAGTTTCCCTGTAAGGTATTATTCTCAGCAGAAACTGCTATATAACACTTGTCTATCTATCTTTGATGATTCTAATTAGTACCTCAAATATTAGAACAGCTATCCTAGCTTGATTTTCTGTTGCTGTGATAAAACACTGAACAAAAGAAACTTGGGAAATAAATGGTTTATTTCATCTTACAGCTTACAGTCCATTGTTAAGGGAAGTCAAGATGGGAATTTGAAGAAGAAATCATGGAGGAATGCTTGCTTTCTTTGGTTTATCCTCTGCCAGCTTTTGTATATTACCCAGGATGACCTGCCTAAAGTGATGCCATATGCAGTGGGCTGGGGCTTTCCACATCAATCAACAATCAAGGCAATTCCTTACACACATGGTTGCAGGCCAATACGATCTAGGCAATCCCTCACTGGAGACTTTCTTACCAGGTGACTCTTGGTTGTACTAAGTTGACAATAAAAAACATATTAGGACAACAAGAATTTAGGAGACTGGCATGTGGGTATAGGTTACATTTATACACATTTGATTGCTACAAAAAAAATGAATTCATAGTGTCAAAAGAGATCTTTGCTGGACATTTCTTTTATACCACACAGTGGAGACATTGTAAATGGGGCTGATACGTTGAAGGACTTTGGAAGTTATATATTGTGGTATTTGGTTATATGTCTATCATAACTGCTTGCAACTTCTGCAACAGCAGCCTATCCAACCCCAGTTGGTGTCTTGTATTTACAAGAATGAAGACAAAGGTGGAGTGTTCCTGTCCCAACTACCTGCTCTCAAATATCCGACATAGAGGCTTAATATTACTTATAGATTCTCGACCCACAGTTCAGACTTGTTACTGGTAACTCTTACACTTAAATTGACCCATATTTCTTATCTATGGCTCATGGCTTGTTACCTTATTTTCTACACGTCCTGCTTCCTCAGTGGCTGATTAGCATCTCTCCTGACTCTGCCCTTCTTCATCCAGTACCCTTTGTTTGATTATCTTGCCTAACTTTATCCTACCTTGCTAAAGGTCAATCAGCTTCTTTATTAACCAATGAGAGTATTATATATTCACAGTGTACAGAGGGATTACACTACAGCAGCCATCCATTCCCATTCCTCTTGATGTTGGAATAATTTTCAACAATAGTTGGAATAGTTTAAATTAACATTAAGAACCTCAAAACCTTGTTATTTGCATTACACAATTATTTTTTCATTTGCATTCTGTTTAAAAAGCTTGAAATGGAGAGCCCTCCCCACTTCGCCCCCACTGCCCTCTTTTGGCGCGTGGCATCGCCCAGCCCAGCCTATCTGGGCGCTGGGTCCGAGTACCCGGGGCTCCCGGGCGGGCAGCAGTTCCTTTGTTTCTGGGGCCTGCCTGCACCAAGCGGGGTAGGTGCTTTGTCTGCGAGCTGCCCAACCAGCAGGGAGGCCTGATCTTTCGGCGCCAGGAGACCCAGCATTGGGGTGAGTTTCTGGCCCACGGCGCCAGCCTGGGACGGGGAGCTCGGGGGGTTCTTGGCCCCCTGTCCTGCTTGGGCTCTCTGCAGGGCCTCTACTCCCCGGGTGCTGCCTCTTTCTTCCTGGCCCACCCAGCTTCCGTCCAGAGCACTCCCCACTTCGCCCCCACTGCCCTCTTTTGGCGCGTGGCATCGCTCAGCCCAGCCTATCTGGGCGCTGGATCCGAGTACCCAGGGCTCCCGGGCGGGCAGCAGTTCCTTTGTTTCTGGGGCCTGCCTGCACCAAGCGGGGTAGGTGCTTTGTCTGCGAGCTGCCCAACCAGCAGGGAGGCCTGATCTTTCGGCGCCAGGAGACCCAGCATTGGGGTGAGTTTCTGGCCCACGGCGCCAGCCTGGGACGGGGAGCTCGGGGGTTTCTTGGCCCCCTGTCCTGCTTGGGCTCTCTGCAGGGCCTCTACTCCCCGGGTGCTGCCTCTTTCTTCCTGGCCCACCCAGCTTCCGTCCAGAGCACTCCCCACTTCGCCCCCACTGCCCTCTTTTGGCGCGTGGCATCGCCCAGCCCAGCCTATCTGGGCGCTGGATCCGAGTACCCGGGGCTCCCGGGCGGGCAGCA